>NC_053043.1:38580575-39780575 GCF_003473485.1 Medicago truncatula | reverse complement strand
TAGGATATCATTTCCTTCCCATGAGGCTTTTGCACTCGACCAATTGTGCATACGTCTCTGACTGCACAGCGGATGCAGTACCTTTCTATTATTTCAAGCATAGGATTTACTGAATACAACGTGTGCCTAAATACTGGACTGTCCACTTGCCAGTAAATTAGCTATGAAAAAGTTTATGTGTGACTAATTTTCTGAAACAAAGTCTATCAAACAACTTAGATATCTGACGCAGTACGGAAGTGTAGGTTAGCAAGCGCTAAACCTAGATAGAAAAATACAAGTTTGCAAGCGACAAACTTGTGAAAATAGGGTTGCAAACGACAAACCTATCAAAATAAGGGTTTCCGGAATCCACCAGAAATTGAGAGAAAATCTCGAATAATTTTATTGAATGAAAAAGTGTGCCTCTTAGGCTAAATTGGTTCTCCTTATATAGTGAAAGAAATAACAAACCCGTGGGCCGAAATAAAATAAAACAAAATAATAATAGAAAGTTCTAGAAAATTACTAAGATTTGGCTAAATAATAGATACTACTAAATTACCAATAAAACCCTCCTGCATCAATATCTTGTACAGTTAGCTCCAGAAGTTTGTTACTCTTATTGATTTTGAAAATTGCAGATTATAGCTTGCCAGCATCAGTTCAAACACCATCATCCGATGGAAGGGCTCAAATGCTGAGGTCATGGCCGAACCATCATCCACAGTACATTCACAATTTTCAGGGTCATGCATTTCAACAAACGCCTCCATACCAAGGATACATGTATCCTGGTATGCAGGTTCCGTCTCCGTATTATCCTGGGAATATGCAATGGCCTCCAAACGGGGATCGCTCTCACATTGTTCATGACCAAGAAATGGATTCTCATAAGAAAAAGAAGAAGAAAAACAAGAAATCTCAGGTATTGGATCACTCTGAAGAAGACGAGTCAACTGCATCCTCTGAGTCTACTTATGAGAGTGATTCAGATGACAATTCAAAGCGAAGCAACAAGAAACATGGAAAGAAGTCGTCAAGGAAAGTAGTTATCCGTAACATAAACTATATAACTTCCAAGGGAGACGGAGAAAAAGGTAGTATCACTGAAGGGAGTTTGTCGAATGAGGAAGAATTTATCAATGGAAATTCCTTGAAACACAAGGTAGAGGAAGCTGTTGCGTCACTGGAGAAAAGAAACAGGCCAACCTCTCGTCAGCATAAGAAACAACATAGCGCAAAGCCCCATGACATGCTAAATGGTTCAAGGAATGCTGATTCCATCGGCATAAAAGGTGATAACAACTGGGATGCTTTCCAGAATCTTCTTTTGATAGACGATGATGATTCTACTCATGATATAGAAAAACAGCCAATGAGGTTTCAGGAAGAATATACTATGACCAAGAAGTATGAGAATGGAAGGTCAAATGAGTTTAACCACCATGAAGAAGGCGTCACTAAAACTCGAGTAGTTTCAAATGATTCCCTTCGTGTTGAATATTTCAACGAAGGGAAGGATGGATCTACATTCATGCAGACAAAGAAAATTACCAACGAGGAATTGTTGTTATCTCAGAGAAACAATGAATCGGGTAGCTATTATGTGTCATCTTCAGCTAGAGATTATTTACCTGTAGAGAAAAACAAGAAAGGCATTTTAGCTGACGACTCTTTCATGATTCAAGATCGACCATCGCAATATCAATTTAATTCTCAAACAGCTCCTGATATAAGTTTGGTTTCAGACGTTATCGGTGCAGCTGAATTCACAAACGGCACACAAGAAGGTTCACACAAGAAGACTGATGCCTTAATTTCCCATGAACCAGATGATCTCCTGATGGTTCTCGATCGTGATTCAGCTGTACAGCAGAATGGAGCACCTTGGAGAATGGAAATGGATAATGAAAACAACATCTCTTTATATGAAGCGAACAAAAAGATTTCGGACGCTAAAACCGAAAGAAATCATGTATCTAATCATGAAGGTGCCGATAAGAAAAATACTGAAGTGAAATCTGGCAAAGTTTCAAGTAAAGAGGCAAAATCGAAGGCTCCAAATGCATCTAAAACCAAATCTGATATCATGTCAAGAAGTAGAACATTGCCGGGAAGCAGATCTACGGCTACGAAGAGCAAATCGGAAAAGGTAAACTAACAAGTAACAACAGTCCATTCTCGACCATATATATATTGACTTTGTCTTTCCTTAATATCATCTATAGCTTTCATTTGCAAATTCATAGGATAATTGAGAAAATTATTTGTTGACCTTTATTTTCAATTAATAGGAAGAAGAAAATAGAAAGAGAAGAGAAGAGCTAATGATGCAGCGACAGAAAAGAATTGCGGAAAGAAGTGCGTTGAAGAAGACTGGAACAGAAGCTAAGACTTCTTTGACTTCTGCAAGGAAAGGGAATCCTAAGATTCATCCATCTAATGGAGAGACTAAGAAACACAACAAACCAGTCCTTAGGAGTTCCACCATCGATCGCCTTGCAACTGCCCGAGTAACTCAGCAGAAGGTTTCACCTAGTCAAGTAAATTCAGGTCCAACCAAGAAGCCTTCCTTGAAGGCAAATAAGCTGGTACCTTTGCAGAAGAAGCAGCTCCAAAAAGAAGTGAAATCTTCAAATCATAAAGAAGACGCACATAAAACAAAAGGGAAAGTTCTTTCCAAGAGTGGCACAAAGACTAAGAATGAAATCAAAACCTCAGTAGGGTTGCCTGTCAAACCTGATGCAACAGAAGCTGTTGAACAAAGCAACAATAATCATGGTTTGAAAGACATTGGAGTATTGACCAAGGCATCACCGGAGAAACATTTAAGACATTTGACTTCAGAAAGAGAAATCATGCATGAAAATATTGGCCAACTTCGCACAGACTCGTCTTTGTCAAATCATGATCATGCAATGAGAGGAAGTCAGTCTAGAAATGAAGAAGTATCATACAAGTTACCTTCACTTCATGGTGATAATAACCAACCTCGACATAATACTGACATGATCACAAATTCTACAGCTGCAATACCTAACAAACCATTAATATATACTGCTGTGAATTCAAAGGTGAATCAGGAAATAGAAGAAAGCAATGCTACCTCACCTAAAGTCTCAGAGATTCAAATCTCTACTCCTCCGCCGAGTAACCAAGCAATGCAAGAATCAATCCACAACAGGAAGAAATGGATAAATGATGAGGTGGACTCTTCAAAAGTGGCGAAAGGATTCCGTAAACTTATCTTCTTTGGAAGAAGGAGTTGAAGAACCTTTGTGGATTGATACTTTTTCATGG
Source organism: Medicago truncatula (assembly GCF_003473485.1). NCBI lineage: Eukaryota > Viridiplantae > Streptophyta > Magnoliopsida > Fabales > Fabaceae > Medicago > Medicago truncatula. The sequence goes on along the minus strand of NC_053043.1, from coordinate 39,777,293 downwards.
AAGTTATGAGTTCTCTTCATCCATGCTTTTGGTTATTCGATATTTCAAAAGAGAATTTACTTTGTCCATTCTTAGCTCAGTAGTAAGTGTTTGGCACATTGAATTATTTGTTTTTATTGAACACACTCATTCATGTGACATGGTAATCATGTGGATCGATTGTAGATAGTTTCGAGCTTCTCACACATTATAAGAATAAGATCATGTGGATTGGAATTGCTATCATACTAAGGAAGGATACCAAGTATAATACATTTTCCATGTTTTGTTGTATTGTAAATCATATTGAAAGTTGTGATGTTTGCTTTCATGTTGATATTCTTTCACAATGTTCAAGGTAGTGTCTGTGAGTAGTAATTTTGGAATTGTGTTTTGCATCAATGAGTTTATTTTTTATCCATTTTCTCGTTTGTTTAGCTTTAATTGGTTTTGAATTGCTTTTTATTGTTTTCTGCTGTTAAAGATTTGTATACAATGTTTTTTTCGTTGGAAACACATGAAAGAAGACAAACTAAAACCAAGTTGGCGATTATGTACTACTACTATGTAACAGAAAACTAAACTGATTTTTTTTAATATAATTTTACAAGTTAAAACATAACATGTTGTGATTATTGTCCTTGTCGTAAAAAAACATAAAAAGTTGAAACCAACAAAGTTCATTCTATAGCATGTCCTACATATATCAGAAAACCATGTGAGAAGACACTTGCATTACATTACATATTTTTATTTTTAAAAAAAAACATTATTATCAAATTAAATTTTAATAGTTCTCACAAACTTGCATTGGCAGAATGAGTTTTGCATAATCATCCACTATAGTTAAGAAATAATTTGGTAAATATGAATGTCTCTGCTTCTTCATCTATTCAGAAAATGTTATCCTGAAGTTTTTCCAGTTTCTTGTAAACCTCAATGAAGTGTGTTGGTCTCCTCCTCTTGCTTACTAGATAAGGTGTAATTATGATGGTTTGACTAAGAATCCTGATAGAGTTTTAGCTTATATTTGTCTTTCTCTGCATGGTTTTTCATTTATGGGATATATTTTATTTTTCTTAGGAATGATTTCTTTTGAAATAGAGTTGATTTCTTGGCCTGATTCAGAAAATCGTTGCATATTGAGGTCTTAACATAGTTAGAGCTCTAGGGGCCATTGTGATAATATTGCATGCCAATTTTGATTACAAATATATCTTGTAAAAAATGCATAATTATACATTCATGGCAATGCAACTTGTTGTTGATGATTAAATAAAAAGTAACAACCATTGGTCGTAGTTAAAGAAATTAAAGGGTTAAGAGAAAAAAGAAAAGAAAAATAGTTAAACGAATAAACAATCACTTTATTGTTTGGCAAGTACAATAATCAAACTAGTTTATATACTTATTAAAGGGTTAAGAGAAAAAAAAAAACTCGTTTATTAACCGTCATTTCATATTTGTAAGTTAGTTCAACTGCTAATTTTACTAAAAACTACAAATTAAATCATATTTTTTATCTGATATCAACCATATGTTAGCTATAAATTCATCTAATATAAACTAATTTATCAACCATCCATAATGTTTTAACGAACAACACCGATGTATCAAGCATTGTCACAAGTGAGAAATATTCTTTTTAAAGAAATATGTTTAGAGCATTTCATTAATAATAAGATATTCAATACGATTGGGTATGTTAAAATAAACAACGGGACTAGCTAGAAACGTGACTTCTTCTGCAAGCACATGAACAACCGCATTTGCTTGTTGCCTGGCAAACTTCACTCTAGAGTTGGTAAAAAAAAAAAAAAGAGTTGAATAGAGATCGACAAGAAGAAATAATGCACTCAAATTCAGAAATGTAGTCTCGAGTAGAAAGAAAAGTGTTACAAGTAATCTTGAAATCGATTTCAAAATCAACATTGTCAAATTGCATATCACTCAACCACTACATAGCACTATGTAACCCAAATGCTTCACCAACACAAACCGGGTAAATACATGGAAAACTGACAACTTTTGCCAAGACAAACACCTTCACAATCCTGAACACAAATGCCAATTCTGGTTCAGTTAAGACTAAATGAGAATGCAACATCGATGTTACACTTATACCTACCTGACAAAAGACGATTGCAGCAATTGGAAGCCGCAGCTGCCGTACTGCTAGTTGTATCCAAAGATGCGACCGAATGTTCCCCACCATGAGGTTGATGCGCTTGCGGCTGAATTGCGGGAGCAGCTATGCTAGAGGCGTTTGCAAGATGCCAATCGTCGACCAAATTCTTTGCACGCTCAACGACCATGTCACTTACCTACGTGACATCATCCCAAACTTGTAGATTACGATGCTTCAAAAGGCTCCATAATGTTGCTACCAACTGTTGGTTTTGTTTGGCGGACAACATATTTAATAACAAAAGGATAGTTTCAGCTGTCGAAGTAGTAGATTGAATAACATGTTGAATAGCTCCCAAAATACCTGTCATATGCCAAACATGGAGAACAAAAGGATAATAAAAAATTAAGTGAGCAAGATCCTCATGGTTCGAGTTACAACTAAGACAATGTGTAGGACATTGGACTCATTTGTCAAGGACACGAACACGAGTCGGTAGGCAGCCCCGATATATGCGCCACACTAAATTTTTAACTTTAGGAGGAACCTTAAGCTTCCAAATTCTTGATCAAGAACTCGTACGACGGAGATGAGAAGAATCAATGAGCTCGTCAATACAGAGTCGATAAGCACCGCACACAGTATAACGACCATTCTTTTCCGCTTTCCAGATTAAACGGTCATCTTGGACCTGAGCAATAAGTGGCATGTTAAGAATCTTAGCAGCTATATCAACGCTAAAAACCTGGCGAACTACCTCTTACATTTCAGCTCTTGTTGTATAGATTCATCAAATTATTAATGGCAACATACCGAAAAAATGAGCTCCACAATACTTTCATCAATACACTCCCCGTTAGATAACCAAGGGTCATTCAAAATAGAAATAGAAAATTCGGAACCAACACTCCATCGAGCACCTCCAAAAACGATAAACCGAGCGCGTAGAATGTTGCGCCACACATAGATAGGATTGTGGTCAAACGGTGTCGTGAGATAGGTATGGGAGGAAAAATATCGTGCTTTAAAAATACGAGCGACAAAAGAGTCAGGTTCCGTAAGAAAGTTCCAACCCTGTTTATCCAACATAGTCAAGTTGAAAGCGAAGAGGTCATTAAAACCCATACACCCCCTAAACCTTGTGCACTAACAACTTCTCCGAACTCATCAGGTTAATACCGAGTTAGGTGGTTCTACAATGACCCCACCGAAAGTAATTCATAATTTTTTTCGATAATATTAATTAATGTAATTGGTAACTAAAAAATGCTCATAATTTGATCATGTGTCTTCTACTATCAAAAAGATCATGTGTCGTCTGTAAACCGTTTTTTTTAGTGTTATCTTCTATAACCCGTTTAATCTAATGATATTAGTAGCAAAAGTCACATTCAATTTTTTATTTTATTTTTTTAGGAAATTCAATATATTATTGAAATTTCAATATATTCAAATATATTGACACCAGCTCATACGTATACAAAACAGAATATTTATTCCTAAATAAACATTAGGATCGGTCCAGTGATGTGAAGTGAGAATTTAATTAGTTGGATTCACATAATTACCTAAGAGCCTCAAATCTCACCCGTTCAATCTAATAATATTTTTAAATGAAAAGATAAGAAGTCAACCAAACAGCTAGAGACAGACAGTAAAACAGGCATGAAAAATGCCAGCATGAAAGCAAGGTTCCACTCATGTGTTTCTTTCTTCTGTTCTTTTTTCTTTGTACATGTGTTTCTTCTTTTCATCGAAACAATATAGGAAGAAAAAGGACTCATGCTTCATATGAAGTGATAATTTAATTTAAATATTAGAATATACTTTTATATTTTACATAAATATTAATAATTCTTTTACACTTCACTTACTCTAAATATTAAAAAAGTTGCTAATAACTGAAATATTAATTAAGAAAACAAATATAATAAAAATATTTTAGAGCTTGTGTAGTCAAACGTTCAAAAGTGTTATTGTTTATGTAATTTTTTTTACTTAAGTGTTGTGAATTCGGTCAAAATCCAAATCTCATATCAATGAAATTTAGATTCGTGGAGTAAGAATCAATGACAACCAATAACAAAAATAACTACGAGCAACAACAACAATCTAGGCCTAATCTATAAGCCAAGTGCATAGCAAAATCACAATTAAACTAAAGAATAAACAAGATAAAGAGAGTAGAGAAAAGACAACAACACCAATAAATGTTTACCCAGTTCGGTCCAACAATGACCTACTCTGGAGGAGAGATTGATCTCTCCAATCCGCTATCAATGAGTTCTTTACAAAGAAATACAAAAGGGTTACAGGAAATTAGCTTCAACAAGCTCACAAAGAACAAACCCTAATTTTTACCATTTTCTCAATCTCCTCTCATGTACAAGACACTCAATTATTTTCACTCTCCCAAGATGTTTTACGGTTATGTCCCAACTCTAGAATCTAACCCCCAAAAGATAATTAACCCTTGCTTTGATTTCCCTAAGGATCTTCTCTTTTGGTTTTATAAGACTCGCCTAAGTAGCTAACAAATGACTCTCTACTCATATGTTTTCCAACCTCGTGAATCTCTCCTCAAAAGGCACCAACCCTTTTCCCAAGAGCCTCCTCTTTTGATTCTCCAAGATTCACATCTTGAAACTTTGAACCTCACCCAAAGACCTTCAACCTTTAGTATCTAAATACTCTAAAAGTTCTCTCCTTTGGTTTCCATGAAATTCACCAAGCTTTTTCTTCTTCTAACAAATGAGTCAAAGGATGCTTATATAATGTTCGGATCCAGGAATAATCGTGTACCATAATCGTGTCACGATAAGTCTCGTACACAGTATTGTACTGCACCCTTATCAAAAAATCGTGTCACAATTTAGCTTTCAGAAACACACCCACTTATTGCCTTGAAAATCGTATCACGATTACCAAAACACCAATTTTGAATCATCTTGCAACATTAACTAGTGTCACTGAGAAAACAAATATTTGAATTAGAGTGTCCTCATTAGATAGGGCGTACAACGGGTGTAGAACATGATGCAAACGTGGGAGTGGATTAGATTAGACCGTCACAAAGTCACATGAATTTATGGTTAACCTATCGTATATTTATATCGAGTTCTTTTCCAATAGATACGAATAAAACATTTTAAGATCATGAAGTTTATTTTACTAAAAAGATCATACTGATTGTTCTACTTGAGGAGATATGTATTTTTATTTTTTCTAACAAATACGCAAAATATTTATTATTATTATTATATTATTAAATTTTATACATTTTTATAAATAATAAATTTTAACAATTTTTTATATTTAAACATGCTGACCTACAATAATCTTTTGAATATTTATTGTATTGTAAAAGAAATAGAGTTTAATCTCATTAATATATTAGTTAGTTAATTTACAAAAGTACTACTCAAGTAATGACTGATATAGTAATTTTTTTTGTTTTATAAAAATCTTGATATTTTTAAATAGACGTTCAAACTTTTAAAAAGATTACGTCAAACCATAAAAATAGGATTATATTAAATAGTTCTGCTTAAGCCTAACATTTTTAAAATAGATCAAACTTAACACTTGCAAAACATAACCTAGCTAACAACATATCCCACACAAGTAGTATCTTTACAACATATGTGAAAAATGTTTAAATCAGTTGAATCTTATAGAGAAAGTCTCTAGAAAAAGAATGCTCATAAATATACTTACATATATTATTCATCAACCAGATCTTTATATCGACGTTAGAGAAACTCAAATTTCAATCCTTGAGAAATTTTAGTTAATCCTTTTTCAACCGAACCAAACGTACGTTGGCTCTTTTTTCTTTTCTATTTTTTTTTTTGTTGAAAAAACGACCGTTGGCTCTTGGCACCTACTTTATGCAACTGGCAGGTAATTATTGGTTATTTCTTCAAATAGAATTTACATAAAAAGGAGAAAATAATAATAATTTAGTATAATGATATAATTCATGTAAATTGTGTACAAAAATTAGCTACAACTAGATTAAAGAAAAAAAAATTAGCTACTAGTGGATTATAGAAGAAGGAAGATTTGTGCCTAAAAAAAGAAGAAAACGATTCCTTAAAAAGATGATTCACTTGGGAAGCTTCACATTTTTCCAATGAACCCATAAATCTTTCCTTCAGTGTGACATTGCTTCAATTTGATGCCCTCACTAACCAGTCACCGACAACTCCATATTTCATATCCCTACAAAATTACTACTAATCTGCACCATCCATCCTTCAATTCCTCAACCTACTTTCCCTTTTCCACCGACTCTACTCTACCAAATCTCATAACCCAATTCAAGGATTAACTCCCCCAAATAATACTATTAACCATGTTCATGTTATTTACTATAACAAGATTTTTTTTGGACAGATTTTAATATTAGAAGATAAATATTGTTGATTTTTTTCTTATCCTTTTGATTTAAAAAATAGAGTTTTGATATTCAAATAGAGAGTTTTAGTGGTCACCTTAAAAAATATATCAAAATTCGATCATGTGTTATGCATTAGTCTGACAAAAAAATGTTTCATTGATCTGGAAAGAAAGAAATAACATGCATTTTAACGATAAAGAATGCTCGATAAGTCAGATGGTTGATAAGATTAAGTCGCTCGCATTTAGGTGGTTGAAGGAAAAATTTGCTACTCTTCCTTTCAATTACCATGGTTGGTGGGTTAGTCTGTTCACCATTTTGAACATAGGCTGATAGTTATTTCTTTTTTGTTGCTTCTTGTACAGTTTTTCCTCTTGTAAATATTGTTTCGACATTGTTTATATGTCCTATGTACACCTTATGTTAGAAAAGACTTTTTTTTATTTTTGGTATAAATCATTTTAGCCTCTTGAAATTTTTTTGTAAAATCACCTATTTATTTATAATTTTATGTATATTGATAGTGTGGTCAAATAAAAATGCACCACCTTACACTTACATTAGTGAAAACGGTGTGGCACTATAAAAAAAAAATTATAGAAAAGTATCAAATACAGTAATAACTCTTTTTTCATTATTTCCTTAAAAAAAAAAACTCTTTTTGCATTATGCTTATTCTCTAAGTAAAAAAGAAAAATCCTATAATTAGGTGAGTAATCAATGTGGTAGCTGGTAAAATACATATTTTCAGATACAAACAATTAGTTTCCACGTCTTTTTCTACATATCTATTTTTTATTTCCAAAAATTATTTATTTATTACCACTTACCTTATTGTTCACTCAGAAATGCACCTTATAGCTGCATAGAAACGCCATTGAACACAATACACTGCAATAAAGCACATAGATCCAGTTACATTCTCTTCTCATCTTCTTCAATTCACATTCAATGGCTTCCAAATTGTTGCTCATCATTGTCTTCGTTTTTGACGTGATTGCTTTTGGTCTTGCCGTTGCTGCTGAACAAAGAAGAAGCACTGTAAGTAATTAATGAGTATTCACTTCTTCTTAAATTTTATTACTTTTCATCTCTTAATCATAAATAAAAATCTGGGTTTGTGTCAAAATTTGTTTTTTATCATGGGTTTTTGATGAATTGTAGAATTATTGACAGTGATAAGAGCATTTTTTTTCTGTTTTTTTTTTATTACGTTTGATTGCTGATAATTTGTCAAAATGTGGATGAAGTTTGAATCTTTAATCTTCTGTTTTTGTTTATATGAATTAAAGTTTGGAAATTTAATTTTGGGTTTATCATTTGTTGTTGGTTTAAAGGCTTCAATTTGACTCATTGTAGTAAGTATGATTTATGAAGTTTATGTGACTTTGTTCCTTGGCTTTTTGCATTCCAAGAAATGCCAAATCTTGAACTTTTCTACCTTTGGTCAAGAATTTCAGTTTTAGTGTAATAGGTTTGTGATTTATTTTGTGTTAGCAATTAGAGATCTAGATCTGTAAACAATATGAAATGTTGTTTGCAAGATTTTAAATTGCGGTTATAATTGTGTCTGCAAGTTTTGACATTGCAGAGAATCCTAGTCAACTGCGACCTCAATTGTGGAGACATTAAAATCCTTGATGTCACAACCTAGATTTTGGTTGCTAACATTTTTTTAAAGCTGTGGTTGTGTGTATTTTGAAACATTAGATCTCTCATTTTCTCTTTCTGCATGTACTTGCTTATTCCTTTGCTCAATTTTGAACTTATCACTAGTTATCAATCATATGTCAACTTGTGATTCTTATAGAACTATGTAGTCGAGGTTTTTACAGTCTTGGTCGATGTATCTCGCTATTGAAGTGACGAATCCTTAATATATGTATGACTCATTTGTGAGATGTATGATCATATAATTGTTCAGATTGAAGAAATAAAGTGGCTACTTGCCTCCTTGGTGCATTTATGGCATTGAGCTTTAAACTTATAATCTCTTACAAATTATCTACGTCGCGCTTAACATTATCTTTGTTTTCATTTGACAGGCTAAGATTGTTCCAGACAAGGAACAAAACTATAACTATTGCGTCTATGACTCGGATAGAGCAACCGGCTATGGTGTTGTAGCATTTCTATTCCTTATGATTAGTCAAATCGTCATAATGGTCGTGAGTCGATGCTTCTGTTGTGGGAAGCCTTTAAAGCCCGGAGGCTCAAGGGCCTGTGCAATTGTTCTTTTCATAGTCTGCTGGTATATAAGTCTTAACATAATCTAGAAAATTCACATATTTTTACATCTTGCAAAGCTGATTGACTTTTTAATCCTCATATATGATATACCAAAGAAGAGTCGGTCAACTTATTTCCTCAAATTTGCAAAATAGCAATTTTATCCCTTTAATTGAACAACATAAGTCAATCTAGTCATTTTTTCGAATTTAACACCACAAGTTTAAAGGTTTTATGATTGTCTTGGTGCAGCAAAAGACTATTTAACTCGATATGGAATGACAAAATTGATTGACGTTCTTTAATTTGAGGGACTACTTTGCTATTTCGTAAACTTGAGCGAGTAAATTGCTCGAGCCTTACAATTTTGAGGACTAAAATGATGATTTACTCAAAGTAAATTGATCATTTATTGCTAATTTTTTATATTATTGAACTGACAACAATTGTTTCGCAATTCTATCTTTCAGGGTGTTTTTCATCATAGCGGAGGTGTGTTTGTTGGCTGGATCAGTTGAAAATGCTTATCACACAAAGTACAGAACCCTCTTTGTGAGTGATCCTCCTTCTTGTGAAACAGTAAGGAAGGGAGTTTTTGCTGCTGGTGCTGCTTTCGTTTTCTTCACTTCCATCGTTTCGAAATTCTACTATATCAACTACTCGAGTGCAAGGGAAAGTTTCCAACCATATCTTGGAGGAGGTGAGACTGGTGTTGGCATGGGAACCTACAAATGAGCTTGTTAGTTAATCATTTCACAGAAACCTCATTGCCTTAGATGTGACTATATCTGGAACTCATTGCATTTCTTGTATTTACAATGTAGTTCCAATAGTAGAATGTATAAGCTGTATGTTAGTAATTTTTGTTGTTGCTGTTGTTGTTACCTATTGTGTTTGGAATTGATGATGATTGGATTCATTACCTCTTACATTTTTGGGTGTTCTTTGTCATATAAATATCATTAAATCAATATCAATGAGAGAATGTTTTGTTGCATCATTAGACACTTTTTTTTTTTATCAAATGGACAAATTTTATAGTTTCATCATTAAATCAATAGCATGGGTGAATATCACTCTGCTACCTTCCTCCCCAAGATTAAGATTGACATAGTTGTTCCTTAGTCTCCAAGGAACCAAAGCTGTGTTCTAGAAGCTAGCACCACATTCATCGACTCTGTCTCAATCCACAAGTGTTTCCAGTTATGATGTTTAGCGATCTCTAATGCTTTCAATACAGCTTGAAATTCAGCAAAAGAAGAGCTTTGATAGCATATGTTTAGAGACAATCCTCCTAAGTAGAATTTGTAATTGATTTTTTTTTTTTTTTTTTTTTTTTTTTTTTTTTTTTTAGCTTTTTGTTACATGAAGATGATAAATGTTGATGAAGAACTATAAGATTTTTATTCGAGATTTCTTTATTTTAATAAGAGATTAATTATAACAAATTTAATTTAGTGATTTGGACTTGCCATCTAATGAAGAAAAAAAGTTATTAATTGATTTACCACAAAATGTAATTGTTCATGTGAGCATAGAATCCAAAAAAATTCATTTATTCACATTCACTTTAAAGAATAAAATTCTGGTCATCAAACTATTGGATAAAAAAAATGCAATTTACTTATTTTAGAACAATTCTTTGTTTTTTTATTTTACTGATATGACAAATATTAACTTGGATTTTAAGGGTAAGCATTTCTAAGTATTGGTAAGATGGATGGTACAAGCTTAGAACCAGCAAGCCAATATAGAATTGTGAGTGAAGTGAGAACACCATTGGTCATGAAATGAAACATTTCACTAACCTTCCATTATCACTTTTCCTTTCAGAAATAAAACACCAAGAATACCAATTAGCACTTCATTATTAGTGTCTCTGTATGTGTTAAGGGATATCAATGGTTTAAGAAATAAAAGGAATTAAAACTATGAAAGGGTAAAATAGGTTTTACAATGCTTAATGAGTGTAAAAAAGTAAATTGACATTGACACCCTATAAATAGGCCTAAGCAAGTGTGAGAATCAGATTTTTCCACTTCCTCTTCCTCTTCTCATCACACGCATTACAAGCTTCCACATCATGAAGATTGGGAAATTGAAGATTGAGCAAGCTAGGAGCAAGGAAGGTTAATTGGATCAACATTCTAAAAACAAAGGTGGGTTCCTCTTCCCTCATTCCTCATGCATGATTTACGGTTTTGACAAATTGGAATTGTAGCTTACTAATAATAGAACATGTTTCATGCATAAAAATTATAAGATTTTATGTTAATGCATGTTGAATTGATGTGTTTGCATTTGATTGAATTTGGCAAGGATGTTAAAGTTAATCTTATTTGTGAATATTACTTTTATATTGTTTGTTATATCACATTAATAATGTTTATGTAGATGTAGAATCAATTGAGTAAGTGAAAGAAAGAATAGATTGAAATTCTGCAATTTGTAGTTTGTATACCCTGTTAGTAATTTACCGAAATCATTTTTAAGTGAAACTTAATACCATTGTAAAGTAGACAAAAATATCTACAGAATAGGCTCAAGAATCGTGGAATTTCATTAATTAGAGTAGGAGAAGTTCTGGTTGCAAGTTAGAGAAACATTTCTGTCCTATTTTTGTACCCATGCATATTCTTTAGTTAAACTGAACTAATTGGTTACTAAAACCACAAAACAAAAATAATAGGGTTAACAGGTCTTTACCCCTTTAATATAGGACAATTCCGGGGAAAACCGAAAATGACCTATATTACAGAGGGTAAAGACCTATTAACCCAAAATAATAATCTGTACATTCCAAGCTTTCCAGGGAATGTTCATTTGCTCAATTCGGACCTCGTTTGCTATGCTAATTAAATATGCAAAGTTGAGTTATGACTATAGTAAAACTGAATTTTGAGATTGGTTTGGTAGAACTTTATGCACACAAGGTCTTTAATGAATTCATTGTAATAGAATTATACGATGAACGTTGGGGCACAAGAATAGTTATTAACTTGTTATTAGTTTAGAAGTTGATCATGAAACTTGATCTAGATCAGAATCACAAATGAGGTAAGGCCTTGCATTGTGCAGTAAAAACTAATGAATGCTAATCGGCTTATAGTATTTTCTAGTTGTATAATGTATAACTAAGTAAACCATTGTATTTATATTATTAGTGGTTGCAGTATATGCAACTAAGTACTTATACAAGCTGTGTGGGCAGGGCCAGGCTAAGGATCTTTCCTCTGAGCCAAAGGAAACCCTTAGGTGTCAGTTTCAATGTATTTAGGTAAGTGGGGGTCACTTACAAAGGCTAGTTTATAGCAAACTACATTGAAAAAATCGATCACTTAAGAATTAAGATTATCCACATCTAAATGATTGATTAGACACAATTGTGCTCAGTATAGTCTAGTTATATTAAAGTATATCGACTAAGGCAAGTGATGTTAGTATACAATATGTAAGGTTAACCAAAAAGTTAGATTATTATATTGTTATTAAAGTAAAGTATTTTGTTGTTATGATCATAATCTTCTAGAGTTGATCATTAGTTATACTTCTTATGTGGCATACTATGTTTTATCCCGACTTTAGGAACTCACTGAGATGTTGATATCTCACCCTATTCAATTATTTCCTTTTCAGGTATAAGCCGTTTTGGAGTCCATTTGAGCTGGATCATAGTGTCAAGTCTTAGGATCTTAGTGTATTTTAAATTCTTTTCCTTTTTAAGTCCTATAATGGAATTTCATGTTATTTCTGTCATGTAGAGTATTTTATCAGAGGATTTCAATTTTAAAAACCTTGGTCGTTACACTTTCTCACAAACAAAACCCTAATTCCGTAATCTCACCTCTCTCGGTTCTGTCAGTTTCCACTTCCTCTTTCATTTCTCTCCATGAAGGAATTTTTTTTTTACATTTCCCCAACAAAATATGTAGAGGAATGTTTTGCTGAAGCTTCTCGTTAGGTGATCTCACAATGTCTCTTCCCGTTCTTCTTCCTGATCTCAGTGTGGAAATCATATCATGGCTTCCGTTGAAGCCCGTCGTGAGATTCAAATGTGTTTCTAAACACTACCAATCAATCATTTCCGACCCAAAATTTGCAAAACTTCACCTTCAAAGATCACCTAAAAATCCACACACCCTACTTACCTTACGTGATGTCGATGATGACGATGAAGAAATTTGGGTCGTAGCTCCATACATAGTGCGTCATTTAATCGAACACCCATCGTCTGTTGTTGAAGAAGACGAGTGTCGTCGTTTTAACGACAACAATGATTATTATACAATAGGCTCTATCAATGGCTTGGTCTGTTTGATCAGTAAAAAGGAAAAAAAAACATGGAAACACAAAAATTTGTACTCAGTTCTGGAACCCTACTTTACGTTTAAGATCCAAAGATTCACCAAATTTGAGTATCATGCCTCCTAAGAAAGTAAAGCTGGACCAGGTAAACCTTGGATTCGGCTATGATGATTTTACTTATACATACAAGGTAAAAGATCAACTACTAGTTATTATTTACGATGATACATTATGTGTTAGTTTAGAAGTAATTATCAATGATCAATTTCAAGTAACAAACGATATAAATAATTAAGATACTTCCTATGAGATTTGCATGAATCAACCTTAATTGTTTTCATGAAACAATTTGTTTTCATGAAACAATTAAAAGAGATTAATTCAGCAACAAAGTAATTCAAAGCATGAAACAAGACAATTAAGTAAAAAAATTGTTGAAATTATCTCACTATAACATCAATTAGGATATAGCTGCGCTATATAGCACTGTGGCATAGCGGAATTTGGTCAAACTGCTATTTTCTGTGATTGACAACACTACATATAATTACAGACTTATGAGGAGGAAGACCAGTTAGAACCTATATATGGTTAGATTAATAGCTTCTAACAGTTGTATTTCCTCTTGCACAACTTTAAGTGAACAATCATGTTCAATAGCTTAGGTATAAAAAGCTGTTGCTGTAGAAGAAAAAACTGATTGCATTAGCTTTGAATTCCAAGTCATGCTGTACGACATAGGAAAACATTTTAACCATTTGTGGTTGAGGATTTGTCTTCCGTATGTTAGACATTGCTATACTGATCATTCAGCCCATGGAGAAATTGCATTTGATCTTATGCCTTTCTCTCCGAAACACTAGAATGAGCACCGGAAGAGTACTTAAGTGCACAAGTGTAATTCAGATATAGAGTTATCAATTTCATCACAAATGATTCAAATCTTGGTAAAATAATCAGTCATAGAGGGGTCATCTTGCTAAATCAAATGAAGAGTTCTGACACCATATGATTCAAATGTGAGAGAGAGAGAGAGAGAGAGAGAGAGAGAGAGAGAGAGAGACGTATTTGCGATATCAATAAACAGAATCAGTCAATAACTCAATAACAGAAATGCTACCTAATTAGTAAGTAACTATGGAGACTAATACATATATGAAACTACATGTAGTCAATTATGTGTACCACCTTAGAATACTAGTTGATTCTGTAGTGTTATTGTATTGCATGTTTTCCTGTTTAAATATGTGTTTTCACTGTTATGCTTGTTGTTGATATGTTTATTGGTTATGTATGGAGTTGATTGTCTGGATTGGATTTATGTTGTACTGTTGTTGTTTTAGATGTTTCTTTACCAGAAGTTTTATCCCCCTATTTAAGTTATAAAGAAAGTGGGACACATAATGGAACATAAAATTAATAAATTATTGCACATTGGTGTTGTGAAAAAGTGATTTAATGCATTAGTTTAAGCACATACAGTTACTATCTTCGGATTAATTTTTCTATTTAATATATGATAGGTGGTGGTTGTGTTTTGGGATTGTACAACACAGAAATGGGAGGGGAGGGTTCATTGCATGGGAGATAGTTGTTGGAGAAAGACTATTGCTTGCCCTGATTTTCCAATTCTACTTGGAGGCACTCTCGTTGGACAATTCGTGAATGGTAGTGTTAATTGGTTAGCACGTCACAACATAAATTGTCATATGTATAAATGGAAAAATGTTACCATCAACCAATTAGTGATTTTATCGTTTGATATGCGGATGGAGGCGTGTAAGTATATGATGTTACCTGATGGTTTTGTTGTACCCAAAGATGAACCAACTCTTGTTGTTTTGAGGGATCGTCTGTGCCTTTATTATGTCCACATGAGAACCCATCTTGTTTTGTGAGAAATGAGAGAGTTTGGAGTTCAAGAGTCTTGGACTCGATTGGTGAATGTTAGCTATGTTCAATTGGGTATTTGTGTGAATCTCAATTTAGTTGATTGGTTGTTTCCGGTTTGTCTCTCTGAAAATGGAAATGTCATGTTGCTGGCTAGCAAAGGAGCTTTTGATGATATTAGTATGTATAATAGGAGAGATGATAGAGCTGAACATATTGAACTTCTTGACAACCAAATTTGGTATGCTGATGAACATATGAAGAGCTTGGTTTTTCCCCGTCCTCTTCCACATTAAGCTTCTATGCAACAATTGTTTGTATTTTGAATTTATGTTAGGTCGTGCAAGTAGTGTGATGACTATTAATGGTTCCTTAATTGTGTTTTCAATAGATAGTTTAACTATTTTGTTGGATGATTCCTTTGTACTTATTGCTAGCTTAGAATCAAATCCTTTGGATGAAGATATTTTAATTTTATACTAGTTATTATGAGTTAATTTATATTCCTCCACTTGCTATTGATTTCATTTGCTCCATAGTTTATTTTAAGATATGCATTGTCAGATATTAGATGTGTTGAATATATTAGAAAGGCTTTACGGCATCTTTATACAGTAGGTTCAGTTAGTTTTTTGGTCATCATGGCAAAAAGGATGACTTCTTTACCTGCTTTACCCTTTAATGCAGATGTTTATAATCTAGAACCGTGGATAAAAAACGACAGGTACAACCAAGCATATAAAGAAGTGCACATTTAATAAGTATCATTTCTTGCTTACACTATGCAATCCCCATATCAACTTTATGATAAATGTTGAAATAGAGGTGTATTGGTTGGTTTACCTATAAGCTTTTCTAATGGGGAACTTTTGCAGGGGTGATGCTTTGAGTTGGTTGATGTGTTTTTTTTATCTATTTTAGCTTAGCTTGGACATGAGATGTTCAGGGGTACTGGCTAGAGTTTTTGTCACTTATTATGTGTGCTTCATGATGAAAAATATTGCATGTTTCGGTTTCCTTTTCAAAAAAAAAAATATACATGATAGGTTTAATATGCATCAAACTAAAGACAAGCATATTGCAGAGTAAACCAAGCAGATTGTTTTGCCACACCTGTTCTTCCAAATTTTTGAGAAACATAATAAGGGGGTGATTTCAATCAATCTGATTAATATTTATAACTTTAAAATTAGAAATGAAATTCATTGATTTGATAACTTGGTCATTATTACTGATAAGAACCAAGTTCTGCTGGAAAATGATAGGTTTACTGGCCTTTTAGGGTTCACTTTCGTATTATAGCGATAGAAATCCAACTTTAAATTTCAATCCATCGTCCTCCTAAACACTACTTTGGCTTCACAAACTTGGTCATCCTTACGATAATCATTAACCAACCTGTTACTAATAATCATACTCATCTTAAAAATAAAAAAAGTTGATTTGAATTTTTGGACTTTTTTACTTCAATTTATTGGTTAAAGAACCAACAAACCGTAGTGTTTTGATTTTTACGTATTTTTCAACCTCAAAATTTTTGGGCTGTAATTTTTATGTTCTTCGAACAACAAAATAAATTTTTTTCGTGGAATCAATCCTAACAAGTAAGAAATTGAATCAAACGAGCTTCCACTGCAAGCACAACACAACGAACCCGCATACAAAAACGAAACTAAATTGCAAAAAAAATGCAGTGGTGAGAACGTTCAGAGAACCAAACCAAATACGACTCAAAAAGACCCAAACTTTGATGATTAGCGAATGAACCCGATAACTAATAGGGGAATAGATCCCCAGACTAACAATGACATCCAGAGACGAACCCAAAAATTTATTGCAGTGTACGCAATACATCTAGGATATAATTAAATGGATCTTGTTAACCAGTGCCCCTGAAACCCTAGTTAAGGAACTAAAAATAGAAAGAAAAGTCAAGTTTTATATCGAAAAGAATACTTTTTTAACTTTTAAAAAGTAGAATACACAATTTCCAAGACAATATTTTCTTTTATAATTTCCTAACCAGTGCTCCGGTTAACATTTCCCTAATTAAATATAGGGTCTTGCTAACCGGTGCCCTCAGAGCAATGTTTAGGAATTTATAAATGAAAAATTTGTCTTGAAAATATAAATTTTGACTTTTGATTAAGTAATAATTACATCACTTTTTATAAAATACTCCCTCCGTCCTAATTTATAAGCAAAAAACACTAATTCACACTTATTAAGAAAACTAATATTTAGTGATTTGAGATATAATTTTTTGTGTTTTTCTTGGAATAAATTTCATGGAAAGATGTAAAAATAATTCTCATTGGTTAAAAATTATGGAGAAAATAAAAAGGAGAACAAATTAAATGCAACTTGCATTTAATTTTACATTAGAAAAGATGATTTGTTTGAAAAAACATAAAAATAGCATAAAAGTTGGTCTTTTTTGCTTATATTTTGAGACAAAGAAAATGAGATTTTTTTGCTTATATTTTAGAATGGAGGGAGTAGTTACTTGTTTTGGTTGTTTAACCAATGCCTCAAACATTCTCCTTAAATATATACTATTTTATTTTTGAAGGTATAAAATATATATCAAAAATGTTATGTGCTTTTTATATTCTAGAAATTTTAATTGATTTTTTATTTACATGTCAACAAAAATGTCACTCTCTATATAACTAAAAAACCATTTAACCATTTTTATCTCTCATTGTATCAGTTTGTTGATAATATAACATATAAAATTATTTCAGTAGTTGCAATTTTCCACATGTAATATTAAAGAGAGTCTTGTTAACGAGTGCACTTGAGACACTCTTTAAGGATGTTAAATTAAATAATTATTCGTTTAAAATATGAAAGTTTTCAATTTCCAATGTACTGATTGCACAACTTTTTATAAAAAGTTACTATTTAAAGTCCTTAATCAGTATCCCGAAGACATTAGTTAACATTTCTCTATTAAAGATAAGTTTAACAATAGTTTTGGATGTGTGGAACACATTAATCAATTATTCAAATGCTATACATTATATATAGAATGTATATAGTATTAAAAAAAATCTTTAACATAGTGGAGAAACAACCAATTCGTAGCACGAAACTAGAGTTCTCTCCAGCAACATAACACAACGAATCAAACCAAGTTGTTTGGGCTCTAGTAGCAAGATCAGGGAATACCGGGTTCGATTCCCAGAGGAAATAACGTTTAGCCAGTGCGCATGCCGCTGCGCACGAGCCGAATTAGTCATCTACCTTTGGTGGATCGAAAACCAATACAAAACCAAAAAAATAAAAATAACACAACGAATCAACAAAAACTAATAATGTGTAATCTTCATTCGAGAATTTGCGGACACGTGATATAAAAATTAAACTCTAATTTATTTTGAAAAAATATTATTTTTTGTGCACGTCATCTCAGAGATAATTTCGGCCATAAATTACAAAGCGTGGTTTCACTTTTTTTTGCGAGAGAAAAGAAGAAAAGAGATAATTCAAACAAATGGCGGGAACAGTTGCAGTAAGATCAAACTCACTGAGTGACGAGTGGGAAATTTCGTTCGCACGATTCATTCCTTTTCCTCATTCTTCAATCACTTCTTCTTCTTCTTCCTCCGATCTTCACCCTCTCCCTGTTCGCATCCGTAACCGTCCTCCACGTGGCACATGGATCTCCTCCTCCACCTCCGCTTTCCTCCGATTCTCCTCCGATCTCAACTTCTCCGACGTCGTTCTCACCGTTGCCTTCAACGCTAAACTCCTCGTAACTCCGATCACTTTTCCTTTTTCGATTTCATTTCTGTTTTATGCTATTACTTAATCGATGCAACTGAATTTTCATTATCGGAAGTGACGAAGCTTGATTCAGTGTTTTCGGTGAAATTTCTTTTACAGGAAGAACACTATGTTTCGAAGCTGAATTTCTCGTGGCCTCAAGTATCGTGTGATCCTGGATTTCCTGCTAGGGGAATTAGAACTGTGCTTGTTAGTTACAGAGATTCGAGAGGCGAGGTAAGTTTTTTTTTCTTTTTTTTCTGCGTGCTTAATTTGTTAATTGATATATCCAAAGTGATTTTCACCGATTAAATAATCAGATTAGTTCGTAATTTTTTTTTCAATTTTTAATATGTATTTTTAACATAAATTAGTTCTGGGTGTACATTTCATATTTTGATGTAATGTGCGGTTTGAGTCAAGCTGCAAATTTTGTTATTATGTTAAAATATGAATAAAACAGTCAATTTGGCCGCAATTACAATTACGTTACCATTGCGATACTGCTAAAACCTAGTTGAAACAATCGGGATTGTGGACTGCAATTTTGAACTAAAATGTGAGGACTGATTTAACTGAAGAAGTTCTATTGTGTTGGAGCAACTCATATTTTTGAATGACCAACTTAACTATATTTACTATATTTTAACGTGACTTAAGAAGTTAGTCCATTGAATTCGTTCGTTAGAGTACTTTTTTGCTTTGGACTTCATAGCAATATGTTAGGTATTTGTCTTTCTAACTTTATCCGTTCATGCATTTGATTTTGGTAATTGCTATTCCATCGCGACTTGTAACAATACAGTGTTGATTCGTGCATTTGTTAATGTAATTTTGAGCGAACGTAATAACAGTGTTGTTAGGGTGAGGCATGATTAATTTATTAAGCGAACAATAAATTTAGTTGCACACAGACACTACCTTGTTCAGACATAGTATGATAATTGTGATGCTACTTTTTCTTTTTTGCAGATTCAAAAGTTTGCTATGAGGTTTCCATCAATCTATGAAACACAATCATTCATTGGTGCTTTGAAGGTAAAAGATGCTTATCATAGTAATAAATCACAACTAAAAACTATAGAACAAGGGGTTGCAATTTCTTCACTTATAAAACCATAGTATTTGCTTGTTGATTTTTTATGATTGTGTTCCTTCCCAGGAGATCCTAAAAGATAACAAGGAGCCAGAACCTTTAAATATTGACTTTGGTTCAGAAATTTCATCTCAGTCAGAATTTATGTCAACAAACAAGCACTCTTACAGGTATAAAAAAGCTTTGTGTAATTGGTTAGATTTTGTTGGAGTACTGGAAGGATGTGAATCTGATATATTGAACATTTATTTAATTGTCATTCAGTTTCTATTTTTCATACATTACCATTCACTGACCTGTTTTCTGTTTTCATCCTGTCTTTTCTTCCTACTTTTATGCGTAGTAAATATAGCCTCTTAGTACCGGATCCGACTCCTCAAAAGTGAGCAATACCAACCATTTAAGAACAAATCAATAGTTGATGTTTATATACATATGCATAACAAATCAAGAGTGTGTTGGATTATCAACCATTGATTTTCCCACTTTAGTGGAGGAGCCAAATCCCTCATTACGTATATTGAAGTATCAGTGGATTTAATTGTGATGAAGATTTGACACATATACTGAGCCTTGCTGTGTTTGTGCTTGTAGACCTTCTGAGGAACTGAGTTTTATGACTCCGGCTGACACTTACATTCCACAAATACCAATATGTATGAATAATGAAGGCGTGCAACCTTCAGGGTTAGGAAGCCAAAACAAGGAAACAGCTCCTGTTCACAACTTTGAAAGCATCCTTCCAGCCTTGCCACCCAGTTTTGCGTCATTCCTGATGGATTACTCTGGTCTCAATCCTGGTTGGCGAACTTTTTTGCTTTAAACTATTTGTTCTGATTTCTACCACATCATATTTCATCTGAATACAATAATATCTTGCAGCTCAACCAACTGTTACAGAGGAGAATGATCTCAAGTCCCAAATAGCGGTACAAATTTTGGATTTCGCATTTTGATTAGATGTTATGTTACAATCTGATGCTTTAATCACCACATAACATTGATATGATGCTCATCATGATATATAAGCTTTCTCTAAGTTGTGAATATTTGAGAAGTACATCTTATTAACTGATTATTTGTTACTCCTGATATTCTTTTCCTTTGATGCAGAAATACATGGAAGATTCTTCCTTCCAAGGTAGCACGTTTCTTATTGCTTCTCTCTCTTACATTGATTAAACATGACGCACCATTTTATTTATTTAGTTCTTGTCTTTTTTTCACTTCCATTCTAGAGTGGAACATGAGTAAAAAATCATTAATCTTCTTTGGTCTGAATATAAAGTTTTGTATGCATCCTGTACTTTTTATGTTCCTTGTATGTATAGGTAAAAGTTTTTAATCACACTTCTGATGCATGCGCATTATTAGATGCATGTGCATGCTACATACATTTGTTTTCTTAATATTGTATGGCGATGGTCTACTTAAATTTGAAGTCCAAAATACTGATGTACCATTTTGATGTTGTTAGATATGCTGGTCAAGGTGGAGAAAGTTATCAGCGAAATTGGGGGTGATATGTCCCTCTAGTAGTCCAGGGCATTGGAAATGACACACCGAACAACTCAGCATCCCTCTGTGCTACTGAACCATGGTGACCTTAAACATTCTGCCGCAAATTTTGAACGGATTTATGTTGATTCTTCCATTCCCTAGCACACGGCCTAATCAATAGCTAAACTTAGTCTTTGCTTCTTTTACTGTTTCAGCACATTATGAATTACAATTCCAAGAGAAAAGAAGGGTTACCTGATTATGGTATTAGTCAGTGTTTAGCTAATGAAGTCAAATATCAAATGGTTTCTGTTTACAAAATCTTTTTGTTAATACAACAATCTCAAAAAATTCAATTCAATCCAGTACAAAATTCTTTGCATTGAACTTTTTTCCACTTGTTACGAGATGATATGGAGCCTAGTCAATCTATGTTTTTCTATTACCGTAAAATTCATTCATAAAATCAATCAGTACATAGTCCAAGTTATTCTCATCTCAACTAAAGTCTAAAAAATAATGGTTGAGTCAGAGTATAATTATATAATAGTGTGCCTTCTTTCACTAGGTTTACCTAGGTTCCTACAAATTTGCCTTAGATTAGTTGTTTGAAGAGGCAGTGGAGGATGTTAGATAAATGGAAAAGCTTAAACACTCCTTTCTGCAGTCGTGGTCTGCCATCGTACACCACTACACTACACACACTGGAGTATATTAGAGAGCAAAGAATGGCCTTTGAAACTGCACAGAAGGCAAAAATATAGGCTACAAGTGAACTAAGTCGTGTAAACTCATTCTCCTGCAAACCGAGCGAGCGAGACCAGGACTAGAGGTTGAAGACAACCTCCTCGAAAATATTTGTTAATGCCCCCAGTTGGGTTGTCCCATTGAGCAACCATCATTTTTCAGTTCAAAATTTTAAAAATTAGAAGGCCAAGTCTAAAATCAGAAAATTAAAGGGTAGGCCTAAATTTGAGTGAGTGAGTGTGTGTGTGTGTTTTGTTTCTCATATGTTCCCTTCTCTACATATTTGAGTGAATATCACTCTGCTTCCTTCCTCCACGACAGAAAGATTAGCCCAGCTGTTCCTTAGTCTCCAAGGAACAGAAGCTGTGTTCTTAGAAGCTAGCACCACATTCATTGAATCTGACTCGATCAACAAGTGTTTCCAATTCTGATGTTTAGCGATCTCTAAAGCTTTCAAAACAGCTTGAAATTCTGCAAAAGAAGAGCTTTGATAGCCTATGTTTTGAGACGATCCTCGCAAGTAGTTAGCATGGTGGTCTCTGAATAAAATTCTTATGGCTGCAGCGGTAGGTGATTCCAAAGCAGAACCATCGGTGTTTGCTTTAACACGGCCAGGTAGAGGAGGCTGCCAAAGAACGTCCATTATGCTGCTGGCATTCCTGGGTTTGCCATTCAATCTAAAAAGTCTGAACACCTTAAAATCTTCCTTGTTATTCATGGTGATGGTAATGCTTGGATGAAAGGTTCAAAACATTCAGTTCTTCAAGATTGGTACCCCTCATACTTAGAATAATTGCTTGGATCAACATTCATTGAAAGATCCTTTTCCTTCCATTTTCCATTGATATTTGGAAGGTGTAAAACAATTTATGCCAAATCCAAATCCAAGACTGAGAGTTTTATTGTGAGCTGATAGAGGTGCGCGTGTAGAAGCTTATTTCCAGTTTATTTGGACCTATCTTATTGCTCAAGTATTTAAGAAAACTTAACGAAAACATTGCTGTTCGGCTGTTCCCATTTCAGATTTTGCTTGAAAACACATGGAAATTACACATTTAACCCCAACGGTAGCTAACTACCATTCGGGAACAAAGAAAACTAAGGAAGCCGATGATGATTAATTCATTGCTTCTTACAATTTTTATTTTGGGGGTGTTCTTTGTCATATATATATAGACAAAGAATAATAGTGTCACATTTTTATTTATTGTGTATCCTTTTATTCAATCACACACTATTATTATTTTTAATGATTACAAAACCTAAATTGGAAACATAATCCTATCATAATTCTCCTTATTCTCTTGTCTGCAAAATTGAAATACCCCATAGTTGAATAATTAAAATACTTCCAAGATATTATTGTTTAGAATGAATTGGAAATATTAGTTGTTAAATGAAATTCCCTCTATGATCTCTTGTCCTACATGCTAATTGACCAATTCAAAGCCATTCCCAAACTTGCAGTGACTTTGTTGGATTACTTTTTTTATTCCGTAATCAGAATAAAATTGTAATGGAGTTTTCTATTCTACCAAAACCATACATTCATTTTGTTTATATCCAAACATTTAAAAGCAAACTCATCCAATTGTAATTTATTTTTGAAGGAAACTCATCAAATTGTAACTGTTATAATAAGCTTGACATAAATTTCCTTCATGTGTTGCAATACATATGAGTTAAATAAGACGGAAGGAGATACAGACAAGAATAATAATATTCATAGGTATGGGGAAGAGAAAAACAATTTTCCCAGGAATGAATTACGAGTATCATTGCTCCATGTTTTCGATTTTGAGTTTTTCAATCACTAGAACAATAATTGTGTGTGAGTGAGAGAAATGATACACAAGAAAAAGAAACACGGATTAATTATGGGCCTTTGGATTAAAATAACTAACGGATGATATTTGGTGTCAACGAATCCGTTGATATATATATATATATATATATATATATATATATATATATATATATATATATATATATATATATATATATATATATATATATAGAATGATATCTTGCATTATTTTTTGGTTACAAGACTGACATTTGGTTATATGATATTTTTTTGCATTATGAAACTCGTGATCTGTACTATTTGTGATATGCAACCTGTTTTTTAACGTGTGGCTGGGTCAGTTTTTTTTTTATATATATTTTTAACGGTGATGAGTGAGGACAATGATAGGCCAAATTTCAAAATTAAAATACTCAATATCGGTTCTCATGCATAGGAAATTTTCACCCCATTAGAAATTAGAATTTATTACTATTGTGAAAATCCATATTCATTTTACAAAGAAAACATTACCATTGTTCAATGACGTTTTGGAAGGTGAAAAACATTCTGTCTCTTCGTTGTTGAAAAATGTTATACTCCACCTCTAGAGGGATTTGTGAAGAATTGAGACAATATAACCCCAAATTCAATTCAATTCAATAAGAGTTTTTTTTTTTTCGGTCATTTCTTAATGAGAATAAGTGAAGAATTTGGGATTCAAACCTCAATCCTACATATAAAATATGATATTTCTATCAATTGAGTAATGCTCAAGGGATCACACATCATTTTTAAAAGGCGGGTATTTACAATATAGACTTATGTTATTTTTGAAGGGATATATAGGTTTATGTTATTGTTTATGGGTATGGGAGAGTTTATGAAAATAACTTATTAAATGTCTATAAAGTGTTTTTTTAATGAAAGAAACTAAACTAAAAAATAGGAAATAATAGCATTATACATGCATGACACCATAGTTATGATACGAGGTATAAGTATGACTCATCCAATCCTACACTCTTAGACAAAACATGCAAAAAAGATTCATTGCATTCAAATGTGATGGTCATCCGTTGGATTTTAGCCAACCCTAGATTAAAAGGTTAAAAATGTGAAGAAAAAAATTGAACACAAAGAGCCGACATGAAATGTTCGTGAACTTTAAACAAGTCGATTTCTAGTTAAAAAATAAGGTTTGTATCAAACTTGAGTTGAGTTTCAAAATAAACTAATTCTTATAGAGTCGAGTCAAGCTCTTTCGAGTTCGACTCCACTCAAATCTTTTTCAACCTTAGTCTGAAAATCACCCTCTGATCGTTTTTTTCCTTCCCTTTTATTTAAGCGATTTTCACATATATTAAGCTTTCTCTTTTGATTTCGTTTTCTTAGCGAGACGTTTGGTTTGTTTGTCGTATTAATGCGACATTATTTTGTTTTCCCATCTCGTTACAATGTCAGCTTGGTTCATCTCAACATATTAACTTCGATTTAGTGCAAATTCAATTAATGATTTTGACGCCTTCAGTGTTACGAATTCGAAGGCACAAGTATTATGAGCACTTTAATGTTATCATATTTGAAGCCATTTGGTCGTTATATGCTATTAAACCGAAAGTTGTGAGTTTGTTTACATATTCATCATGTTTGATTGTAGTGATTTTTGAATTTTTTATTTTTTTTTTATTTTTTATGAATTTCTATCAATTTGAATGAATGAATGAATTCATTTTTTTTAGTAAAAAAAGTGTCATTGACATAGTTTTTTTTTTTTTTTTTTGTAATTTTGTTGTCCGAGTGTTTCATAGTTTTATTTTCTTGTATTGTTGTGATGTTGTTCTACTGATATTGATAGACAGACTTTGACTCATTAAAAAATTTGTGTTGTTTTCAATATAATCTACCGAGTTGAACAAATGAAAATCTAATTTTTAGTATAAAAAATCCATAGATTATATATTGAAAAACTAAGTCTCACATGGGATAGATATATCTCATTATAAGAATTTATAAAGGGAGATAATCTCCCACCTTAAAAGTCGAATATGTACGAATGAGATATAACCAAATTTCAACATGGTATTAAGGTCAATCGATTCAAACTACCCTTTATCTATACATGCACCAATCCCAATAGTGTTGAACGTGAGGGAATGTATTAGAAAAAATTCATGTTCCACATTAGATAAAGATGACTCTTGACAAAGATTTATAGAGAAATGTAATCATCACAAAAATCAATTTTGTAAAAATGAGATAAGCTCAAATTTCAGCATGATATCAAATGTTATTGACTTAGGTCATCCATCATTTATCCAGACGTATTATTATTATTATTATTATTATTATTATAAAAATGGATTTTGTAAGGATAAATTATTATTATTCATTTTGTTAAAAGAAAAGAAAAAGGGAAATAAGTGGCCATTTTGATTCGCCAACAAAAAAGTTCCCCCATTCACCGTTTCGCTTGTGTCAACAAAAACAAAATCTCACTCAGAAAGCTTTTCGAAACCCTAAAACCAAGAACACCACCGTTTTCACTCACCTCCTTCCACCACATCTTCAATGGCGGAATACGATCTAACACCACGCATAGCACCAAATCTCGACCGCCATTTAGTCTTCCCTCTCTTGGAATTCCTCCAAGAACGGCAATTATACAACGACAACCACATCCTCAAAGCCAAGATCGATCTTCTCAACAACACAAACATGGTTGATTACGCTATGGACATTCACAAAACACTTTACCAAACTGAAGATGTTCCTCAAGATATGATTGAACGTAGGGCTGACGTTGTTGCTCGTCTCAAGTCTCTTGAAGATGCCGCTGCCCCTCTTGTGGCGTTTCTGCAGAATGCTTCTGCTGTTCAGGAATTGAAGGCTGATAAACATTATAATCTTCAGTTGCTTAATGATAAATATCAGGTTTTGTTATAATTTCACTGAATTCATAGATTTATTTACTCTTTTGTTATCTTTGTAGTAGCGCTGCACCTACATGTGATTACGGCTCTGTTTGGCAAAAAATACCGAATAGCTGACAAGCTAGCTGGTTGAATTTGTAGTGTTTGGTATAATTAGCGACTGAATTAGCTTTATAAATATGAAATGATATTGAAGTGATATATTTAATGCATATTAACAAAAATTCAATTAAGATTACAAGGTTAAAATTGAGATAAATTATGATAAGCTACTTGAATTAGCTTATCAAAGAACACTGATAAAAACAAGCTATAAGCTTGTGACAAAGTGGAGGTTACCAAATGGGTCTTTTTTAGTCTAATGAGCTTATAAGACATAAACTATAAAAGCTCAAAGTTATTCTTACCAAACAGACCCTACATTCAATTAATTCATTTTTTCAATTTATGTGGTTTGGGGATGTAGAGAGGAAGACTTGTACATGTTGTAGTAAGGAAAATAGATCTGATCGGAGCACTGAGGCAGAGGTAGACCTAGAAAAACTGTAAGAGAAAGAAACTATTAAGAAATATCTAGAGATTAATGAGTTGGAAAGTAATATGGTTTATGATAGAACATTATGAAGTAATTTGTTCATTTAGTGGGATAAGACTTTGCTGTTATTGTTGTATGTGTCATCGTGCTTGTGCTTGTGCTTGTGCTTGTGCTTGTGTTTGTGTTTGTGTTTGTGTTTGTGTTTGGTGCTTCATCGGTGATTATTTTGTTGGTTCCCCAGCATGTTTGTGATTACCAGTGTTTGGATGTTTTATTTAATTATTTTTGGATTAGTTTGTTGTGAATAAAAATAACAAGATATATGATATTTTGACTTAAAAATTCGAGAAAAATTTAGGTACGATTAACACAAATCAAATGCTTGGTTAATCATGCTCAGTAAGTGGTTATTGAATATAATTAGGTTAGGTGTCACAACTTTTAAACCGCCGATATAACACAACTGATCACAATTTTAGATTTCATTGACCATGATATCTAGATATAACATATGCATATTATAAACCTGAAAATTTTATATTTGAACAGTATTTGGATGGTTATTATAAATATCATGTATATTTGAACACCTAAAAACATGGTTAACGTTATTCAAAAATGTGTTTAATAAATGATTAATGAGTTGCTACACATTGTTATATTCATTAACCATCTCTTGTGTGTAATAACCATATATTTGAATTGCGTTAAGTTAACCGTCAAATTTGATGCTAAAATAAAAAGTATTTTGTTTTGGTTCAACCTGTAATTTTATATGAAATACTAGACAATATCCATTTTGTAAAAAATTTCCCCAAGATCTATTCAAGAAAAGGGATTGTGTGGAACTAAAAGTTGTCAATGATATTCTTTATGGAAATTGGAAATGGAAAATCCATTCGGGGAATTTCCAACACAAGGATTCAATTAGTTCGAACTTGTTTAGTCTTGAATTGGGATCAAGGCAAAAAAAGTTCTTCTATTGAGGAGGCCCCCGCTTCCGGTTTTGAAGGAAGTAGAAATGGTTTGATTGAATATTTTCTAAGAATTGACTTACTCAAATGGAATACTTCATATATCAGAAAAAGAAATGATCCATTTGGTTTAGGATTGAACAAGGATAATAAATCGGAACACAACCCAAAAAGTATTTGATAATCAGAATTCAGAAATAACAGGTTCCCATGCATGTACTGTGGTGTTTTCTTTTTGGTTGTCGGGTCTTATTTGTAGACTAGGATTGTAATCTTGAGAATTGTAATTTAGCTAAAAATATAAGTTTTTTTCTGGCAAATATTAGTAAGTTTGGACCGCTATGTGATTTAAACTCCCAAAGGGTAGCGAGTGATGTTATAGTATGCGGGTGTTTGACAAACTATTTAACTATGTGCTTATTTAAAAAATCGTATTAACATATAAGAGTTTATGCATTGTATAAGTTGTTTCTTTAATCGAAGATTTGATTAGACTCCACATAAGGCATGAATAAACAAACTGCTTCTGTAAAGTATCTTCTTGAGCTTATGAAATAAGCTCAAAACAGTTAATGGACATCATAAGCTACTTTTATAAGCCACTGTGTTGTCATAAAGTAGCTGTAGCGTAGCAGAATTTTAACAAATCACTATTGTTCCACTATATGCTATTTAGTACAAAGTGTTGTCATATAGAGGATATAGCGCTGCAATGAAACGGAATTGGAATAAACCGCTGTTTTCTGCGATCCACAATTGACAACACTGATAAGCTTTTCCAAAGATTTGCACAAGTACTTATGTCATAAGATAGGCCTAACTAACTTCTTTCAAATGCCCCTAATATGCTCTATTTTTTATTTTATTTTCTGTTGTTTTTCTTTTGGAAGTTTGAGTATTATTTATTATATTTGAGTTCTGACTTGTTAAGATGATTCTGTTATAATAGATTGGTCCTGCACAAATAGAGGCATTATACCAATATGGCAAATTTCAGTTTGAATGTGGAAACTACTCTGGTGCTGCTGACTATCTTTATCAGTACAGAGCATTATGCACAAATAGTGAAAGGAGTTTGAGTGCATTATGGGGAAAGCTGGCAGCTGAAGTATTGATGCAAAACTGGGATATTGCTCTTGAAGAGCTCAATCGGTTGAAGGAAATGATTGACTCAAAGGTTGTTTATCTATTCAGTTACACTACTTTTCCTCATAATGCTGCTGATATCAATATAAACTTACTATTGGTGAACTTTGTTGCAGAATTTTTCATCACCTATGAATCAGGTGCACAGCAGAATATGGTTAATGCATTGGAGTCTGTTCATCTTTTTCAACCATGACAATGGAAGAACTCTGATAATTGATCTGTTTAACCAGGACAAGTATGCATTGTCGACTCATCTTCCCTTTCCCTTGCCCCTCGTTTGCTTTTAATCAGAACACAAATATTTCCTCCCTCTAGGTTTTGTATTTTAAATGTTGCTTTGTCTAATAACATGTGATATCATTTCTAGGTATCTTAACGCAATCCAAACTGGCGCTCCGCACCTTTTGCGATACTTGGCCACAGCATTTATTGTCAACAAGCGCAAGAGGCCTCAATTCAAAGATTTTCTAAAAGTTATTCAACAAGAGCAGCATTCATTTAAGGACCCCATCACTGAGTTTTTGGCGTGTGTTTATGTGAACTATGACTTTGATGGCGCACAAAAGAAGATGAGGGAGTGTGAAGAAGTAAGTGCCCTTTCTGTTGTCTAGCTAATATATATGTTGATTATCATAACATGCTTACTATTTGTAAAAATTCATGCAGGTAATTCTCAATGATCCCTTCCTTGGTAAACGAGTGGAAGAAAGCAACTTCTCAACTGTACCATTAAGGGATGAGTTCCTTGAAAATGCTAGGCTTTTTATTTTTGAGACATACTGCAGGATACACGAACGCATTGACATGGGAGTACTTGCTGAGAAGCTAAATTTGAATTACGAGGAGGCTGAGAGATGGATTGTGAATCTCATCCGTGGCTCAAAGCTTGATGCCAAAATTGACTCTCAAACTGGAACGGTTATCATGGAACATAATCATCCAAATGTGTAAGTTGGCGTTAATAACCAACCACTATTACTACTGTTTTGTTTTTTCCCTTCAGATCTAAGACCCTTAATCTTTGAAATGTTTCATGTTCAGGTATGAGCAGCTGATAGAGCATACCAAAGCCCTTAACAGTCGTACTTACAAGTTGGTCACTCAAATTCTGGAACATGCACAAGCTCCAGCAGCTCATTAAACTGCCTAGGTAGATGTGATGATTGAAGATAATCCAGCAGGCACAAAAAGCAAAATAACAAATTGGAGGAATGAATCAATAATCGAGAGCTAGCAAAGGATCCCAAATTTTATTTTGTGAGGAGGGGCACACGAGAGGAGGCAACATAAAAGGATACCAATGAATGATTGGTGTGGAATGTTTTGGTGAAAACCATCTCTCTTCTCCTTGCCTTGCATACTTTATGTACTTCGCTGGGTGTACTTACCTCTTACATTCCTGTACTTGCAATTATCATAACATGAAAAGGCTTGCAGCCATAAGAATTAAGTCCTAAAATTTTGTAATAGATTCTTAAACTGTACAATGTCTTTTGACAATCGAGTGATTTTTTTTTTTTTGAATCATTTGAGTACCTTGTTGCATTAACTATGGCAGATAAGAGATAACTCATGTATTCATGGCAGTGACTATCATAACGACATCCTGTATCTTACAAAGAGGGTTAGATCTGCTGGGATCAATGCAGTTCGTCACACCCTTTCAGGTGGTTTAGCTTATCCCAATCTTCCGGTAGTAGCCAACACTTTCAAGTCAGAAACATAAAATTTGACTTTCCACGTTTAGATGGTACCAATATGTTGAAGTAGATCTTCAAATTAGAGCAATTTTTGCATATTATGCAACACGAAATGCTCACCATTGCCACGGTGCACAATGAGAAGGATGCAGTGTCATGGTTTCAAATGATGCAGAGAGATAATTCTTAGTTGGTTACAACCACAAATATAAATCACTTGCACACACTCATATCCGTATCATTTTATAGATTTTGGTTTGTGGTCACTCAAGTCTTGCTCGATGCAGAGAAACGACTTTAGTATTGGGCAGCGTTAACATGCACCTTGGAATTTGCTTTTGGTCCAGCCCAACAAACCATTTTTCTTCTCAAACCCTACCACCAAAAGCGCGACCCTACCTCCACTGTTACCCAACCTACGGATAAACTGATTCATATCCCTTGTAAAACAACCAACGTTAAAAAGTTAGATTCACTTTTGACATTTTAAATATCGTGCAATTTTAGTCCCTATATTTTCAAATGATTTTGATCTCTTTATTTTCTCCATTTATAATTTGATATTCCCCTCCCAATGTTCTTTCAAATTTATGCCGAGGTAACACAATCCATTGACGTGGCACCCAAATTTATGCTTAAAAGAAAAAGAAAACATAGATGATCTTAACTATTGATTCAACTATTCAGTTGCAGGACATCATGTTCATGTCACACATTGAATTTATTCTTAACTACTTTTTCAATTAGATTTCTTCAACGTCTTCTAGCTATTTCTATTATCTACAGTTATAAGTTGACATGGTCGAATATACTCGTTTAATATTGCATTTTTTTTTTCTGGCTTCATAGTTCATAATGAATGTAAATTTAGCACACAATAGAAAAATTATAATTATTTTTCAAAGAGTCTATCAACAATGACACCGACACACATTAAGTACTGAAAAGTGAAAAATTACAAGTTCCATTCCGCACCATAACATATCTAATATTCTCATAGATTTCTTTTATCATATGCGTTGTGCTTGCGAGATAAAATTATAGTAGTTTTTAACATAGCATAACTTAATACAAAGCTGATTTTATTACTGAATAAATACAACTTTTTTTTTAAAGAAGCTAATTTTACATCAATAATGTTACATGATAGACCAGGAATATTACAATCAATATGTTATTGGGTCAACGACATTTTCTGCTCCTGGACAGACCTAGTCCAGAATGCTGATAATTTCTGTCTTTGTTTTGGATCACCACCACCAAAGCTAACATGATTAACGGTTTCATATCAGCTGGGAAAAATAAAATGATAGTAATTCAGAAATGAAAATTAAACTGCTCATTAAAATTGAAATAATGAATGACTAATGGATTTAAATAATTTTTTTTATAAATGAAAAAAAAAATTATTGAAGATTTCATGAAAATCAATGTAGCTATACTGCCAAAGTATAATTTTTTTTTTTCTTTCTTTCTCAAAAACAGTTTTGTGTTAAACATGCAAATGGTCATTGCTAACTCAAAGAAAAAATTGAAAAGATTGGAGCTGGCTGAATTACAAACCTATGTCTGCGATCATAATTTTTTTCCCCTCGAAGTTCCTTCCATAAAAAATAACAATAGCAACAATCAAGTTTTCATTAAACAAGATCGACTAAATAGATCAAATACACCATAATATATTTTTCTAAATCATAAAGCTTATTCTAACAAAAAGAAAGGTATTGTATCATACTGGAAAGAACAAATTAAAGAAAGGTATCGGATCAAAAAATAAATATGTTTAAATTATATTAAAAAAATCTTTTGTATAAACTAACAATATAAAATAGTTTGCTCAAAAAAACAATATAAAATAGTATTACCTAAAATGTTCAATTAGGACTCTAATTTAAATTCTTTTTTTTTTAACCTAGTTTTATGCCCGTAAGCAGGTTCTTTGAGTTGCGTCTATGATTAGTTAATTTTTGTTAGAATAGATTAGAGTTGATCCACTAGAAATGATTTATCAAGTTGTATTCTTGTTTGAGTTATTCCTAGGTTAGGTTTCATGTCCTTCAATCTTTGCATCTCTTTCTTTTTATTTAATATATATTCTACTTTGCTTAAAAAAAAATCTAAAATAAGTAGGTCATGTGTTTCCCATAAACAAATAAATCAAAAAGTGGAAATATAAAGTGAAAAACAAAATTCATATAGGATTGGACCCATATTAGAACCTATGTACCGTAGTTATTTATTGGTAGTAGGATTGGATTCTTTTCAACCCTAAATATGAAAACTGCCAAATGCTATGGCTAGAGCTCGCTCGGTTGGCATCTCTGAAACATAAGATATTGTTTCAAACGAACCATATGCAACACAAACCCCAACAGAAAACTCGAAGTAATCGTTTCATATGAATGAATAACATATTTCTAGTTGTCAAAATCAATGCAAGCAGTACCTTAATTGTACTTTTTTGTATTGCTCTATAATTGGTCACATAGTTTTAGGATGTTACATTCCAACGCCCAACAAGTACTATACCGATAACTAAGTCAAAAAAAAGTACCACTACAGTGATAATATTGTCAAGATATATATATTATATATAAAAGAAAATAGTTATGATGTAACGCCGGATGTTGATGAGGACGAGAAGTGATCGGTGCATAAGGTATGATAATGAACGGTTTTTGAAAGCTTTTATGGCGAAATGAGGGAGATTATGAGATGACATGGTTGAAGCAAAACTTATAAGAACGTATTTGATATAACTTATATCAAATAGATGCATACTCTTTTTGGTAAGAATTATAAGACTTATAAGAATTGACTTAGAATAATTTTGGATTGTGTGACTTTATTTATTGGAAGTTTTTGAAAAGCGTACAATTGAATACAAAATACGTTAAAAATACTTTTGTTGATTTATGAGGTCAATCAACGATACTTAGAACCATCTTATATATTACACAAGATATATAGAATGAATTAGCAATATGCTTCAAAATGGGTGCTCAAAGTGAGAAATTCTACTATATTCACAACCATAAATGAACATTGTTTTGACATGCATACATTGAAGGATTTTTTCTAATAGTAAAAAAGAAATTAATAATAAAATGATTTAGTATTTTGAAAAAAAAAACTTTTATGTGAAATGTTAACGAAATTTCAAATGAAGTATAAGAGAGATACTCCCTCCGTTTCAAAATATAAGCAAAATTCACTTTTTAGGTTTATTCATTTAATGATGTATGTAGTCTATATTATGAACCATATACATCATTAAATGAATGAACCTAAAAAATGAATTTTGCTTATATTTTGAAACGGATGGAGTATCTCTCTTATACTTCACTTCTACCAAACAATCCATCAAATCTACTCTATTTCTCACCTCTTTCTCTCTTCCTATATTCTCTCTCACCTATTTCTCTCTCACCTATTTCTCTCTTCAGAACTTCTCTTTCAAACTGAACACACCCTACGAGTTTAAAATAGTAAGATTTTATAGAAATATGTGCATTCAATGCATTGGAAATTAAAATATTTAACTTTTTAAATAAATTTATTTGATTAATTTCTTTTTATGAAATCCTTAATGAGTGTCTTAAAGGCACTCGTTAACAAGACTCTTATTTATTCCTTAAAAAAAAAAAAAAAAAAAAAGACTCTTATTTATAATATGTCATTGATAAGAAAGTTTTCCCATATTTTCATAAGAAAGTGATGTTATTG
This sequence comes from Medicago truncatula, assembly GCF_003473485.1. NCBI lineage: Eukaryota > Viridiplantae > Streptophyta > Magnoliopsida > Fabales > Fabaceae > Medicago > Medicago truncatula. Next base: position 39,742,443 of record NC_053043.1, on the reverse strand, counting down.
TCGATTTGTCATATCCTTTCAACTTGATTGCAAATATCATCATAATCATAATCATCGTAATATAAGTATAAACTTTCAAAAGTCTTAGTTTTTTGGCCTCATATAAGACCGCTAGCATTAAATCCAGGTTCACATCACACGATCAATCGTTCTAGGAAACAACACTCACTCACAACCAAGGTCGTTGAAAAAAGTTAATACTATCAATTACATTTTCTAATCACAAGTAATTTGTCCTGATTCATTTATCCCAACCATAATTCTAATCAAATTTCCATCCATTTGTCAGATCATAATCACATGAAAAACAAAAGTCCAAATTTAAATAGATTGTTTGTACTTAGCCGTCCCTCGTTATTTGTTGTCATGTGCTGGTAGCTAGTTTAGCTTAGTGACTACTTTAGATCAAGCATGCAACTAAAAAACGTTAGCTGCTAGTTCATGAACTCAATGACTATTTCTAGTTTTCAATATAATTTAGGACATATCCAGTACACACCTAAATATGTATAGTAATCTTATAAGATAATTGAGATATCTAACTCTAAGGATTTAGTTAAGTAGTAAAAAGACAACATTTCACCCAAACATATTTAAGTTTGAGCTTAGTTTCTTTAAAGTGAGGTAAATATAATTTTTTTTAAGCGTTCTTTGAGTCTATATATCTTTCATGTATTGGATAGTGACATGATCTCTTCACCTTAAATTTTTTATTACCAGAAAAGAAAGAAAAGATAATTGAGATATATTTTTTACCACTAAACTATTAGACAAAAAAAAAAAAAAAAATTTAGGTTTGATTACAATTTTGATCCTCTATTTTTACTCACTTAGGAAACTAGTCTCTTCATTTTAAAATTACCCAATTTTAGTCCATTCTCATACGTTTGGAGTCAAAAATGATGATGTGACATTTTTTAAATGACGTTGAATGATTAACTATCATGAAATTACCTGAAAATCCTCCAAAAACTTCAATTGAAATATGATATCTCACAATTATTTTAGTATAAAAATCTTAAAGAGAAACCAAAATTGGATGAATTTAATTTCAGAGAGGGAAAAATATGGGGATCAAAATTGTAATTAAGCCTAAAACTTATATGAGAGAATGCATAAGAATGACGGGAGACTGTTATAATTTACTATTAACTAAGAGCAATGTTATTTGAACATCAATTTGGTTGACAACCATATTTTTACAAAGAAAAGTATGTGTTGGTACAAAAATCAAAGCAATAGAGAGAGAGAAAGTAAAAATATAATATGAATATGAGAGAGAAAGTTATCACAAAATTTGTTAAGAAATAGATGTACAAATATCATTTCTCATTAACTAAATATTCTAAAAATATCATACTCATATTTTAATGGTTTATATTCTCAAGTAGTTTTTTTTTTCCCACTTGAGATATCCTAATCCATAAAATACAATAAAAAAATGATGTCATTCATTCCATTGTTTATCCTAGTTGAATTCTATCCAAATAGTAAAATGAGACTTATGTTCAACTAGGATAGAGTTATTCTAGTTGAAATAATAAAATTATCCTAGTTAAATCAATAAATCTCATAATATCTTGTTTGATCTAAAGACAAAATTTATCCATCGGATAATGAAAATTGATTTATGCACGGTAGAATTAGACTCCAAACATTTGCTTAAAATTTTTTGGTCAAATATCTCTTCGGCTCATTTAAGTTTCATGTTTGTTTTAGATAGATCCTTTAAGTTTCTAAGGTTTCAGATAGGTACTTTAAGTTTTGAGTTTGTTTCGGATAGGTCCTTAAAATTTCTAAGGTTTCAGATAGGTTCTTTAAGTTTCGAATTTGTTTTAGATAGGTCATTTCTATCAACCTCCATTAAACCAAAGTTGATTTGATAGAAATGACCTATCTCAAACAAACTCAAAACTTAAAGGACCTATATGAAACCTTAAAAATTTAAAGGACCTATCCGAAACAAACTCGAAATTTAAAGGATCTATATGAAACCTTAGAAACTTAAAGAACTTATCTGAAATAAACGTGAAACTTAAAGGACCAGAGAAGTATTTGACCTAAATTTTTTGGAGCATCTACTTTTCAATAAGTGGGAATGGCTATAGTGATATGATATCATCATATATATATAAAGCTGCAAATTTCAGAGATATATAAAGAGTGCCATGAAAATCCTAGTAGCACTGAATTTCTCGAACAGTATCACGTCACTAAGTTAGTCACACTTTTATCATAGCAGTGTGTTGACAGTTTCATGCTTGTTACAATGCAGAAATCTGCTTGCAGCATGGCATGGGGTGGTTCATGGGTACAATAAGTTTACCTCTTAGGGTGTGTTTATTAATTTTTTGGTTTGTGGAGGATTTTTAAGGGGAATATTGTTTAGGGTTAAACTTATATTGTGATATATATTTGATACGAGAAGTGCTATGGACACTATTTTTTAAAAATCTCTCCAAAACATAAGTTGATGTATTTGATACAAATTTTGAATCAAATATATTAATATTTATTGACCAAATTTGTTTAAGAGTATAATTGGAATAACAAAAAAGTCAGTCCTAAATTCCCCAAAAAATCCCCAATTTTCTTTATATATAGTATATATGACTAAAATATTTAACTTTTTTGTTTATAAAAAGGACCGAAGGATGTATTAGATAACTAGGATCAAATTTGATGAGGTCCAATACAAAGCAATGAAATGTTAAGCTAGTGTAAGATCAGAACAATTATATTTGTATATTTTGAACTTTTTTTAATATACATTCAACACCTTATTTTTTTCTATTTCACTCTTTCTATCATATATCTATCTATCACTTTAGTCTCTTTATTCCTTTCTCACTAATGGTTCATAAATTTGTAACAAGGATGATAAATAATTTTTGTGAGCGTTGAATTTTCTAAGTTCATATTCATTGGATAGATCGTAAGTTTTCATTAAGTTAGGATATAGAACTTATCTATCTTAAAATCAAAGATCACTTTATCATATAATTTTATTTTGCATATATTTGATATTAAAATGAACAACAAAATAAAATAAAATATTTGGGTTTAGAGAGATTTTAATTTGTCTAATACTAGCGTAAAAGAAGCCAGCCATGCATTTATGTCATCTGTTTATTCTCTTGCTATCTTGTAAATTTAATGGGAGAAATAGTACATCGCACATGCATGCTTTAAACAAACTAGAGAAATGAGAGATCCTCGTGTTGATTAATCTTAGCTACTATCTAGCTTTGACAACAGCTGCAATACACATGCCCTTAGCTTTCCAAATGACATGTTACTTTAATGTAACATATATATATATATATATATATATATACACACCTATCTTTCTAGCTGGGTGTGTTAGTTCATAAGTTAGGTCTCTTTCCCAATACAACTCTATTCATATTGCTTCGGCAATGAATTATGAATTCAATGTTTCCATAACCCATCATTGTCGAATTATGAATGTGATCTCTACGTCAATTATAATTTTCACATTCATATTTTTATTTAGAAAACTAACACGCATAAGGATCTTGAAGTCTATGATTTTAACACGCCATAAGAAAAAAATACACACATTATGTTATCTCATGATTAACATTCTTACCATCTTGAATACAAAGAAATAAAAAGACAGAGAGGCGAAAATAATTCCGAAATTGATCCAAAAACACTAAAGAAAATCTACTTCATATAGATCCGAGTATGTTTTCTTATTGAGAGTCATAATGTCATGAAATTTTCTAAAATAGTATAATGACATTATATTAGACCACTCAAAGACTTGTAAGTTACTAGATTAGTTTCCTATAACTCTTGTAAGAATGTAAACATGACATTGAAGAGCATAACAAACTACTTAAATTCTCTCATATATGTCATCTCTTTATTCCTTAACTTTATTTTTTCATATTTTATACTAGGTTGAATATATCTTTTGGTCTTTTAAGCTAGACAAAAATATTAGATTAGTTTTGTATGTTTTTTAAGTTTCATAGACTCTTTAAATTGTTAATTTAATACATTATTACTCTTTTAATGACCTATTTAAAACTTAAATACTTAAAAAAACTTCAAATAGGTGTATTAAATTAACAACTTAAAGGATAAGGGATAATGCATATTATATGCGAGGGTCGGAGTTCGAACCCCGGACACCCCACTTATTCACCTTTAAGTTGAATTTCTCTAGCTACTATGCTACTTGACAAAAAAAATAAAATTAACAACTTAAAGGATCTATTTGAAGCTTAAAAAAACTTAAAGGACTAGCTTGATGTTTTTGTCAAACTTAAAGAATCCACAAATGTATTTGGCCTTTATAATACCTTGTTCTAGTTTTGATTAATTTTATAAAAATTTCCAAATTATTATATTTATCAATTAGTTATTATTTTTACAAAATGCCTCTCATTATTTAAAAATTCGAGACAATCATTAACTAAGTGAAAAATATGAGTCTAAATAATTGTCACACAATTTTGAAAAATAAACAGACCTTATATATTGATAAATGTAATGTAAACAATTAAATTAGCTAATTTTATAGTCAGATCTAGAGGTAGTATACAATTTGAAATTTCGTTAAAAATAAGAGCCACAATCTAGCTCTAAATAATCAATTTTATCTTACAAAATCAAAATCAGCTTGTAAGAATTGTATACATTGTAAGCTTTATCAAGAAGAGAGTGTATTTTATTTTTTTGTCGTGCCATAAGGGTTGGTTGGTTAGTTGATTTTTTTTTAAATTTTTTTTGGACAAGTGGTTGGTTGGTTGATGAGGGAGGTGTAAATAATACTATAAGATAATAATTCATCCCGTACTAATAATAAATCTCGACAAAAAAAATTCCATTATAGTAATTCATATTTGCAAGAAACAAAAAATATAACTTTCAGTTATACTATCGAATTAATATTGCAAACGTCTTCTTCGATGAAAGTTAACTCAGTTGGTAAGGAGTTAACTAAATCGTATTTTCTTTTCCATACATCACTTATAATTTTAACAAGCATACACTTTTTGTATATATCAATGACTTGGTAGACCTTTTTAGATTGTAAAATTAATATTTGCAAACACAACATTCATGGACCTAGGGGACAAGACATTGCTATGAGCGACCCTCTGAACTCTGTAGAATGTCAACAACCTCCGGTGTTAGGAAGCCAAAAGTGTCAAATACAAATTGTATAAAATCATGTTGATTGTCAAAACACGTTTTCTCATGTTTACCATTTTGCTTGCACGTGGCTTTTAGGGTTGCATGTCCTACCATAATAGCCTAGACCCTTACTCCCACAAGCGGTGAAACCTCAGTCAAGTCTATATATGCATGCTTTCCTTCTACCACCTTCGTACACCATAACATTCGTAGGTCGGCCTAACTATCGATCGTCTATCTAGTGGGTCAATCATGAATTTCACAAACGCCTATTTTTTTTACTGATACTCCCGCTCGCCTGAATATATCAAAAAGAACATCCCTGACAAAGTCATGTATGTACTTAAAATCTGGAAGCTCCTTACAATGAGTTGTATGCTCCCCAAAAGTATCCAGACACACTTTACGACAAACATGACACACCTCATCAATATGAAATAGTGAAATCATAAGGTGATATCTAGGGATAGTGTGATATTTCAATGGTGACATATACCCATCAATAGGGATTGCTAGAAAAAATCACGAGCATGTGTTGCTTGCAAACACCCTAAAATTATCTTTTGTCTTGTGATAATGTCAAACTTAACTTTTATATACTAGAAAGGGCATTTGCTAAAACATGTTGTGTTTTAGGAGGGATGGTATCCTTGCAAGCAAAACTACAGCGTCAAAATCTGAAATCGTACACGAAAACCATCCAAAATATTATAATTTTTTTCGATCATGAAATATTATGATTTTTACACTCTTTTAATGCGTGTTATTTGTAAAATAGTCAAATATATCAATTATCATGTAATAATTGAATTATAATATAATAGCATATAAAATTAGAGAAGGAAAACTTAACGAAGTTTAGCTCAATTGATAATACTCCGCTCATTTGTAAGATCGTTGATTCAACTCACACTGATTTGAACATCTCATTGATGGATGATCTTATGTAAACAACTAAGCTCAGCTCACCTAATTTTGTTTTTTGTATCAAAAGAAATTAGAGAAGGAGGAATGATATTTATGGACAAGTGAGTTGCAGCCCCCACCTGGATTTCAATGTCAAATAGCCAGCTTTGGGGCCATCTTCAAGTAGCTTCAGATATCACTTTCAAAGCATCTGGACAAGCAAATCCATTGATAGCATTAGCAGGCCCGAAGAGCAATAAACACAGATCCCAACACCGTGCTTAGCTTCTTTCGTTTTCTCTTTCGTTATTCAGGACCCATTTGTTTAAGTTTTTTTTTTTAAATCTTTTTTTATGTTTCACTTATACTGTGTGTAAATTATCCTTTTCTCCAAGGGTTTTGGAAAATATTCTCTTATACAACGTTTAAATAAACATCATTTGATAATTTTATCATAGCCTATTGGCTTATCATCCTACTGCATGTATTGTTTCTTATTTCTTTGGTTATCAATTCTTAAACTAGAGTACCTAAACTCGTTATATTAGGAATTGGATAATGAACCTATATGACACTATTTGAGACATGTAATCTACGAGTCTTTTATTAATGCAATTCGAAAATACGTTTATTCATTATTAATAATATTTTATGCTTGCTGCTTTTCATTGCTTGATCGACATTGAACTAATTTTATGATACAATTCGCTATTAACACTAGGGTTTTTAACATGAACTAGGTATAATGTTCGTTAATTAATTTATTTAGACACATGGTATTAATTGGTGTGGCTAATAGGTTAACGGACAATCACACTTTTGATAATATTAGTGTCACCTAATAAGGTATTAGGGCTCTATATTAGATAAACAAAACCTTGAGCCAAGAAATTGGTCTTGTCCTATTTTGTCAAATTGTCGTGAATATAGGAATCAAGTTGTTATTGTCTAAGACCTCTAATTACAAAACATGAACATAGAGGTGATTCAGACAATCCTAATTGTCGTCACCATACTGATTACGTTCTATTTACCTTTATTTGCAAACCAAACTCTTATGCAAACTCCCCCTAAATTTACACAATTCGTCATAATCTCATTGCATATCAAGAAATCACACACAATCGTCATCATATAATAATTTTTGACACAGTATACAAGATCATGATTTATGTAACCTAATCTAGTCGTTTGCTCTAATAATTCTATCATGTCACTAACTCTATGAAATGCTCACTATATTAACACATGAATATTCAGTGATAACATTTCTAGTTTTTCAACTTCATAAATCGATTTTTGCTGAGCCAAATTTTGATTATTCAAATCAATTTTCCAAAACCCTCAATGTTCGTCCTAAAAATTGATTTCTATAATCCACAAATTTTTTTTTTTTTTTTTTTTTTAAGTTCGTTTTTCAGATTTACCGATTTTCAAATGTAATGGTGTGTAATATGTTCCTCAAAACTTTGAGTTACCTGTTGGTGCAAGATCCCCAATGCATCCAGAAAATGTGTTCAAAAGAGAAAACTTGGAGGCCACAAAGGCCACTTAAATTTCGGGTAGATTTCGCTAGTCTATCTTTATTGTCCAAACTATAGTGTATGCTTCAAATTATATTTGTAATATTAATTGAAGACAATGTCTGATTTAAGTCTGGGGAGTTTTAGTGTGTTTTTTTTAATGTTTTCCAAAAAAATAAATTTTTCAATTTGAAAAAATAGTTATTTCAGTGTAAGCATTTTCTTTGAGTGGTACGCTTAATTTATAACAATGGTGTTTATTCCTTGTGAGTTTTTGAGCCTATCACGGTTGAATTTCATTTTGCCATGCTCTTCATTCTTTGTGTGACTACACTTGTGATTGCTAATTACTCTTTGAACTTCTTGATCACATCAATGTTGAGAAATGTTTAGGATTATTTGTTTTGTTAAGCTACTTGCCAAATTATCCTACCTTGTATTAACTCCCATTATTTACTCCCTTAAATCTATATAATACCTCCTTTTTTTTCCTAGTACATTGCAGGCTCTTAAAGGTAAAAATCATATTCACTATAGCTTTAGGGAGTATAGGAGCTTTGAAATTGTGTAGCAAATGAATTATTTAATAAATATGGGAAACAATTTGACATGCTTTATAATGTTTCTTGGCAAAGTTTCAAGCAAAAAAAAAAAAAATGAGAAAAGGAAAAAGGAAAGCGGTGCAAGTTGCAAATGTTATGTTTGGAAAAGGTTGACAATTTTGATCAAAGATAAGTTGAGTTTGTTGTTATTGAACTGTATTGAGATAGATTTCAATGGCTATTAGATTTATTCCTCATTGCTCCTTTAATCTCTTTGACTTTTAGCTAACATCCTCTCTTATATTCACGCACACCTAAGTCTCATTTCAATCCATTATGAGCCATATTGATGTTCTCCAAGACATTGGTTAAGCAATTAAAATAAATAAGTTTTTAATAAAAAATAGTGTACTTATTATTTGATCAAATGTAACATCTTACATTTCTAAGATCAAATTTCTACTTTTGAATTCCTTAATCATTGCCTTTAAGACATTGGTTAGCAAGACCCAATAATTTATGGTTTAGCTTAATATCAAATAAATTTATGTTTCTTCAAAACAATAGTATTAAATAAATTTATGAGTTTTGCAATAGTGAATTTCACTCGGCTTAATTGCCAAATTCCGTCAATTCTCCATTTTTATTTGGTGGGACATTTATGTCTTGTTTGGACTATAACGTGAATTTCAAATATTTAAGTGCTTGTTTGAAGTGGTGTTTGATGAAGCAAAAACGCATTTGTCCTGTATTCGATGTAAATCTATAATGATTTTAAGAAGCTGAAAATTGGAGCCGTGATTGTAAGTAAAACATGATTTGCAACCGCTCATCCAAACAGACACTAAATTGCCGCAATTTAAAGAAGCTTTATATCATAACTTCACATGAAACCTACCGTCTGCATTCATTCTAATGTGGGAACAAACACCCACTTACTTATTTTTCTGATCCGTAGATAGGCCTACGGGTCAATCTCATTCCATACTTTATTTGATGATTTTTTCAGAAATAGTTTTGGCCTATCCTCTTACATGTTTAAATAGTTTCCATGCATTTGGTTTTATGCATCCATGTTTTCTGTTTTTTTATTTTTAGTAAAGCTTTTATTTATTGTTGTTGTGTTTTTGGTTGTGATGCCAACCTAGTTGCAATAAGATTTACTTATTGCCTCCACAAGCATATGGTTAGAATTTCAATTGTTATACTTCTTTAACAAATTTATTATTTATAAAAATAAATAAAAGAATAAGTTCCTAACAACTTGACTTATTTGCACTCCTATCCCACGTCTATACTACATGTCTAAGTTTGTAGTAGATCTTGGCTATTTATGCTTGTTATTATTTGGACCACAAATCCACCAACCTCTATAAAAATATATTGGCTGGAAAATTATGCCATTGGTTGTAGAGAAAGAAAATAATAAAACAATAGTAGGAGTGGGAGACATTAATATAAAACGGTCCCAAAAGGCACACACATAAGCATTTTGAAGCAAGCAAAAATGGTGTCACCTTCAATTAACATTAACACATAATATGGGCTGGATACACCATGTGAGTGTGGGAGAACAGTAACCTAAGTCCTGTACTGTTGCCCACAACACACACTACTCTTCACTCTTTTGTTTGGTTTTTAATCTCTTCTCTGCCACCCCCCACCAGGCTCTCTCTATCACAATTGATTTTCAAACCTATATCTATTCAATTTTTACTTGCAAAAGTTTGCATTCACTCTTTCTCTCTTGAGTTTAAGATTTTACCTTTTTAAGATTGTTACATTTATTTCACTTTGAGAAAAGAGAAAAACATAAAACTTTAGTACAATATTTTGTGTGTCTGCGTTGGTAAACTCGGAAGAAGTAATTGTTTAACAATGTGCGATTCAGATGATTTGAGTATTTTTCAACTTAACAACTCTGATAGTAATGTAACAATGTTAACATTTTTGAGAAAGAACTTTGTCATAGTTGGTGTCTTATTCGACTCAAAAAATGAGTCTTTACGACTATGATATACTCCATCCGTTTCAAAATACATGTCCAAGTTAACTACTTCACATATGTCAATGCACAATTTTGATCGTTAATATCTTTAATTATCTAAAGTAAAAAATTATAAAAATTTAATATTTTGAAAATATTTGTCGAGACAAATAAAACAACATCTTACATATATTTGTATTTATACATTAGTTAAAAAGTATAATCAAAGTAAGTCAAATGAATAGTGCACATTGTAAAAATTGGACATGTATTTTGAAAGGAGGGAGTACAAAAAATTAAATAACTAAATAAAACCTTTTTTTATTAGTTTCTTACACTTGAAATGACTTTATTTGATTCGTGTATAATTTTAAATGTAAATACTTCTCTTGATCGCATATTCAAACTTTGACTCATCACATCTGTGAGATTTTAACTCCTTCTCCTGGACTAAGCTTTTGTTTGTAAAATAAGAAATCATGTTTTTTTTTTTGGTAGATAGACGAAATGGCAAAGCCATTATAAACTCACACACACAAGTGGAGGTATCGGGGTTCGAACCCCAGTCATGGCATCTGGCCTAACAATTTCGGCATTTTGCCAGTTGAGCTAGGACTTCTGGATAGAAATCATGTTTTATAAATGATGATTTGAAGTTTGAAACCCTACTACTGTCCTATAAACCCTAAAATCAACTCCTTGGTCCATGCCCCCTAAGTAGGAAGGAGAAATTTCATTTTGCAGTAATTGGTTTTCTTTTTGGTCCCCAATGTTCAATAGTTGCTTTATATATCATATTTCATAATTTTAATTCTATTTAATTTCTTTAAACAATTAATGTTTGAGTACAAAGTGCCCACATCACACAATTACCGTACAATTGGCTAAGTCTGGAAAATATTGTAGCTACTCACATGGCTAAGCTTTTTCTTTAAAAAAAAAAACTTTTATATATTAATTTAACTATATTTAGTACAATTATCTTTTCATACGAGTTGGACGCAACCCAATTTCAACTAACAAAAGATAAGAAAACACAGGTGGGTTAAAAAACGTGTGAAATTCCGTTATGAAAGAAGCTAAATTAATGCTAAAGAGGGTACAAATCAATTTGTCTCAAACTGTGTACGAAGTATATAGTTTGGTGGTGATATTTCACTTGTCGTTTTTTTTTGGTACAAATTTCACTTCACTTCTCATGTTTCCTGGCTTCATCTTGTATGTCTTGCTGCATTCATGAATGACCTAATAGGTTAATAGTTGAGAGTCTTACATTGGATAAGAGGTGGTCCGAAAAATGTGTTTATAAGTGGGGGTAATCCTCACCTCACAAGCCAGTTTTGTGGCGTTATGTTAGGCACAACCACGATTTCTAAGATGATATCAAAGTCTCTTCAAGATCTATTGGGTCACTTGCTATCAGGTTTCCGCTATCAGGCCACCCACCATTTATGTCCACGAACCAAGCCTAATAGTGATGGTCGTGAGGTGGTGTGTTAAGAGTCCCACATCGGATAGGAGATGGCCTGAAAATGTGTTTATAAGTAGGGGCAATCCTCACCTCACAAACCGGTTTTGTGGAATTTGTTAGACCCAACCACGATTTCTAAAAACTTTTTTGTGACTTTTCATACTAGACCTTCTTAAAAAGGAATGAATGAGTAAAAGGGTCCACTAAGAATCTTACCTGAACAATTTACAAGTTAATTTTTATACTAAGAGAAGAGGGCATTATTTATTTAGTTTTTTTATCGGATATCCTCTACATACAACTGTAAAAATTAATTATTTAAGTTTGGTGGTGTTCGCTTAGGTCTTTGGAGCTAGTGTGACCCTCTTCAAGGTCTCATATTCGATTATCTCTGATGCCAATTTTGATTGGTTAGTTTAATTTCTTCACAAACAAAACAAGATTAATTATTTAAGTTTGATATAACTGCGATGAAAGACAAATCTCTTCGTTAAGGGATTTAACATTATATTCCGATAGAACTTCAATGAATGACAAATCTCTTCATCGAGATATTTAACCATGTATTCCTTATGCTCACCCAAATTAATTTTTATGCAAGAATGCATTGCTTATTTACTTTGAATTCAATTAACTACTAAAAAATTGAACTAATTTAATCATAGTAACTTTCAAATCACGCCATAATTATCCAAAAACAATCAGCAATGAGATAATTCATGTCTTATAGCTTAATCAAATGTTTAGGCATGTTTCTTATAAAAAAAAATATTTAAGGTTGTTTGGTTGATCAGACAAGATAAAATCAGTTAACCCTAAAATTGACCATATTCGGTGTTTATTGAGACACTATAATAATATGGATATGATATGATAATTCCTAAAACTTATAATTATTTGATTATATCACGTTTCTCTAGTTAAAGTTGTTATTATGAGTCTGAGCTCAATTAAAATCCAGCAGGATGCGATAAGAAAATATATTAGTGCTATATCTCTATAAAATATAGTTAAAAATATATAAATTGAAAACAAATAAAATATAGATATATAAATAACATATATAAAAAAATTACATCAAATAAAATATATATATTAATAACTGATTTATTGAAATTAGATTATTTATAAGTAAAATTATTATTAAAATTACAATAATTTGAATTACATTTTTTTAACAAATTAAATATGATTTTTGTAAAGGTGTCTTTGCCATTTATAATAATACAATATATATCATATATTTTTATTTTGCTTATCTGACATATATAATATCATTATTTATTTCTCCATGACTTTTAAAAAAAATAATAATTAAATTGTTTATTTAATAGTGTCAATGAACTTTTTCTAAACTTATGTAAAATATATAATTATTTGATTGAAATTTTGTATTTTTTTTATTTATAAAATTTAAAAATATTACAAATTAATTTCAAGAAGCTATATCTAATTGTTTCACAAGCGTTGTGATTTAAACATGATATATATCGTATCATGCCATAGTGAAAAACAAAAACGTTGTAAATTTTATCCTAAAAAAGTACTCACTCTATCCCAAAATAATTGACATATTTGCATAAAAATTTGTCCCAAAATAAATGACACATTTCAATTTCAATATAATAACATTATCTTTTTCAATTGTATCATCTAACTAATAATGTTTTCATTACTCTCAATTCAACTTCTTTCACGTTGCAGTTACTATAAATATGTGATTACCCAATACATGGTAACATTCATTTTGTAAAAGTATTCTTTTTTCTCTTTCATTTAAACATTTTTTAAAACCGTGTGAATTGATCAACTATGTCGGTTATTTTAGGAATGATGGAGTAGTAAATAATGTTGTTATTTTGTTTATTATTGTTGTGAATTTGTTGAAGATCACACCAATAAAATACTTGATGTGTGAAGCAAATTAATCAAGCAACCAATATCAACGTGGGTAACAATTATAATACAAGCAAAACTAAGAAACAACAAGAGAAAGAAAGAGATAACACACGAAATTTGTTTACCCAGTTTGTTCCAATACCGATCTATCTTGGGGGAGAGAGCAGTCATCCGTTCCACTATAATGATGAGTAACTTTACAAAGATATATCAAAAGGTTAGAAGAATTAGTCTTCAAACCTAATTCTTCCTAAAGTCTCAATCACTTCCCATGACCAAAAGACTCAATTATAATAGTGTTTTGTTCAAGGTGAATCAAAACAATCCCAACCCTAATGTTTGTTGCCAAAAGAAATCTCTATAAACCCTAGTTTGTTGTTTGTTTCTAAACCATGTTTTTCTACTCTCTACCTGATTTTCATCTAATACAAGGTTTATATTTATAGTAAAAGTATCCCTAACAAATTGGAACAAATCTCACGCTGAAAATATGTTTCTGTTTTTCTGCATCAGCCTAAAATCATACTATGATTTTGCCAGATCGTGCTACGATTTTTTCCGAATGGGAAGTGCCAAATCTGGTCCAAAAATTGTGCTACGATTTTGGCAGATTCTCAAACTTCAATTTTGAGGCACTTTCAACAATTATCACGTGTGTGTCAAACACACATGATATGATAATTGTTTTTCATGTCACTGTCATAGTTTTATCTAGCTCTTTATCATATCTTATCACTATCCTATCATGTTAACCAACGTGCTAACGTTTGAAATAGCCCTAGTAATGCAAATGCATTAACGTTACAATGTCGATGGAGAGTTTTGTCATTCATTATACTTTTATCCAACTACAAGGATTAATTTATGCAAATGCATCAAAGATACTCAATTTATACTAAAAGTTACACCATTATACAGAATTTGAATCACTTGCCTGGTTGAGACAAACTTCAGTTAGCGTGACCGTGTGTTGGAGAAGTGTATCATATGCTTCTAGTGACTAGAAGCAAGCAAGACATTATAAAAAAATAAAATAAAACAAGCATGCCAACTTGTTTTGAGGAAACATGTTTTTAATACAGAAGTAAAACCTAAGGTTTACTCTCCCAAACACAAAATATTGCCTGTTATATCTTGTTTACAAGTGGTCAAATTCCATTCATTTTTTTAGGTGAACGCGGGTCAAATTCCATGTATAAAAATGAAATGGAAAGTGTGACTTTGAAGATTCAAAGCCTTATATCTAGCTAATTATGTTCTGGATTTCATTAGGACTTAATTTTAATTTTTATAAAAAAAAAAAATGCCATGTCATCTTCACTTTGCACCACCCAAAAGAAGGAGGGAAAAAAAGAGAGGTAAATTACTAAATTAAAGGATAAAAACATGTACATAACGTGTGAGCCATGCAATGTTAAGTTTGACTATAACTTACAAGATGAAGTCAATCATTGCATGACATATGCAAAGAATATGTCACTATTAGGACAATAATATTCTTTATCTTTTCTTTTCATTTTTCCGTTCTAACCATTTACCATGGAATGGACAGAATCACAAAATGCTTTTTGGACAATGCTTTCATTTGCAAGAAAGAAACAAATAAAAACAAGACATGCTTTTCTCTCTCTACAACATGTTTCCATATGCTATTGAGTTGTAATTTAGTGGGTCGATTATGTTGAATTCAAGGACACCCCGTTCAATTATGTGAAAATAATAAACTCTTATAAATTTAAGTGATGATCAAGTAGTCATACTTTTATATTCTTAAATGATAATATAACTTTTTCTGCACTTTTTTTATAAGAAAAATGAAATTTTCTTATAAAACGTAAAACTCAAACTATTACTTCATCTGTCCTATAATAACAAAGTCTTTTGTAAAAAAAATATTGTTCTAAAATAACTGATCTATTTCACTTTTCAATACAATATTAATTATTATTTTTTTCTAATTATAACTCTAATTAATGTTACTTTCATCACTCTCAATTCAATATTATATTCCACTTTGCATTTATGATGGTGAAGAATGCACTAATACATAACAAGAGCACTTAAAACCATTTTTTTTCCTCTTTTATTTATACATTTTTCTTAATATGTGTAAAATGAGCAAATGACCAATTAATCCGGGACAGAGAGAGTAGTTTTTAAATATAAAAATAAAAATAGGAAAAGAGACTCATTGCATTTCTTCATCAATCAAAAGAGCCGTATAAGGTTGAGTCCCATTAAGTTACCATCTGCTAATATGTGACATATACTATTTTTTTGCTAATATGTGACAATATATTGTTGAATGTATATATAAAATATTTATACACTAAACGTAGAAATTAAATTCTTGTTATACTTGAATTTAAGTCGGGATGAATAGCATTTTTCTATGTTAAATTGCATACATGCTTTATCATTTTGTAGTTTCCCCTTAAACATGAACACGAGTATCCAACCGTGTTTGATTTTGTTTTGTTTTTTCTTTTGTAATTTTTGAACTAGGGAAGGTTCTTCATGACGATTTTGGTTGGGAACTTACAACAAACAAAAGAGATCAAAATTCTTATATAATAATAAGGGGTGAAATAAAAGTATAGAAGCATGAGGAAGCAATGAAGAAAAGAGAAGAGGGAAAGGAATAATTGTCAGCTATTTGGAAATAAGTAGTCTTCCACCATGCCTTAAGAAATAGAATATATCCCCATGTGTACAAGTTTTATTTTTTTTGCACTTGTTTCCATTATATGTGTCCATGTTATGATGATCTGTAAAGTAATTAATTAATCAAGTAGTACAAAATGTACAATTTATGCTAATTAATCTAAGTGTTTACTTATACAGTCAAAAATAAAAACTTACGAACAAATTAAATTTTAATCTTCAATATGAACTTTTTCTTTGTTTAATCAATATCATGAATTATTCTGGTTAAAAAACAATAAAATTATAAATATGAATAGACTTGTTAGTGAAATACATTAACTTATGGATTGGCATTATCAACTAGAGGTAACCTCTTTGAGGAGGAGAGTATTATTGGACGCAAATAATGCTCATTGTGCTTTGTGCTCAGCAAATGAAGAATCGGAGATACATCTTAATTTTTTGCATGTGCACCTTCTTTATGCGGATTTAGTATGCAATGTTTAATTGGTTGGGTGTAAACTTGGCCAAGCCTAGGAATTTGGTATCCTTGTTTCACATTTTTGCTTCCTTTGCTCCTAAAAGGATAGTGGGGAATGACCTTATCCTTATTTGGCACTCAATGTTGTGGGCTATTTAGGAGTCTCATTAATGAATATTTTTTTTTATTTTTTTTATATTTGCTTTTTAGACTTTAAGGAAAGTTAAACGGTAGTTAGTTATTGTTTGAGAATATTTTTTAAATTGGATGAATTGGTTTAAAAAGTATCTCAATCGATCTTAAAAGTGTCGAATGATATAGTTAATTATCATTTGATGGGTGTCTGAGAGAAATCATTAATTAGATGCTTAAAGAGCAGTCCTCGTGAACTTAACTCAGTTGGTAGAGATAATGCATAATTCGAATCCCCGACACCAAAAAAAAAAAATGCCTAAAGAGCAATTGTGTTTTTTCAAACACAGTTCTTTCTAGATGAGTCAGGTTTAATGAATTAAATTAAGGTTACTTCGTGAAAATGGTTGTTGGCAAAGTCTAGGAGTGGGTGTGTATGTATTATGAGTGTTTCATTTTTCTCCTTCAAATTGCACTTGTAGGGAGTAACTTTGGAGTCTTAGCGGTTCGGTTTTCAGAAAAAAGAGCTCTAATAATTTAAAGTTCGGATGAATAATAATAGATAAATTATTAAATTATGAAGAAAGGAAATTTCAACTATACCTCGAGTGACCTGTTGTTAACTATTATCCATTGTGGTTTGCCCCTTTAACTGAGGTATCCATTTTACTCCCTTAAGCAATACTAGTTTGCCGTTAAAAAAATATATAGAAGTAATTTTATTTTTTTTACTCAACTTCATATGAGCATATGTACCATGAATATGCTTGTCATAATGATGCATTCAATGACACTATATTGATACTCCTATCATTTATTTTGGCAGTTGATACTCGTATCATGTTACTATAAAGAGTTGATATGATCTATATAAAAAAGATATGATATGTGGTAAACGTTAGTTGGTTCGGCCGCCAAGTAAGGATTCACCTCAAATTTTACAAATATAAAAGTTCGAATTCTATTCCATGATGCGAAGATTTGTGGCAAATGTGAAATGAGTTAGAAGTCTCATATTATTTAAAAAAGTGAAGGTTGAATAATATATAAATGAGATAATTTATATATATGTTATTGAACTCATTTGTGTGATTATTCATGGTCCAATGTAGATTATCTTCAGACTCCCCTCACAACACAACAATGATATCAACGTCAATGGATGAACGAAGGGTTCGATCGACTCCTTGTATCGAAAGTCTTCATGGTCAAAGGTGTTCAAGCAGCATGTTCGCTTGAGAGTTGCCAATGACAATGCAAGTATAAGGGGGAGCATGAATGAAATGACTCACACTTGAGGGGAAATTTGTTGTGGAAAGTGTGAGGTGAGTAAGAAGTTTCACATTGTTTAGAAAAGTGAAGGTTGAGAAATATATAAATGAGAGGACCCATAAATTCGATGTCTTAAGGTTATGGGTTAAAATGCAATGTACAACTCATTTATGTGATTGTTTTTGTTCCAATGTGGATTATCATTTGGGCTTCCCTGATGACCAAACAATATAATACATTTGTCGGTGTTCGTTGTACATTGAGGTTTTCTTTATCTTGTGAGCTTTCAGGACATCCTAAGTGGTTAATAGTTAAGAACAAGTCATTCTTCAATTTTTAAAGTAAAAAAGGGGGTTAGCTAAGGTGTTTATGGACCTAAATATACATTAATATAGAAATAGGAAAGTACAATGAGAGAGAGGACCAAACCAAAACTTTTTCAATGAAAAATAAACCTAAAATTCGAAAGCTCGACTTTAAAGAATAGCTAATTTGAAATCTTTGAAAATAATTTTTGTTTATAGTTTATTTATCACTCACTTGAACTTTAGATTATCAAGACCTCATTTTTCCTAAGAGTAGAAATATTAAGACTCCAAAAACTAAAATAAAGATAAGTTATTTTTTATATAAAAAAGGCGAGTCAACAATTTCTTTTGTAAGTCAACAATTTCTATTGTAGAGAAATTGATTCTCTTTATTTATTATTTTCAAAGTTTAATGCAACATTAACCGTTATTTTGTCAATAATACACTTAACTATTTATCATAAAGAGATAAATATATGTGAAAGATATTTTTTTTTTTTTAAGTAAAGATGGATGGTATAATAAATAGTTAAGAATATTATATGAAAATATTGACAATTTTTAATAAAATAACAGAAAATTGTATGCATAAATAACCTTAAAACAATATAAAAAAAGAATCTTTAAAAAAAATATAAAAAATAAATAAAATTGAGTGCTTTATATTTTTATACATGCAATATTAAGATGTAATTTTAAATGTTTAGTGTGCTAACTTATGCTAAGATTTATTTGAGTAAATTAGACCCTCTTTCTCTACACTCTCATTATCTCTTTTATGTTAAAATATATACTTTTTAAGGAAGGGAAATTCGAAATACTAAATGCTAGATGTGATATGTGGAGTTAGGAAAAAAAGCATAAGCAATAGTTGACGTAATCACTGACTGAATTCCTTCAAAGACAAGTTTATTCCTTAGACACTAAATGTTCCTCATGATCAAAGGAGCTATGGTTCCTACCTCAATAACTGTATTTTTGCATAACATATAAGAAGCTCATACTATCATCTTCAAGAAACCTTGTATGAATATCTAGAAAGCCACATGCACGCCAAATAGACACAGCTTGTAGCTAAGGCAGTAAACAGTGAGTAATAATTTCAACGTCACAATAAGGGCACATAGGAGAAACGTTGACACCTCAATGTTGTAGAACAAACTTCGTACTTATTTGGTTTAGCTTCTTGTTAGTCTAGAAGCACTTCTACATCCTCAAGAGTGAAAAAAAGCAATTTCACATATGTTTGGTTTGACTTTTCAAAAGCAATTCTCGTGTCCAAAAGCAATTTTCTTTGAAGCTAGGAATCCTAGCTTTTGAGTTTGGTAGAATCAATTCTACATTTAATTTTATACTTTGGTTATTAGAGCTCATTACTTTTCAACATTGCCCTTCATCAATTCTTATTTCCTTCTTTTGCCTTTCACAAATTATGTATTGCCGAACATGAATTTTTGATGCGTCTATAATTTTTGTTGGGCAGCCGTGTTGAATAAAACGAGTCGTATAGTAGTAGTATGAATGCTATTTTTTTTTTAAGGAGAACACTAATTTTCTGGTGATTTTTTTCTAGCCATTATTTAACTAGTGGTTTAATGATCATATTTATTATTTTTTAAATTAATATATAAAAAATTATTTATTAAATTAAATAATATATCTACATTTAGTATTGATCAACATACTCATTTAACTATGTCAATTTATTTGTATTTAGCTATGTTCGTTTTAGTATACATTCAAAAATAATTTTGATCAAAACTATCCAAACAACCTTTAGTTTGTTTAATCAATTTTATATTATTGTATCCAAACATAAATCAATTCTCTCAAAATCAATTCTACCAGAATCAATTCTATCAGAATCAATTTTGTCAGAATCAATTCTATTCAAAGCTGAACCAAACACACACTTAGTTTGAATGGATTTATGACAAACCTGCTAAATAAAACATTGAACATTGGCCGTAAGAGATAGCTTTCATATCTGATTTAAGTGATCCTCAAAACCATACTTTTGACATAAATCTCTGAGGGAGGTAGAGTGTAATTTACTCTATGTTCTTTTAGATTAAAGATGGGTCGAATGCCACAAAAGACAAATAGCAAGCATCTTACTTTCATCAAGTACCAAAGAAATGAGAATATATGTAAATAAATGTGTTTTTAAACGGCTTCAAAGAAATTAATTCAGTGTTTACACTTTCTTTTTCTTTTTTTGTCAAGGCGTTTACACATAGTCTATACATGATTGTTGTTTTTTTTTTTTTTTTTTTTGAGGAAATATACATGATTGAAATATCATGAACATAAATTATAAATATTTGCAATTTGGGTTATTAAGGAAAAAGAATGGTTTTGTACCCAAAAAAAAGGTTTATTTACAAGGGTTGATTAATCACGATCAACATTAGAAATAATATTCAAAAAGGTTAAAGGGGAGACATATATTAATTAATTTAAAGAACTAACATATCTCTTTAATTGTGAAAGAAGATTAGTGAGTGAGTGACCCCTACCTATACTATGATTCAGGTGAGCCTTGTAAGGAGGGCAGAAGTCATTACTTTTCAAAGTTACAGTGTTTATCACATAATGGCATACCTTTATCTTTTAATTTGTCTCCGATTAGCATAATCAAATGTCCCTAAAAATCAACATCTTAAATGACTTTAGTGATGGTAGATTTGAAATATTGGCAAAGGTAAAACAAATATGTCGTTGAGTGCTAATCCAAGACATAATTATAATGCCTCAAAAAATTGTAACACACTTTGAGAGACACAAACTATTTAAGGGACAATTTAAGAAACATGAAAACTTTTGTTGGTTGGATATCTACAGCATTGTTACTTTGAAAGCAATGTTTATCTGTTTAAGTAATTAATTACTCCATATATTACTATATTCACATGGCACCGAAAAAGGCATTGAAACTTATGGTAATCACGTTTAATTAAAATTAATATTATAATTAAAATATTAGAGAGATTGAGAGGAAGAAAATACCAAAGTCGGACAAACAAAATTGCAAAAGATGATGTAAATGGGATTGTTGAAAACCAAACATTCAAGCATGAAACATGCTTATATTATTCAATTGAAGTAATGAAATGTGTACCTAAATTAACGCGTTTCATTCCATTTTATGACAAGTATATTAGGGTATGGTATAACTTTAGTAGAGTAAAAAATTTATATATGTAAAGCTAAAAGTTGTTTAACTTAACTGAGTTAAATGTTAAGGAGTTTGAGATTTAAGATTCAAATCCTAATAAAAAGAAAAAAAAAACTAACATAACATAACAATTGACATAATAACATTTATCATTAAAAAACATATGAACTAGAGTGCAACAATGATTTATGATCTAGAGTCAGAGATAATCATCCATTAATTGAGAATATTCAAATTTGTTTATCACACTTATCTTCAACATTAAATATCAAGAAAAGTATCAATAAATTACTCCTTTGCGATAAAATATAAGCTAAAGATGGTCAAAAAGCTAAATGTATGTGGTTCAAAAATTTAACCCAAATAAATTTAAATTTTGGATTATTTTGTTTTGAAAGGAATACTTTACATATACCGATTAATGCAGTAGGACTTGAAAGCACAAGTCAAAGCAGTAGGACTTGAAAGCACACGTCAAAGAGTAATAATAATTCCTCTCTGAAACTTTTATTTATTAAAAAAGTTAAAAATAAATTATTTTAATCAAATAATTTTTAATAGATCATTTTATTTTTATTATGAGTTAATAAATCAACTATGAATACTTTTATTCATAAAAAAAAGTTAAAAATAAAATACTTTAATTAACGATTATATTTTTCTAAGAATAACTATTTTTTCTAAGAATAATTTATATATTACATTAAATACTGAAATAATATTAGATTTTTTCATCCCAGTGTTGATTCAGCTTTTCAGAGAAAATTATGAACCAATTAAAAATAGTCAATTTAGTTTATTTTTATAACATTTTCTCATGTAATTTGTCAAAAAAAAAAACATTTTCTCATGTAATCCAAATGAAGAAGAGGGTTGACCGATTCAGTTCAATCGAATTTATATTTTTAAAAATTAAGAAATTGAATTTATAAAATCTTTTAAAAAATATATAACTTTTTTCCTACATTAAAACATGTATATGGTGATAAAAAGTACGAGAAAGTCTTGCATGTTATAATATTTAGACAATTTTTTTTTTTACATAATGTATATTCTTATAACTATAGGATTGCGCGTTTAGTATATTTAGATGAATATTTTTCCATAACAATAGGGTTACTCCAATGTTCAACACCAAGCCCTTATTGTTTCACCTTAGTTTTGGATGTACTTATAAAACACATCCAAAAACGAAACTGAGATGTATGCATTTTGCATAAGATATAGTCCTAGTTGGAGAGTCGAAGGAATAATTAAATGGGAAGTTAGACAATTGGAGACAAGCCTTAGAGAAATATGGTTTTCGCTTGACTAGAAGCAAGATAGAGTATATGACAGGTAATTTTAGCAAGAGGCGGAGTGTTTTTAGCGTAAAGGTGAAAGTTGGAGTTCATATCATACCAGCATTTACACAGTTTAAATATCTTAGGTATATAGTACAAAACGTCGGAGAAATAGAAGGAGATGTAAAACATCAAATTCAAACTGGGTGGTTGAGATGGAGGAGTGTCTTAGGTGTTTTAAGTGATGCGAAAATAACGCTTAAGTTAGAGGAAATTTTTATTAGACAACAGTAAGACCGACGACGTTGAATGTGCCAAAGTGTTAGGCGGTAAAGAATCAACATGAATATAAAGTAAGAGTGGCATAGATGAGGATATTGTTTGGATGTGTGGTGAAACTAGATGAGATACAATTAGAAATGCCGACATTAGAGTGAGTAATGGTAACATCTATAACAAAAAAAAGATGGTAGAAATTTGACTTAATGGTTTGAGCATGTAGAGAGAAGACATGTGGATTTGGTAGTAAGGAGAATAGATCAGATGAAGGAGAGTTAGGTCGCTAGAGGTAGGGTAAATATAGAAAAATTATAAGAGAAACTATTATGAAAGATACAGAGATAAATAAGTTGGAGAAAGAAATGGTTTTGGATAGAACACTATGATGTCGTTTGACTCATGTAGTCGATCCCCACTTAATGTGATAAAGCTTTGTTGTTGTTGTAGTGTATTTACATGAATGATAATTATGAATAAATAATTAAAATAAATTATTTAAATAAGAAAAATACTTAATTAAATCCTCATGACTTTAAATCATTGGTAAGAATATTGCATAATATATACAAAGTTGAAACTCGAATCATGAACACATCACATATTCATGAGAAATAAGTGAAACAAAAGTGAAATCCAATAAAAATTGTATTTATTTAAAACCATAAAATAACCAAATCAATTTAAATGATTTGACCCAATCCTTGATTACACTTTAATATTTAATATATTGAAAGTTTTAATTTTTGTTTTTTAATTAGCAACTCAATAAATATAAGTTATGGAGTTATTATGGAAAGAATCTTAATATTTATTTTATAAATTATAAAAAAATGAATAATAACAGAAGAAGCCTCTCCTTCTCTTTCTCTATGTTCCTCTTTCTCTCTCTCTCTACACAGAAACATTTGCTCTCTGGCCGAACCCCTCCAATCTCTCACCACACCACACACAAACCTTAAACTCATTTCTTAACAAATCAAACTTCTCTTAAATCTCTCTCAATTGGATCTCAAAATCCTCCATTCTAAAAAACTTGATCAGATCGATTGATTGATTAACAACACTAACATTTTGCTCAGGGAAGGGCATTTTCATTGAAATGGGAATGCCCAATCCCAATCTCAATCTCAACAACCCCTTAAAACCATGAACAAACCCATTCTCATTTCTCAAGAAGACCAACTCCTCCAACAACAACACCAACACCAACACCAACACCAACAACTAGACCAACAAGATTTCTTTTACGAATCAAACGACCGTTTACTCTCTCTTTCCTCTTCCTGCTCTTGTTCTAACTCCAACTCTGACCAAGAAGACGAAGACCAAGAAAACAACAACAATAATTGTAATTACAATTTTGCCCTTAACAGTTACGACATATGGATCTCTCAACCTTCTTCCGTTTCAGAACGTCGTACTCGTCTTCTTCAAACTATTGGTCTCTCTTCCGATTTTGCCCTTTCACGTGGTAACCCAATCCCACCTTACAATGCCATATTCCGATCCAAATCTGACGGTCATAACAACAATTCTAATAACTCCTGTTTTATCTCTTCTACTGTAAATGTAAATACTTCTGTTCCCGGTAATTCTGGCGGATCCCCAGCTAAACCTCCATCTGGAAAGAATTCTTCTAGAAGAAGTCATTCCGGTGTTGATTTCTTGCCGGGGAATTCTTCTACTTTGCCGGACACGGGTGAAATTTCTGGTGAAGCTGTGCTTTCTAAAGAGATAGAATGTGATGAAATTGAAAAAGGGGAAGAACAAGCTTGTACTATCAGAGATCTTGATAATGGAAAAGAGTTTGTTGTGAAAGAAGTTAGAGAAGATGGAATGTGGAATAAAGTGAAGGAGGTTGGTACTGGGAGACAGTTGACTATGGAGGAATTTGAGATGACGGTTGGTCAATCTCCGATTGTGCAGGAGCTTATGCGCCGGCAGAATCACGAGGAGACTGGTGATGTAGCCGGTGGTGGTGTTGGAAATGGGAGTAATGGTAATGGAGGTTGTTCTAAGGGGAAGAAGAAAGGAGGGAGTTGGTTGAAGAGCATCAAGAGTGTTGCTAGTTCAATGGCGGGTCATAAGGAGAGGAGGAGTAGTGATGAGAGAGATACTTCGTCGGAGAAAGGCGGGAGGAGGTCGAGCTCGGCTACGGATGATAGTCAAGATGGTTCATTTCATGGACCTGAGAGGGTGAGAGTGAGACAATATGGGAAATCATGTAAAGAGTTAACTGCATTGTATAAGAGTCAAGAAATTCAAGCTCATAATGGATCAATTTGGAGTATTAAGTTTAGTTTAGATGGGAAATATCTTGCTAGTGCCGGTGAGGATTGTGTGATTCATGTTTGGCAGGTTGTGGAGTCTGAGAGGAAAGGGGAGTTGTTGCTTATGGAGAAACAGGAGGATGTTAATGTTAATATGTTATTTCTTGTTAATGGGTCGCCGGAACCCGCGACCTTGTCTCCTTTGGCGGATAATCTTCTGGAGAGGAAGAGAAAGGGGAGGTCGTCCGTTAGTAGGAAGTCGATGAGTTTGGACCAGTTTGTGGTCCCTGAACATGTGTTTGCACTCACTGAAAAACCCGTTTGCTCCTTTAAAGGTCATTTGGATGATGTGCTTGACCTCTCTTGGTCCAAGTCTCAGGTTAGCTTCTGTTTTTTGGATAGGTCTTTTTGTTTTGGTATTGCTGAGGTGTTTTCAACGACTTGGTGTCTATATTTGTAAAATTTATTATTCACTCTTACATGGCATCATTGGCTTTTGTTAAAGGATTTCTATTATTGACCGATGAACTAATGAATTAGCTTTTCTTGAACAATTTTTAGTTTATTTTTGTGTTTATATCACAAAACTCAGTATTCATTTTATAATTGGATAGAATTGTTTTCAAGTGGCTGAACAGGCATCAAGGGACAGATATTGGTTCCAAGTTGCATATAAGTGTACATTTATATGTTAAAATTGGTTCCGAGTTGCATCAGAGTACATTTAACTGTTAAAATTGGTTCCAAGTTGCATAAGAGTACATTTAAGTGTTAAAAATGTCTTGTACTAGTTATTAGAGTACATACTGGCCTATTTCTAGTTTTAGTGACTCTCCTTTCGGTTGCATTATTGCAGTCTTAAAAACATGTATTGTGGGAACAAGTAGAAAAAGTTTTGTCACAGTGAAAAGATTTCTGGATCTTTTTTCTTCGCTCCTATTCAATGAGACTCAAATTAGTGTTTATAAACTTCGTTTTTAATGGGTCTAAAATGGTTTATTTTTCCTATGGAGTTACGTTGTGATTTTAGGCCTTTCTTGGAAAGACGGCATTTAAAATGAACAATTTAGGGAGGCAACTTACACACAACATGGATGGTAGCAGTGCGTTTAGAGATTTCTTTATGTTCGATATTTTCTTTGACAAGGAAACATGGTTGAGTATATCTTAATTTTTTTACTGCAATTGCTATAGTGAACTGTGATGTGGATAACTTAAGATGTCTGTTGAAAAAAGCCGTAGCTTACTTAGGATGGTTATTTGTAACTTGGGGTGGGAAGTTGCTAAACACTAAACTAGACAATATCTTGATGTCTTTACAATGGGAGAGTAAATTTATATAGTTTTAAAATTAACTTCTGATTAGGTAGGCTGTAATCCATCCTTTTACCACAAAACTAAAATTATATTTATTTCCCCGGCTCAACAAATGTGTTTGAAATTTAAAAAAATAAAAATGACTTGTTCACCTTACCAAATTATTTTTGTTCAACTACCTCATATTCAATGTTAAGACAGACAAAAATTATTTGTAATTGGTTCTCGTTTATATTGTTTTATGAAACCACATTTACGTTGAAAGGTTTGGATCCTATTAAATAGGGGAAAAAACCTTTGAAAGTGTTGAACTGATTTGTTTAGTTTGCCAAACTTTCCCCCTTTAGTATACATTGGAGAGATGTTTATGTAAACTAGGCATTGTAACATCCTATTTGATTCATACCTTATTGTTATGGTAACACCAGTGGGACTAGGATGAGCACCTCTGGTAGTTATTAAATTTTGAAGAATGAATTATGATGATTGATAGCATAGCTAGCTGAGACAATTTCTTTGAATTTTGAATAGATTCAATGTGCAGGGTTTTATTGGTTTATTTATTTAGATACCTTTTTTCTATTAATGTCTGTTGAATAATATTTAAAATTGAAATATTTTTCATAAATCAGTTAATTTTGTTCTTGAAATACTGATTAAAATACCAGTGTTTAGATCATCCTTGTAATGTTTATACTCCACATTTTGCACAGCACTTGCTCTCATCTTCAATGGACAAAACAGTGCGGCTGTGGCATTTGTCTAGCAAGTCTTGTTTGAAGATTTTTTCACACAGTGACTATGGTGAGTAAATGTAATCATTCTATCATCTTGCAATAAACTTATCTTCGGACTCCCTAAACCTGAGTTGCAGTCATGTAGGCCACTCTAATGTGCATGTATATATAACAGAGCACCCGTGTACTTTTTATGTGTTTTTATCGAAGTTTCTGCTGCCTCTTCCCTACTAAAAATTGAATTAAATTTGAAGTCTGTCCTATCCCTATCCAATCTGATTCAAGATTAGTTTTTGAGACCAATTATGCGCAAGGCACAATTTTATCATAATATTTGTCTTCACTGCATATAGGACAAGTTATACAGGAGTTCTTTAATATCCTATAGGGTGGTTAAATTTAGGAGTCAACGCAATTTAATACCCTCGCTCCCTCCTTTTTTTTTTTTTTTTTTTTCCTGTGCTAATTATATCTTTTTTCGTTTCAATCTGCTTTCTGGCTGGCACAGTAACTTGCATCCACTTTAATCCTGTCGATGATAGATACTTCATTAGTGGATCTTTGGATGCTAAGGTTCGCATATGGAGCATTCCGGATCGACAAGTTGTTGATTGGATTGATCTTCATGAGATGGTCACTGCTGCTTGTTATACACCTGATGGTCAGGTTGGTTCAAGGTTAATATGCATCCATTTCAGACTTCAGAAATTCAACTGTTCACTTACAACTTAGTTAAATTGTCTGTGCAGGGTGCACTAGTTGGTTCATACAAGGGTAGCTGTCATTTATATAATACATCTGGTACTGTCAGAGGCTTTTTCTCTTCTTTATATAATAATTGTGTCTATTTATCTATACTCTATTCTGACAATTGTGGCCACTGGTTAACATCTTGTTTTTATATTCTGTTCAGAAAATAAGTTGCAACAGAAAAGTCAGATCAATCTGCAGAACAAGAAAAAGAAATCAAATCACAAGAAAATTACTGGTTTCCAGGTAATTTAATGATTTACTGGCTTACAGCTGTACCTAAGTTATGATGCTTATGATTGTCTTTGTATTTGCATTTTTTGAACAGTTTGCCCCAGGAAGTTCATCAGAAGTACTTATCACATCTGCTGACTCTCGAATACGGGTTGTTGATAGTATTGATCTGGTTCATAAGTTTAAAGGTGTGTAACACGAGCAAACAACAAGTAAAATTTATTTAAAAGATCATATAACAAGTGAATTGACCATTTGTATGATAAATTGTATTTAATTATATGGTCAAACCAATTCGTGCCGATCAAACTGATGTAAGTTTCTTGCAGGCTTTCGAAATGCAAGTAGCCAGATTTCAGCCTCCCTCACAGCAAATGGTAAATATATTGTTGCTGCAAGTGAGGATTCCCATGTATACATCTGGAAAAATGAAGCCGATTGCAGGCCCAACAGAAGTAAAGGTGTCACCGTGACACAGTCGTATGAACATTTTCACTGTAAAGATGTGTCAGTGGCCATTCCCTGGCCTGGTATGGGTGATGCATGGGACATGCATGATACATTTTCTGGAGCGCAACCTGAGCTTGATAGCAACAATGACGAAATCGCATCAGCCAATCATCCTCCTACACCTGTAGAGGAAAACTTCGGTGTCGAGGGTTCACGGTCTGCTTCAGGTTACAATAGTCCACATCACGCAACCATTGCGAGTGCGACAAACAGTTACTTTTTTGATAGAATTTCTGCAACATGGCCAGAAGAAAAACTTCTTCTAGCTGCAAGAAATCAAAGCCCTCGTGTCAGTATGGATTTCTCAAATGGGGTAAGTCAAAAAATGTCAGCCTGGGGTATGGTGATTGTTACTGCCGGTCTTCGAGGTGAGATTAGAACTTTCCAAAATTTTGGATTGCCACTTCGAATATAAGAGACCATAGAATATGTGTATGACTATATAGCACAGCGGAGAGCGAGTTGATTTCAGCTCAGAAGGCAGTTGACATCACCTTCTCCATAAGCTGGCAAAAACCTGTACAGAAAAGTGGGTGAGATTTGTAATATTAGCGGGGTTTCATTTATTTCCTTGTTCTTGTGCTTATTGGATGAAGATAGGTTATCATTCCATTCATGCACTCAGGGGGGAAATGGGGGAGGGGGGAAACATTGTTAAACAAAAAGAAAAAAGAAGAAAAAAAAAGGTACATCAGGAATTTAGAAACCGATGAATGTAATCGGGAAATGTAGAGTAACGCGAGTATGGGAAAAGCTTATTGAAATTAGAAATGATGATTCTTTTATACTTGTTGCCTTGAGTTTTTTTTTGTTGTGGAATTCAATATGTTGTTGTCCAAGTAAATCAGTTTCTAATAAATAGCATAGATGCAAAATTTAGTGTCACTAAAGTCATTGTTCTGTCCAGAAATTTATCTATAACATCAAAAGATAAAATAGATTTGCAAAATTCTCGTGTATATAAAAACTCAGGCTCAAGTTGTAGTTGCTTATGCACTTGTAATTTTTTAAGTAATAGTGATACTTTTGGGATAAGAAATTTGATTTTCACATTCTTTTATTTAAATTTGAACTATTTGGATCTTATGCCCTGCAAAATTAGCGTGCTTTCACAAAAACTGATCACTCAATGAAAGACTTGACGGAATTTGATCACTCAATGAAAAATTAGTTGCTTATGTGCTATAGAGTGGAAATGTTAAAGTTCAATTAAGCTTAAGAGTGGAAATGTTGAAATTCAATTATTTAAATCTCAAAAAAAAAAAAATATATATATATAATCATAATAATAACAGGTCTGACCGGGTTTCAATCCTATGCACTTATACGTGACTTTATAATTATTTTGTCATTTCGTCTATTAAAAAATACTAACAATAATAACACTGAGTTTGAAATTCATAAAAATAGAATAGAACAGTTAAATTTTCATGACGGTAACAAATTAAAAAAGCACATTATGGTAAACGACTGTTAAAAAAGTTAAACTTACAATCCAATTGATAAAACTATGAGTTTGGATTCTAAAATATAGGATATTGACGTTTCATAGAGCTCTATCTTAAAGATCAGTTGAACACATGCTGCCTCATCAAACTATAGTACATCTACTGTCTCATTTTTAATGTTATATTTGCCACACAAAAAATGTTTCAAAAATAGTTTTATTATTGGTTTTTTTTTTTTCTCAAGTAGTCTAGTGACTAGAGCTCACATATTTTAAATATGGAGAAGTGGGGTGTCCGGGGTTTGAACCTCGACCCCTACATATAATATGCAATTTTCATACCAACTAAGTTAAACTCATGAGGATAATTGTTAGTTTTTAAGGTAGTATTACTTATTTTTTAAATCATAACCTCTATTTTTTGTAAAAAAAAAAAAAGGTATGCCATTTTTTTTGTTACAAGATTAATTAAAAAAGAAACAGGAAAATGAAAGGAAGACAGGAACAAAAGTTAAAACAACTAGTTCTTAATGAAGAGAGTTCCTAATTCGTCCGTCCTAAGAAGCGGTAACAGGCCTTTGGAATAAACTGTCAAAACATCATCCGCAGAGGCTCCTAATTTTATCATAAAGTCCGCACTTTGGTTGCCCACTCTAAAAGTGTGGTGGAGCGTGTAACCTCTAGAATTCAACAAGTCCTTAATGTCCTGGATGAGCACGGCACAAACATGGAAGTGGGAGGTATCATCATTTATGAGATTAACTGCCTGAGGTGAGTCGGAGTAGCAAACCAAAACTGCAAAATTCATGCTAGCTGCCATTGTAAGACATCTGTGCAGTGATGTCAATTCAGCTAACAAGATGTCGTTGGGGCCATTGATGAAGCCCGAGATGCCAGCAACATAACTACCTGTGAAGTTTCAGATCACACCTCCAAAACCAGTACGAATAGGATCTCCAATGCAGCTTATAAAAATTATCCATTTAATTAATAGTATGTGCATCACAAATAAAAATTATCCGCCCTTCAAAAAATAAATGAAAAAAAATCATTGGCTAATGTTTCTCGAATTGTACTCCGCGTTTAATTTCTTTATAACTTTTATTTCTTTTTTAGTATAGACCCTCTTTGCAACAAAAAAAATCTGTAACTTTATATTTGTAATAATACTATAATAATGAATACATCAATATTTGATAAGATTAATTTTGTAAAATTGTTATTATCTTTTTATTTTTATTTTTATAGTTTCTTATTTGTATGAATTAAATAAATAAAACGAATGCAATAGTTATAATGAGAGAGTATAAACTTAGGTCTTAGTCATGTGGTCATGTGATTTGCCAACTCATTCATTAATCGTTATTTCTAGAAGTCTAAGCCATTGTTTTTGCTATTGTATGTACAACAAAAGAGATGATATTTGTAATATTATTTTATGATAACTTTTGAAACAACTCTCTCATATTTATGTTGTATTTTTACTCCTTTTCTTTTTTATTTTTTCTCTATTTTTTTTGTCTTTGAAAAATAGTGAAGAAATGGTTTTCCAAAAGTTGTCCGAAAAATATTTTTACAAATATCATTCCTCGTGCAACAAAGGGAAGCTAATAACATCATTTTTTCGTCTTGTGTGGCGTTTGATTACGCGTCTTGTCGCGGTGTTTGTTCAGTTCCTATTGAAAAATCTACCTCAATCAATTACAAATTCAAGCAATGATTTGGACGTCAACGTTGCAGATCCGGAAGCATGAGTAATTCGGTGATTTAAGTTTTATCATATTATTTGTATGCATTTTGCCGTTGTATGCTATTAACTTGGGTGTTGTGAGTTTGTTCGCATATTCATCCTTTACGTTTTTAACGATGTTTGTATCTGATGTACTCTATTGATTTGAATGAAAGAATATCGTTTTGTTTTTGTCAAAAAAAACATCTTTTTTTCTTCTAAGAAAGACCCACAAAATGTGTATGAAAATAATATTAAACCTCTAGAGATAAAAGAGGTGGGTGTGTCAACATAAGAGGTGTTAATATTCCCCCCTACACAAAATGAACCTGTTGAGTAAAAGTAGGCCAATCAGACAGTGGCTAAGGTAAGGACAACATAGTACTGAGGCCTTTTGTCATATATGCTACTTGCAGCTGCTAAATATATAGTATCCCAAACTTTCTACTATCTTCTTTTAAGAAGAAACCAACAACGATTTTCTTTTTTACTAATAAAATCAACAAATGATTTATAAGCAAAGAAAAATTATAATTCACAGTCCCAACGCAAATTGAATGCAATGATATTTTAACTTATTTCCAATATAAAACAAGATGTAAAATTATGTAATTTTGCTTATACAGGCCGTATGAAGTAAATTTTTAACACACATTTTTTAATTCACAACATTCTTATCGGTTGAAATATGGGAGTCTCATCAAATTTATGTGCAATTCATATAATTTTGGAGAGTTATTTGCAAATTTCAACCAATAAAAATGAGTATGTTAAACCAAAGAGTAATAGTCGTTTTAATCTCTAAATGTATAACGAGCAGTCACAATAGTACATTAATATTCGAAATTCCCAAATAGTCTCTGTTTGTACACTTTTTTGGTCAAAATAGTCGTTGACGGTAAAATATATCCTCAAAGATGACATTAACTCTTTTTATATAGGATTTATGTGACGGTAAGTAAATACTTATAGTGAATGAAATGATAATAAATAAGTATATTGAGAGACTAATATGATATTATTTGTTGAAGAAATCAAAATGAAATATATTAAATAATGCGGTCAGAGCTCCTCAGTACAAGGTGTACCAGAGAGACCACCCAAAAAACAAACAGTCATACACAATATTTACAAGAACAAAGGTCAGTCGATACCCAAACAAAGCATCTCTGAGAACCGTACACAAAAGTGGCGTTATTAGCTTTCAGCCACAAAAACGAATAAAATTTAACCTTTTATAATAGCTGTAAAATGGGAGTTTCAATGTTATTGAATAGCCTGTTGCTGCGTTCATTCCAAACCTTCATAGGTACTTGCTTATGCCAGACAAGATCACTCGTTCCGTCAACTGTGGGAAAGATCGGATTTTTCAGAATTTGATATGCACCTCTCACAGCGTACCCATCATGTATGTCCGGATCCCACTGCCACCCGTCAAAAACATCAGACTGCACAAAAACACCATTAAGTAAGTGCCTACACTCCTCTACCATCCCCTCTTCCTACGCCCACAATCTTCTCCTCCAACTCCACGCCTCACCCCATCCTCCCATCTAAGCGCACACATGTCAGCTATTGTACTCAACTTATTTGTTGCTAAATCAAATAAGCGAGCAAACCTCATACAAAAAGGGACATCTCCTAACCATCTATCATACCAAAAAAAGGTATTCGTCCCATACCTTATCACTTTCGACACCCTCTCTGCAAACCAGCCCCCGTCAACTTCAGCTACCCCATCCCTAATCTTCGCTATCTCCCTCCACCAAGAAGAAACACTCCGACCCCCAACCTCCAACACCATTTACTTAACAAAGCTATATTAAACTCCCTCAACTGCCTTACCCCCAACCCTCCATACTCCTTTTGTAAACAAACAGAGCTCCAAGCAATCCAGGAAATTTTCCTGTTATCCTCACACCCTCTAAAAAAAAAAAAATTAAAAACAGATTCATGGAAGAGATTATACCTGACGGAGCTTTGAAAAAGGAAAGAGCATAGACAGGAAGCGAGGTCAGGACAAACTTGAGAAAAACGAACCGGCCCCCGGATGATAGAAATCGACTTTGCCACCCCGACAATCTAGATTTAATAGTAGACACCACATGTTCTCAAAACGCTAACCTCCGAGGATCACCTCCAATCGATAGACTAAGATACAAGAACATAATTTTACCCACCTTACAGTTTAAAATAGAAGCCGTCTCTCTGTCAACCAAGAATCCGCAATTTAATTCCAACCAACTAATATGACACTATTAACAAAACATTCACATAGGAGATTATTTTGACTAACATATCACACAATACTATTTTAAAATTTTAATACATTGAAGAACTATTGTAACTATCTGTTATACATTTTAGGATCTAAATGACTATTATCCTAATAAAAACAACTAATGTCACCGACAATGTATTGCCAGAGCTGCTCTAAAAAAAAGAAATGATATTTGTATAATCATTTTTGACAATTTTCTCTTTCATACTCACATATTATGTTTTTACTTTCTCTCTATTGTTTTGTTTTTTTTGTCAATACCTCATTTTCTTTGTAAATTATAGTTGTTCCATAAGTTATCATTAAAATGGTCAAAATGGTCGTAAACAAAAAATCATGAAATTCACCTTCTATCCATAAAATTATCTCCACACCCAATCGCTTTCTCGCATTTGATATTATCATGACATAGCCTATAACCATAATGGGGTCTCTGACACGGAGTGGCTCCTATTGGCAACACTAAAATTAAAATATCTTTTTTCTTATGAAATCTAAAACTCAAAATTTTATTGGTTGATTTTAAAGGATGTGGCATATGCACATGCTGCTAATTATCTTATCCTCACATATCAAGTGTAACATTTTCACTTTATAAATTCATTTTCAAACCCACAATTTTAATAACAACACTTTTATTACATTCATTTTCATATTACTAAGGTTCATTCAATCTTACTTTGCTAAGTTTCAATGGCTCTTCAAGCTACTTCTTGCCTTCCTGCTTCTTTCTCCATTACAAAAGAGGTTTGTTATTGTTATTGTTCTTGTTCTTGTATTTTTTTTTATCGTATATGCTTTTTCCAAAGTTGATAATTGAGCTGAAAATTTGGAAAATGTTTTTGTAGGGAAAGATTGGTGCATCTCTCAAGGATTCAACATTTTTTGGTGTTTCATTGTCTGATTCTTTGAAAGGTGATTTCAGCTCTTCTGCATTGAGGTGCAAGGTAACTGAAAACAAAAGCTTGGTTTTCTTAATTTCAAGTTTTTTTTTTTAGCCATAAATGTTAGTATGTTAATTGTTATGTTAGCAAATTAAAATATTTGAGTATAAATTTGAATTGTTTCAACTTATCTTTGAGTATATGAAAATATTTTGCTTGATTTCTTTTGGGGGTATTCTGCATGCATAAATGTTTGAACAATTTAGGTGAGTTTGTCCGGATCACGGTGTCATCTTGATTTTGTCAAATTCACCGTTATTCCAAAGGGTGTGTGTTATTCAAAAGAATTGAGGAATGTGTGAAATTTCCCAAATTGTGAGTGTTCATTTTAAAAATATTAAAGATGTGAGTCTTGTGTTTGTGGAAGCATAGCTCAGAAAATGAATCCTGTTCCCCAAAATATTTTTTTGAAGAAGCTAAATTAGTCCACCTAAATTGACATTAGAGAGAATCGAACCTGAGACCTCAAGGAGGAGCACACTCTCAGGTCCCAATTCCCCAAAATATTAGTATATGGGTGATATTTATTGTTTAGTCAAATTCAGAGTTGTGAATTTCACAAAAATAATATAACATTTCAATAACTTCACTTATACTTCAATGATATTTTATAACAAATTTCTAAATATTTTGATTATATATTTATACCTTAATGTAGTAACCAGCGCGACCTGAGCGCATGCACAAGTATACCTTTATTTTTCGTGGACATTGTCTAATTTTTGTTTTGTTTATCTCTATCAGAGGGAATTGCGACAAAAAGTCGGTGCTGTGAGGGCAGAGACAGCAGCTACAGCCACTCCAGCGGTTACCAAATCTTCACCTGATGGCAAGAAAACATTGAGGAAAGGAAGTGTTGTGATCACTGGTGCTTCATCTGGATTAGGCCTAGCCACTGCTAAGGCTTTGGCTGAGACAGGAAAATGGCATGTAATTATGGCTTGCAGGGATTTCCTCAAAGCTTCAAGAGCTGCAAAATCTGCTGGCATGGCTAAGGAAAACTACACAATCATGCACTTAGACCTTTCCTCTCTCGACAGCGTTCGCCAATTCGTCGATAACTTCAGGCGATCTGAAATGCCGTTGGATGTGCTTGTTAACAATGCTGCTATTTACTTGCCAACTGCTAAGGAACCTACATTCACTGCTGAAGGATTTGAGCTTAGTGTTGGGACAAACCATCTTGGACACTTTCTTCTTTCGCGCCTTTTGCTTGAGGACCTGGGCAAATCTGACTACCCTTCAAAGCGCTTGATCATTGTCGGCTCAATCACAGGTATAGTTCATTATTATGTCTGTCAGTGGTTAAAACATGATATGTTACTGCTATCAGGCCGCAATGTCAAGGTTTTTGACGTATCAGCGACCACAATGTGACTGCGATTGAAGTCACATTTAACCGTGTTTCTCTGCAATATCAAGGATTGTTATCTTAGCTGCATTTTATACTGATTGTGTATGAATTAAACAGGTAACACAAACACATTGGCTGGAAATGTACCGCCAAAGGCTAACCTTGGTGACTTGAGGGGACTTGCCGGTGGTTTGAATGGGCTTAACAGTTCCGCCATGATAGATGGTGGAGATTTTGATGGTGCCAAGGCATACAAGGACAGCAAAGTGTGTAACATGCTCACAATGCAAGAGTTCCATAGACGATACCATGAGGAAACTGGAATCACATTTGCTTCCCTTTACCCTGGTTGCATTGCCACAACAGGCTTGTTTAGGGAGCACATTCCCTTGTTCAGAACTCTATTCCCTCCATTCCAGAAGTACATCACCAAAGGCTACGTCTCAGAAGATGAAGCAGGAAAGAGACTTGCTCAGGTAAAAAGAGACTGTTTCAACTGACTTATTTAAGTTTATCTATTGACATACGCACGTGTAAGACTGTTCTGGAGGGATTATGAAAACAGCTTATGACATATCCATAAGCTGCTTTCAGATTATTTTCATAATATATCAAGGACATCTTGTGAAAACAGCTTATAGCTGACATGAAACAATTATGTCATGACTCTTTACTGTTTAGTTCAGATGCTTATCTAGACAGGGGCAAATAGCAATAACACTCATGGAATGTGATTCTGAAAAGTGCATGAATCATTGGAAGTATCTTCATTTCTCATGTATGGTTGTTTGTTTTCAAATGTAGGTTGTGAGTGATCCAAGCCTAACAAAATCTGGTGTTTACTGGAGCTGGAACAAAGCTTCTGCTTCATTTGAAAACCAGCTATCCCAGGAGGCAAGTGATGTAGAGAAGGCTCGCAAGGTGTGGGAAGTTAGTGAGAAACTTGTTGGTTTGGCCTAAGCTGAGAGCCTCCAACATCTATGCTAAGTAAAAGGCAGAGGCATTGCCTTGCCATGGAAGGAAAATGATGTCCTAGAAGAGTGAAAATGATATCATGTTGAGTGCATTAATTGATGTTTTGTTAGATAGGAACCTTTTTTTTTTGTCTTAATGTAGGAGTCGATGAATCAATAAAATCATTCAACTGTTTGGCTAAGTGCTTATAGACTTTCTGAAATAACTGTGCATAGTGAAATTCCTCTTA
The DNA here is from genome assembly GCF_003473485.1 of Medicago truncatula. Lineage (NCBI taxonomy): Eukaryota > Viridiplantae > Streptophyta > Magnoliopsida > Fabales > Fabaceae > Medicago > Medicago truncatula. The sequence continues at coordinate 39,704,587 of NC_053043.1, read as the reverse complement.
AATCTTGTTCAAGTTTTCCACTAAAAGTCATTTTAGTTAACTCAGGCATAACAATGTGTTTGAAACTATCGTCTTCAAGCTATTAACACACCTTCAATTGAAAGCTGCCACACGTAGCTTTCACACCGAAAGTGTGCTTAATAGCACAATACTACCATGAAAACAAATACTCAGCAGAGTAAATGTTTTAACCGGCGGTGAGATTATCAGAATTATGGTAAACCTCACAATTTTAACAAAAGTTAGACTTTGGAGTATTAACGAAATCGTGGTTCCACCGTAATTTAACTAATAAGATTTTGCTTCATAAAAAGGAAACTGTGCAGGCCTAAGAAGGGAAAACGGGATGTTATGAGAGTTTATTCCTTTGAAAAAGGTAACATTCTTATTATTTGAATGCAAATATTAACTAAACGGCCGAGTGAAAAAGTTAGGATGGGTTTTTCATATAAAATTATACAAATCTAATTCTATTTTTCACTCTTATTTGTAAGCATATATAAGAAACGAACCTATAACAAAAACAAAGGTTTGGTGGCTTAATAACCATGTCATCATGGACATATAGCTATGACTTGTTCCTATAAAGGAGCTTCTAGCCTATATACTTCAAGACAAAATGCATACATTGAGACTGAAGTTAATTTTAAAAATAAAACCAACATTTTATAACAAGTATCATGGACTATGAAGCACTAAGATCAGGAACAACCGTGCATCACAGTTTACTCTTTGAACATATCATATTGCACTTGAAAACCACAGTTCAAAATTTGCAGGTTTTACTTCATATTTACAAAATTTATTACATCTCATTGGCGACCCGATAGATTGTGGTTTTGGGGATGCGAGTATACATTTGTAATATACATATGTTGCTTCAACTATCAAGCGACTCAAAGTTCATAGCCAGGGAACCTTGCCACCTGTGGATCAATCATGTCTACAAAGGTATATGTCATTCCTCCAAGACCTTCGAATAAGGAATAAGGACGATCTCCTCCATGCATCTTTCCTTGGCCGATCAATTCTTGCGCTCTATCAAGTAGAAAGCAAGAAAATCCTTTAGCCCTGTACAAGTACTCCTTGTTTCCTGTCAATCTGTACAGAGAAAGAAAGACATAGGTGTTCCCACTGATGCCATGGCAAATTCCAACTCGCTTAAGAAGACCCCTCTTCCACACTACTTCTCCTGCATCTTCCGCTGCTTGCAAAAATTCTCTATCCCCAAAAACCTAATTATGGTAAAGAAATTAGTCACGTGATCTTAATTTTCATTGAATTGTCAAGATCACTTTCAGTTTAACTTTTTAAGTACACCATACAATGAACACTGCAAAATCCATTGCAATCAGGTTAGTGCAAATTTATCGGTTCCTTTACATCATATTGACTCGGCATGAAGCTTGTATTTGAATATGGAAACGAATGAGAAGATTGCCTCATTATCAAAAAAATAAAGGGAAATATTACCTCGGCTGCTTTTACAAGCGTAAGAGTTACTCCAGGAGCACCGTGACACCAATGCACAAGACGGTCAGATTCACTTCCTTCACTAGAGGGATAATTGCCACTCGAGAAACGGTTTTTAATCATGTAGCGTAGCGTACCCTTGATATCTTCCACCTCATCTGGCTTAAGTTCCATGTCCATCAAAACGTTCATAATTCCTGCAAGTCCATGAGCAGCACCCCAGTATTTCTTCCCATGCCATTCATACATCAAAGGACATCTTCCCTTGTGAGCCAATTTTCTACCAGTTGTTATAACTTCATCCACAATTGGTCTCTGTCAAAAGTTAAATTAAAAGTCAATTTTCATGGCAAGTCGACATGATTTTGACAAGTTAAATTGCAAATAAGAACGCCATGATGAATAACATATGCCTTACCATGTAGGTAGTAGGTATTGTGTCTTTACCGACATGCTTGTTTAAGAATGAACAAGCCCATAAGTAACCTGTTCTGCCATACAATAACTCATAGGGCAAATCACAGGGTAGCTCAATCTGTTCCAAAAATAAAAGCACCAATACGAAAAAAGAAATTGAACACCCGAAATTCATGTGTAAATTGGACTATCATAAGATCGTGATTCATAAATAAAAAAATATAACAAAATGCCTCTTTGAATTGTCTAAGGTAATAGTCAAGTAATCTCTCATCACCAGCATGCTTAGCTATAACAGCACCAAGAGCACAAACACCGGCACGGCCACAGATGAACGTCACACGGCTGCAACTCAATACATTAGCAAATAAAACTAAAATCACCTTATTTCCCATCCTCTCATATCAGGCTGAAACTTTACTTGTTCAATCTAAGTAATTTCTAAACACAAGTTTGAAACTACAGTTCAAGCCATTTCCTAACTTTAATCCTAAGGATAAACACAAGCGCAAATTTCTCAAGTAACATCACCAGACAACAAAATATATTAACATATAAGCTAATAACAAGCAGTTCTATTGTCATTATACTTCAAAATCCAACTATTCATAGCAATTAAAATTCTCTAACTGAGCATTTCAAAACAGTTGCGCAATTTGAACAACGAAATTTAGACAGCGTTCGCTACAACTTCTATAAGCAGTTAATGCAGTTCAAATAGGTAGTCAATTACGTTAAACAGATGGTTTATGGATATACCATGTTTCAAAATTCATCATAAACCATAAATTTGGATGTCATCGACTATGATTTCCAGGTGTTCAAATCTACATGGAGTTGAACATCTGAAAATAATGGTTAACCACATTCAAATTTGTGGTTAATGAAGTTACATTGGTATTGGTGGTACATGAGTTTCAACACCTGATATATCCATAAACCATCTAAATTGCATTAACCACTTAAAAAGTTATTGCAAAAAGTTGTCTACATTTAATTGTACATAAATCATTTCTCTTTGAAAACTACGCCTTACAACAGCTAAGTTAAGTCTTATCCGATGCATGAAATAGAGAGTACCTTGAATTTGCTGAAGCAGAATCACAAGCCTTTACAATCTTCAAGCATAAATTAAGATCATCCACATTCTTGCTTACTTGGTAGGACTTAAACACCAAGTATGCCGTTCCAAGAACTCCCGTGTAAAGAGTATAGTCCTTCACACGGTTCACACCAGAACCCCATGTCTCACTCACCACCTTAAAAATATTACATAAACAACTTAGTTAAACACTTATAAGATAAGCGTCTATCACATAAATGCTTATGTATAGGTTATTTCTATAACAAAAGATACAATAAAGTCAAACTGTTTATTTTTCATACAAGTTACACATTGTTTTCATAAGCTACGCGAGTATGAAAATAAGCTAAAAACAGCTTAAAGACATGTGACAAGTTGTTTTCATAAGCTCTTTCAAATAGTAGATAAATGCAAACAATGCAATCCAATTAGGCCTAAGAAGAATTAGAAAACACAGCACAAACACTTTGTGAGCAAATACACACCGACCCATTACAGCACCAACGTTAAAGTTACAAACTTGAGCATACCCAAAATTAAAAAACACAAATGGAATGAAACCCAGAGAGAAAAAATGAAAATTTTTGTGGAGTACCGATTGTTTGAAGTGAAGTGCTGTAGCTTGTAGTTTGGAGGTGAGTGTTTGATAAGGTAGAGAAAGGAGTGAGGTGAGAGAGTGTTGTGTTGGTGTTTGGGAAGAGGTTGCTTCTTCTTCTTCATCTTCAAGTGTTGTCTCTGCCCCTGCCGTGAATGGTGGCAAGTTGTTCGGAAAAAAGCGATCAGACATCTCGGGCCAAAGGTGCAGAATACAGACAATAGTTACCGTCTAGAGAGCTCGATAAAAAGAAGGCTAAAATATGGTTTTGGTCCCTGCAAATATGTCTCGTTTTGGTTTTAGTCCCTGCAAATATGTCTCATTTTGGTTTTGGTCCCTGGCTCCACTTTTGTGATAATTTGCACACGTGTCACATGATGACTTAACCATTTATTAGAGAAATAGTCCTTGCAAAATCTTTTGATTTTGAAAAAGGTCCCTCACAAAATATTTTGTTTTTGGAAATAGTCCCAGGGACTATTTCCAAAAACAAAATATTTTGTGAGGGACTATTTCCAAAAACAAAATATTTTGCAGGGACCAAAAACAACAAATTTTTTTTGCAGGGACTAAAACCAAAACGAGACATATTTGCAGGGATCAAAACCATATTTTAGCCTAAAAAGAACAAATGAATGTTATTGAATTCAAAATGACGTGTGCATATTTGCAAACTTTGTCCGTAAAAAAATGTAAGTATTTATTCATTGAAAAAAATAAATTGACACAATTTTTAATACATAATTTTTATATTTGATATTGCTAAAAAATAAATTATATTTGATATACTACTAACATGTGCATATTTGTTAGTCCTTTTCATCAAAAAATGTACGGACTCATTCTCAATCAATTTTGATATAAATTTAAGGTTTAAGTGCAGTTTTGCCCCTCTATTTTGATTGAATTGGAATTTTACCCTCCTATTTTAAAACTCAGAATTTTACCCCTTCAATTTAATGTTTTTCGGAATTTTACCCCCCCACCACATTTGAGTATATTTTGGCTGATGTGGCTTTTAAAATATTATCTTTTATCCACCTAATTAATTATTTAAATTAAATAATTTTTAATTACAAAAAATAAATAACTTTTTAAAAAAATCGAAAAAAACTTTAAAAAATACCTTAAAATGCAGAAAAAAGACTAGAAAATAAAGATAAAATGTAGGAATTACAAAAAATAAATAACTTTTTAAAAAAAATCGAAAGAAAAAATTCTAAAAAATACTAGAAAATAAAGATAAAATGTAGGAAATAAACCAGAATAAACGAAAAAAAATTCCATTAAAAATACATGGAAAAACAGTATAAACGGAAAAAAAAAAATCCCATTAAAAATAGATGAAAAAACATAATGCCCCTGTAAATATTTGGATGATCATTAGCATAGTTATATCCCAAAATACAAGGCTAAAAGTTGTTCATAATCCTAACAACCTTAATCAAAAAAATATATTTAAAAGAGCCACGATGGCTCTATACGAGTACAATAATACACCTAATAATTGAGTGAAAAAAACAAGCATAACAGCTGAATGTTGCAGTAATATATGTCTAACAGCTGAATCAAAAAACAGTCCCCTAATTAATAAACTATTATCCTCTGGAATCTTGGGTTGGAGGAGGATGTTGTGACCCTCGAGTCAAAAGAGTGGCAGCCCCATCACCTCCTTGTGCACCAAAACCACTGGCACCATTTGCTCCTTGTGTATCAGACTTTTTTCCCTTCTTTTGTTTCTATCAAAAAATTGAATCCCAAAACAAAATATTCATAACAGAATTACACGATAAAAACATAAATACAAGACAAAAACAAAAATTCAAGCCAAAAAATAAGTTCAATCAGCACCTTATTTCCACCTTTTGGGAGCACTCGATTTCCTCCACATGTCCTCCTATTATGACCCATCTTTCTACATTTTGTACATTTCACTGTTGGTAAATCTCTAGGTAATATATGTGGATTTTTTGGCTCATCATTAGCCTTGTTTCTATTCTTTTTGGGGCGACCTATAGTTCTTCTCTCAGCTGGTGGGTTGATTGGCTCTGTTGTTGATATAGGCCATAGTTGGGGACCATTTGTTGGCAAAATAATGTGAGAATAAGTAGCCATGAAAGTACTCTTCCTGAAACCAAATGTGCTCATCAATTAATACATATAAGAAGTAAAATATTAATGATACGAATCCAAACTAAATTTATTACCTATAATACCAGGAAACAAAATCTTTGGGTTCTTTTTTGTGATACCCCATGCATGCAATAGCATGGCAACATGGGATGCCTGTTAAACCCCATTTCCTACGGTCACATGATTTTTGGGCTAAATTCACAATATATGTGTCAGTTCCATTTGTCACGCTAAATATGGCATACTCATCATCAAAATGCCAAGTTGGTTCCCATCCATCAACTACCTTCTTTGCTTTTTCAAGTTGTAGTTGGATTATAGGACATATATTCCCTCTATATCTTTGCATGAGATCCTTCTGGGCTTCAGTTCTTTTTGTGAGGTAGTGCTTAATTCCTTCTAGAAGAGTGATAATGTGTTTATCTCTATACTACAATATTGGCCGGTTAAATGCCTCACAAATGTTGTTAACTTGTAAGTCTGATTGTGTATCCATCTTAAAATGAGATCTAGTCCACATTGCAGGTGCCCAATTCTTATTCATGTATTCCCAAGCTTTGTCGTTAATTAATTTCATTTGATTCATTGCTCTCTCCCATACTGGAACAGTTGTAGCCCTTCCTGCCATCCAAAACACTTCCTTTAAATCCAATCCAGGATATCTTTTCTTAAAATTAGCATAAAGGTGCTTCACACATAGCCTATGCTCTACATGACTACCAAGGTTTTGAATTGCCGGAACCAAACCCTAAGATAATTAGCAATGGTAAACAAATATTACAAAAAAAATAGAGATGAATGCATATTAAAATATTAACAATCACACATGTGAGTTATACCTTCTGCTTATCTGAGATGAATGCATATTGCTTGTGTTGTATAGTTTGTAGATCTTCAAGTAATAGATTCAGAAACCACTCCCATGAATCTTTTGTTTCTGCTTCTACAACGGCATAAGCAATGGGAAACATTTGGTTGTTTGCGTCTTTACCAACAACTGCCATCAATTGTCCTCCATGTTCTCCTTTCAAAAAGCAAGCATATAACCCAATGAGAGGCCTACATGTGTATGCAAAGGCTGCCTTACATGCCTCTGGACATACATAAATTCTCTGGAAAATAGGACCCACATCAGCCATATCACACTTAATAATAACAGTACTATTGGGATTGGACCTTCTCAACTCCTCCGCATAGCTCCTGAGATATAAGAATTGATCACGACCAGCTCCTTGAATGATTTCTAGTGCCCTTAACTTGGATCTATATACTTGATCATGTGACAACTTCACACTCCATTGCTCAGCAGCCAACCTCTTCAACGCTTTCACTTTCATTAAGGAGAATGCCGGAGTGTACTCAAAAAAATTTTAGCAAGCAAATTTGGCTTGGCTTGTCTATTTCTATTTCTAGGTATCCAACAGCACGTATGATCATCATTGAAGCTTACAACCTGCCAAAAATCATTTGCACTCCTCTTACTAATCCTCAAATGAAAAGGGTAATCAGGCATACATTTTACAACCAAGTATTCTTTTTTATTTTTCTTGAGGCACAGATTTTTCCTAGTCTCCAATGCATACTTTTCAATTGCATCCTTTGCTTGCTTTTTATTGTTGAACTTCAAACCCTTTTCAAGCTTAACATGGGCATTCCCATCACCCATCTTAAAAATTAGATAGTTTTTACCAAGCTCTTCATCTTCACTCTCTGGGAGTATGTAAATCATCAGAATCTTCATAGTGCTCTTCTTGAAAATCCGCTGCAGTTGTAGGAGTATCCAATGATTTGGCATCTACATTATTAGTAACCAAGCAAAATGTTTCAGGTGGAAAAAATAACACTCAAATCAACACACTCATCCACTCCACTATCATCAAAGTAACTATCATCGCCGTCTTCCTCTTCACTTGCAATATAATCATCATCTTCTTCATACATGTCTTCATTGTCCAACTCATCATCATTCCGTTTACCTTCACAAGCCCTAAAAGACAATAAATATTCCCATAGTCGTCATTTTGGACCACAACACGCAATAAAAAACACCCCATAAAAAACAATGATTGCAACAAACAATAAAAAAACTCCCCATAAAAAACAAGGATTGCAATAAAAAACAAGGATTGCAATAAAAAACAAGGACCACAAAAAGCAATAAAAAAACTCCCCATAATGCAACAAAACACATAATTTAATTCTACCACTTTATAAAAAAAATGATTTTTTTATGCCACTGTGTCAAACCCAATACAATTTCTCATTTTGTGTTGTCGGTATTGTCGTCAGTGGAATTGAAGTGGTATCTTTGTTTTGTTTTATTTTCGAAACCCAATAGAGACTCCTAAAGAATAGCAACTAAAGAATCCCATCAATTTACAACAACATAACAACAACTACAACAACAGAGCAGTAACAAAAATACTACAACAACAGAATAGCAGAATAAACATGAACCCATATGCTGAATAATTCCATATGGTCAACAGAACAGCAACAAATATGAGAAAGACATACCTCAATTTCGTCATTGAACTTGAACCAAGAATCATTACTTCGTGATTCACCATTTTCAGTTTTAAACGGCGGCGACGGAAAGAGTGAGAACGACGAAGATTGAGAAAAGTGACAACGCTGACAAAGTGGAACGGTGATGACGAAGCGGGAACGATGATGGTTAGGAACGGCGACGGTTAGGGCATCGCATGAAGAGAAGGAGAAAGGGAACGACGGTTCATTAGTGGTTTTGGATTTTTTTGGTAGTGAGATCAACTTTTTTTGGTAGCGTAGGTTTTGGATTGTTATAAGGAAAATGATGATTATTATTATTATTTTAAGTTACATTTTTTATTTATTAATTTTTTTCTTTTTTTTAATTAAGAATATTTAATATAAATAATTTAAATAGGTGGATATTTTTTTAGTATTATTTAAGCCACATCAGCCAACTCCTGAAAAATATTAAATTGGAGGGTAAAATTCAGATTTTTAAAATAGGGGGGCCAAAATTCCGAAAAACATTAAATTGGGGGGGGGGGGGGGGGGGGGGGGCAAAACTGCACTTAAGCTTAAATTTATAATATTTTGTAGTTATAAAGAAAAATACGTTTTCAATCAATTTTGTTGTCAACTCATTAAATTGTTGTTATTCAACTTTAATTACAAGGAGAAGACAGTGGGCATGGGAAGAAGAGATGGTAAGGTGTATGATTTTACTTGACACAGTTGTTGTGCAGTCTAATGTTTCTGACAGGTGATAGTGGAATCCGGACACTCATGATGGTTATACAGTGAGAGGCGCATATCAGAGATGGTTGTCAAACCCTTTACTTTGTTTGGGTATCGACTGACCTTATTATTGTAATTACATTGTTTGACTTTTGTTTTTCGGTATGGATCCTCTGATACACCTTGTACTGAGGAGTTTTCATCGCCGCTGTTAATATATTCCATTTTGAATTATTTTTTTTTAAAAAATTATAAGGACCATGTTCCCAAATGCTTTAAAAAATAGTGACGAACTCTAAGTAAAAAAGTCAATTTCTAAAGATAAGGTATCAAATACATCATTCCAATGAATTTTTTTTTTTAAACTTATTTTCTCAACCCTAAATTCATAGAAAAACCCTAGTTTGCACTGCAAGCAATCTATGTTGCGCTATCAAGACAAACTTATTAAAAATGTTATATGTGACTTCCGGCGCTTGGATTAGATAAAGAGTTGCTCCTAAAAACTTAAAAAATTCGTAGCTAAAACGAGAGAAAAGAAAATACTAACACAACACTATATATGTACTTAAAAACACTTCACTACCTTGTTGCTTAGAAGGAAACAGAAAAACTACACAAACACAAGAAACCAAAACAGGACAAATTCAAAAGGATAAGGCAAGGTAGGTGGTGGTAGGGTTGGCTAGGAAAGTAGCATTGATGAAGCACAGTAGTACATTTTTATTTTACATGAACCATAAAGTTTTTTATTTACATTTACATCTTGATCTAATGTTGCTCCCATTCCATCCAATTGGATTCACTACCAACTCGAGGAATACTGTTGACTCTTGAGAACTTATCAACCTTAAAGTTGGCCCCACACATCACTCCTTCACTGTCTATCCTTGGCATTGCCTTCAACTTGTTCAACGGATGCTCAAAGCTCATTAAACCTCCTTCACTATGAAACATACACCCTGCATTCATGATTCAATGTTATCTCATATCAATATCAAAACTATTTTTATTACTTCCCCTTGAATGTATTGAAGGGTTGTGCTTTAATTGGTATTTTAAACATAAAATAAATTGGAATACTAGCCTAAATTAAAAATTAATGTTTTTTATTTTATTTTTTATAAACCCACATGGGTTGGCTTAGTGGTAATTGGCTTAGGACTTGGAAGTGTGCTCTTCCTCGAGGTCTCAGGTTCGATTCTCTCTGGTGCTAATTTAAGTGGACTAATTTTGCTTCTTAAAAAAAAAAATTAATGTTTTTATAAACATGTTATAGATGCCAAGTATTTACTTTTGTTTAACAACAAGAGCAGTGTTATTTGAACAACTCTTTTGGTACAACTTTTGAGACAACTTTGTTATTCTCTCTGCTCTTGTTTGAAGTGTCCGAGTCTCTGATTTGGATTTGCTTTAGCCGCAAATTCACACATTCACGTAGTTAACACATCAATGATTGTTGGATCAAGATCGGACAAACATAAAACAAGCCAATTTTTTTAACTCTAAATACTGATATTGAAATCTAGACCGTCTGGTCTTGATACAACAAATATCAATGTTTCGAGTATGTGAATGTGTGAGATTTGTGTCCGCAGACAATCTAAACCCCTTGAGTCTCTTATACCACTTGGACCAGCCACATGCTCTTAAAGTAGTTTTACCAATTTGAAGGATTTTGTATTCAAGATAAATGGGTATGAATGATGGCTAAAATTTTGGTACCTGCTGGAAAAGGAGCAAAGGATTTAGCACAACCCTCTTGTATAACATTAAGATCATCAGAGATCACAACAGATCCATCAGCTGCAATACCCCAATACAACTTCAATCCACCATCAGAACCCTGCATAAAAAACAAACATCATTGATTGATTGAGATTTTGAAGAATTGTTAACAAAGAACATGGCAGAGTAACAAATATATATACCAGTGCAGCAAAAACAGTTCCAAATGTGCTGTCATAGACAACAAAGGCAAAACTGCCATCAAGTTCCTTGACAACTTGATCTGGTGGATATGGACCACGGTCACGGAGTGTCCTATAAGCTTCAATCAGAAACATGGCTTCATCAGTTCCCTTTGACAAACCATATTGCTTGTTCAGTAAGGATAAATTGTTCAAACTCCCCAAGAACAAACAGTATATGTCATCAAGCCCACAGAACAACCTGCAAATAAAATACCATCTCTTAGCACTAATAACATTTAAAAAAATATTATAATTTTGTAACAACCATGTTATTGGCGCAAGCAAATTTTTCCGAGTACTAATCTCCTTCAATTTGGTCAGCAACATCAATTTTTCCAATAAAAAAAGTATGCAACAGTAATTTGAACTGTAACATAATACACATGTCTCTGGATCAAAAGCAGACTCTAATACCATGTTAAGCTTTTATGTTGGACCGAATTCATCCTTATAAAAGGAATTAAAGATGTCACTCTTTATAAACTATAATTAGACCACATACAATCGCGATTCTTTCTAATATCAAAGAACCGCGACATAAATTAAAAAAATCAAGTACTACTTCACTACTTATAGTAAAAAAAAAAAAAAAAAAAAAGGTCTACTCAAATAAATGACATATTGTTGCATAATAGTAAATATATATAACCTTTGATGAACAGAAAAAGGCTTATCAGGTCTAACATAAGCAAGAGCAGCTTTTCCAAAGTTCATAGAACAAGTATTATCAGGATGATGAGAAATGAATTCTCTGAGAATTTCTTCAGGAAGCTTAGGTTTCTTTAAGCCTTTGTATGATGCAGGGCTATTCAGCTCTTCAGGTGGATTAGCAAGACCTTTGTGGAAAATTCCCAACATTTTCTTCTTCTTCGTGTGATTCTACACCAAAATCTTGAGGTCTAAGAAAAATAACTTTGTTTACTTAGGTATTGAATACGAAGGATTTAAAATAAAATGGAAGCAGGGTCATTGATTCATTTTGATATTTATATGAGAGATTTACATAACACCTACCCCCAGAGTGAACAAAAGTGGTTAAGGTTGTCTTGTCTTTTTTTAAGATGAATGGGTGGGTCCTATTTTGATGGATAAGTATGAAACTTCAACAAGTATCTTCTTTGATCTTATCATGAGAAATTTGTTTAGGTACTTTCAGAGTGACTATTTTTATGTGAGCAGTAATATATGAACGATCATTTGAGATAATTTTTTATGACAATTTCATTTTTCTTTATTTTTATTGATAAAAAACAATAGAGAAAAAAAAGATAGAAAATTAAAACATAATGGGAGTATTAAAGAAAAATTGTTAAAAAAGTTATTATAAAATGATTGTATAATTTTTTTTTTCTTTTGCGGTGGCCGGGGTTTGAACCCTGGAACTTGCATATTTCATGCATTGTTCATGCCAACTGAGCTAAGTTCACGATGATTTTTTTTTTTAATTTATCAAAACAATATATATTCCATGAAATATTTTAATTTTTTAAATATAAATATTTTAGTTTCTTTCAAAAAAAATATAAATATTTTAGTTCTCATTTAGTATTGAACGAAAAACAGGAGGAAGAAAAGTTATAATTTGACCATAAAATAGGTTTTATAAAATCATTTTGTCAAATCTCATAAAAAAAACATAATTTTGTCAAAATAAAAAATTTATTTTTGTCTATAAGAGTATAGACTATCACACAATTATAAGGTCTTGACTTCGAACTAAATGAAAGTGTCCAATGTAACAATATTAATATTGTCAATTGAATTAGATTTTATGAATCAAAGAAAAATTTTATCGAATAAAGAAAAATTAAACTTTAGGAAATAACTGATTATTTTTATGATCACTTCCTTCCCTTTACACAAAGATAAATATGATTAACACAAGAGTTTAATTGTTATACAATGGTGATGTAGAACTTTTTTTCACATCCACTCAAACAAATCAAGGAATATAGACATTGTGGAAATTTTTTAAGAACAATCATATAAAAGTGGTAAAATAAAGTGATTTGTTTGAATGCATGTGTAAAAAAGTTTTACAACATTTGATACATACAAATTAAATTCATAATATAAATACATTTTTTTGGTTTTAGACTAAATGATAAATATTACATTAAAACTCACACACACAACTATAAGATCTTAAGTTCGAACTGAATGAACGTGTACAGTTTAACAATACCAACATTGTCACTTGAGCTAGACCTCACATATTAAACAAAATTTTTATGAAATGAAAAAAAAAAAAAATTAGAAAAATATCCAATTTATTTATATAATCACTTCCTGCCATTACACAGAAAAATCTGATCAACATAAGAGTTTAATTGTTATACACCGATGATGATGTAGTACTTTTTTTACACATGCGCTCAAACAAATCAAACTAAATAAATTTTTGTAGAATTTGTTTAAAAAAAATCATATAAAAATGGCAATACAAAATGATTTGTTTGAATGCTTGTGTGAAAACGTTTTACACCACTTCATACATACATATTAAATTCATAACATAAATAATGTTTTTTTTTTTTAGGAACATAAATACTTGTTCCACACAAAAGAAAAAAACAAATACATTGTATTTATTCTTTTCATTCAATCAAATGGAAAGAAAGAACTTTTGACAATTTTTTTTCCTTTTCTAATGCAAACAATATACAAATATTTGATAATTTTTAAAATTATAATTAACTTTCAAAAAAATTGTTGTTATATTCCTCAAGTGAAAACTTTTGATCGGATCATTAAATACAATGGAAACGACATCTCAACTATGTCGACACGTTACATATATCTTTTGCAACGTCTCAATAATTATTATCAAATAAATACAAATAAAGAGATATGGAGAGACTACACAAAAACTAAAAGATACAATTGAAAATAACATTCTTGAAAAATAAAACCATTTAAAATACCAGCCTCAGTTAAAAACCAACCAGTAAAATTTCAAAGAGGTAAATTTTGCTTGTGAAAGAAAAAAGAATGTAGATCATATGACAATAAGAGTTCACCTAAGAATTTCTCAAATAAAAATTAGAATGTAGAGCAAACAAACAGCCGTCAGCAGATAAAGAGAAATCCATCGGCAAAAGGCCCCTAGAAAAATAATACCAAACCATTTTTTAATAAGATTCCTTTTTTTTTTTTTTGAGCAATGTAATTAGATTCCTAAACTTTCAAATCAACCAAAAAATGTTATTGATAAAAGAAAGGATAAGATTCCTTTTATTTTTTTGACAAAAAAAGGATAAGATTGCTGTCTAAAACAAAAAGGATAAGATATTTAATTTGTTTGCTTCAATCGTGAAATTAGAGCAAAATAATTATTTTTTTGAAGGAGCAAAATAATTTGTAATTAGAAACATAATTATACATTATTTTTTTATTTTTTTTAAGAAGCTAAATCATTAAAAAAAATTGAAGGATAATTATATATTATATATAAGTTTAGAGTCTTAATTACAAATTATTTTTCCCTAAAAAAAATTACAAATATTTTAAAATCTACCTCTCAAAAAATTATTTTAAAATAAAGAAAACTATTTTTTTTTTGAGGGGTAAAGAAAACTAATTGAAAAAGACTTATTTGACCCTAAGTATCTCATATTATGCGGTTTTGGACACTCTTTTTATTTTGGAGTTATTCTAATCCTTATGATTTTTTTTTTCTGTATATGTGGATTTTTTTTTTTTTTTTAAATAAGTGAACACCCCCTAATGTCACCAAAGCATATGTGACATAATAAAAAAATAAGAAAACAATCCCTCCCCATTATATTTTAATTACACGACACCTCTTCATCTTGTCTTGCAATGAAACCATAACACTTACATTATTTTATTGAATTACACTCTCATCAAATTAAAAGAAAAACCACCATCAGTCTTGGTACAACCACAATGTTCAAACAGTATTTGTTTTTTCTTTGGAAGGCAAATGATGCCCTAGGGACCAAGGGAAGACGTATTGAAATTGTGGTTTGAAGGGGAAGGGATACCTACATGATCCAACTTATCCGAGTAAAATATTTTATTATTCAACATGCAAATTATAAGACTTTGTAAAAAATGTCGAAATTGTAAGGCTGGACGTCGTGACCTAGGTTCGAACCCGAGACCTTATAGTTGTGTGAGTTTAATTTCAATGGCTTACTATTTAATCTAAAACCAAAAAAAAAAAAAAATCTTTTACAACATACCTCAGTCGCTCAAATTTTTACTTTTAGATAGTATAAGGTGAGAAAACCAAATGTTGTTATTGTAGCTAATTTATGATTTATTATGATATCTACCTTTAATTTTTAAACTAACGATTAATATTACGCACTTTACACCTTCAAATAAGTTGTTCACTTTAGAAGAACCGAATCCAAATCATTTAACACCCAAAAGATTATAATTGTTTTGTGAAGAAAATTTAAATTAACTATTTATATTTATAATAAAAATAAAAATTCATCCTTTTTTTCATACACTCAATGCGGAACTTGAATGAGTATCAATTTGACAAAATATTTTCCTCCAACCAAAATCTAAAAAAAATTCACATTATCATCAATTTCATCTTCACATATTAAAAAATCAATCTCATAACTAACCATATTTGTAAAAAGAATACTCTTTAACATTTACGTCTTCTCTTTTAAGCTTTGCAAATCCTTAGCAAATTTAGAAACTTTTGAATTGTCATAAGGAGAAACAAACCAAACTTCAATGGAACTATAACGCATGAGAAAATAAGATAAGAACCGATCTTATCAAATGAGTAACACGTTACATTACACGTCTTCTCTTCCTTCTTTGATCAGAAATTCAATTCAGATGTCAATTGTTAGAGAATCTGAAGGAGTGTCAGAAGCAACAATAAGTCAATATATTTAAGGATTCTAAGAGATGAAGACATCATATGTGTGGAAGCAACAAACATTTTTTAATCTGTGTTTTTTTAGTCAAGGTAATATTTAATTGGCCCCACGAGGTCACAATCATCGGCTACTAGTTTCCCTTGGTTGGACACACCAAAGTCACATTATTATGTAAGCAGCATGCCCAGATGATCCGTCTTCCAGCTCCAGCTTTCGACTTAGAATTTTCCCTTTTCAAAAAGGATTATCTTCTATGTTCTTTTTCTGTTTTAATTTTAATTTAGGGTTAATGGTGCTTTAGCCTCCTGTCATATATGTTATTTTTGGTTTTCCCCCTTGTAAAATATTTTTTTTGATTTACCTCCCTGTAAAATATTTTTTTTTTTAGAAAAAATTACAGGGGTAAATCAAAAAAAAATATCTTACAGGTGGAAAAACAAAAAATAACCTATATTACAGGGGGTAAAACACCATTAACCTTTTAATTTATAATCGAGTAATGTTTAGTCACTGGCTATTGGCTAATATGATTCTTCCAAATAGAACAACACAAATTAGAATCTGATACAGTGGAAATAAGTGACATCCTATTAAGAATTTAATACAGTGGAAATAAGAAAGGAAAAAAAATAATTCCAATATAGCCTATGACACAAAGCCACACATCCATAGTATTTTATTTTTAACAATCTATGAGTTTGTAGCTTTATATCTTATCTCTTTCTGTGTGTACTATATACTATGAACTTCAAGATTCCTTCAATAATCGTCACATAACTTTCTCTTTTCCTTTTAAAAGCTGGACACAGAATCAGAACACCCCACCTCATGATTAATGTGGCTAACTTCTTTTACATGTTTTAAAAATCAAATTAAAATCTTTATGGAATTCATCACTCAAATTAACGAGAGTTAAAGTCTTACGTTCGATCCCCGTGAACTTAACTCAGTTGGTAGGGATATTGTATTTTATATGCAGGGGTCGGGTTCGAACCCCAGACACTCCACTTCTCCACAATTAAATTGTTTAAGCTCTATCCACTAAACTACTTGACAAAAAAAAAAAAAAAAAAAAAGTCTTACGTTCGAATCAGATAGAAGAAAAATTGTAATATACTAACAATTACTTACTAACAGCTAACGTTCGTGTATAAAAAAAATTTTGAGTAATGACTCAAAAGAAAAAAAGTTTTATGTTAAAAATAATATTTTTTAGACTTTTCAAGAATTAATAACATAATTCCAAGATATTATTACTATATTTGAATCCTAATAAGTGCCTTTATAATTGAAAATAACTTTTTTAGCATTTTCCAAATTAAAATATGAGTCATTAAGTTTCACATTGCGTATTGATGAGTAAATCATTTGGATATATAAGAGATGTGAACCTCAGAGTCTTAGTTCGACTTGATAGGGGATTGAGATCATGGTGTTTGTATCAAGTATAAAAGATTATAACTCACACTTCAGGGAAAGGTTGTTGGATTTCAAGTGTGAGTGGTTAAGTTCAATATCGCCTATGATTGAGTAAAATATTGAATATATAAAAGAAGTATGATTCATATATGCCTAATGTCTTAGGACCTGTTGTTGGGTTTAAAGGTTGAATAGTTAAGAAGTTCACTAGTATCCATGTTTTTTTTGGCAAGGAGTGGGAAGGTTGGTTATTCTAGTATGACATTAACATGTTGATTGAGTGATCTAACCAACATACTTGTTGGAGAGTGAATAGAAATTTGGTGTGGATAAAAACCTTAACCAAACAACTTGAGAATGGAAGTGGTAAGTCGTTCGAAAGGTGTAAGTGGGAATGATAATCACATGACAGTGAGGTTGACCATAGCTCGAGAGGTATGCTACTTTATTTGATTGCATATTAAATGTACATACATGTATTGTTACTTGAGAACAAACAAAAATGTAAGTTTGGGTTGTGATGAATCCTCGTTATATCATGTATTTTAGTGTTTAATCAAGTCATTTATTGTTTATTTTAGAATTTTGTAGAGAATTTTGAGCGTGTTACTCTTGGATTTAGGAAAAATATGTAATGTTTGCATTGAGTCATAATGTATCTTTTAATTTTCAAACCAGACAATTTTACAGGGTGTCTTACTCTTTTTTATGTAATTTATTGCGTTTATTTGGTCGGAAGACACCTCTTATAAGTTACAGAAACCAAGCAAAATAAAGATATGGAATTCCAAACAACTTGGAGGAATTCAATCCGAAGTTCCAAGCTCACATCAAGGATAAAAATATATATTAAGAAAACAAGAAAAGTTTCTACGGGCATGTGTTCCCCGTGTTGTGTGTAAGAGTGTGGTGTCTCTCTCACTTGTATGGTTGCTCTGGACTAGATATGAGCGGTCCCTCGGGTTCCTCTTGTGAACCAACAATGGTATCAGAGCCTGGTTCGACAAAGGGTACAACCGACTCCTTGTTTCGAAAGTCTTCTTGACAAGGTGTTCAGGAGGCAAGTTCCGTTGCGAAGAAAACAACAGCGGTGGTACAAGAAAGTATTTAAGGATGAAAGAACTTCCCCTTGAGGGGGGAGTGCGATGAATTGATGGACACGCACTTGATGGGGAATGTTGTGTGCAAGTGTGAGTTATATGTTCCACATCAGATAGAAAAGTGGAGGTTAAACACTTTATAAGTGAGAGGACCCATAAACTCATTGTCTTAAGGTTTTGGGTAAGAGTGTGATATCTCTCTCACTTTTATGATTGCTCTTGCCTAGATATATGCGGTCCCCGGGCTCCCCTCATGACCCAACACCCCGCACACGAGTCCACATACACGTTGAAGGAAGAAAAAGGGGACACTGGTCCATGTTTTGTGAAATGAGGTGTACAATTTGATGGGTATGGAGTTTTGAGGTTGCTGAAAAATGAGAAAGGAATAGTTTTGAGGGGTTGAAACGTTGAAAATGTCCATTAAATGGATTGAACGGATTAACAACCTACATATAAAGCTTCTAGAGTAGATTGTTGAATTGAATGAAGATACAAAAATACCTGCTACTTTTTAAAAGGGTGCATATTAGAGGGGTCTTTTTTACTAATCTACGCGTGATAACTATTGATATGTTTTTTCATAAAAGTAAAATATATTACTTTGAAAATAGTGTACACAACATTGATTAAAGGGAATAATTGGAAAATTTTATATTGAAAAGTGGGTATACCATTCATTTTAATACAATTTTTTTTTTTGTTGTTAAAGAGACACACATTTTGAATTAGAGGGAGTAAGAGGTGGAAATAAACAAACTCTTATATTTGCATTAAAAAATATATTGTATCAAATTAAGTTTTTTGCATAAATTCTAGTATCAACTTGCATTAAAAAAAATGTTGTATCAAATTATATTTTTTTTATAAAGATTAAATATTAAGGAGTGGAATAAGTAAACTCTTATTTTTGTATTTACCAGCCTCCCTTGAAAATTGCTTTCAGAATAAGCTTCAGCCTATTGAATAAACCCACCATTATGAAAATTGCTCTTTGAACACTTATGGTTTTCTCTTAGGCACCCTGCACTGACGAAAATATCATCATCGACAGTTAATTATTGTTTGGAGATTTTTTATTTTTTTTTTTACCAAAATGGAAATAGATTAAACAACAGGGGAAATTCATCTCGCACAAGATGTGCAGAAAGAATCACTCCTCAAAAAATACAAGAGATGTATTTTTTCCGAAAAACACAACAAAAAGAAATATGATAAAAAGACTACTCCCTAACACCCATACAAATTAAAGGGTGTCGCCACAAGTCATTATAACTGAAAGCTGAAGTTAGCCTATTCACCCTCAACCAAGAAATAGATACAAATTTTACTGTCTACTAATTGAACCAAATCTAGAGCTTTGCTTTTGAAGATCCTATTGTTTCTTTCCTTCCAAACTATCCAAACGGATACGTGCCAGATCACTTTGAAGAATGAATGCGTAGATCGTGGTAACCCCGCCAAGTGACCAAACTGAATTAGATGCTTACGAACAGAGTCTGGAGATATGATGTTCAGAGAACTTTTTAAATCAGTTGAAACGATTTAAATCTAAAAAGTGCCGAACGACAATTAGCTACTATTTTGTAATGAATGACACTTAACTACTGTTCAACCAACAATATTTGTAAATTTGAGCAATTGCAGTGTGTCTCAAGAGCAATCATTAATATTTTATAGATGTTTACAATTTTGTTGGACGTGGTGACTTCTTTTCATATATAAAAGAAAAAAAATATTGATTGATTCATATGCATTGCCTAAGAATTTCTCAATTCCACTTTTGCATTTTGAAAACCTGTTACTTGTCCTCTAACATAACATGAGTTACAAAACACGGAGCTTCCATGTATCAATTCATCAATGTTGACTAAAGGGACAAATGTGAGAAATGGTGGTCTTCTCCTAACCATATATATAAGGAGAAATAATTATATTTGTACAACTATTTTGTGATAACCTTCATATTCTTTCTCTTTATTAGTCAAAACTCAAAACCAAAGAGAAAGTTGTCCAAAAATTATACTAAAATGGTTGTACAAATATCATTTCTCATAAGAAAAATGGATACACATAAATAATTTTGTAATCTTCTAATTGATGGTATAAAATAAAATAGAATAATGTCAATTATTGTTATTGATTTCTAACTACTAAATTAATTTCATTAAGTAAATTATTGCAAATGACAATGATTAAGAAAACAACATTGTTATTTACCGCGACAAATTTTGTCCCGAATGCCTCAAGAATGAAAATAAGCCAATTTAAAATAGTGAATCAATAACATATGTTGATAGTGAGATATGATGGACATCTCAAATTAAATGACACCATCTTTAAATTGGACCTCACACTGTCCATAAGACTTCATCACTTTACATTCCATCTTTATGTGTGGGTCTGTAAGGGCATAACGGGAGTGAAACCAATTTGTGTGTGTTTTGTACAATGGCTTCTTCATCGAATTCGGGTTTGTGAACATCATAAACTTTCAAAATCCTTGTGTTCATCGAATTTGGGTTTGTGAATGTCATAAACTTTCAACCTTTCACTTAAGAAAGATGTTCATTACAAAAACACTTTCAAATAATGTTACAAAGTTAGTTTAACATTTTCGAACAATATAAAAAATATACCATTTAGCTCAAGTTTGTGATATATATATATATATATATATATATATATATATATTCATGAGTGCTTATTCCGTTCACAAACACTTTTCAGATAATATTAAAAAGTTATTTTAACATTTTTGGGTAATAAAAAAATATCATAACCCTAATTGTTCATAAAAGTCACATCACAACTCTTATGAACTACCAAAGTATGTCACTCTATTAAAGGTATTTCTCTTATACTAACATGTTTATTCTTTTCAAGGCGGAAATATCACTTTTTTCAACTCACACAACACTAAATCTTAATCCCAAAATTTGATGTTTAATCTTCCAAACTCATGTTTAGCAATTTCTAACACAACAACCTGAACATATAATACCGGAACCCTAAAAAAGCCGACGTCCACGTTACATTTGAGCCATCCCATTCTAGACTTCTCCCACTTCACACAAAGTTCATTACGGTGTACACATATAGCACCTTGCTGCATCAGTTTACAATATACCAATTTTGTCAGAGATGAAATGCTTTAATTCCAATTTGCTGTGAGTTGCTCATGTTATTATTCCAAACTACTTCATTTCTATTATGCCAAATCATTCACAACAACATTGTTTATTATTTTTCAATAGCCTAAATTATTAAAATCAAAATGAACAATATTTTCCATGACAGGTTTTTTGTAACCCCTTCACAAACCAATTTTCCAAGACAACACTTGTTTTTGTAGGTGCACTTCAATATCAATGGCATGTTTTTTTTTTTCTCTTTCTTTTTTCCTTATGATTTATAATGACTAAATTTACTATTTAAATATTTGTAACAAATTTAAAATTCTTCACCTAGAGTGCACATCTGAACTGAGTAGAAGATAATTAATTTAGTTACACTCTCAAGTTTTCGGCTAAATCATTTAAAAAAACACCAACATATATATCTGTCAACAAATAAAATCCATTCTCATTTAGTGTTTTCGACCATTTGTCTTCTGCTTTATACCTTCTATTTACGTATGTGATAAAATATCTAGTCCGTATTTGTCAACTTTCACTTTTGTTTATATTATTTGGATAGAGTATTCTCTCTTATTCTCTTTATCTATCTCTTAATTTATTTTCTCTCATTTTTTTCCCCTCAATTTTTTACATCATTGTCTTTTTTATTTCTCCTTATTTTTGTCTAAAATCCCTCTATTTTTCTCTTCCAAAAATAGAGGATCCTTGTTGCTCAGAATGAGAGACGTGTTTGGATCTAACAAAGACACAATAGTAACACCTAAAGCAATGAAACAAGAACAACATCAAAATGTAAAGACAGAACCAAAGCAAGTTCGCAGTAGTTATGATGAAACTTGCATGCATGTATTTCTACCTATTTGTTGCATGTGTAATGTACGGAGTACCACACAGCTCATCACCGTTTCCCTTCTGACCCAATCATGTGCACTTATGTTGACCTAAATGACCTTTTCTTCTCTCCCCGTTTGTTTTTGGATCTATATTAAGATTCTACTTTGCTGTCAAAAATCATTGACTCCTACATATTAGAGAGACGTTTCTCATTTTGAGAGGTCTAAACCCATCTTTATTCTTTCCCTCCACTCACTTTCTTTGAATTTTATGTTTGCTAATCCGACACACCAAAACATGAGGATTATATGCACCACAATAGAACTATATCATCAAGGTTGAGTCTAGTGGGAGTGTTAGTCTCTTAAAACATGATAAATCAATGTTTAAATTTCGACTAAAAAATGTGTTCGCACTTAATGTTTGACAATGTCTCAAATAATATTAACTCATGTAGAGGAAACATATATGAAAGAGAAGAGAAAGAAAAACACTAATAGAACTAAATGAGTACTCCAATCTTTTAAGCGAAACTTTTAGATTAAATGATATGTAGATATCTAATCAGTTTCTTACACAAATTTTTCTTAAAATCCGAAGAGTTAATGGTCTATCAATCTAAATAACTCAAACAAATGTATAAATCACCACAGAAGCAATGCAAATTAATATTTAAATTTTGTTTTCATTTGATCATGAATATATAGATGGGATAAATATATGTAGTTTGGTTAGCCATCAATGTCTTCCTCTTGGGATCGTCCATTTAACATGTAGGTAAGTTAGATTAAATTGCTATAAATAAATTATAAATACATTGCCTCGGGTTTCAATTATGAAATATGAATATTCCACGTATAAGTAATTATGCTTTGATTAGAGTATTAACATAAAGACAAATTAATAATAATTATTTTTTATAAAATAATTTTAGAGGCATCAATTTGATTAAACATGCTACGTATAAGATTTTCCTTTATTCTATATCTAAAGTTCTTGAGAGCCAGTAACATATATTGTACATGCTTCTTGCTTACATTATGTTTGTCATCAGTCACCATCACGCATGACAAATATAAATAAGGATTGAAAATTAATTAGTAATGTGAAAATTAGCTGGAGTAGTGTACTTGTTTTTTTTTTTTAACAAGTGGAGTAGTGTACTTGTTAATGCATTATTTATCAAATTTTGGACAAATTAAATATATATTATAAAAAAGTTTGGACAAATATTTGGTGAACACAATGGTAATATGAAGTTTGGTTGTGCAGTATCATAGTCCACTTGTTAATTGTCATGTTATATTTTTATATTGATTTATTTTAAAATAAATTTAACTGTTAAACAAATTCTACATCCAATCATCTACAAATTTACCCACATATTTTTTCCTCCTTCCACTCAGTTAAAATATCTTGTTGGTTCTTGAGAAGTTTTTTACTATACGTAAATTGATAATGCACATGCAATAATATGATTCCTAGTAAGAATCATTAATATATTGTGCAAGTTGATCAAAGTTTGTGATCGATAATATGTATTCCTAGTAAAGAACATATGTTGAGACTTGAGATGCCGGCTTGTCGATCGATCTGATATGCGACACAACGCCTTATCAAACAATCCGTATTTGTTTTTAAAATTGTGATTTTTTTTTCTTCTACTTTAAAGGCTTTTTTCTGGACTAAATCAAAATCTTAATTTTTTTTATAATGAACTCAAAATATATTCTCAAATGTACATATTGAATAAATGTACCTTATTTTCAACACACTTTTATTTTTTATTTTTAACATTCAATCTCTTATTGAATAAATTACATATGACTATCAGCCATACCAATTTATGTATATAGGACACATTTTTAAAATAATGGAACCTTCGTGTATGCCACTTAATACAAGGGTAACTCGATTGGATTAGACTTATTTGAGTTTATAAAAATAAATAAGTTTTTATGTTAATTTATAACTTCTCGTTAATGAAAAAAATGTTTTTTTATAAACTATATTTACAAACTTATGAATAATACATATATTTTTATTTGCATAATTTTAAAATAAGCTTAGTCTAAACGGGCCCTAAGTCTTGTTAGCATTATTCAAAAGAAAAAGACAATAAGAATGCTGTGAGAATTTTTTTTTTTTTTTGAAAAATACTGAAAGAAAGTTTTAGAGTAGTGATACATAGATCACCTTAAGTGGCATGTACCACTTGTACACTTACACACAATTTTGACAAGTGTCATTGTGGTCCCCCCACACAAAAAAAAAACTCACATGTATTGTCTGTCACACATTCTCACATGGAGTGGTACAATGTGTGTATGGAAAAAAGTGTGTACATGAAACATTATCCTTTAAAAATTATCTGAAAATAATGAACAAATATATAATGCAACATACACCATCATTATTATAAACAAAAATCAACATTTTAGATTTATTCATAAAATGATGTATGTGATCTATGATAAAGAGCATATACATCATTAATTGAATGAATTTAAAATGTTTTTTTTTTTAAGGAAATGAATTTAAAATGTTTTTTTTTTAAGGAAATGAATCTAAAAATTTAATTTTTGACCGGATTTATAACAATTACCATAACCTTCTCTTTCCACTTGACTCCGATGTTATTTTCTTCTCTTCTATAAGTACACGCTTTCATTTCCCTCTATTTCATTCAAACAAAAACGTGTTTCAATATTTCAACAACCGTTTCAACATTCTCAACGCCTCCGCGTTCATTCTTTTGCATGGCAGTATCCTTTCTGGCACATGAGTTATCTGAACTCTGTCTCGGTAAGCCGCCGTTGAAGTCTATTTCAACGTCGGCTACCATTGCCGAGGCAATTGAAGTCCTTAGAAGCTCCGACGATAGTTTCGTCAGTGTTTGGAGCTGTGACCATTCTGAATTCACTCGTTGTCAATGTGTTGGGAAAGTTTGCATGGTTGATGTTATTTGTTACCTTTGCAAACCAGAAAATCTTTTGTGTCCTTCTAAAGCTCTTAATGCTTTGGTTTCTGTAGTTTTGCCTAAGGTTGGTGGTCTTGTTGTTCAGCTTGAATCTTCTTCTAGGTACTTTTTTTATATATCTTTGAATCTTGAAATTATGTTTTAATGTGCTTTAGTTTAGTATGATCAAGATTAAGAATTTTAATTAATTAACCCTTATTCTTGTTATTTTGATGATACAGCTTATTGGAAGCCATTGATCTCATACTCCAGGGAGCACAGAATCTTGTGGTGCCAATTTTGCAAACAAAAAGAGGTGGAATTTCAAGGAGAAAACAGCAACAAAAGTCATCAACAATCAACAACCACAACGGTGTTGAATTCTGTTGGTTAACACAAGAGGATGTGATCAGGTTCTTGCTTGGTTCCATTGGCCTCTTCACTCCACTCCCTGCATACTCCATTGATTCTCTCGATATCATCAGCCCCGATGTGCTCGCAATCGATTACTATTCCCCTGCGTCTTCCGCTGTTGAAGCCATCTCAAAGTCGCTTGCACAACAAACTTCTGTTGCAATTGTTGACAGTGATGATGGGACATTCGTCGGTGAGATATCACCCTTCACCCTTGCTTGTTGTGATGAGACGGTTGCTGTCGCGATCACAGCTTTGTCTGCAGGGGACTTGATGGCCTACATTGACTGTGGTGCCCCACCAGAGGATCTTGTGAGACTTGTAAAGGCAAGGTTGAAGGAGAAGAATTTGGAGAAATTGCTACAAAAGTTTACAATTTTGACTTCCTTAACCAGTGAGGTGTCGACCTCGTCTTCCTCTGATGAGGAGGGTCTGACGAGGTCAGGAAAGCACGCAAGGTCATCGAGCTATTCGGCAAGATTTGTGAGAAATGTAGAGGCTATTGTTTGTCATCCCAAGAGCTCTTTGATTGCTGTGATGATTCAAGCAATTTCTCATAGAGTGAACTACTTGTGGGTTATTGAGGATGATTGTAGCTTAGTTGGTATTGTTACTTTTTCTAATATCTTGAAAGTGTTCAGAGAACGTTTAGAAGTTATTTAGATGTATAGGATAAATGTAACAATGTTTTGGCTTTGGATGTTCATAGGGAAGTATGAACCTTTGTTAGCCTATGAATATTACCCTTCTCTAATGATAATTGCAGTGTGGCTAATGAGGCTTGATCTTTTCTTTTTGACAAAAATGAGGCTTGATCTTTGTTTTTCTTTATTTGAACGTGCTTCAATTCTAATAAATTTCGGTTTAATACATCCTCCGATCCCTTAACTTATTTTAATTTTTCAGTTTGGTCTCTTAACTATTAAACGTTTCAATTTGGTCCTTATCTTTGTTTTCGTCATCGATTTGGTCCTATTTTATTAATTTTAAATCTCTCAAAAAGAAGACCGTTGAATAAAGGAAGCTCATCATATCTAACCGTGTATCACCAATAAATTTCCTCAAAGGGACCGAGGGATGTATTAAGCCAATAAATTTCCCTTTGCCACATTTCTTTGTCAAGAAAATTTGTCATTGTTATTTTTTTCATTTTTCGAGGTAATGTTTTGTTTTCATAGTACATAGCGCATCAACAATGGTAGTAAATTAAAAAAAGACTTTAAATGGATACACGTTATTTATTTATAATTTTTAAATAAAAGTATCAATTATGGACTCAATGACTCCAATGATATTAAACAAAAAATAGTCATTAAGTAGGTCCACTAATATGTACTTTAACATGTGTACTTAGAAAATAAATAAAAAGAAATTAAAAAGAAGAAATAATCACTTAAACTTGAAATAGTCGGATCAATTTTTATCTACTTTATTTTCTATTTTATTTGTAGTACCCATTAGTTACTAAAGGGAGAGGTCTTATATAGTTTGCTAGCAACTAATCGATATCCATTTTTTTCTTCTTCTAATGAGCGTTCTTAATAGATTGGTATTCTTGTTAAGTAAAAGACTCCTCTATTGAAGATCCTCTTAAAATGTTATCATATCCATGGAAATTACCTTTACAATGGTAATATCAAATGAGATTTGATACATTGCAAGAAAACAGCGATGAATTTTTCCGTTGAAGTTAAAAGCACTTAAATTATTTTGTATGTTACTATTTTACGACTCCTGGCCTAACACTCCTTGTATTTGTCAGGATGTGATTTTATTAAATTTCATTTTGGCTACTTAAAAAAAACACTTAAATTGTTCTGTTTGTTTAATCTCATATGTTATTTATTTTTGGAAAGCCAAAAGGAATATATTAAAAGAATATACTAACATAAGAAGCGCAAAGAATAGAAAATAGTAGAGATACAAGAGTTTGATAAAAAAGTTCCCCCAAAGATTAAGACAAGAAGAAAACCTGAATTTTCAACCGGTCACCAAATCACCAAATGATCATAGTGTAAGTGAATGAAATGGCTTGGAAATAATTACGGAATTCCTTTTTTAAGTGGAAAAAGTCAATAAGTTGTTTTGCATGAAGAATGAAATATCTTGACAATGCACACGAGGTACTTCCCTAAAAAAAAAAGTTGCACACGAGGTACTTAACCAATTCAACTGTCGTACCTAACACTTTCAAAAAAATAAAGCGCAATCAAATTGGTTTTTATAGGAAGCAAGATTTTGAAGTCGTCTCGAAGATAATCGAGATATTTTTAAAGGAGTCGATTTGTTCCAAATCAAATCCTGAAAAGATAAAGGTTCATCTAACACATTATGCGTGAAGAAATTGATAAACACCTTTAATATAGAAAGTCTCGTCATGATGAAGCCTCCAAACCCACATGTCTAAAACATATTCATGTAAAAGAATGTAGAAAACAAAGAGTATAATCTAACAACATAATTCTTCCTCGCAAGCAAAAAGTTTTCTTCTCCAACGCCACCCTCCATTGTTACCTGCCCAATCAGCTCTAAAAAGATCTATCACTGAACCCAAATATTTGGTCTCATATATGTACACAATGAACCCAAAAGTTTTACTTCAAATTCAAGGTGGCCATTTCTATTTATATAAATAGGCTTTTTAAAAATTCTAAACTGCCTTTTTAAAAATTAAAAAAAAAACAAATTAGATCAAGCCAATTGCCTTAAACAAACTAGGAATAGACTCCTATCAGGCCACTTGTTCTATTCAATATTTTTACAAAAAAAAAAAAAAAAAAAAAAATGCGTTAATTGATTATGAAAAGTGTAATTGAAACTAATTAAGAAGAAAAATTAAGTGTGGTGAGCATCCAATTAGATCCATCATTATGATGCTCTAAAATCCTCCATTGAAATTGACATATTAGTTATTTAAAACTAGTTGCACTTATCATATCATAGTATATAACCAGCCTATCTTGAGCATGTGAGATTCCAGTTGATGAATGAGACAAAAGAGACCGTGTTTGCGTACGAGTGGTAGTCTGGTCGATAAGCCAACTAACTTTTCATGCATTCAAAAGTTGAATTGAATTTCGTGGTTAGTCACTTAGTTGGACTTCCAAAAATTTAGCTGCACATAATAAATTAAAAACACAATGAATTTTATAAATTATGGAAAATTCTACGGTGAAGTCATGAGAATGACTTTTTTAGTGAAGTTAACACTATAACATCAAAAATGTAGTGAGTAACACCCCACTGTTTGTACAATGACATCAAAAGTTCGGTCTTCATAGTATCATCAATTCATCAGATTAACAAGACTACACTTAATCTAATTTTATCCTACGTTGTTTTAAGCGTAACACCCCACAAAGTGTAACACTTAAGACTACGTATAATATCATCAACTATGTTTGCATGTTAAAGATTTCAACGATAAAATAGTACTTGAAAGTCCAATATGTTGCAAGCATTACTAGATGAATAACTATTGATTATTTATTAACCAGTAATCAACAATTTAAAAATGAATCAAACATTAAGATCAAAATTAACTTTTTTTTAAAAATTCAGTTTTCTGACAGCACTGTAGAAGCTCCCTAAATTATAATAGTAATTATTAAATTAACGATGACCGGTCGATCCAGCTGGTCTGGTTTTTATTTGACGTTTTTAAGAGTTACAATTCATAATTTTTTTTGTTACATTTTGATTGTTGATTTTATAATCCCTAGGAAAAAAAATCGTTCTTTAAAAAAAAATCAATTAACATGTTTTTAATGTTATATTTTTTTGACCTAAAATAATGTTATAATTTTTTATTTATACTTTTAGCTAATTAATTGTTTTATACTTATATTAATGAAGAGAAAGTAAATAAATGAATGACTCGATAAAGTATAATATTATATTCAAAACGTATCACAATATAGATTGATCTAGCTCGTAAGAATTCATCTCATATTTCATAAAGACTTGAATTTGAATCATGTTGTGGATTTAAAAGAGTTGATGATGAATAGTATATAATTACTTCTGTTTAGCTTTGAGGTTTTCTACGGTCTTGGTAGATAATATATAAGGAGTAAATTACAATTAATTTTATGTTTGAGGATTTAATTTATTAGAACCGCTAATTAAATATTTAAAACCGCTAATTTTGAATTTTTGTTGCTTATATATTAGACCTGAAGAGGGACAACCCATGGACATAAAAACAAAACAACACAAACTCTAACCTTAAAAATTCATGTATTTGGGTTCTTGACAGAAAATAACGGATATCTGATAAAATAGTTTATAACGGATGAATTTATAGCTAGCCATTAGTTTAAAAGCTAATTTATAGTAGATATATTGGATAAGTTAGCTTATTAAATTTATATTGTTTTGTAAAACTATTGTACTGAACTAGTTTATCTAGGAGGCAAACCCGAAAGCTTTGAAGTGGGTCGACAATATACCCAAAGAAAAATGAATTCAAACGTATAATGAAGGTTAACATTGGAGTCATATGACAACTAATCTTATAGAATCGATGAACACGATGTTTAGGGATACTCGCAACCTCCCTATCATAACTTTGGTCAAATCAGATCAACCTATTATAGGTTGGGGGAACTTTTTGCGGTTATGAGAGAGATGATCATAATCAGGTTAAAGACTAATCAAGATTACACATAGCATTGTATGAACATGATTGAAGACGAAATGCAAGTTATTTATTCAAAAAGAGTGATTCAAAGATACTACTTGTTAACATTAAATACACACATTTTCCTTATTTGATTTTGGTATCAATTTAAGCAATAATATCTTGAAAGTATGCAAGGACAAAGGAAGCAGAAGGGGGCAGTGTGGAATATTTGAAGTGCCTGAGAATGAGAGACGTGTTTGGATGTAACACCCAAACCAAAGAAAGAGGAACAAGATTAACACAAAGATAAAAGACAGGACAAAGACAAGCCCACAGTAGTTATGATGATACTAAGTTTGTACTTATTGAAATGTACGGAGAACCACAGCTCATCATGTTCAGAAAGGTAATCAATAATAGTAAGAAGATGCAGCCAGGCCAGCACCGTTTCCCTACTGACACGATCATGTGTGCTTATGTTGACATTTTCCTCTCTTCTCATTTGTTTTTGGATCTAGACTTTTCTTTTGAATCATTGACCCAAATATCTCAATTTAGAAAGTAACTATTATTAAGTTTTAAAGTGTTGAATGTCTATCCCCGTGAGCTTAGCTCAGTTGATAGAGATATTGTATATTATATGCAGGAGCTGGGGTTCGAACCCCAAACACTTCACTTCTCCACAATTAAATTGTGTGAGCTCTAACTGCACTAGACTACTTGACAAAAAAAAGTGTTGAATGCCTAATTTTTAAGATTTTTTTTTTTTTTTTTTTTACTTCTTAGAAAGTATTTCATGGGCATTTCTTAATATTTTTCTATGTAATGATTAGAAGAAAATATCATTCTCATGAACTAACATAGTTCAGCAGATGGATATCTATTTACAGAGATACGAGTTTGAATCTGTGATTCTCTATTTATTTCCACTTAAAAAGTGTGATATTATATCTGCTAAACTACTTAACCAAAATGAAAAAAAAAATGTTTATTTTACCAAATTATTTTCATCAATTATATTATTGGTGTATTTTCCATTATCATAAATGTAAAACAGAAAAAATGTTTTGGAAAATCGTACATTAACAGTGATGATTCATTTCGTATGATTGTGCTTTTTGTGTTCTTTCTTAGCCCTCCTTATTCTGGTTATGATCTTTGTTTGTTATCGTAATTTCATTTTGCTTCCTTAAAAAAAATCTGAATAAATGAAACGAGAATATTTTGTTTAAAATAAAAAAACAAAATTTCTACACTCCCGGTGTATAAACCATCCAAGTTGAAAGCAATGCAATCATATTTGATTTTTACTTTTTTTTTAGTTAAACGAAATTACAAAGTCATTATAAACTCACTTACATAAGTGAAGGTATCGGGATTTAAACTTTGATCATGACAATCGACCTAACAATTTTGACATTTTTATTAGTTGAGCTATGACCGATGCACATTTGATTTTTACTTTTATTTAGCCTAAAAATAGATCAATAATGGTACGTTTAAGCGGATTTTAATTAACTATATCGTTTGATTCGGAGCGGTGGGGGGAGGTGTGGAGGTGGAGACGTAGGTTATGGCAGTGGGAGGAGGAGTTGCTAGATGAGTGTAGGGCTTTACTTCTTGATGTTTCCTTGAATCCTATTGTTTCAGATAGCTGGGTGTGGCTTCCGGACCCATCTGGTGGTTACACAGTTCGAGGTGCATATAGTTTGTTAATCTCTCAGGTACCTCCGGTCGCCGTCGATGATCTGGATTTGGTGTGGCACAAACAGGTTCCCTTGAAGGTTTCCGTTTTTGCGTGGAGGCTCCTCCGTGATCGTTTATCAACAAGGACAAATTTGATTGCTCGACGGGTGTTGTCGTCTGACATGTCTTTGTGTGTTGCTGGCTGCGGTCATCCTGAATCGGCTCGACATCTATTTTTATTGTGTGATACTTTTGGTTCTCTGTGGCATTTGGTGCGTGATTGGATCGGTTGCTTTGGGGTGGACACAAATAATATTTCAGCTCATTTTTTACAGTTCACTCATTTGATAGGTGGTGGTGCTGCTAGACGTTCTTTTATGCAACTAATCTGGCTTCTTTGTGCCTGGGTTGTTTGGAATGAACGTAATAACCGTATGTTTAATCATGTTGTTACCCCCATCCCCTGTTTACTTGATAAGGTTAAGCTGTTGTCTCTAGGTTGGTTGAAAGCTAAAAAAGCTACCTTTGTTTTTGGGACTCAGCAGTGGTGGTCAAGCCCTCTTGTTTGTTTGGGTATTGGCTAAGGTTTTTCTGTTGTGTTTTGTATGTAATCGTTGTAACTCTTGGTTTCTGAGGTAGTCTCTAAAGGCACACCTTGTACGTTTGGAACTACTAATTCGTATATAATTCCATTTTGGCTTGTTAAAAAAAAAATAATTATATCGTACCACGCATGTCATGCATGTAGTTGGTTAGCCATCAATATCTTCCTCCTCGGACCGTCCATTTAACATGTAGGTAAGTGAGATTAAATTGCTATAAATAATTATAAATACATTTGTTTGGGTTTCAATTATGAAATATGAATACAACAAGATAAATTAAGAACTATTTCTTTTTATAAAATAATTTATACACGTTATATCACAGATCCTAACAAGTTTAAATTTTAGAGGCATCTATTTGTTTAAACATGCTAGGTATAAGATTTTCGTTTATTCTATATTTTAGAGGCATCTATTTGTTCTTGAGATCCAGTTACATATGTTGTACATGTTTCTTGCTTACAATATGTCTGTCATCAGTCACCATCACGCATGACAAATTATAAATAAGGGTTAAAAATTAATCAGTAACGTGAACATTTTTTTTGTTTACAACGTGAACATTAGCTGGAGTAATGTCACTTGTTAATGCATATTCTTTATCAAGTTTTTGGACAAATATATTATATGAAAAAGTTTGGACAAATGT
Organism: Medicago truncatula; assembly: GCF_003473485.1. Taxonomy (NCBI): domain Eukaryota; kingdom Viridiplantae; phylum Streptophyta; class Magnoliopsida; order Fabales; family Fabaceae; genus Medicago; species Medicago truncatula. The sequence goes on along the minus strand of NC_053043.1, from coordinate 39,671,380 downwards.
TCCTCTTTGCATCAATTAAATCATCATGTTCCTTGAGAAGTTTTTTTACCATACTTGAATTAATATTTGATTAAAATGTTAATGTGTTATTTGAACATCAAATCATCTAAGATGTGCTTTATTTTAGTTTTTTTTTTTTACCATATTCTATTTTATTGGCTCAAAATTCATACGAATCTTATCAAATTCACCCGTGACTCATGATTTGACGACATTCATAAATTTTAACTAATAAAAAAAATTTCGAAAATTAAGTATTATTAAAGAGGGTAGTGCTAGCACTTCATTTTAAAAATAATATGAGATGTGGTTTATTTTAGTTTCTTCACTCAAAGGCCCTTCTAGATCTTATTGTTTTTGTTGTTGGTCACTCACAAGTGACAAATATGCTAGTATGCCAATTTGATTTTGTTTACTATATGGTGTGTATACGTTCTTTTTGACTCAATTTGTCAAATTGATGACAAGAAAGAAACATTAATATATATTGTGCAAGTTGATCAAAGCATATGATCGAGAATATATGTTGAGATGCCGGCTTGTTGATCGATCTGATATGCAATCAGCTGTTAATCACCACAACGTCTTATCAAACAAAACAAATTTAATTTGGTGAATATTTAAGCATGGTTCTTTTTGTCTATTTTATTTATTTTGTTTCTCTAATAATGTCTTTGTAGCCATGAGAAAATAATATTTTCGTACAAATGTTTGTTAGTTAGTACCTTTAATTATTAATAAATTATTGTCAGATCTGCTCTTTTGCATTATGATGGAAGGTTTTTTTTTAAAAAAGAATGATGGAAGGTTAGCTATCGTCCATTTTTTTGGTGGTCAAAGTGAAATAAATGATCACAACTCACTACTACTTTCCACGTGCACATTAGAGTATATCCACGATGTAATTCATGGAAATCGATTTTGAGTACTTGAGTGGATCTTACATATAAGCATCATAAATTTATAATTTATTAATAATATTTTCGGTTAATATTTAATTTTTATGCTATATAAAATATATGAATTACTTACTCGAGAAAAAATGAATTATAAAAAGTATATTTGAAAAAATATTTACAAGAGGAATAAATATTTTTAAATTATTAATCTTTGAAATGTATGTGGACGCTCACACTTTGCTAGGGATGCATGTGTGTGTGTATTATGATTCATTAAAATTGTGATGAAGTTCCGATATTTATTATGAATTTTGTCAATAATAAAATTGCTTAGTTTTGGTTTTATATATTAAAAAAAAAAAAAAAACTTCTTTTTCCACCAATAGTAAACTGATCCAATTGTAAGAATTTAGACCGCTTAAATACAAAAAATTAAAATTTGGTTAAAGGAGAGAACACACGATATGTAAATTTCATGTCAATAACATGTCGTAACAAAAAAAAAAAATTCTCTCTTTCGAACATCATTTTTCATCCAAAGGCCTTAAACATGATAATCCACTTTAAGAGATACGACGAGTTCATTTCTCTCGAGACAATATATTATTTTTTAAAATATCAAATAGACAATAGTACATGTTATATAACATAATTTAATTTTATTAAAAAATGTAGAAGTTAAACTTAATTGATATATTTTTTTGAGAAAATATAATTGATATATGAAAGTAAAAAGGAGATAAAATATTATTGAAATAATATTATAGATTATGATTATAGCCACACAACTATAAGTAATGATGTATATTTAGACAAAAAAAAAAAAGGAACATATAAAATCAAGTTATGTAAAAGAAAATAGAATTATTTACCATTTCTTTTTTAAAACGGTAGTATATAACTTTATTAACACCTTTTCATTTTTAAAACGGTATATAGCTTTATTAGCATCTTTTTCATTTCTATTTCTCTGTCTTTTTCCTTCTCAAATCTTAGCCGTCATAATTTTTTCTTTTTGTAATCTATCAAATATGAATGATTTAGGGTAATTTTGACCAGAAATCACATGTCCGAATTGTTTTTTTATTTCTTTTAAGTTAAATAAATGATTTTCACATACTTTCGGTTTTTTTTTTTTTTTTTGTGTTTGCAATTTTGCCGTCTCACACATATGAAAAAAATCGATTGGGAGATGAGAACCCACCTTGTGTACCAGTGTACCCCACATATTCCCCAATGTAGATTAGTCACCCATAAGCGGTCGAAGTAGGGACAATGCATTGTATATGTAGATGATGACGTTTAAACTACAGACATCTTACTTATTCATCTTAAGCAAATAAATTTTTAACCACTAAACTATATAGAGAAAAAAACAACAATAGGATAACATTTACATTTGTTTTAGTCAATTTCTTTTACACTTGCTTGGTTTTATTTTAAAAAAGAAAGATAAATATGATTGATTCGGGAAAAAAATTGAAGTAAAAGATATGGAAAGTGTAACTAATTCAAACTCCTAGGATTTTATTGAAGGTTAATTCGTTTCGTTGGTGGTTATGGTGGTGTGGCTTTGGATGGGGTGATCGTGGATATTGATAGTGATGCTCGTGGTGATTTTACATGTTCTTAATTGCGTTGAACTGCAGAAGATAAGCAAGGTGCGGCTGCACGGGTTTTTGGTAGGGTTGATGGTTATTTTGGAGGGCGTTTATAGTTTGTTTTTGGGAGATGACTTTGTGGCTTTGGTGTTTAGTTTTTATTGGTTTTGGGGGCCCTCAGTGGAGGGTGTTTTTGGTTTGTTTGTAGACGTTTGTATTTGATGTATGGGTGTTTGTTTGAGTGTTCCGCGTACGACACACTTTTCTTTTGTATGTTGTTATTTAAGTCTCCTAACTTAGTATTTCTCATGCTAGTTAGGATTCTTTCTGTTTTGAATAAATTTCATTTTAACTTCTTAAAAAAAAATTTGTTTCGCTGAATATCGGTATTCAATGGCAAAACTCATTAAAAAGTTGATTTATTTATTAAATAAATTAATATAAAAATATGATTTGTTATTTAATAATTGGATGGTCGATATATATGATATATCTAACCAAACTTTATGGGTATTGCTTTGTTCATCTTGATATAACGACGCTAAAAAGACATGTTAGTCACGAATTATAAGAAGTCAATACTAAGTTACGCACTACTCTTTATTATAAGAAACAATTTACTCTTTATAATTATTGAATAACTGATGTATCTTTTCTATAATATAGGTCAGATACATCCGTTATTCAATAAAATTAATTAATTTTTTTTTTTTTATAATAAGTACGGGCGGGGTTTATTAGTTACTCATTAATAATGAGTAACACCTCTCAAAGTGTTGCTATTGGCGTGAAGGGTTGTTAACAAGAGGATTCCTACATTCTTAAAAAAAAAAAATGAGGATTTCTGCAAGAGATAACTTTATCCATTGATCTCTTGGAATGTGATTTCTTTGGTCATATTTTAAATCTTGTACTTCAATGATTTGGAATTTCTATTGTTCATACAACTACTAATATTGGCTTTCGTGTGTAACAATTTGGTGGTGCATATCAGCATATGTTTTCATAAAGGATATTCGATCTTGTTTACATAAAGGGCAGACCAATATTATTATTTATTTTTTTTGACAAAAGGCAGACCAATATGTTATTTTGTATGTATACTTTTTTTTTGCTTTTTTTTTTCTATGCTATTTTTAAACATATCTTGTACTAGGGAAATGTTCGATTTTGTTTTCAAGTTATATGGTTGGCTTGTATTTAAATCATCTAGAAAGAGCACGCACGATTCTAATTTTTTTTTTTTTTTTGTAACAAGCAACTTTTTTTTAGAACAATTGGTTGAACGCATTAAACTTTATTCTTTGTGAGGGTGGTTGAAAAATCTCAAATCTAATTTTGCTTTTTACATTTTCACTCTTATTGGACTAAATCGTGACTTTATATTGGGTAAACCACTATGTAATTTTTGTTATTTTTTTGGATTTTTTTCCTCTATTGTTTTTTAAACATATCTTGTATTAAGGAAATATTAATCATCTTTTGGCCAAAGTAAAACAATGAGCCCCACTTGAACCAAAAAGAAAAAAGTGTATATTATTTTCCAATTTAAAAAAAAAAAATGAAGGGACCCACAACAATCTTATTTCCATTTAATTTTCCACTATAAATACACGCTTTTATTTTCTTCATTTCTCAACTCAACTCAACAAAAACGAGTTGTTGCAACATTTTCAACATTCTCTCCGCCGCCGCGTTCAATCTTTGCATGGAAGTTTTCTTTCTGTCACATGAGTTATCTGATCTCTGTCTCGGTAAGCCGCCGTTGAAGTCGCTTTCGACGTCGGCTACCGTCGCTGAGGCAATTGAAGTCCTCCGTAGCTCCGGCGGCGAAAGTTTCGTCAGTGTTTGGAACTGTGACCACTCTGAATTCGGTCAATGTCAATGTGTTGGGAAAATTTGTATGGTTGATGTTATTGTTTTCCTTTGCAAACAGGAAAATCTTTTGTGTCCTTCTAAAGCTCTTAAGGCTTCCATTTCCAATGTTTTCAATGAGGTTGATGGTCTTGTTGTTCATCTAGAACCTTCATCTAGGTACTATTTATTTATTTATTCAATATTTTTTCGACTTTGCAATATTATTTACTAAAGCACTGACACAAACCGAACACTTATTTAAATCTATATTCACTTTTATGTGATTGTATCACATAAGTACAAGAGGTAAATAATTTTGGTTATTAATTTGAGAGTGATTGTCATTGATTTGGATTAAACGGTCCAAATTGATTATAGAGGCGTATAATTGATTTTGATTGATTTTCCTTGATTCTGTTTGAAGTTGAGATTTAAAACTTTTAATTTTATATTGATTTTGACATATTTGGTTGTTTTCTAGTAGAATTGATTTTTAAACGCAAATTTATTGTTCAACTTGTTTCAAAGTAAATGTATCGAAACGCAAATTATTTTACCTTTGACTCAATTTTAGACCCAAAAATCAATTCTTATCACCTTAGAACCAAAGATACACTTAATTGTAGAGTAAGATTTTTTTTGTTAATTATAATGTCTTGAATTATCTGAATTTGAAATTTGCTATGGGTAGTTTGATATTGTTGTAGTTTTAGGGGATTTTATAATGTGTTTGATTTACATGGAAAAAGAGAGAATGGAGCCCTTGATTTTGAGTAAGAGTTTTGAATTTTGAGAATATAGCGAAACTCTTAAGAGACACAGTTTAGAGTCATAGATATATGAAAATCCATAAAATAAGAAGAAAAAAAAAAAGGGATATGTATCAAAAGTTACTAGGTACTTTTTTTTTACTCAGATCAGAAGTTTCTAGATGAAACTTGAAATTGTATTTTTTTGGGGGTAAGTTTTGAAGTGTGGAATTGATTTGATGGACATGGAAAGGGGAGGGTGATTATATATATGTAGTTTCATGTTGAAGCTTGAAATTCTGTTTAAATGTGTTTGTTTTAACTTGATCAAGATTAAGAATTTTAGTTAATTAACGTCTCTTGTTAATTTGATGTTACAGCTTATTGGATGCCATTGATCTCATACTTGAGGGGGCACAAAATCTTGTGGTGCCAATTTCGCAGACAAAAAAAGGTGGCCTTTCAAGGAGAAAACTGCAGCAGAAGTCATTAACAATCAACAGCCACAATGGTGTTGAGTTCTGCTGGTTAACACAAGAGGATGTGATCAGGTTCTTGCTTGGTTCCATTGGCCGCTTCAGTGCACTCCCTGCACAATCCATCGATCGTCTCAATATTATCAGCTCGGATGTGCTCTCCATTGATTACTCTTCCCCGGCATCTTCTGCTGTTGAAGCCATCTCAAAGTCCCTCACACAACAAACTTCTGTCGCAATTGTCGACGGTGATGGGACATTCATCGGTGAGATATCACCCTTCACACTTGCATGTTGTGATGAGACGGTTGCGGCCGCCATCACAACTTTGTCCGCAGGGGGCTTGATGGCCTACATTGACTGTGGTCGCCCCCCTGAGGATCTAGTCAGGGTTGTAAAGGCAAGGTTGAAGGAGAAGAATTTGGAAAAACTGCTGCAAGAGTTTACACTTATGACTTCCTTGACAGGTGATATGTCATCCTCCTCTTCCTCTGATGAGGAGAGTCCAGGGAGGAGTTTGACAAGGTCGGGAAAGTATGCAAGGTCATCAAGCTACTCGGCCAAATATGTGAGGAAGGCAGAGGCTATAGTTTGTCATCCCAAGAGCTCTTTGATTGCTGTGATGATGCAAGCAATTGCTAATAGAGTGAATTACTTGTGGGTTATTGAGGATGATTGGAGCTTAGTTGGCATTGTTACTTTTTCTAATATCTTGAAGGTGTTCAAAGAGCGTTTAGAAGTTATTTAGATGTTAGTGTAAATGTGACAACCTTTTTGCTTTGGATGTTCATATGGAAGCATGAAACTTGTTGGCCTATGAATGTGGTCTTTCTGTTATGAATAACTGCAGGGTGGCTGATGAGGCCGGATCTTTGTTTTTGCTTTATGATTGTGAACTTCAATTTTAAGAAATTTTCCTTTGATACATTTCTGTCATGAATAAAGTTCTTTGTTTTGTTTTATCATGTATCGTTGTTCTTGTCCCTCAAATGTTTTCTTTGAAAATTGTGTTTATGTTAACAAATTCAAATGAGATTTGATACATTGTAAGAAAGCAACTAGACTAATATGCAGGGAATATATGTTCTCATTGGAGGCCTTCAATGTATAATGATTAAATCTTTCAGAGACTTGGTCTATAAAATGATTGTTAGATGAACACTGTATGGTGTGAATTCAAAATTTTACGGCTGTTGATAGGAAGGTTCATTGGTTCTAACTGTAACAGGACATGAAGAAAGCTACTTTATTTTTTTGCTTTGATAACAACTAATTAAGCAAGTTGTACGAGTTGTTTTTTTTTTCGTTGACTGAAAATTATTAAGAAAATTGAGACAGACTATACCACCTAAGTTTCAAAACAATGGTAAATTCTGAAACAGCGTTGAAGGTGGTAGTCCTAATGGCATTTTCAAGTTCTTTAAACAATTATTTTTAAACCAAGGTAACTTTTGAAGCTTCCCATAAAAACATTTTTGGGTTGGTCAAACGTGGTTTTCACAACAAATTTACTATGGTTGGCTCCATCACACTATCTAAATATGAGTTGATAAAAACATTTTTTTTATTAATATATTCAAACATTTTTTTTTTTGAAGGAATAAATATATCCAAACGTGAAGAGTTATGGTGCTGGATAGATATATGATATATGACATAATCTAATATTATGGTGTTGTTTGATCAATGTTATCGATTTTCTTAGTGACATAATTGATTGTTGTTGTATTGAAATATAAATCGTTTTATAGTAACATTTTTTTTTTTTTTTTTATCAAAATCAATTTTAAAAAATTAAACTTCATCGGAGAATTAAGGATATACTAAATTGTGTCCCACGATCACAAGTACAACTTTCAACTCTCTCTTTTCCCTCTTTACTTTCCCTTTTATTTGTTTTTTTTTTTAAGTCAAACTCACGTATCGAAATTGACATTGGGGAGAATCGAACTGAAAACTTAAGAGAAGCACATCACATATCAACACCACCAAACCAACTAAAATGAATTAAAACACTTAAAGCTAACCCCTTTATTCGTCCTTACTTCGACTTACTATTAAAGCATTTGTTTTCAATCTCATCATCTACTCCACTCTCTCCTTCTCAAACCCCCTCTACCGTGAATGTGTGACAGCCTTCTAGACGTCGGCATTATTCCTTCTTCTTTTTTTAAAAGAGTATAGCCGTGAAGTTCACGCATACTAAATGTTGAGAAGTGAAGAATTGCATTTTTAAACCTATGATATTATAAGATGTATTTTTTATCATAAAACAATCGCAATTTTCAAATTTTGTGATCAAGTATTGACATCAAAACATTACAAAAAAAGAATCCAAATTACATCATCCAACCCAAAGAAAAAGAAATAAAACGCATAATGAACAAAGAAAGAACAATTAAAATCTATATTCAGACAAAAACATCCTTCCCAAACAAGCACTAATAATTCAAGTGAACAAAGATAAACATTAAACAATAGCATATCAAAACAAATACAAAAAAGTAACTACAATCAAAATGGTAGGAACTCGTATCTAAATTTGTGGCCAAACCTTTTTGATCCGATCTTTGTTGTGTTTGATTATTCACTTCTTATACCAACTTTTGATTTGGATGTATTAGTAACTTTATATATCATTGCCATTGAAATTAATTTATGTCTGGCCAAATTAACCCTGAGCTGAAGTTTCAAACGCGAACATTTTAGTGACAAACAAAGTAGTGGTTCATATATAAAGAACACATGACACATTTCCTTGTAAAAGTTTAAGTTTAGGAAGAAAAAAAAAATACTAGTGGCAGAGATTAATACTAGAGATGACACATTTTACACTCTGTATACTATAAAGTATGTACAGGTACAATATTTTATGGAGCTATGTTATTTGTACATTTAAAATTGGACAACCAATGCAATAATTTTTAATTTTGTGAGGAGTACGGAAATCAAAATCATGCAAAATATCATTAAAAATAGTAAATAAGTTGTTGGTTGTACAATTTGATTTTTCACATATCATTCCTCTATTTTATGTATTCATGTGGGAAGCAAACTTTTTTTTTTAATTTGAATCAGATATCTTCTTTATGTAACTGTAGAGATTAATCCATCGAATCGGATAGAAATGTAAATGGTGGCCAAATTTACCTTCAAAAGATTTAACGTTGTTACATTTCCCTGACTGAATCTAAGCAAATATTTAAGACAATTCTTGTCCGAAATTTATTTAAAATAAATAAATGAAAAGAAAAATAAGGCAACCATGGGACAACCACACTACTAATTGCACTAAGACAAGTTGATTTAGGGAAGTTAGGAAAATGTCAATAAAAGTGATGCACCGTCATTTTCAGATATATTAGGATAACGACATATATCAAGAATCAGATATCGTAAAAAATGAAAAAAGTGTTTGATGTTATTTTGTTAGAAAAAGAGTTGGATCCATGATCAAGTTTTCAATATTTTCATAGATGTTATCATATTTTGTTAGAGAAATAAGATCGTTATCAACTCCAACTAAACTATGAAGTAACATTTACCATTCCATCCATTTGCCAAAAAAAAAATTTACCATTCCATTTAAAATACATTTTCATACATCCAACAAAAACAACCTTATCAATACATCCATCAATTGTAGGATAAATAATGGCATTTCAATGGTTTAGTGTATACTAGAGAGTTTAACTGAAATGAGGTGCTAACAAAGCTGAAAAATGGTGGTTTATACAAAGAACACACGACACATTTCCTTATAATTTTTTTTAGGGTTAAATATGATTTTGGTCCCTATAAATATACCAACTTTTCGTTTTAGTCCCTCTAAAATTTTCCTTCAACTTTTAGTCTCTATAAAATTTTCAATCACTACTTTTAGTCCCTATTTTTAAATTAATTTTTGTATTTTTTTAATGAAATTGTACAGACTTGTGTAGAATATTGTAACAAAAATTACCAAAAAAGATTAGAATATTTTTAACAAAACATAAATTAATTATGAATTTTTAACCGTAAAAAATGTAAAAATTCATATTAAATTCATGTTTTGTTAAAAAATTCTAATATTTTTTAGGAGAGGCTCTTATAATATTATGAATTTTTCTGCAAAATTTTATTCAAAAATATAAATTCTACATATGAATTTACTTTAAAAGAGGGACCAAAAGTGAAGATGGAAAATTTTTTAAGGACTAAAAGTTGAAGGAAAATTTTAAAGGGACTAAACGAAAAGTTGGTTTATAAGGACCAAAAACATATTTAACCCTTTTGTTTATTTTAAATGATAACATTTTAGGGACCAAATTATTATTATTTTTTTTACAAAAGGGACCAAAAAATTGTTGTTTCATTCAAAGAACACATGACACATTTCCTTTGAAAATTGCAAGACTGACAGATCTTTTTTTGCCAGTATGATTGAATACATTTATTGACTATAAGTCATTTCATACTATCCCATACTATAGAGCAAGAACAGCCACAATATTTTCTGTATTCGTGTGGCAAGCAAGGGTTTGATGCAACATTTACCCAACATTCATATCAAGAAAACAGAAAACATAACTCTTACCCTACATACATTAAATTTCATATATTTTTATGCAGAAAAAGAAAAATAAGGCAATCTTATTAATTACATGTAGGAGCCACAGTACTTCTAGTCGGACTAAAGACAAGTTCAAGTAGAAATGTTTGAAACATGTCAATAAAAATGGAGCACCATCATTTTCAGATATTAGGAAAATGACATTAAGATATTGTAAATACTAAATATTGAAACATATGAAATGTTACTAATGACAATGAGTGAAGAAGTGAAAAATGTCTTAATACATAGATATTAATGACAAAATGGTACCAAACTTTACTAAGCAAAATAAAACAAACTCTTAACTTATTGAAAAATGGTTCCTCACAATCTTGCAGGTTACTATCACTATTTGTATAGAACTATAAAAGTATATTGTGACATATATCAGAAATCAGATATTGTACAAGTAAAAATATAATCATACTAAAAAAAATGTGACTTCTTTGATGTGTCAGATGCAGCTTTATAACATAAGATCAACATCTTCAGATGATGAATTTTCTATGAAGATTTCAGTAGGCTCAAGGCAATGTCTCAATGTATCATGACCAAGTTGAGCTCTTTCATTGTCTCCAAAGCCGAGTATTTTTCCACGGTTAGTGACTACCACAGTGTGGTACAAGCCAGTGCTAATTTGAGAAACATGGTGAGTTCTTAATGTGTATACGATTCTAGGCTTCAAGATTTTATTAGTTAGTCTTCTGGCATCTGGAAATCCTAGGCTTCCAAATGCCATGGAGCCAAAGCCATAGACCAAACCTGAATCAACTAGCACAAAGGTTTTTCTCTTTTTTGCACACACCTACAAATACCAATAATAATAAGGAGCAGTCTCATTATAAATCTTAATAATCGGATGAAAACGCTATGAAACACTAATAACACAGACACGACAACACCAGTTATAATATGAAAAGTACAGAGTACATTGTTGGTGTCCGACACCTCGAACACCGGACACACCTTTAATCTGAAGTGTCGATGCTACAGCCTACATAGTGAAAAAGACTTGAGTTTCAGAAAATTTATTTGGTTCGAGTGAATGTTTTCTGTTTATATTTCTTCTTTTCACTTTTGATTACAAAAAAAAATTTGCTTTTACTTTGTTTTCTAGATGAAAAGATTTGTACATGAAAATACTAAAAACAGCTTTTTATGTTTCCTCTACAGATTTTAGAAGTGGGAAAGAACTAGTAATGGTAAAAAAAAGGTATTTGGCAGGAAAACAAATTACAATGTCTCGCTAAATCATTGTTTTAATAATAGTCAATAGATAAAAGTGAAAACAAGGTGGCAATTTTATTACTTAAAGTGAAAACAACAAATGAAAAGATGGACCCTACAACGCAAAAAATTCATCGTAAACCATTAGATATAATACCTGAACGGCTAAGTGATTCTTGAGACTAGACAACAACTCTGGTCTTGTCTTTTCAATCTCATCTCCATGGCCTAAAGCGCCACAATATCCCTTGCCCCATGTATATACCTGAAACATCAATAATAGAAACTTAAAAACTATTCTCAGACGTGCATCAAAAGCCCAAATCAAGTGTGACAATTACAATTGAAAATTTATTTTGTCCAATGAAACTCACAAATCCATTTGAATCAAGCGCCGCTGCATGCTCATCCCCAGCAGATACATGGACAACATGAATACCATTTCTTCTAAATTTCTGTATGCAGCGTGGCAGTAACTCGTCATGTTGTTCACCATGGCCAAGACAGAAATTAGAACCTGATCCAAAGGAGTATACTGATCCACCTTCTGTTACAGATAAGATATAGTTTGGTCCAGCAGCAACTTGAACAATACGGCCTATACTACCAAGGACTTCAATCTTTTTGGGGCTTGGTCTGTCCTGAGTGTCACTGTGGCCAAGTTGGCCATGCGAGTTGCTTCCGCATGTATAAACATGACCTTGTCTGGTGAGGAAGACTGTGAAGTTTAGCCCTGCTGAAACCTGAGAGACATTCATGTTATTTCATATCTTTTTGAGAAAACCTTATACAACAGGCTTCATTGATAAATAAAAAAAAAAGATGAATTACACTTTAGATCCCTTAAGTTATATTTATGTTTCACTTTGGTCCCTTATGTTTTTTTTGCTCGACTTTGGTCCCTTATTTTTTTTTTGCTCGACTTTGGTCCCTTGAATTACAAAATTTAGACACTTTGGTCGGTTAAGTTTTTTTCGTTGCATTTTAGTCTCTTAATTTACAAATGTTCTTGTGTCAGTTTTCTGTTAAAAATCCGTCAAATGTTTCCTATATTCCTTTCACTTCTTCTTGTTGAGTTAGACACCTAAACAACAACAACGTAATGCCATGTACAGAACATTTGATGAACTCAGATAGAAAACTGATAGAAAAGGACCAACGTGTCTAACATTAGTAACTTAAAGGGACCAAAATGGAACGAAAAAAATTCAAGGGACCAAAGTGAAACCTAAAATTAACTTGAAGGACTAGAAGTATAAATTAGCTTAAAATTTTGAGAATTGAGGAGTTTAATGCCTTCATGGATAATACTGAGCACATGCATCACAGAAAACTGGTGAAACATACGGACGGTTGTTTAGACTCGAGATTTGTTATTGTGTAACTTGGAACAACATGTGATGTTTCAAATATACGACAAAACTACAACACTTGTCAGGATATTTAGACTAAAGCGAGATTAGTCATCCAGTTAGAATTTAGATTTATATTACCTTAAAACGGTTTTTCTAAGGTGTACAACATTGCACACGTTATAAATCATTGAAAGTGAATAATTAACAAGGAAAGAAGTGAGTGATTAATTATCCTTATCGTGTGCAATATTGCACACGTTAGGAAAACTGACATAAAATGCTGACCGGGAAGAACCACTAATTAAATATGTGGAAGGCGCATGTTTTTTCATCACACTTCTACCAACAATCCATATCCATGTGGAATCCTTGCAAAATGAAGGATTAACTCCCGAATCATTTTCACCAATCTCTATTCAAATAAAAACTGAATAGAAAACAAAACTATCACAATAACAAGAAGGGGAAGGGGTCTGGATATCGTTTTAACAGTGGTTGCTTTTGTGAAGGGGTCTGTTTTCAGGGGTGTTTTTAGGGTGTTTATTTTCAAGTGTTCCGCTTCCGCCTATATATGGCGCCTTTTGTTTGTATCCTTAGTTTCACCAGTCTCTGTTCGTCTTGAGCAGAGATCTGGCTGTTAAATAAAATTTGTTGTTTCAAAAAAAAGAAAAGAAGGGGAAGCCGTTATCAGTTCTTGAACTTCATTTTCCTCCTTTACATTGTATCCTCCTTACTTCAATGGACTGTTACTCCAAGCACCAATCGATACTTACCCCTCTCGCCGTCGTGTAAGTTCTATACCCTAGATGTCATGTCACAACGAGGTGAACCACTTTATCTTTATTGCTAGCCTGTTGCTCTGTGCCCCAGCACCATCTCCAATTCTCAGAACCCTAATATGCTTGGTATTTCCTTTCAACTAACCGGTGCCTCAACTCTAGAATGATGGCTTCAACGGAAACAAAAGGAACAACAATTTTTGGAACTTCTCAAAATTGAGGTACCCGATTAAAAATCTAAATCGTTTACTAAAATACTGATATACCCGATGACTAGTACCAATGATCCATAAATGGACCTTATGCGAGAGGGTCCACCCTAGTTAGAACAATTAACATAGAATAGGCGATGACGAACCACCTTTATGAAAGGGATAAGAACCTCCTTGTTAGTGGCCAACACTCGAGGGGATTTAGTCCCACATCGGATAGATAGGATTCTTGAGAAGAGTTTATAAAGAGGAGGCACTCCTCACCGTACAAGCCGGTTTTGTAGGGTTGAGTTAGGTCTTGATATTCGTGACACTCCTCAAATACCTTAGTAAGAAATTGGAACCACAGTCACCAGGTTCGCAATTATCTTCAGTACATGGTACGAGAACAGGGAAGCCTCAAAGTATTGGATACATGGAGGCATGCATAGCCGGTACGTTATTGGTACGCTATCATAGGATTAAAGACATAACATCAGAGAATTTCACATCTTAAATTTTTTTTTTTGACAAATTCACATCTTAAATCTTAAATATAATAATTAGTTAATAGATTGATTAGCTTTTTAATTTAGAAAATATTTCACTATTTTCAAAATTAACTAGTATTTGTTATTTCAGTTGTCTGCCACATTTTTTATTACAAGTTATTCATTTTTAGCATTCATTTAAAAACTTACGTTCCAGAATCTTGGTTATCAGAGAAACATCAAGCTCTATTATAAATTAACATTCATTACATTAAATAGCATTCTCTACTTTGCTAACTCCTCTTTCTCTCCCACGCGAAAACCCCTAACCTTCTTGTGGCCACCACTACCCTGTTCTCCAAAATGTTTACTCTTCCGTCTTTTAGGTTTGTGGCTTTTTACGAATTCATTGGGAATTTTGACAAATCAATTCGCAAAATCATCGCAAATTGGTTCATGCAAACCATTTAGCAGTTCCCTATATACTTCAGGAAATCATGTGACTATGATTTGAACTACAAAATGCATTTTATTGCAGACTTCATGAAAAGACTTGATAGCTAATTTAAAAATATATCGGACCAAGATCAAAAGAGAACAGAGTAAAAATAATAGAAGCAAAGTAATTGGTATTCTGTTTTTACCTGCTTGCAAGGAATCCCCTTTAAGGATTCAACAAGACGTGGCCTGAAAATTGGTCGATTTGTATCTTTATGACCACAACAAAAAGATGAATTATCTCCACATGTGAATACCTGAAAATTGCTCGACGGAAACAATTTAATCATTTTACGATCTAAAACCATTGGTTTCAATTCCAAGAACATAAAGCAATAATGAAACATGCATAGTAATTTATTCCGGATTAATGGCATGCTAATGAGTCATAACTAATTGAATAAAGGTTAAGCATTTGCAAACCTCTCCAGATTCCATAACGAAAGCTGCATGGTTATATGAGGCCGAAACATGTGCCACACGCGCCAAAGGTGGGAAATTAATTCGGGTAAACGCTGTACGCTGTGTTGTTTCAGACCCTTGACCAAGTACACCACACAAACTAGAACCACAAGAATAGACCGAGGAGTTTCTGATTGCCAAGGTGTGATACTTTCCTGTTGTAATTTGCATCTGCCAATTAAATGTCATTCATCATAAGTTCCAACTCCACAACTCTTCTTATAAAAGAACAATAAGACTAGTACAGACAAGCAAGAAAAAATCTATGATGCACTCACACTTCCGATGGCAACGTGTCAGTGTCAGTGTCGTGCCGACACGTGTACGTAGACACAAGAAAAAATAGTATTGAAGAATTATTCAAATTATGAAATTTCTAAAACAATCATTATACAACATTTAATATTCCAAATCCATTTCCTTTTCTTTTAGCTGTTTTCATTATTGCACAAATGCATTATTACATCACTTATTATAAATGTACAATGGTGACATAGAGCAAAGTGAAACATTAAACATCTTGGAGTTGAAAAGCAAAGTGAAAAACATAAAACATCACCAATGTTAAGAAACTTAATACAAAATAAAAACGGAAAAAACGGCAACTCATAATTCGATAGGAAACAAACATAACAATAAAACACAATGGTTTGTATAGTGAAATAAATAGTACATTTCCTAATGATGTCTCAACCATATCAGATGATTGTTCCAAAGACTGCAAGAACCTCAAAACTCGCTTCCAATTTCCGCCACATCGGTCATACAACTCATTCTGAGAATTCAAAACCATCTGGGAAAAGATGGCATGAGAATCACACAACTGAAATGCAGCAAAGTCTACCAATGACTTAAACTTTAAAGGGTATATGCCATTTCTAGCACCAAAAGTTTTTGAAGTAAATTCCAAAGAAACAAGGTCCATTGCACTGAGCTTCCCTGAGCACAGAATTTCCAATATCAAATGTGAAGGTAACTCCTCAAAAGAAACAGCTCTATAATGATCTCCCATACTTGAAATTTGAAGCTGAAATTTTTTTCTCTCACCAAAGATAACAAAATGTGATTGAAAGAAGGTGTGGATAGATTTTTCACACAACCAGAAACAACCCTTTGGGACAAAGTATCAAATTTTGGTCCGCCTAGCTCAACTGACAACGCCGATATTGCTAGGCGGGACACCTCAGGTTTGAACCCGGGACCTCACAGTTGTGTGTTACAGATAAAAAAAAAATCAAATTTTGAGACGAAATCTCAAACAATTGAAGCAGCATATGAAGAACACATCAGAAGGGGAAAAAATATGGGAAATTGAATAAAAAAAAGGAGGTGTAGATGATGATTGGAAATCAAACATCAGAAGATTGCTGATCACACCCCCCACAAAATCACCTTGAAAATTCAATTCAAGGATCAAATAAAGACCTGCAATTTCCCAACACAAAAAAAAAAAAAAAAAAAAGAATTTTTTGAGAGCAAACAAAAAATTAAAAGTTGAAATTAGGTCAATTGAATTGAAATCAAGCACCGATCTGAAATCTTAAATAGTTGAAAAAGCGGGTGTGTTTGAGAATCTGAGAATAAGGGTTGGTGGGTGTTGAAGGAAATAAGAAAAAGGATAGGGTTTTGTAAAGTGTGTTTAATTTATGAATGGGACAATTTCATGTGTTTTTTTCTGTGATCAAATTTTGAGGATGTTTGAGAAGGTATATTTCTTGTCATTGAAGTTGTTTACACGTGGCACTATGATAATGAACCATGTCAGCAGATGTTTATGTTAGTGTTTTGAATCTTTTGCACCACCATTGAAGATTTGAAGCTTGCTTTTTGGTGACACCACTACTTATCCCTCATGTTGACGTTGTCTCACACTCACTCACAAGCACTTTCTTTTTAGATCAATTTTTCATATCCTTTTAAAACAAGTATTGCACTATTGAAGGAAAAAGATGCTTTTCAAATTTTTTATTGCACTAGAACCACCCATGCGATGCACGGGTCCATTTAGATAATACTATGAAAATAAAATACAGTACCCGAAAATTAATTGAATAGTTTAGGTTCCGTATAAAATGGAGAAAATGAGAGACGAGATATATAAAAAAATATATATATATGATTTTTCTATTGCTTGAAATTGTCGTGAATTCAATAATTAATGTTTTCTTTGGAAATTCAATCATTATAAACCTCTTACCAATGAGGAAAGAAAGCATATGCTTATGACTTATGATGAAGTGATGCTACTTGTCCTTTTTTTACTGCCTTCATTGAAATCTTACTAATAATGGTGTTACTATTTGGTATCTTTGGAAAAGATCAAAACTCTCTAGTCTTTGAAGAAGAAAAAAAATGTTTTTGAGTGTATGTCTAGGTCAACAAATCCATTGCTAGATAATTCTCATTGTTTCAGCTGAATTCTAAGGTATGATTCATGGCTTACGGGTTGCCAATCCTCTCAATATTAAGTCACTCATTGTAGAAACAAACTCTCAGGTCTTGATTACCATCATTAGCAATTGGTCACTCATGCAACTTTTCCTGCACTATTTTTATTCTTTTCCCCTTCACTTTGATTCTCTTCTACATTTTGATGTAGTGGGGATCTAATACCGCTCATTTTCTTCCCTAGTCTACTGATATACTTCATTTCCTTGTAAAAAAAGAGTGAGAAAAATCAAAAGTTAATATAATAACTGTTGTGAATTCGGACAAAATTCCACCAATGAATAACAAAGATGTGTGGAGCAAAGGAAGTGGTAATCAATGGATAAAGTGTCCCCAAGCAACAACAACAAAAACAGACCTAGATCTAAATGTAGAGCAACACCACAAGCATAATCAAAGCAATAAAGATAAACAATGAAAGAAAGGAACAAACACACCAAGATTGTTGACCCAGTTCGGTCCAATATGACCTAATATGGGAAAGAGAGCAACCCTCCAATCCACTATGATGAAAGTGTTACAAAAGAGTTACAAGAAATTAGCTTATAAGCTAAGAACAAGACCTAATTTCTACCCATTTTGTGTCACCCAAACTCTCAATAATGAATCCTAAGAGAAAACACAAAAGGAAGCTTTTTGATCCTTCCAATGGTGAAATCTCACTACCCAATGTGTTTACAATGTTTCCCAACCCAAGAGATCCTCACTACAAAGACACTCAACCCTAAAGTTACCTCCTTTGTAATCCAAGTTTCTCTCTCTTCAAGCTCTCCTTCAAAATCTGCACAAGAACACTTATATAGCAGTCTTCAGTTGTTAAAATCGTGTCACGTTTGTCCAAATCGTGACACGATTGGTGCGTACGACCCAAGGTACGATCAACCTTATTCTGAAAACGTACCCAGCAAGTTTGAAAATCGTGTCACGTTTTCCCAAAATCGTGACACGATTGAGCACCCTGCAAACCATGCTCACTGCCTGAAAATCATGATACGTTGATGAAATTGTGTCACGATTTCTCTGTTCTTCCAAACCACAAATTTGAAGCCAATTAACAACAATAACCATGATGAAAAAATGTATCGTCGGTGTAAACTAGTTTTACATTAACATTCAATAGAAATAGAGTGTCTAGTAGTTATCTTCAAAATACCATTACAAATCAAGCTTATAGGAAAAGATAATTGGTTTCCATTGGATAACGGCATAAAAATATTGTACTTTAAGATAATTTTTGTGTGATCACAACCGTAAATCTAAATCATTTAATTTTGTTCTTCAATTTTTTTCCATGTGTGCAACTAAGGTTGCGTCTCTTTCATGATTTTTTTTTAAAAGCAACTATCCATTAGAAACCAAAAAAAGAGTACAAAAAAGAAAAGGGAGACTATACCAAAACCTTTTCAAAAGGTAGTAAATCTAAAGTTGGGCATATCTAACCTGTTCCTATTGTACTCTTCTCTAATGGAGTCAGGTAAGTCATCAGACCAAAACAAGTCAGCAGAAGTTAAAGCTAGACCAACATTAGCAAGATTGTCAGCACAAGCATTGCCTCCCTATAGATATGAGACACCACAAAACTCATCTCTTTCATGGTTGTAGAGGTTACATATTTATATTTTCACATGTGTTACAAAATTAGAAAATTACCCATAATTTTATTTTTAAGGAAGTGGGTAGGAATAAAATGTTCTCATATAAATAGAAATAAAATTGAAGTAATTATCCGTAATACCCTCTCTTACAAATCAATGTGACTCACACATTTTAACAAACAATACTTGAAAATAAGATGTTCATTATTATTTATCAATAAAGTTATTCTTCAAAGCGAAATTCTCAACTATGAAACAAACTTACACTAAGTAAATAATTTGAATTTACGGTTGTGTGTTAGGACTTAAGTCCATGAAGATAGCTCAATCTAAAATACTAATATGTTAGGTGGAAGAGCCTGGTGACTTGAGTACTATATCAAACACTTTATTTATCTGATGTGGGACTCCTAACATTGTAGTCGTACAATCGGTGCTTTGAAATAGAGGTTTCAATTTTTGTTTTTTTTTCTTTAAAAAAATGGAGTAAATCTCAAATGAGGGCTGGCCAGCAAGATGCCCATGACAACCGTACAATACATTCCAATTCCAAACCCTGTAGTCTTATGATTCAATTTTATTAAATATGAAATACAAATTTTAAAAAATAAAAAATAAAAGGAAGCAAACAGCAGTGTACAAGCTAGTGTTACTTTTACTAAAGAAAGAATCAAAGAGAAACGAGCCGCCGAAAGAAGATTTTCATGTTCAACTTGCACCCTTTTTCCTTTTCTTTTCAATCTTTAACTTTATAAATGCATAAAATATATGTATTTTTTCTCTTACAGATATAAATGTATGTATTCAACAAAAAAAAAAGTATTTATGTATATCTGTCGATCTATGTAATTACATTTTCATTATAATTGTTATTAAAATGTCATCACGAATCTTTAAAAGCAGACAAAATGTGAATTCACATAATACCCCCGAGGATATCAATACTTTATAAATAAATGCCAAATAACAAATACCTCTGGGTCGGGTAGCTCAATTGGTTTGAATTAAACGATTAAAGAAGTTGAGGAGTTAAATATTCAAAAATTAAAAAAAATACTAACATTGACCTATTAAAAAAAAGACTTATTGAGGGGAAAAGGTTACTTTGTACATATTAGAACATGAATGACCCACTGCTACATGATTGATCAACAAAATTATAACCTGTACTCAGTCACTATTATATAGCATTGAAATTCAACTGGCCTCCTCATCTGTGCGACATTGAATTGCCGAATCAGGTGATAACTTAAACTTAAGAACCTTATGAAGCTGACACACAGGTTCGACTTGCTTTGTTGGAGGTTGACTTGAATCAATTAGTCTTGTTCCAGAAAACAGGTTCGTTTCTGATGGTCCTGTCTCTTTATGAACCACTGGGGCATCTGCACAACGGGGATGATTGATTAAACAGCTTAGTAGGGCAGTTATCTTTAGATAAACAGCTTAACTTAAGCACTTATAACTTAAGCTATTTCTATAACAAAATATATAAAAATAAAGTCAAACTATTTTCATATATGTAATAAGCTTTTTTCATAAGCTATACTAGAAGGTTTATAGAAATAAGCTGAAACCAACTTATGGACATGTTATAAGTTGTTTCCATGAACTCTCTCAGAAGTGTGTATGCCAGTAGATAAGTTCAAATACATCAATCCAAACAAGCCGTAACTAAGAGGCAAATGAAATCAAAAGTAGTTTTATACAAAGCTTACACACATGTCTTCCATAAAACATGATTATCTAAATGCAAAATTTGAAAGACATCATTATTGGAAGTGATTAACCGTTAGCTACAATTATAGGAACATCTAATTAACCAATCAGTTGGCAGCTCGATAAAATTAGAAGAGGATGTTCCTCGTAGGCTGAAACTAATACAGTACAAGTGTTCATTTTTAGTCTGCTTAACACTCTAACAAACAACAAGAGTGGAGGAGCAACAACTCAAGTGGACTATAATTACAAAAACCATCACAGGTACTAAATCATTACAATGAAGTAAATGCATCAATAAGTTGTGCAGTTTCTTTACTAGGAAATATCAATAACAATATTCATGTAAAAAACAATGATACTTCATACTCAGAAAACAGGAATAAAAATTTAGTAAATCCATCACTTATATAAAAAAAAAAAAACAATTCACTCTTAAACAACCAAGAGCTTAGAGTATATCCTGACAAATTAAACATAATTTCCAAGACCTAACTCCCTACTTCAGAACTACTCTGCACCCATCAACTGTAACTCACGTTGTTCTGAAAAGGCGATACATGTTCCGATAGTCTCCTCATATTCTCCAATCTGTAGACAGCAATGAACCATGACAATACTTAAACGCTCGTATCATTCATTCAGAGCAGCGTAAAACATAAAAGAAGTAATTCAAATCCCCAGCTTTGATTAAATTATCAAATGGAAGAATAACCAAAGTTATTAAAAATCATTTCCAATGTTGTCAAATAGTTGCTATAGCGATACTATAGTGACATAGCATAGTGGAATTTGGACAAACCACTATTGTTCCGCGATATGTGATGTAGCATAATAAAGTGTTGTCAAACTGCAGCAATAGCGGCACTATAACGCTGTAGCAAAGCGGAATTCAAGCAAACCACTATTTTCCGTGATCCGCAATTGACAACATTGGTCATTTTACCTTCCTGGAATTTCTAGCTCAAACCAACATCATAATTATCTACCTAATCCTATATATAGCATTAAAGAAACACATCTAAACAAATGGACGGATTTCATCACTACATTTAAATAATTTCCACCAGATTCAGATGAGAGCATTTGGCACTTAACTAAACATTCCAATTCATCAAATTGTAAAAGACAGGGAATATTAAAGTCGGTAACTTACCAGCTTAAATTTGTCATCAATGATCAATATTGGGTTTAAAGTATCAAGACCCTATAATTAACAATAAACTGTAATATAAGCATACTATGTAGAATATAATAAATAACAAATCAATATGAAAATAAATTTTAAATTATAAAATATGAGTAAATACTAGAATTGGTCAATGAAATTGTAAGACAGTATAAATTTAGTCCCTCACATTATTGATATTTCAAAATGATCTATGAAATTCAACATTTTTAATCAAATTATTTTTAACCAAATTCGTTCTTCTTGTTTTTTTTTTGGAAGAAAAGAATTTGTCCCTCTGTTGATATTTGTAGGGACTAAAATGACATTAAGTATATAATATCATCGATGAATTTGAAACCATGTAAATAGTGTCAGGACACATTTGATAAGATCCGGGACGAACTTGATTAACATTTTGCCATTCTATGGCCCATTTTGGAGTATTATAACGTACTGATAGAGCATAGATAACAATTGTAAAGTAAAGCAATGTTAATAGATAAAATAGATGAATTTGTATTATTAAAGGATGAAGAAATGACTGAACAATCTGTTAGGATCCAATATGAGGTGGTGTTTTAAGTAATTAGTAGTTAGTTAGTTAGGTTTAAGTAGATTATTAGTAAGTGGCCCGTTAGGATTAGGATTTAATAATAAGAGGCCCATTAGAGTTAAATACTAGAATGTTCTCTTTATTTGTATATAAAGGGGAATTCTTAGGAGTTTAGAGTATGACAGATTGAGTTTTTTGTTTAGGGCCAGAGTAGGATTCCTCTCTGAGTTATTTCGGAGTTTTGCTCTAGGAGTAGTTAGAGAATCTCTCTTCTACTATTTTACTATTTTCGTTCATATCAATAAACCACCCTATTTTCTTTATTCACTATTTGTTTCTTCTTTTACCTTACTGTTAGTTCATTGGTAGGATCCTTGAGGTTCCTATCACAATCTGCAAAATGCATCCCAACGCAAAGCTCCACAGTGAGAAACTCTCACTGCCACCTAACCATAAGGTTTTAACAGAAATATGATCTAAGATAATCCTTCACACTCTCCTCATGCTGTCTCTTATAAGTTATAACCCTTCCCTTCCTAACAGAATATTGCCATGTAATTCCTACTTCTCTATTCATTCTCTCTATTGGGCTAAGACTCGTATATAATCTAGTATCATATCACGTACTTACCTATAAAACACTGACACAGACACGACATTGACACAAGTAATAAATTCAAAAAGTGAATTAATTGAATGTAATCACACATTCGATCAGAAGTGTCGGTGGTACAAAGATACTATAGAATATAATATTCAAGAATTAAAAATTAATAAAACTGGTGAATTAGATAAAATAAATGACTGAGGAAATTACTGAGACGATTAAGAAAGAACTCACTTTAAGAACATAGTTAGCATTTGGTGGAATATCAATTAGGCCATAAACACCATCCAAGTCAAGCAAAACATATTCATCTTCATCATTTGATGTTGCATTTGCCTCCATAATTCCTATTATGTATATGGAAGATTGAAATTTTGAATTGAAAACTAAAACATCATGCAAAAGATAAAGTGGAAGAAGGAATGAGACAAACCAGCAAATCAGAGTTTGAGATGAACCATAACAGTTCGGTTCGGTTAATAGGTATGCAAATGGTATAATACAGATAGTGTTACTGATAAAATAGAAACACTAATCATTCTGAAGTTAAACAAACCAAAAATAAGCACCCTTAGCACAACATATGATATATAAGTGCTTCTGAATAAGTTATTTCTGTAACAATAAACTTAACCAAAATCATACCAGAAACAAAATCATCATACCCAGAAACAAAAATCAAACAAAATCATATCCAAAAACAAAAATCAAATAAAAATATAAAATCATACCCAGAAATCAAATTCAATATACCCAAAAATGAAACTCAAAAAACATCATACCCATAAACTAATTTATACCTTAGGAATCGCAGAAGAGGTGAAAGTGAGAATCGCAGAAAAGTCCAGAAGAAGAAGAGTGAGAATCGCAAAATCAATGAGGTCACATTTCGGTTCCGTTCATGTGAGCTAGCTTCGATTGAGTGAGAATCAGAGAAGAAGAGGTGAATTGGATTGAAATTGAAATGAAAGTAGGGTTTAGAAAAGGGTTTGGTTCATGATTTTTGTGTGAAAATTTTCCAGAATAGTGAGAACTGAATTGAGATGTAATGGTTAAGTTCGGTTCACAACAATTAACCGAGTTTAATAACCGTTTGGTTTAGTTAGTGAATTGTTTTTAAAATAACGGTTCAGTTCAATAACTCATACAATAGTTCAGTTAATTTTAGTTTAGTTCACTTCGGTTAACCGGTTCAGTTCAGTTTTTGGTTATTTTTGTCCACCTCTAATCGAAACACATCCAGATTTCATTGATTAATTTTTGGTGCACTAACATACTAATATGTTTGTTAAAACATCATATAGGAATTTCAATGTCAGTTTAGTGGTGTCGGCTTCCTTCTGACTCGAGTGTGCTTCTCTCTAAATTCGAGTTCTATTTTTAATCTCTCTTAAATATTCATAGCAATTCCTTTTGTTTATAGGATTATACTCCAAATCATTAGGATCTTACATTTAAGATTTGGATTTTATCAATTTGTTCTTAGAATTCATTTTTACCGTCTCAATTGACCACTCCCAAATGAACTATGGGATTCAACGTCTTGAATTAATCATGTTTTAGATCAGAAACTGGGTTTTAAAAAAAAAAACACAATTATATCATGTTCATCCATTCTTAAGAGTTTTTAGAAGAATTCATTTCAATTATCTCTATAGAGTTGCACAAAGAATAAATTTTCTTAGTTATTGTTAGTGAAAAATTGATAATATAGTTTTTGAAGATCTAAAAATTTAATATTAAAGCATCAAAGATTGCACTAAGTATGATCTTTTCACATAGAATGCTCTTACAACTTTCATAAGTAAAAGTCTTAATCATTGATATTAATGGAAAGCTAATGACTAGATTACATTACAATTGACAAACAAAGGAAATCATTACCAACCTTTCCACATTACCCAAATGAAAGCAAATCAAATGACACTGAACCTTCCACTACAGACAAGCTTTTCTCCACCTAAATTTCCAATGCCAAACCTACCTATGTGCCAATTCTCTAAACCACTCATAAACCTTAATACATATCAAGAGGGATCATATCTCTCTTTTGTTGGTGTGCATTTGGTTTAGTCAAAAAGTGCTTTTGGTTAAAAATAAAGTTAAGTAAATTGATTTATGTTTGATAACCTTAAAGGAAATGGGTTAAATAATGAATTTGAGTGTATAAATCACTTTTAGAGGCAAAAATAACAAATCTTAATCTCAAGATATAATTAATTCTAGAGACAAAATCAATTATAGTCGAGAAACTCCAAACACAACAAAATCAATTAATCTTGCTTGCATCTCAATGAAATTTGATAGTACTTTCATTAAGCTATAAGTTAATAGGGGTTTTATTTGAACATCTAAAAGTTGACAACGTATTTGACACCATATAAAATTACATCACTTATAACCACTGAAAAAATGAAATTGTATCTACACCTTAAATAAATACGGTGTTGGACAACAAAATTGTTGTCCAAGTAAGGTTTCTCGCAAATTAAAGCATCAAGTAGCCGCACATTAATACTGCAGTTTGGTCAATATCCAAACAGAATCAACCTATGTTAATAGTGAAATTCACATAAACTTCCCTTAATAAAATAAATAGTATGTTGTTAACAATTATCAATTAATATTGAGAATGAATTACATGATCATTTTCAAATAATAACTTAGACAACAGCAGTTGTTACATATTTGCTTCTATACTTCTTGCTCAAGTCTTCTATGTTGGTATCATCACTAGTATTGTTGAGGAAACTAGAAAACCACTCAACTGAAAGTTTAGGAATCCGTTCAAGTGTCTGTCTATCCACATAATAAAGTCCAAATTTTTTATCATATCCACTATTCCATTCAAAGTTGTCAAACAATGACCATACCATGTATCCTCTTACATCGGCACCTTTTCTGCACATAATCAAATTTAGCCTCTGTCAACAAACAAAGTATAATTGAAAACATTCATAGAAAACAAGGTTGCTACTCATATATTTGTTTTCATCATCACTCACCTCATGGCTCTAAGCAAAGCTGCAAGGTAAGCTTTATGATACTCTATCCGTTTGAAATCATGTAGTAAATCATTCATTGTCATGCCTGCGTTGAGTGGCGAAGAATATCCTGCAACAAATTTTGAGCAGTCATCCATGATATATTAACCAATTCATAACTCCAGCCCAAATTTACATACCAAAAAACTACCTTCAAATAGTCACTCCTTTCTTTATCTCTTAATTCATATTGAAGTGTTTGATATCACACAAGTGATCAAGCAAAAACATATAAAAAAAAAATGAGATCATATAATGTTATTGAGTATTCACGCACCATTTTCTGTAATATACATGGGCATGTTATGATATTTTATCTTTATGTAGTCTACAATCTTCTCCATGCCCTTTGGAACTACAAAGAACCATTTCATTCCTGTCTGCACAAAATAAAGGAAATCATATCAATATTTATGTTCATTACAATCATAACCGATTATCAAATAATTGTTCATGAGGTCTCAGCATACTGGTAAGAGCCAGACCGTGTAATCTCAAGGCATAAAGTTCAAATGTTATCAGTGACAGTTGTAAATTGACCACTAATGTCACAATTTAATAAATAATAGCCATTCCTCAATCTTTAAAAAAATCCATTATCAAACATTAATTGACAAATTACTTACAAGTTATAACCATATACTATGAAGCACGGATACTCCTCGGATTATTAGCGGTGTCGGTGTGTCAGTATCCGCGTCGTGTCCGGTGTCCGTATCCGTGCTTCATAGACCATATAACACAATGACAAAAACAGTTGGACTACATATGAGTACCTGATCACCAATTGGAATGCCATCTCTCATCCCAGTTGTTTGCAAAAAGCCTTTTATTGGACGAGCTGCTTCGAGAGGGCAAGTAGAGAGGTAGCAATCCTTGGCATAGAGAGCCCCGTAGTTATTGATGCCAATGAAGTCCAGGCTGCCTCTTAGGAGGCTCTTCTCCTTAGATGAGAACCTAGGCAACTGGCTCCCAAGAATAGAGCGCATATCAGCAGGGTACTCGCCAAAAACTAGGGGATCTAGTAACCTTGCCATCAGAAGAGCGGAAAAAGTTACTAAGAAAGAACGATAGAGCCATTTTCTTTTAATTCATGTCACTAATAATGTACATTCAAGACGCGCTAGTAAAACACTATACCACTTTCTTCGAAACACCCACACCCTCTCTTACTAGTTGACGTTCAAACAAAATAGTGAGGCCTATTTGAATTTCAACTAATAGAAAAAAGTAAATTGAAAAGATAGTGGTTTGCTAGGACCATTTGTATGTTTAATAGTTTATGTATTAGACATTAATTATTAAGCCAGAAGCAAAACTCTTCTCTTGGATTTCACTACTTCTTAATGACTTACCAGCCTATGACAAAAGCCAAGGCCCTGTTTGCAGCTTGTCTATCACATTCTTCATCTCTAAGAGGTTCATACATAAAGGTATGTGCAACAATACCAATGGTTCCACCTTGCTTTGCCTGGATAAACATCAATTCAGTACTTCCCACCTAACGTAGAAATGTTACAAATAATGCTTTCAGTATAGGTGCACTTTTGTTACCTGATATTGTTTGCGGTATAAATCAACAGCCTTAGCATGTGACAACAACATATTGTGCATAGCAAGGAGAGGCTCAACATCAGAGTTGCCAGTATAACAGTTTCCAAAAGGAGGGGAACAATGACCAGGAGGGTATGTTCCTCTCATAAAACCAAAGTCGGCAACAAGATTTGGCTCATTTATGGTGACCCAATACTTAACCCTATCTCCAAAGCTCTTAAAACAAATTTCAGCAAAATGAACAAAATCTCTCCTGCAAACACCAAGTAAGAAGTGACAAACTTCCACTGATCTGTTAACTCAAACTTTTGGACTACAATTGTGCAAGAGATTTCATCAACTCGTTGGACAATTCATTTTAAGAAGTGACAAACTTCCAAGTTATTCTTTATCTAGCATTATACGCTATGAAGCACTCACACAAACACGGACCAAATACGACACCGACAGGTCAACACCAATAATAAATTGAGAATATTAAATGATTGAATGTAACCAAATGTGTTGCTGTCGTGTCGGTTCTGAAATGTGGATGCTACATCATTTTTACATTACTTAACTAAAAAAAGGAGAGTAGTGAATTTACTGAATTAGGGGACTAAGCCAACCACCATATCTTTGTTCCAGCTCTTCTGGCAAGTCTTGATGGTGAATTGTCACAAATGGCTCAATTCCTAGATCAAGCAAGCCATGACCGGATTTAGGTATAACAGAGAACAATCTCATACTGTTATAAATTAATGAAAACAACTCTTCATTACAATAAATATACATACATATAAAGTGAAGATAAAGGTGCAACAAATCAAATTTGCTACTAAAGATTGAAAACTATCACCTTAGAGTTAAAGTGAATTAACATTTCAAAATACAAAAGAACTAAATGGATGTTGTTACTCACCTCTAAGCAGCAAATTGTCAATAAGATTGTTGTAGAACATAACCCCACTTGGATTTATGTCCCCATATATTCCTCCTGTTACAGCTCATGAACAAAGACTTAATTAAGAATCTAATTTGAAAGATAAAATTGTGGAAACTAGTTTTGTGAATAATTGGAGAATACTTACTAGGTAAAATCCTAGTCCATGAAATTGAAAATCTATATACATTTATCCCAAGTGATGACATCAATTTGATATCTTCCTGTCAAAAACAATCATTCAGATTTTAAAGAGTAAACTATATTTAGTTAAGTAAATTATAAAGTTAAGATCATATTACTCAATTTTTATAGTCATTACCAAATAGCGATGGTAATGATCATTTGCTATATCACCATTCTCATCATTATTTATCATTCCTGAAAATTTAGCAAATTGTATTGTAATTATTCATTTTCAACATTAAATTAAATTATATAACTACTATATGCAAATAAAAAAGAAATTTACCTGGTGTGTGACTGAATTTATCCCAGTTACTTAAACCTTTACCATCTTCAAAAGCTGCTCCTTCAATCTATGAAGAAAAAAAAGGAAAAGAATCTCATTAATAGAAACAATAAAATGAAAATATATCAGAAGAAAAAAGGAAGTTGAACAAGTGTATACTTGGTAAGAGGAAGTGCTTGTTCCAAAGAGGAAGCCATTTGGGAATTGAGATCTATTGATTTCATCATCAACTTTATGAGAACTTTGGACATGTAAAAGAGAGAAGCAAAATAGTGTAAACACAACATGCATAAACCATTTTTGCATTTTCATTCAACTGTAGAGTGTGGAGCAAACACATTATCAGAGGTAAATATATTCTATCAATTATTTATGACATATGGCCCATATATATTGCAAGTTGTTAGGTAATTAGATTCATATAACAATGATGTGTGTATCATATGATGCCACATTGAACTCGTGGAAAATGATTACGACAGGATCATGAAAAATGGTTGATTGGTATATTATACTGTTTTACTATTGAGAGGTCCAATTCAAATCTCTTAACGGATCAAAAGAACAAAAATTACAGAGATATTCAATTGATAAAATGAAGTTATAAGAGAAAAAATACAAGCCAAAATCAGTTCCTTTGTATCAATTTACTGAGTACCAAATCTCCTAGGCTTCAATCTCTTGAAGAATGGATTTCAAAAGATCCACGATGGATGATGGTAGAAAATGATGGAATGTGATCATGACTGTATTAAATAATGTAAAGGTTGTGTTTTAATCTTAAAAATTGGACCCTAATTGAAAGAAGTACCAAAAACTCACTTGGATGAATAAATTATGAAGTATAAAAATATTTTTAATAATTAACACGCTTAAAAGTTACTCTACTGGTCTGTTTGGTAAGACATGTCAATGAGCTTATAGCTTATAAGCTCGTCTGACAAATATAAAGGACAAAATCAAGTATTGTTAATCTTGTGTAAAAAAAAAAAAACTCAAGTATGATTAAATTAGTTGAATTAAAGGTTTATTTACACTTTTAACCTCTGCAAATAAGGCGAGTTTTAAGTTTAGTTCATTTATTTTGTTCATGTATCAAGAACACCGTAATTGTTATAGCACAAGGCGTGCCAAAACAATCACGAAAATATCAACATCCAGTAAGATTACAACAAAGTCGATCGATGCTCATACATACAAGCGGGCTCGACCACCAATTATGAGTACCAAAAGTAAAGACCACGTTACTAGCTTTCAACCACCACATGGAATTTGATTTTACTTTATCTAACAACTGTCGTAGAGAACAATTACGATCACGAAACAATCTGTCATTCCGTTCATTCCATAAAGTCCAAACACGCTGAAGCCAAATCAAGTGGAAGAGAGATCGACGCGATTTCAAGCCACCTACATATTGAATAAATTGCATAAAATGATCGGTAGGAGCATGAGAATCTACCCCTTCGACACCAAGCCAAGCCCGCACCATAGGCCACAAAGCACCAAAGAAAGGACAAGACAAAAACATATGAGACACATCTTCAACATGCCCACATCTCGTGACACAAAGCCTAGCCTCCATCGGTAAAATGCCGCGATTTGTCAGATTAGCTCCATCCCCCACCCTCCTCCTAACACAATCCGTAAACCAACCCTCCCCACCCTCACATATCCCGTCTTTAATCTTGACTATCTCCCTCCACCACGAAGAACAGCTCCGACCCCCATCCTCCAAACCACCATCCGCCACACCATACCTAGCCACCAACACCCTACGCCACAACCCATCTCTATCAACTAACAACCGTCAACACCATTTCCCTAGCAAAGCAATGTTAAACTCTCTTAATCTCCTAACACCCAGCCCCCCATACTCCCTCCTCAAACACAAAGAATGGCAACCAATCCACGAAATTTTTCTTTTATCCTCACTACCCCCCCCCCCCCCCCCCCCCCCAAAAAAAAAAAAAAAATTATTTAACAAAGATTTAATGGAAGAGATTGTACCTGACGGAGCTTTGAAAAAGGAAAGTGCATAGACAGGAAGTGCAGTCAGGACGGATTTGCGAAGAATCAGACGACTACCAAAAGAAAGGAACCGACTATGCCAACCAGACAATCTAGATTTTATACGATTAACAGCATGCTCCCAAAATAATAACCGGCGTGGATCACCCCCAATCGGAAGGCCCAAATAGAGAAACGAAATTTTACCCACTTTGCAACCCAACATAGAAGCCTCTTCAGACAACCAAGAGGCATTAATATTCACCCCCACTAGAGAGCTTTTATGGAAATTTACTTTCAAACCAGACATCGCCTCAAACAAAACAAGACCGGCCTTCAAAGCACGAACATTAGCCCAACTTTTCTTCCCTGTCAGGAGCGTGTCATCCGCAAATTGTAAATGAGACACCACTACTGGATTATCGCCCCCCACACTGTAACCCGTGAAAACATTTGCATCAACCAAGGCTTTCATCAAGACATTCAGACCTTCAGCTGCTAAGAAGAACAAGAAGGGAGATAGAGGATCACCCTGACATAAACCCCGCTCAAGAGGAAACTCATCCGTAGGACTGCCATTCACTAAAACTGAAGTTGTGGCGGTACAAACACATTCCTTAATCCACTTTCTCCATAGCGTTGGAAACGACATACTAACCATCACCTCCTCAAGGTACCTCCCAATCAACAAAATCATACGCCTTTTCAAAGTCCACTTTGAACAACAACAGATCCTTCTTGGATTTACGAGCCTCATCAACCACCTCATTAGCTATCAGAATACCATCAAGAATTTGCCTATCTTTCACAAACGCAGATTGAGCATCCGACACAACGCTCACAATAACTTGTCTCAGCCTATTTGCTAGAATTTTTGCCAAAATTTTATAAAGACTCCCCACCAGCGATATAGGTCTAAACTCATTCAAAGATTGTGGGCTCTCAACTTTAGGAATAAGAGTAATGAACGTAGAATTAATACCTTTCGACAACCTCCCATTCGTATGGAATTCAGTTAGAAATCGCACAGTATCATCCTTCATCTCAGTCCAAAAATTCTTGATAAATCCAAAATTGATACCATCTGGCCCCGGACTCTTAAAACTGTCACAGTCCCACACCGCTGCCTTAATCTCTTCCACTGAAAAAGGTTTTTCAAGTTACTTATATCTGCTCTTGAGTAAAGTTATTAGTGAGTTAGATTTAAATAACTTGTTTAAGGTCTTAGGTTGGAGGGATTGAGTATTAAATATTATTAAAAATCATAAATAAACAATGTGTGCATGTGAGACCCTTAAGCACTAGAAAAATGGAATTCTCCATTATTAATGTTTTAAGTATTTTTGACTATAGAATTCAACATGTTTATCACCCACTTGATCAAGTTGTAAACACATTCGCAACGTTCCGTTTGAATTTATCTTTATTAGGATATTTCATGAGTCCGACTTCGCTCCATTTAACAACACTCCATTTATCCCTTTTCACTTCATTGATGTATGACATTTGACAAATGAAAAATCAAGGGTTGAGATTAAAAGTTGTAGCATAATCACTTTTCTGATGAAAAATAAAACAACATGCTCCTTTCTTCTTCTTTCTCAAAAACGGTATCCACGCTCCTCGTCCTCCACTACCATGGTTGTCTCTCCCTCTCACAATCGTTCCTCGCCCTCCACCACCACCACGAGCTCCCCCTTCTGCTCCACCGCCTCACACAACTCACCGTCAATCTTACCGTCGTGAATTTCGCCGTCGCCGTTTTATCATTCAAATCGCATATGTATTACCGATTTGAATCAAAATTTTGAGAAACTTAAATCATGTATTTTGACCAGTTCCTGTACAAAGCAAGAACCACCATGGATTTCAAGTAGAGCGATTCAGCGGCTGAATCACTCAACTATAAACCATTCATTCTCCAGTAAACCATTCATTCTAAATCATTCATTTTGACAAACATATGAAGCAACTCTTCTTAAAAGAATAAATTTTTCCATAAAAACATTAAAAAAAAGTCAAGGTTGTCATTCCAATTTCCAGAATCCTGATCTATGAATTTTCAAATCTAATTTCCTTGAAAAACATTAGTTACACATAGGGGAAGAGGGGAATCGATTCATCTGAAAGGGGCGCCTTCAACGACGTCGAAAAAGGGTGCCGATAACGGCACCGGCAAGGGAAGAGGGGTAGGTGACGTCGATGATGATGAGGAAGAAGGAACACGTCTGTCACATAGAGAAACCAACGTGATCCTTTTTTTATCTTCTTTTAAAATGTCTCTATCATTCTTGATATTTTTGCCAAATGTTTGAAATGGGGTAAATTGAGGAAGCTAAATGGAGCAAAGATGCACCCATATTTCATGTTGTTAGCGGTTGCATTTAGAGTGCACAAATTACAAATTTGTACACCGTAAACAAGTTTATCTTGACCATTTTAGACTGCACTATATTTTTTTTTTAATTCTATATCATATTGTCTTCATTCTCTACGAGTACTTTTTGTTCAGATCTCGAATTTTACATTCACACCATTGGTAAATCCCAACATGAACTAGACATGTTATTCATGACTTAGATCATGTCATTGCCGCCTCTGATAAATCGAATTTGAGATCCATGAGATAACCATGTCGTTCCTCTTATAAATATCATTTTTCACACCACTGATAAAACGGCGGGTAGAGGTAAAAAAGTTAAAATCATGAACTTAGATATCCACCCAAGTCAAAATCCGAACATTGAGAGAGATAGAAGCTTAAAATTGAGAGAAATAAAAGAACACAATTTTATTACCTCGCTTTATCCGAGACAGTCCTCCTAATGCTGAAATAAACAAAGAAAATTGCGATGATTTTGTCATTTAACAAGGTACCCCTACTCATAACCATCATTTAAATCATACCACTATCTAACATGAGGCTATCAACAAAAATATTCAACATGAGTTACCACGTTCAAAAAACAAGGACTCAAATAATAGATAAAGACGTATGAGTCAGGATCTGTTGACACCAAATTTAAACCCTCTTTTTTTTAATCAAAGGCTATTAATAGTTCTTCAAATAAGCTCCGTGCGTAGCTATTTTACCAAACACACTGGATTTTATTTTTTTAACAAATTTACTAAAACTCCATTAGAAAAGCTTTGTTTTCTTTCCACTAGATCCAGTCGTGAATAAATTAAAGGTGTGGGAATTCGATCTCAATCTTCAATCTTCACTCCCGTTTGTTGGATAGAAAATCCTAACAAAAAATGTATGCAAAGGTGTGGGAATTGAGTTTATGAATGAATTAGAAATATTAGATAGTGAATCATGAATCATGGTTGGTTGAACAAACAAAAGAAATCAAAAGAAATCAACGATTAATATTTAGTGTCAACGAATTCGTTGACACTAGGTGTCAACGGATCCTGACTCATATATGTGTTATAATTACAACCACCATACAGATAGAAAACACCCTCCCCTTGTACATGCACACATATACATAATAATCAAGTCATGCATATTTAGGCACCAAAAAATAAAAAAGCTTTAAATATAAAAATCAAATTAATACAGCTTTAGTTCATGTCCAAGTATTACATTCGGGAAATATATAAAAAAAAAAACTAAACTACTCCTCTGGCAATTTGTCCTTCAAATATTTCAGAACAGCTTTAGTTCCTTTATCCAAGACAGTCCTCCTAATGCTGAAACAAATAAAGAAAAATTGTGATGATTATGTTAACCGAGCTCTCCAGAAGAT
Source organism: Medicago truncatula (assembly GCF_003473485.1). NCBI lineage: Eukaryota > Viridiplantae > Streptophyta > Magnoliopsida > Fabales > Fabaceae > Medicago > Medicago truncatula. Next base: position 39,636,351 of record NC_053043.1, on the reverse strand, counting down.
CTAGCAAATCTATATGCTTTGTTTCTATTTTGTTAAATTGGCAATGCTTGAGTTCCAAAAAAGGGGCATAGTCTTATTTTTTTGAAGAAAGTGAAAGCCTTCAGGGCATAGTCTTTAAAAAGTTGCTTCTTGATGATGATATTTGTGTTCATCTTGGCGCATTAGGAAATTGTAGGCTCTTAAGTGCAAATATATTAAAGATTCCAAAACCATTTTACACTTGTAGAATCCAAACTACTGCCACAATGTTCTACATTTTGAGAAAGCATTAGAAAGATGGGGCAGGAGGTAACTACCTTCTAAGTGGGTTCCCATCAAGTCTCAATGCCTGAAGGCTTGGTTCCAGCAGGCCCTGATTAAAGTAAATGAGATGAATCAGAGTGACATAAACAAGCCAAAACTAATGCAAAGATGATCCAAATGACATTGACAGCATTGAGTAGAACAAAATAACTACCATCTGTTTTTTCTCTTTTATTTTATTTTTTTTAACCGTTTTACATGCCAGACATCATTGAGATGATCAATTTCTATAAGTTTAAATTTGTATAACCATTATAATTTTAGTAAGAAATGAAAAAAAAAAAAAGTTAACAAAAGGATAAATGGCAGTGTTTGTTTCTGACCAGCTCAGGTGGAAGGGATGAGATGTTGTTATTAGATAGGTCAAGCTCCACGAGAGAAGTGATATTTTTTAGCCCCTGAAAGTAGTTGAAAGGTGAGCAGCAACACATAAAATACCAATTTTAAAAATAGAAAAAACACCTATTTTAAAAATGGATCATTGATCTATAAGACAGGTTTTATGAGCTGAGATTGGCCACACATGTGAATACTTAGCACTCGGTGGTCAACTACAAATGTAATGTTAATGTAAAAAAGTAACCTACACTTGTAATGCAAGTCTTCTTTCTTATCACTAATATTTTAAGAAAATATGATTAGGAATTCAACCTAGGTAAAGATTGAACTGTCTTTTATCAACCATCATTTTATAGTAGACAAAAATCCGAGTTCACGAACATACAACTGTAAAATACATTACCTATCATAGAGAATAACAAGACATGAACATCATTATGACTTGAGACAAATTAGTGGACTCAAGTTACTGTTAAGCCAATATAAGCTTTGCTAAGATTTGAATTTTAAGAGGCAAAGATACAAATTGCTAGACCTAAGGTTATACCCACTGTCAAATTAAAATGAAGTTAAAGCATATTATCACAACTTTGCAAGCCTAATCATGTTTTTTATCGCCCCCAAAAAAAGTTACCTCTGGAATTGATTGAAGGGAATTCTGACTCAAGTCAAGGATCCGTAGTTGATGCAACCCCAATATATCTGACGGGACTTTAGTGAGACGCATTTTTCTGTGGAGTTGTAACATTAAGGTTAATCAGAGGATCCCAAGAAGTTAAAAGTATATGAATTAAGTGTTCGTGTGTGTGTGGTGGAGTCTTATTGCCTATTGCACATCCTGCAGCTTTCAACTAACCAACCTCAGGTATAGCTCTTGAAGGTTTGGCAAACTAGAAAATGAAGGGCCATCTAGTAATGAAGCTTCATTACCACTTAGATCCAGGATCTGAAGCTTAGGCACCGCTTCAAAACCATTGGAAGGTATCTGTTGTTGAATTGACAGATAAGGTCAGTAATACTGTTATACCACACTTTTGGTTTCAATTTATAACAGAAAATAAAGCAAATCAATACATATTTTATACCAAGAGTAAAGAGATGTTTTGAAATATTTCATCATATAAAGCCGAGAGCATGGCTTTTATAGGACAACTATCCTAATGAAGTTTTACGAAGTTCTAATACTTACCAACATTTTAGGCATAGATTACCTTTCAATTTCTCTTATTTTTTACTTTCTCTGGGGAGGAGGATGAGAGTTAAGACACATTATCGATAACAATGGAGTAGAGTACAAAAAAAGAAAAACTGATACATCGATAAAGGAATTAAACATGCACTGTCGATTTTGTTTGAATTATCTAAATATAACTCTTTAAAGCTTTAAGCTATACTAAAAGCAATGGCCTTCATCAAGAAAAAAGAAGAATTAATTATATGGATTTTACAATTAACCAAAATAGTTATTATTTTTAAAGTGCTATGGCCTGCAATGATTCTTTTACATGCCGATGACATAATTCATTTTACAAGCAAAAGATCAGAGAGAAATTCCCAAATAAATTAGTCATTACCTGTCTGAGGGGATTGTAGTCCAGCTTCAAACATGAAAGACTCGAAAGTGATTTAAGAACTGAACCTGGCCAGTCTTTAATTTGATTCTTCGATAAAATCAATGTCTGGAAAGTGTAAAATATACAAATGAATTAATAGAAAAGTTTAAGATGGACAGAACTCAGAAGGTCAGTTTTAAGTGCTCTTTTTCGACCTTAAACCTTAATCATTCAATAAATTATTATAATTTAAAGGTTGAAAGTAGACAAGTGATGTGTTTCAAGCATGACATTTAATGAGATAATCACTCAACAGAGAAAGAACGGTTTACCATATAAGAAATATTTTACTTTGTATATGAAAATCTGAAAATGATTAAGAAAGCACATCTTCCTTCTTCAAATTTAGGGGAAATTTAAGGGTTTTCACCATTTTTTTTTTGTGTTTAAAATATCAGTTTACGCACAAAAACCAGTGCATATAGAACTTACAAAGAAAAATGTGCTTACAAATAATACTAAAACTCAGAAATATGAAACCAGAAAGAGAAAATGGTTGAAAATTTATGCAATCAATTCACATGAATACATATGGCCAAATTAATGCAGTTTGGGCTTTCCAAGTACGAGGAAAGTAAAATTAATTACCAAAAAGTAGCCTACAAAATCATGTCACTTATTGTGCTTGTGGTTATTTTTCAGCAATGCAATTCATAAGCCTCTCTTTTTTAAAGGTCTGTCATCAGTGTTCCTTTACAGATGGCAGTTGAAGGATTACTTTGTCACAAGCAATGGGAACCATTATTAGTTAAACTTCAAAATTTTATTTTGAACCAATCTACAGGGCCCTCAATTTTTACAAAGGTGTGCCCATATTTTTTTCAGCCTTACTGCAGTGTTTAAATGTTCAAAATTTCACGTGACCAAAATGACTTATATAATTACTGGTCAACAAACATACAGATTCTTTTTAGTGGGGAACTCATATTAAGATGATGACAGTGCCTGTCAGTACCAGAAGATAGCCAAATCAACTTGTAAAGCACCTTTCAGGAATTAAAACCGGAAGAGAATGTTTAACCTGGAGGGAAACACAGGAAGAAAGTTCAACCGGCAACTCCTGGATTGAGTTTTTGGAAAGATCAAGTCTTATGACCTCCTCGGATTCCCATACTTGAGATGGAATAGCACTCAACTCTAACCCTCCCATAGAAAGTTCCTGAGCACAATTAGAAATAGAACTGCAATTAGCAAGGAAAGGTTAAATTAATAGAATCAGAAAGACAGACACAATATAGAACAGTATTTTCTGCTTCAATTCATTCAATTTTGAACTCCAAGTTTATCAAAACTCAAAAGTATAGGAAATCGCAGTATTCGCTAGATAGTTTATCATGTGATTATATCATTTCTGAATCCACTGTCGTCCTCACTATAATCAATTTAGATGTTAACACCACGGCTAATGCAAAAATAGATACTCGATATTTGTTATATTCATCAAAAAATTATTCTTAATCAACTTGATTTTGTTCTTTAATCAATAATGAATTAATGAGCACTGAGTTAAGGGCGAGCCATGGTGCAACGGTAAGGTTGCTAACGATGTGAAATCTTGGAAAAACCTCTCCGCTTGCAAGGGGTAAAGTTGCGTACATCTAACCTACTCACCACTTCGTGGGAGCCTCGTGCATTTGCTGCCCTTTAGTTTCTGTAGAAATACATGGTTTCAGCACTCCATGCCTCTAGACTCTCTCATTCAACATGGTACCTAGAGTCCATCATAGGAATCCTCAAGAACTGTATCTACCCAGTGAACCAACCGTCCTCTCGCTACAAATTTTCAAAAACCATGTTTATAATTCATTTTCCACCGTGCCTTCACTTTTTTGGCGGGATCTTCAGTTTTTCGGCAGTTATACATTGGACACCAGACAACTATAGATAGTGGGCTGGTGACGACAGTAGCTAAAACAATAAACAAACTGAAAGATGGTTGAATCAGAAAGCTTTGTTACCAACTTGATTGGATCTAAATTATTCCCCCTATATTCACGAGGGCGTACAGATATATATACAAGAAAAATAGCATCAAGATCCCTGAACTCTGAGATCAAATCAATCAACCTAAGCCATTTATGGTTACAATCAATATTATCTAATTATATGTTGTATAATAACAGGAAGAAGGAACACATACTAATTACGATCACAATCAACATTATCTATTTTTATGTTGTAGTGTAGGAAAGTAAGAGTTGTGTGTGAAACGTATCACATGCCAGTCTTAGAGCAGAGAGTACTCTCTATGGGAATCTCGGCTCTTGAATTTGTTCTTGAACAATTTGTGATTGCAATTTAATAAAATTCCCGTTTTCATTCAATACTGGTGTTCTATCAAATGCTAACACACTCACACATAATATGAACAGTTCATGATCAACAAGAAATCTATGCAATCTACGGAATGTATGATTTCCTTTTCAAAAGATGCAATACCTTTGAAGAAATAGATAATCGGGTAGCCATTGCAATTATGTCCTTTTTTGAAGTGGTTGCAGTTTCAGAATCTGCAGAAAATATCATATCTAGACTAAGTAAAAGGACTCAAACTTAAGTTGTGTGTATGATGCTAATGTTGCTAAGACTGTAACATACCTTCACCTTGAGAAAGTCTACTCCGGAGAAATCTCAGTAATGCTGGTGTAGGTCCAGTGACTAATGAGCTGATGAGAAAAGACAAGTCAAAAACATATAAATACTAATATTGACAGCATAAGGACCAAACTACTTGTTGTACCTTCTAAGAGTCCGCAATGGGTTTCCGCTAAGCAGAAGTTTCCTCAAGCTAGTCATCTTGCCTAAACAAGATACAATAGTAAAGTATTTATTTCTTCATTCATGTCAAATTATTTCCACTTTTTAACTGTTTCAACACATAATAACATCATACAGTAAGGAAGTTGAGATGCACTGTGGCTCCCTAGCTAAAGGTTCGAGTATAACATATAACAGGTCATAGCTTGTTCAAAAAATCATATAACAGGTCATAGAGCCAGACCCATCCAGGTAATGGTGTCCATTCACTATTTCTGATGAGTCTAGGACACTTGAAGAGACCATAAAAATGGTGAGGATGCAGAATAGTTTCCATTTACTATTTCCAGTATTGGTGTCTATTTAGTAGATGAAATAGCTAGAGATATTAAACGGTACATATTGGCACGCAAAGAAACATAATATTGGTGAGGATGCAGAATGAACATGATTGTTTATATTTTGAAGAATAATTCAGGCCAAGACATATCCTGTCCTTATTAGTGCTTCTTAAGAACTCTTTTGACATGGAATGTTGCACTGCTTTTACAATATTATTACTTATCAGTATCTTTGTAATTTTGAGAGACACTTAAATTAATATAAAGAGGGGATCTAATTGAGGTGAAAAATTTGTTTTCCTTTATATTTTCTGGGCAAACTTGTATACTTTTTTCATTAAGCAACTGTTGTATTTCCAAAATAATGCAACTAGACCTACTATCATAATGCAAAAACTTGCTGAACTTACCCATTTCAGGAGGTAACCCACTCAATGAATTATTTGAAAGATTCAAGACTAAAAGACTCAATTTGCATGCCTCCACAGGATAGTCCTTCAGCTGTGAATATACAAAGTCAATAAACAATCAATCAAATAATCTACTGTTAAGGAGAAAGAGAACAAAAGCATCAGAAGCAAAAATAGTAACATAGCTATAATTGCCAGTATTTCAACGAAACTCTATGTAAAATAGTTCTTTTCCTTTGTAATAAGAGTAATACAAAATAAAAATAAAAATATTCAGTCTTCCATACCTGGTTAGAGTGAAGATCAAATGTCCCAAGCCGAGAAAGTTCTCCTATCTCCACTGGTATTGTAGAAATATTATTATTCCTGAGTTGAGTTTAAAAAATGCAATATCTATCAGAACTGTGTAAAAGTCATCAGTAAAAGAAAACCAAATGAATAATATGCTTATAACAATATGAAGACTTGCATCAGAATAGGTTAGAATTTGACCCCAAATAAAACTCTGCAAGTGAATGACAACCAATGATTGATGAAGGGATTGATGAGATTCCTGCATAGACACACACATACAAATTCCACATCAAGATGAAAAAGGGAGAAACAAAAATATTTGACCATTTATTTGAAGAACTCATTGTTACCAGCGCAAGTGGTTGGTGCGCAGGGTGTGTGTGTTTTAAATCACGGGATACGGAGTTCAATTTCTATTGATAAAAAAAATAAAATACTCACTGTTCTGATGGAGATCAAGACGAATTAAACGTGAAAGGCCTCCAATGCCGACTGGTATGCCATTCAGCATGTTTTTTGCTGTAATAGTGTTAACAATAGAAACAAGTTTAACAAAACAAAGGATCTACATATAAAACTAAAAGACCTGACTGATATCGTTGAAGAGAACAAAGGCCCTAACCTGCATTTAATTCTGTAAGCATTGTCCATGATGAAATGAGATTTTCAGATATCACTGTAAGCTTGTTTCCCTGGCAAAGACAAAAGGACAGTTTAGTGAGACCACTGCTTACTGAAACCATAATTTCTCAAAGACTCGGGGAGATGTTTGTCATCAATAAACATACGAAATTTTGCTACTAGTTACTACCTCCATATCTAGCTTAGACAATTTGGAACATTTTGCTAAATCTTCTGGCAAGCTTGCAATAAGATTGTTTGATCCCTGCAATAAGACATCAAAAATCGCCATTTCATCATACATGGCCATATGAATACAGACCAGCAAATAGAAGACTTTTTAACAGATTTCATCCGTTAAATAGCAAAGGCAGGTAAAAACAATCTTCATTGATAGATCTATGTATGCTGTATAACCTAAATGAAGGAGCGCGAAAATCAAAAAGGTAAAATGCAATCTATTTGATGAAATCCTCCCACAATTGAGAGAGAGAGAGAGAGAGAGATGTACAGTTAATTAACAAGAAGGAAGGTTCTTAGAAACTAAGTAACAGGAATTGAAAGAAAAAAAAATCCTTTTATTCAACAACCAAGCCTTATCCCACTAAGTGGGGTCGGCTAGATGGATCAAATTACGCCATAATGTTCTATCATATACCATATTTCAATCCAACTTATTAAATCTCTAGATCTTTCTTAATAGTTTCTCTTATAGTTTTTCTAGGTTTTTCTCTGCCTCTAGTGATCTGACTACCCTCCATCTGATCTACTCTCATTATTGGAACAAGATAATAATTTGGCCAAGAAATTTTGTTGCACTTCTGTTTTTACCACAAGGGAAACTCCTTCCTTAATCAAGCACCCAAAAAAACATATCACTCTTTATTCTTTGAATTACAGTTTGGATACTGACCTTACAAGTATCTCACTGCTACCAACCAGTATGTGTTGTATTATAGCTAATCGTAGATTCGTAGACACTAAAGTAGGGCCTAACAACTAAACTCCATTTGTACTCTTAAAAAAAGATGGGTCAAGATCCTCTCCATTTTTTCCAGTACCAAAGGTTTGGGAATATAAATACAATAATGTAACATTTGGTGGGTCCAGTTATATAATATAAACTTCAAAAATCTAGTAAAGGAGAGGGAAAATCGAGAGAGAAAATGGAGAGGATCTTAACTCAAAGACAAACTAGAGTACTTGACAATATTCCAAGGTTGAATTCACATTAACCACAAGCATAATTTGATGAAAGCAGTAACAGTAACCATTTCAATGCCAATGAAGCATCATAAGCCAACCACACAGCTAAGATCAACACCCAACATTTTAAGTAAGACAAGGCCAGTACCACATTACCTTTAAGTCCGACAACGCCAAGCATCTTCCTAGCTCACTAGGAAGTTCTGTGAGCTGATTATTTGAACAATCAAACCTAAAAGAGAAAATGCAAAACCTAAGTGATTTGCACAAGATACCACATGCATAGAGTCTAAATCGACGTCAAATTTCCCATATCATCAATCAATTGATAAAAATGAACATGGAATGCGTCATACTTCACAAGTGACGCAGCTGATCCAATCTCCTCCGGTATTCTAACTATCAAATTATGCGAAACATCCAACATCTTCAGCTCTGGTAGCCTGTAAAAGTTATAAACAACAACGAAAATCCAAAAATTAAAAACCGGACAAAACTAACATAAGCAAAATTAACCAATTCTAAAAGAAAGACTCACTCTCCAATGGCAGCAGGAAGCTGAGAAAGACTATTGTGGCTAAGATTCAAAACAACGAGACAAGATAAATTTCTGATATCTTCCTTTAACAATTCAATACTATTGTGAGCCAAAATGAGTTTCTGAAGCTCCACAGCCTATAAAACCACATAACACAAACAGCATTTCACGTTTCATTTCACATTTTGAGCCTGTTTGTATTGGCTTATTTGAGCTTATCTACTAGCATAAGCATTGTTTGGGAGAATTTATGAAATCAGCTTATGACATTTTCATAAGCTATTTTCAGCTTATCTCATTACCCTATGTTTGGTTCCACATTTGATCATCGAAATTGATTCTGAAGGTGTAAAATTGATTTTGACATGTTTGGTTGCTCTCGAGTAAAACTGATTTTGCATCCAGAATTGATTCTAACTTGAAGCTAGAATTTCAAGTTTTTGAGTCTAGATGTGATTATTACACTAAAATTTATTGTTCAACTCATTTTTACATATAAAATGTATACAAACATAAACCACTTTTAAGTGAAATCAATTTTACAAAATCAAATTCATTCAAAATCAATTTTTATGACCACAGCACCAAACATAGACTTAAACTCTCTAGGATAACTTATAAAAACAGCTTATAGCTTATGCAAAAAGAATTTGACTTTACTTTATCCTTAATATAAAAATAGCTTATACTTATGCTATGTATCCGAACAAGGCCTTCATTTAACATTTCATTTCAATCTCAAAGTTTGGTTCAAAATTTTAAAGAGTGAGCCACCATAATAGTCTCTCATATTGTACGGCACTCTCAAATAGATCCTAAGATTTAATATCTCAGAAAGGTACCTAATTCTATTAAAATAAAACTACTTACTATCAATCAATCAGGTCCTTATATTTTAACCACTTACTTTCTATTTGGTCCTTGTATTTAACAATAACCACTTATTATCAATTTAGTCCTCCTTGACTCAGAAGGACTAAAAGTAAGTTGAATGTAAAGTGATTTGTGTTTGGATACATTGTAAAAGTGAGTTGAACTATAAATATGTGTGTAAAAATCAATTTTAGAATCAAAAGTTACAAATAGTAGAATCAATTCTGGAGGCAAAATCAATTCTACATCTACAGAAACCAAACATGCACTTAAATGAGTAAAATTCGACATAATCATGCACTTAATAAAAATATTCATAATCTTATGGATCAGGTTTGGTGGTTTATTAAAAAACGTAATGGAATTACCTCCCACCATTTATCATCATCGCCACCGATTCCATCGAGATTGCGATAAACTTCAACAGGGACTTCACTGCAAGTGGAATAAGCAACAAACAATAATGCAAAAAGTGTGAAAGGAGCGAGAGAGTGTGAAGAGAGATGAGTGGTACCTGAGGGAGCGGTTGGAGAGGTTGAGAGAACCGGATGATCTGGCGGATTTGAGAAGACGATCCATGGAAATGGCGCCAACTTGATTAGATCGGATTCAGAGCGAAGAAAGAAATGGTGATTTTGCATCTAAATTCTAAATTTCAAATTATGTGATGTGATAAACTAACTAACTACACTTCTAGTTGGATTTGGTGTAACATCATCATTTCAGAGAGAGAAGTAATTCGTTTCATCAATTCATCTCTGTTGGATTATAAAAAATTATTTTCATTATGAAACAAAAACATTATTATGACAGAATTTTTTTAATTACAATTATAGATTAATTTTTCTAAAAAATGAGAGAGAAAAAAACTCATTTGTTATATTCATTTGAAGAAGTTATTGTTTTTGCACTAGATTCGGTGTATTTGGCGAACTTAGCTAAATGTTAAGTAGTTGGAGTTTTTTGGTTCAAGTCCTCACAAAGAGAAAAATAAAAATAAAAAAAAACTAACGTAACAATTAACATATTAACATCTGTGTTTAAAAAAATTAATTTGTTCGGTAGTGATCATAGAGGCAACGATCGCGTGCTGTGTTCTGGCACGGTGGCGATTTAGTCTTCACAACGGAGCAAAAGGTGTCCGCAAGTATATTAGCCTCCAACATCCAAGTTAGTGTGAGAAATGAAGTTGAATATGTCTAAGTGTGTGGAAATTAATCGTATATTGAGGGTGACGCGGAGTCACCCTTATATACGTGAAAGCGGTGTTAACAGCTTTCGAAATGCGACGCCTTATCAGGGGGCCATTGGAGGCCACGTGTGCGACGAAAGAGAGGCAAGGACGTGTTCCAAGAAGATGATCCATACTGGAACTAATGTGCTTCCTCAACGTTGTGCCCTATTCCAAGGCGTTGATCTACGTGGCTTTATGAGATTGTGTGTTCTAACTTGTCCATAACAAAAACTATATTCTCTTGTAGACCATTCTAATATGTCATTCAATCTTATCGGTGTTATGAGCCTCACATTTGTTTGTTGTTGGTTCATGTTTTTCTTTTTCTTCTTTTGTAACAAAAAAAAAACTACTTAAATAGCAACCTTAAAAAATGTTATAAACTACTCCAAAATATTGTCAGCTTGTGAAAAAAAGAACGTTCTTATTTTAATAATTTTTTCTTTTCTACTTTGAACCCCCTTAAATTTTCAACTATGTACTTGACACACGGTGACACAGATTTCTCTGTCATCTTAGAGGGACTGATTTGTTTCTTGTTTCTTCTAAATAGAATGACTTTATGTGCTTGTGGACAACTTTGAAAATCCTCAACCACTGAACTAAGGTTTGTATGTGCTAGTTATATACTTTTGTGTTTTGCATCGTCTAGGTTTACTACTTGGCCTCATAATAGCTTGTGAATTTGGTATGTTATCACAATTTCAAATTGATTTCTGAATTTGAGAAACATTTGTGGAAGTTAGTCAATTTGTATAAACTGGTTAGCTTATTAAGTTACAAATGCTAATGTCAGTTAATTTCCTCTATAAAGTAGTCCATCTGTGTGAGCTGGTTAGCTAATAAAAGTACGAATACTAAATGTGGCAGGTTGGTTAATGTCGTATAGCTACTAAACTAACAAACTCATGATATTGAACTGTCACTCTCAAACGTTTTCTTTTCCTCACTCTCCCTATGCTCCATTTAAAGAAAAATTGCTCCAATAAAATCAATAGTTAGTGGTGCGCATATTATAAAACTAAATTAATAATATTTTTAAGTTTTAAAAAACTAATATAGAAATTTTGTATTAGAAAGTGATGAAAAGTGGAATGTTTCACCTTATAAAAGTTAAAAAGTTGTCGTTTTTAATAGAAATTTTTTAATTTTAATTCTTTTAACTAGTATCTCCGAAGCATTTAGTTATTGTGACAAAAAAATCATTTATTATGTGTGACGTGAATTTTTTATAAGAAAATCAAAACTACTACTATTGTAAACAAAATTTACATGGATTGAAAAAACCTTATTTAACAGCTTTGTTGGTAACTTGGTATGAAGTATGAACCTAACAGCTTACAATATAAATGGGCCCTATATCATAAATAATTGATAAGAATATATTTGCCTCTGATAATGTTCTTGCTCCAATAGTTGAATGAAAATGCAAAAATGGTTTATGCATGTTGTGTTTACACTATTTTGCTTCTCTCTTTTACATGTCCAAAGTTCTCATAAAGTTGATGATGAAATCAATAGATCTCAATTCCCAAATGGCTTCCTCTTTGGAACAAGCACTTCCTCTTACCAAGTATACACTTGTTCAACTTCCTTTTTTCTTCTGATATATTTTCATTTTATTGTTTCTATTAATGAGATTCTTTTCCTTTTTTTTCTTCATAGATTGAAGGAGCAGCTTTTGAAGATGGTAAAGGTTTAAGTAACTGGGATAAATTCAGTCACACACCAGGTAAATTTCTTTTTTATTTGCATATAGTAGTTATATAATTTAATTTAATGTTGAAAATGAATAATTACAATACAATTTGCTAAATTTTCAGGAATGATAAATAATGATGAGAATGGTGATATAGCAAATGATCATTACCATCGCTATTTGGTAATGACTATAAAAATTGAGTAATATGATCTTAACTTCATAATTTACTTAACTAAATATAGTTTACTCTTTAAAATCTGAATGATTGTTTTTGACAGGAAGATATCAAATTGATGTCATCACTTGGGATAAATGTATATAGATTTTCAATTTCATGGTCTAGAATTCTACCTAGTAAGTATTCCCCGATTCACATAACTAGTTCCACAATTTTATCTTTCAAATTAGATTCTTAATTAAGTCTTTGTTCATGAGCTGTAACAGGAGGAACATATGGGGACATAAATCCAAGTGGGGTTATGTTCTACAACAATCTTATAGACAATCTGCTGCTTAGAGGTGAGTAACAGCTTTCAGTTAGTTTTTGTTACTGGAAATGGTAATTTATTTTGATTTTAGAGTGATCAATTTCAGTCTGGGTATGTGTCAAGCAGGACCTAATATATGAACCAACTCTCTTAAAAAGTAAGAATTTTACCTGTTAAGTGGAAAGTGTTAGTAATTAGATTAATATTTACTCGTTGGTCCGCGTTTGAACTCAGACCTCCAACTTATTAACCCTTAGCTTGAATCAGTTGAGCTACCCAACATTTATGTGAATGACCATCATTATGACATATGACTGTGTAGCACTTGCACTTTAAGTTAGAAGCGTGTTCGAAGTCTAACACCGACACGTCAGGTTACATTCAATTATTCCATTTTCTCAAATTATTACTTGTGTCGACGTGTCATGTCTTTCTCGTGTCCGTGTGTGTTAGTGTTAGTGCTTCATAGGTTATGACGATTCCAGTGAAAAAACTGCATGAATCTATGATGCTTTGTTGCAACCACCATCACTAGTAAGTTTTATTGATTGAATGATTAAATCTCTTTTGTCTAATTCTTCCTGTTATATTTTTCATAAAAATTAGTTTTTCCAATTTAATTATTACAGTATGAGATTGCTCTTAGTTATACCTAAATCTGAACATGGCTTGCTTGATCTAGGAATTGAGCCTTTTGTGACAATTCACCATCATGACTTGCCACAAGAGCTGGAAGAAAGATATGGTGGTTGGCTTAGTCCCCTAATTCAGTAAATCCGCTGCTCTCATTCTTTTAGTCAAAAGTTTAATATGATGCTAAAGAATTTGGAACTTTTCTCACTTCTTAAAATGAATTGTTCTGTGAGCTGATGAACTCTCTTGCACAACTGTAGTCCAAAAGTTTGAGTTAAGAGATCAGTGGGATTTTATTTTTGTTGGCAGTGCTATTGGTAGGACTGTTTAAAAGAACCCAAAAAACCGAACTGAATAGTTAAACCAAATTGCATACAAAACTGAATTGTGACTAACAGTTCAAGAACTGAACTGAACCAGTTCAGTGTCGTGAATGATCTGTGGCATTTCATTTATTTTCAGTGTCGTGAGGTTTAACTATTTTTGTTTTTTTAAAACAGTCCTAATATTCCTTTTTCTTTTTTTCTTTCAACAGCCCTAGTTATGAGTAAATGATCAAAATTTGGTACTAATTGACACAATGAATGAATCAGTTTGGTTCAGAATAGTACACTTCGATTTTTTGTGAAGTTAGTTCCAGTTCAAAACCAGTGCACCAAACCTTCAGGACAATTCATTAACAGCTTGGTTCGGTTTTAGCGAACTGTTGTAACTGTTCAGTTCAGATTATCTTCCTAGCTGAACCATGAACATTCCTAATTATTGGTAATTGCAGGAGAGATTTTGTTCACTTTGCTGAAATTTGTTTTAAGAGCTTCGGAGATAGGGTTAAGTATTGGGTCACTATCAATGAGCCAACCCTGGTTTCAGACTTTGCCTTTATTAGGGGAAAATACCCTCCTAGTCACTGTTCCCCTCCTTTTGGAAATTGTTATACTGGTAACTCCGATGTTGAGCCTCTCCTTGTCATGCACAATATGTTGCTGTCGCATGCTAAGGCTGTTGAATTATACCGAAAGCACTATCAGGTAACAAAAGTGAACCTAAACTGAGCATTTTTTGTCACATTTTCTATGTAAGGGGAAAAGGGACTATAGGGTACTCTTTCTGTTCCAAAATAATTGTCGTCCTAAGTTATTTTAGATCAAGAAAAAGTATAAGTAAATTAAATGATGCCGCAATTTTACAAAAGTGTCTTTATTAATTATTGTCCGTTAGTCATTTGTCATAAATGTATGTATATTGGAATATAACGACTTGAAAGTAGTGTTGACAATATCAATTTAAGGGTAGAAATGGAAGAAGAAAAAAAGTGACGTTGAAAAAGCAAAATGATGCTTATTGTGAAACATTTTTCATATGCTAAAACAACAGTTATTTTGGAACGGAGGGAGTAAGATCAAGTGTTTAATTAGGAAGTACTGAACTGATGCAGGCAAAGCAAGCTGGTACCGTTGGCATTGTTGCACATACCTTCATGTATGAGCCTCTTAGAGATGAAGAATGTGATAGACAAGCTACAAATAGGGCCTTGGCTTTTGTCATAGGATGGTAAGTCATTAGGAAGCAGTGAAGTACCAAGAGAAGTGTTTTGATTCTGGCTAAATAATGTCTACTTCTTAAACTACTATGCATACAAAGATCGAAAGCAACTCAACATACTCATCCTTATTAGTTGAAATTCAAGTATGTTTCACTATTTTGGGAATAAAATCTACTAAATCATGTCAGCCCCACATGAACTTGGTGGGATCTGATTGAATTTCAACTAATAAGGAATAGTGCGATGAAAATAAAATGTTAGATTCCTTGAATATACATTATTAAGAATTAACAGAACATTGTTCTTTCATTCTTTTTAGTAACTTTTCCTGCCTTTTTGGTGGCAAGAAGGTTACTAGATCCCCTAGTTTTTGGTGAGTACCCTGCTGAGATGCGCTCTATTCTTGGGAACCGGTTGCCAAAGATCTCTACGAAGGAGAAGAGTCTCCTAAGAGGCAGCCTGGACTTCATTGGCATCAATAACTATGGAGCTCTCTATGCCAAGGATTGCTACCTCTCTACTTGTCCACTCGAGGCAGCTCGTCCAATAAGAGGCTTTCTGGAAACAACTGGGATGAGAGATGGCATTCCAATTGGTGATCAGGTACTCGTATGTAGTCCAACTGCTCTTGTCATTATGTTATATGGTTATAACTTGCAAGTAATTTGTCAATTAATGTTTGATAATGGATTTTTTTAAGGATTGGAGAATGAATATTATTTAGTAAAGTGACACTAATTGTCATTTTACAACTGTCATTGATAAG
The DNA here is from genome assembly GCF_003473485.1 of Medicago truncatula. Taxonomy (NCBI): domain Eukaryota; kingdom Viridiplantae; phylum Streptophyta; class Magnoliopsida; order Fabales; family Fabaceae; genus Medicago; species Medicago truncatula. Next base: position 39,620,690 of record NC_053043.1, on the reverse strand, counting down.
ATTTGAACTTCATGTCTTGAGGTTACACGGTCAAGCTCTTACCGTTGAGCTTACATCTCATGAACAATTATTTGATAATCGGTTACGATTGTAATGAACATAAATATTGATATGATTTCTTTTGTTTAGAGCAGACAGGAATGCCAAGGTTCTTTGTGGTTCCAAAGGGCATGGAGAAGATTGTAGACTACATAAAGATAAAATACCAAAACCTGCCCATGTATATTACAGAAAATGGTGTGTGAATACTCAATAACATTATATGATCTCATTTTCTTTTTATATGTTTTTGCTTGATCACTTGTTTAATATCAAACACTTTAATATGCATTATGAGACAAAGAAAGGAGTGACTCTTTGAAGGTGGTTTTTTGTTATGTAAATTTGGGTATGGAAGTTTGAATTGGTTAATATATGATGGATGGCTATACAAAATTTGTTGCAGGATATTCTTCGCCACTCAACGCAAGCATGACAATGCATGATTTACTACATGATTTCAAACGGATAGAGTATCATAAAGCTTACCTTGCAGCTTTGCTTAGAGCCATAAGGTGAGTGATGATGAAGACAAATATATGAGTAGCAACCTTGTTTTTTATGAATGTTTTTAGTTATAGTTTGTCTGTTGACTGAGACTAAATTTGATTATGTGCAGAAAAGGTGCAGATGTAAGAGGATATATGGTATGGTCGTTGTTTGACAACTTTGAATGGAATAGTGGATATAATGTAAGATTTGGATTATATTATGTGGATAGACAGACACTTGAACGAATTCCTAAACTTTCAGTTGAGTGGTTTTCTAGTTTCCTCAACAATACTAGTGATGATACCAACATAGAAGACTTGAGCAAGCAATATAGAAGCAAATATGTGACAGCAACTGCTGTTGTTTAAGTTATTTAAAACTGATCATATAATGAATTGTCAATATCTTGACAATTGTTAACAACATGCTATTTATTATTATGGGAATGTTAAGTGAATTTTACTATTAAAATAGGTTGACTTTCTTTGGATATTTACCATACCATGCTATTAGCACCCAGCTACTTGAAGCTTTAGTGCATGTTTGGAATCATGACGGGTTTGACAATGTTGACGAGCCACCGTAATTTTGTTAAACTTATTACAAATCAAAACAGACGCTTAATGAAACCACGATCAAATTTTCTTTGAGACGTGAGATTGGTTGTGGTTTGTAGTTTTTGTCTCCTAAAGTGATTTCTACACTCAAATCTATTGTTTAACTCATTCTTATATATGATAAGACCTAAACATAAATCATTTACCTAACTTTACTTTTAATCTAAATAAAAATCAATTTCCTCCAAAACCAAACATACACTGACAAAATTAACACACGTATTGATCAAAGATGGAAAAGAAATGTAAACTTACACAATTTTTATATAGTAAACAACTTACGCTTTCTGTGTTGTTTTTTTTTTAATATGTTTATCTCTTAAAAAATAATTTTCATTATTATGGAGATGAAATATTAAATTATTATTAATAATTTTTTGGCCAAGTAGTTTATAAACTATACTCGCATAGAAGTTCATGTCACGATTCAAACTCAAACCACTGCATATATCAACTCATACCGATAAGTATCAGTGCCTTTATAGTTATCAAGGTAAGAGACCAATATTTATTTTATGAAAGGATTAAGAATATTGTTTTTCTTGTTGTGAAAAAATTACTGTTTCAATCGTATTATATTATGTAACCAAAAAAAAAATCGTATTATATTATGGGAACTTCTACGGTACACTCGTAAATTGAGGTATGTATCGGTACTCTTGCTTCTTTAATTTATAAATTAACGATCAATTTTATGATATAAAGAGTTATTTGTCGGCATTTATATTTTAGAAAATATCATTTCATAAGAAAAAAAACATCATTCATTGTTTATAAAAAAATCATAGTAATTTTTTTACATATTATCGTAAAAAATAATCAAAATTCTCTATTATGAGCGATAAAAATTCAAAAAAAATCAATTTTATTTCGTTGACGCTTTTGATCCTTAAGATTTGATCACTATAATTATAAATGATAAAAAAATAATATATTTTTTCAAAAAAAAAATTCATTTAACTATTAATTTAAGGGTTTTGTCTACCGATACACTCAAATATGTTGTGTGTACCGTAGAATTTGCCTTATATATTACAGTGTTACGTGGTCTCCACGGTTTTATAGATTTATTTATAAGGAACTTTTACGGTACACTCACAAGATGAGGTGTACCAGTACTCTTGCATCTTAATTTTATAAATTAACGATCATTTTTTATGTAGTAAATAGCTATTTGTCAATAATTATATTTTATAGAACAATATTTCATAAGAAAAAATATCATTTTACTGTTTATAAGAATCATAGTAACTTTTTTTTTACATATTATCGTAAAAAATAATAAATGTTCTCAATTATGAGTGATAAAAATTAAAAAAATTATTTAGTTGACACTTTTGATGAATAAGATTTAATTATTATAATTATAAATGATAGAAAAATAATATATTTTTTCAAAAAACAACTTATTAACTATTAATTTAAAGAATTGGTGTATCGGTACACTCAAATATATTGGGTGTATAGTAGAATTTGCCTTATTTATATATTTATATAGACCTACCACTGTTTCTCTATTGCCACAAACCCTACTCTCTGCAATGTCGAAGAAGAAGAAACTAAGAAATTCGAAGAAGAATGTGAGAAAGGTTAATGTCTCTGGAAAACCTAAGCACTCTCTCGACGTCAACCGGAGCAATGTCGCTACAAAAAAGTCACGTTCTGCTGCAACTGTTCGCCGTCTAAAAATGTACAAAAGCAAACCCGTTCACAATCACAACCGTAAGGGAAAAGCTTGAGTTTTTTTAGAGAAGAATTTGCCTATGTGATTTCTCAATAATCACCAGAAGGTTTGTTTCAAGGATTTTGTGCTTTCATTTTAGTTTTTTTTTTTTTTTTGGTAAAATTTGGTAAATTTACTAGTTTATGAATTTTGAATGTTGTGATCGAATTCGAGGGTTCACACCTTTTTCTGATGCATTTTGACCTAAAAGTGATCAAGCCTCGGCTTCTGATTGTGAGTCTCATGGTGAAAATCACGTTTTGTTTTGCTAAATTTGGTTGATTAGTAATTCAACTGATGTTGTTATTGGATAATTTAAGAATAAAATTAGTTTACTACTATTATGTAGTTTTTTTAGATGAAATATTATGCAGTTTGATTTCACGACTATATTATCTTGTTGTAATTGACATGCTTATACATTGATTGGATTTGACGTTGTTATATCTCATAAATTGCCATGCTTCATCATGGTTTTAAATCGCGGTTGCGGTCATCTATAAAGTTGGGTGTAGCAGTTGCGTTTATGATGGTTGCAATTACCGTTGTTGCGCCGTGAAATAATTTTAAATTTTCACAAACTATATAAAGCGAAACCACGATGTTACTACACAATTTATCAAGTATAGTCTGTGTTGCTACGTAAATGCAGTCTCTGCTTCACTATGTTGTGTCTAGAGTGAAGATCATGTGTTATTATATGAATAACTGAGATGTCCAATCATGAGTAACTTGAAATTGTGGTGTGACTATGAGAATAGTGTATTTGTGCTGTGATGTGTCAAAAATACTCATTATGAATATATATACCTCATATCATGTTAATCATAGTTCTTTCAAAAAAAAAAAACCATATTAATGATAGTCTTCAAATAAGAAGTGATTTAGGACGATGATGGGAGGAAGACAAGTGTTGGGACTTGGGATCTATGATTACATAATGAAAACATGCACATCGTATTGGTGAATATGCGAGGGTTTATTATCCAATGTTGAGGGAGTACAATAACCAAAGTCTTATGATGGATCTTTACTTATTAGATCTTTAGTGTCCTTGAGGGAATTTCTAAGAGGCTTGAGGGTAATTCCCTGATGTTTGGTTCATTTACCCTAACTAGTCACCTAAATAGACTTTGAGTCGAGTTGAGTGAGCCTACGAAGATTTGAAAGTGTAGTATTGTGTCTCTTTATCAAATGCTTTGGAGTAGTTTCAGTGACGGATCTAGGATTTTTGAATAGTAGAGGCATCATACTAAAAAAAGTTTTTGAAATTTTTATGTAGGAATAAACTCACGCAATCACAATAATCATTTCCTTGATTTGTGGATGTAGTAATTGAAAATAATACTATAAAACATATTCAGGCTGATAGGTGAATGTATAATTGGAATGGAAGGAGTTTGTAGTCGATCTAGGAAAGACGCAATGAACTAACTAATGAAACTTGATTTCATTTCATCTTGTCTATTGTTTATTTCACCCTCTCTTATAACTTGTCAAACTATCAACCATCTATTTATTACCCTCGTCTTTTAACAATCAAATAACTAAATGATTCATTAACTAAGTCCCTAAGAATACAATAAAAGAAATACTTTCATCCTGCTTGTTAAAGCGACACATTAAGAGACAAAAGTGTAAATGTAGTTGATTATGTTGTTAGTGATGGTGAAACCGATTATGACAATGGATAAAGCTTAGCTACAGTACCTTAGGCACTGTGCATCCGGTTCTTCACTAATTTTCGAGTTCGGGTATGCTCCATTTAGGTTAAGCTCCATTTAGGCTAAGCTCCATTTACTCTATTTAGGGTTTAAAATCTCAACCGTTATATTTTTTTTGCCACATGTCTTGCATCCAAACCCTAAATGGAGCTTAGCCTAAATGGAACATACCCGAACTCCTAATTTTCAAAGAAACTACCTAAAACAGTTGCCAACTGATGCACTGTGTCGTCTAGGTCGCTCTGATACGTAACGGGATGGGGTTTATGTTTATGCATGCTTCATTCTCTTACGTGACTATTATGTTATTTTTATAATGTTATGGATTACGATTATGAACTAATTGATGGGGCCTACGTGCCAAAACGTTTTATGAATTATGATTATGATTTTCCGCTGCAATGTTTAAGATATTGGTTAAATTGTTATTTAACTGTTGGATTACGATATATGTGATATCTCGTTGCTTGATGTTTACTCTGATAAATGTTATGTTTTAAGAATTTTTAAATATTGGGAAAACGGGGTGTTACAATTGGTATCAGAGCAGGTCGGTCCGTCCGGTCAATTAGAGAGTCGTGTCGAGTCTTAGTAATATTTATATTACTATCTTATGTTGTTGTTGCTACTTTTGTAGAATCTCGGAAATGGCTGGAAGAAACGATGCTGCGTTAGCTGCTGCTCTACAAGCTGTTGCCCAAGCTGTGGGACAACAACCTAACGCAAATGCTGGTGCGAACGCTGAAGCTAGGATGTTGGAGACGTTCATGAAGAAGAACCCTCCGACTTTCAAAGGACGCTATGACCCTGATGGAGCCCAGACGTGGCTTAAGGAGATTGAGAGGATTTTCCGGGTTATGCAGTGCACTGAAGTTCAGAAGGTGCGGTTTGGTACTCATCAGCTAGCCGAGGAAGCTGATGACTGGTGGGTTGCTCTTCTGCCTACCCTTGGGCAGGAGGGAGCTGTTGTGACTTGGGCTGTTTTCAGGAGAGAGTTCCTGAGAAGATACTTTCCGGAAGATGTTCACGGGAAGAAGGAGATCGAGTTCCTTGAGTTGAAGCAAGGAAACATGTCTGTGACAGAGTATGCTGCCAAGTTCGTGGAGCTGTCAAAGTTCTACCCGCTCTATACTGCTGAGAATGCTGAGTTCTCGAGATGCATCAAGTTCGAGAACGGTTTGAGGCCCGACATCAAGAGGGCGATTGGATACCAACAGCTGAGAGTTTTTCAGGATTTGGTTAATAGCTGCAGGATCTACGAAGAGGATACGAAGGCTCACTACAAGGTAGTGAATGAGAGGAAGGGCAAGGGACAGCAGAGTCGTCCTAAGCCGTACAGTACCCCCGCTGATAAAGGGAAACAGAGGATGGTCGATGATAGGCGGCCTAAGAAGAAGGATGCTACAGAGATTGTGTGTTTCAATTGTGGTGGGAAAGGCCACAAAAGCAACGTCTGCCCTGAAGAAATCAAGAAGTGTGTTCGGTGTGACAAGAAAGGTCATATTGTAGCTGAATGCAAGCGTACGGACATTGTGTGTTTTAACTGCAATGGAGATGGTCATATTAGTTCACAGTGTACTCAGCCTAAGAGGGCGCCGACTACTGGTAGAGTCTTTGCTTTGACTGGTACTCAGACAGAGAACGAGGATCGTTTGATCAGAGGTACTTGCTATATTAATAATACTCCTTTAGTTGCTATTATTGATACTGGTGCTACGCATTGTTTTATTGCTTTCGATTGTGTTTCTGCTTTGGGTCTTGATTTGTCTGATATGAATGGAGAGATGGTTGTCGAAACTCCAGCTAAGGGTTCGGTGACTACTTCTCTCGTATGTTTGAAATGTCCTTTGTCTATGTTTGGTCGTGATTTCGAAATGGATTTAGTTTGTCTACCTTTGAGCGGTATGGATGTGATTCTGGGTATGAACTGGTTAGAGTACAACCACGTTCTTATTAATTGTTTTAGCAAGTCAGTGCATTTCTCTTCCGTCGAAGAGGAAAGTGGTGCGGAGTTTTTATCTACTAAGCAGCTGAAGCAACTGGAACGCGACGGTATCTTGATGTTTTCGTTAAGGGCTACTTTATCTATTGAGAATCAAGCAGTGATTGATAGGTTACCGGTGGTGTGTGATTTTCCTGAAGTTTTTCCAGATGAGATTCCTGATGTGCCTCCAGAGAGAGAAGTTGAGTTTTCTATTGATCTTGTCCCTGGAACGAAGCCGGTCTCGATGGCACCTTATCGTATGTCTGCTTCTGAGTTATCTGAGTTGAAGAAACAGTTGGAAGACTTGCTTGAGAAGAAGTTTGTTAGACCGAGTGTTTCACCTTGGGGAGCGCCGGTTTTGTTAGTAAAGAAGAAAGATGGTAGTATGAGGCTATGTATTGATTATCGACAGTTGAACAAGGTAACTATCAAGAATAGGTATCCACTTCCGAGAATTGATGATTTGATGGATCAGTTAGTGGGTGCACGTGTTTTTAGCAAGATTGATTTGAGGTCGGGTTATCACCAGATTAAAGTAAAGGATGAAGATATGCAGAAGACAGCTTTCAGAACGCATTATGGTCACTATGAATATAAAGTTATGCCTTTTGGTGTTATTTCTGGTGATGGTATTGCAGTGGATCCGTCTAAAGTTGAAGCGGTATCACAGTGGGAGACTCCTAAGTCAGTTACTGAGATTAGAGGTTTCTTGGGTTTAGCTGGTTATTATAGAAGGTTTATTGAAGGGTTTTCTAAGTTAGCTCTTCCGCTAACGCAGTTGACTTGTAAAGGTAAAACTTTTGTGTGGGACGTTCATTGTGAGAACAGTTTCGGTGAATTGAAGAAGCGTTTGACGACTGCTCTAGTGTTAATTTTGCCGAAGTCAGATGAACCTTTTGTGGTATATTGTGATGCGTCCAAGTTGAGTTTAGGAGGTGTACTTATGCAAGAAGGTAAAGTGGTAGCTTATGCTTCAAGACAGTTGAGAATTCATGAGAAGAATTATCCTACGCATGATCTCGAGTTGGCGGCCGTAGTCTTTGTATTGAAGATATGGAGACATTACTTGTATGGTTCGAGATTTGAGGTGTTTAGTGATCACAAGAGTTTGAAGTATTTGTTCGATCAGAAGGAATTGAATATGAGACAGCGAAGATGGCTTGAATTGTTGAAAGATTATGACTTTGGTTTGAATTATCATCCAGGTAAAGCTAATGTTGTTGCAGATGCCTTGAGTAGGAAGACATTGCATATGTCCGCCATGATGGTCAGAGAGTTCGAATTACTCGAACAGTTTAGAGATATGAGTTTGGTTTGCGAATGGTCACCCCAGAGTGTGAAACTGGGTATGCTGAAGATTGATAGTGAATTTCTGAAAAATATCAAGGAAGCACAGAAAGTTGATGTAAAGTTTGTGGACTTGTTGGTTGCTAGGGATCAGACTGAAGACAGTGATTTTAAAATCGACAATCAAGGGGTGTTGAGATTCCGAGGAAGAATTTGTATCCCAGACAATGAAGAGATTAAGAAGATGATTCTTGAAGAGAGTCATAGAAGTAGCTTGAGTATTCATCCGGGAGCTACGAAGATGTATCATGATTTAAAGAAGATTTTCTGGTGGTCTGGTTTGAAACGAGATGTGGCACAGTTTGTGTATTCCTGTTTAGTTTGTCAGAAGTCGAAAGTTGAGCATCAGAAACCTGCTGGAATGATGGTACCTTTAGACGTGCCAGAATGGAAATGGGATAGTATATCCATGGATTTTGTGACGAGTTTGCCAAATACTCCTAGAGGGCACGACGCAATTTGGGTTATTGTTGATAGATTGACGAAGTCGGCTCATTTTCTACCGATTAATATTAGTTTCCCTGTTGCCCAGTTGGCAGAGATTTACATCAAGGAGATTGTGAAGTTGCATGGTGTTCCTTCGAGCATTGTGTCAGATAGAGATCCAAGATTTACTTCTAGATTTTGGAAAAGTTTGCAAGAGGCTTTGGGTTCGAAGTTGAGGTTGAGTTCGGCGTATCATCCACAAACAGATGGTCAGTCAGAGAGGACAATTCAGTCGCTAGAGGATTTGTTGAGAATTTGTGTTCTTGAGCAAGGAGGAACTTGGGATAGTCATCTTCCGTTGATCGAGTTCACATACAATAATAGTTATCATTCAAGTATTGGAATGGCACCTTTCGAGGCTTTATATGGTCGGAGATGCAGAACTCCGTTGTGCTGGTTTGAGTCAGGTGAAAGAGTGGTCTTAGGACCAGAGATTGTTCAGCAAACTACCGAGAAAGTTCAGATGATCCAAGAGAAACTGAAAGCGTCGCAGAGTCGACAAAAGAGTTATCATGATAAGCGTAGGAAAGATCTTGAGTTCCAAGAAGGAGACCACGTGTTTTTGAGAGTCACTCCTATGACTGGTGTAGGACGTGCTTTGAAGTCAAAGAAGTTGACCCCGAAGTTCATTGGTCCGTATCAGATATTGGAAAGAGTTGGAACGGTGGCTTACCGCCGCATCTTTCGAATTTGCACAACGTTTTCCATGTGTCGCAACTTCGAAAGTATGTTCCGGATCCATCTCATGTAATCCAAAGTGACGATGTGCAAGTTAGAGACAACCTTACGGTAGAGACTTTACCGGTGAGGATTGATGATCGTAAAGTGAAGACGTTGAGAGGCAAGGATATACCTCTCGTGAGAGTCGTTTGGACGGGAGCGACTGGTGAGAGCTTGACGTGGGAGCTTGAGAGTAAGATGCTGGAGTCTTATCCAGAGTTATTTGCTTGAGGTAAATTTTCGAGGACGAAAATCTTTTAAGTGGGGGAGAGTTGTAACGCCCACTTTCGTTTAATCGTTTATTTAATTGAGTTTAGGTGATTATATTATATTTATATAATATATGCATGATTTTGGTATGTCTTGATGATTTATGATGATTTGATCGATGACGTGTTAAGTTATGAGCTTTGGAAGATTTGATTAGAATAGGATAATTATTTTATTGTTAAATAAAATAAAGATTTGAAAATAATATAAAATATTTAGTTGAGGGCTGTTTTGATATTTTAGATAGTTTTGGGGGAGAAAGTGAGATAAGATAAGTTATTAGAAAGAGGTATAAATAGGGAAGACCTAATATCTTTAGAAAACTATTGTACGTGAAAACTTTTGGAAAAAGGGAGAAAAGCTTAGAGAGGAGCAAGAGACCAAGAGTGCTGCGATTTTCTTCAAACAATGTAAGGGTGAGACTAATAATTCAATAACGTTGATTGTTGTAATTCTGATGATTAATTGACAAGGTTAGGATTGATTTAGAAAAGTTTTGGAGTTAGGTCAAAACCCTAAAAATTGATGATCAAATGGTAAAACTTGTTTAGATTGATGTAGAAACCGTCCTTTAACCTTAGAACATGTTTAGGATGGATTATGGAATCAAAATTAGACATTGAACCATGTTGTGTGTTGGATTTTTGAGAAAAACCCTAGTCTGCCCGTGCTTCTGTTCATCGCTCGCCACGGCGAGTGATGATCCTCGCCTCGCGAGTGATACTCGCCTCGCGAGTGATGAACTTCATCGCTCGCCACGCGAGCCCTTTCCCTTCGCCTCGCGAGTTGTTTGGTGCAACTCGCCATGGCGAGCAACCCTTCTCGCCTCGCGAGCTTAGGCAGAGTGCATGTCATATTTTGTGTTTCGACATTTTTAGTTGGACCTTGGATGCCATAGAGTGCCTGAACATACCTAGTATTGATTAGGAATGAATGTAGGATCAGAGGGAACCCAGAACAACAGTAGTTTGGGAGATGAGTGGTACTCGCCATGGCGAGTAAGAGCTCTCGCCTCGCGAGTACAACCAGAATGTACTTGCTTGAGTGTTTGTGCGATCTGTGTCGCACGTGTTAATCAAGAGCGAACCCCTAGTTGGTATTAAGACCTAATGATGACGTTTAATGCAGTCTATAGAGTTGTTTAAGTTATGTTGATATTAAATGGACATGAACTAATGTATTGTATATTCATGCAAGAAATGAAGGTTGATATTCCTGATATTTATAAGCTATTAATATAATGATACCATTTTGTTTATGTGACCTGTTTATGCTGCTTCCGTTATTTAACTAAGTGCATAAGTTTATGATGAAGTTAGCTCCAAATTATTGGATGCATGTTGATATGTTGATTACGATGTTTTTGTTCATAAGTGTCCATGCATAGCATCTCATTGAGCTTAGTCCTCACCACGAATAATAGGAGCTTTGTCCTCCGCACGATTAAAGTATATTAATACTTATGATGGCGATTGGTACCACATGCATATAGGGAGTCTAAGAGCATTGTCACATTGTCATGATTAAGATGCCTTGTTGATGATGATTGAATACGTGATTACGTGATAAGTGTTTATCAATTATGTGATTTTGTTCATGATAATTGGATATATGATTATGTTATAACTGTTTAGCAATTATGCAATGTTATTTAAGGAATGATTATGATGTTAATTTATAATTCGCAATTACATTGACTAATGTTATTTGATTATGAAATCTCACCCCTTCTGCTTGAAAATGTTGCCCTTCGTATGGGTAACTTGCAGGTGATCGTGCTTAGTGTGCAGTTTGCTTTCGTGAGTTGGCCTTGCCTTCACTGTGTCGTCTAGGTCGCTCTGATACGTAACGGGATGGGGTTTATGTTTATGCATGCTTCATTCTCTTACGTGACTATTATGTTATTTTTATAATGTTATGGATTACGATTATGAACTAATTGATGGGGCCTACGTGCCAAAACGTTTTATGAATTATGATTATGATTTTCCGCTGCAATGTTTAAGATATTGGTTAAATTGTTATTTAACTGTTGGATTACGATATATGTGATATCCCGTTGTTTGATGTTTACTCTGATAAATGTTATGTTTTAAGAATTTTTAAATATTGGGAAAACGGGGTGTTACACCCACCCTCCTCTTCGAATGGTCGAAACCCCACTAACTCCTCTCGAAGGTCATCCAATAAATGTTCCTCCCACACAAACAACCGCCTCCGCCATTCGAAGTTCCACACCACATTCAGACTAGGCTCTCCAACCATGTCCCCCACACTCTCCCCTTTTTGATTTGAAGTAGAAAACAATCTCGGATATTTATCCCGAAAAGGCATACCACCCCTCCAAGCATCCTTCCAAAAGCTACTTTTCCATCCATTTCCCACACACCTAACCAATGCCGAGTTAAACCACGAAACCCCACCAAACTCCTCCAAACTTACAATATCCTTCCACCAAGATGAAGTCCATCTCGGCCAAGTATTCGAAGTACCTTCCAATGACAAAGATACATTGTCACCATATTTAGCCACCAAAACCTCCTTCCATAAAGCATTATCCCCAACCAACAACCTCCATCTCCATTTAGCTAGAAGACTCACATTGACCACCCTAATATCCCTCACTCCCAACCCACCATTTTCCTTCTTTTGACAAATCGACTTCCACTTCATCCAACTAATCTTCTTCCCACCACCCCATAAAAACTCTTTTTGCATGCGAACAATCTTCTTCCACACCACCACTGACATCTTCATAAAAGATAAATAGAAAATGGGGATGAAATTAAGAACGGAGTTTATAAAGACAATTCTTCCCCCCAAAACTTATATACTTGTTCCCCCACGAGTTCAACTTCCTATCAAGGAGATTTATCAAGGGTTGCCAAGTGGAGCATCTCCTATGATTTGCCCCCACCGGAAGCCCTGAATATTTAAAAGGAAAAACCCCTTGAGAGCAATGCAGAAAATTACAAGTCATCTCCATAAACTCGGTTTGAACATTCACCCCGATCAAGCAACTTTTCACAAAATTAACCTTCAAACCCGAAGCCTTCTCAAAACCTTGAAGCAAAGCCTTTAAGGTCCATAAGTTTTCCACCGTCAGAGTACCGACACAAAGTGTATCATCGCATATTGAAGGTGTGAAACCTCCACCTCATTCCCAACAAAACGGAACCCCTCATACAAATTAAGAGAAACCGCATTCCGCATTCCGCATCAATCCACTAAAACCCTCCGCAACCACCAAAAACAAAAAAAGGAGCCAAAGGATCACCTTGTTTAAGGCTCCTTTGAATATTAATTTCCTCCATAGGACTCCCATTAATAAGGATTGACATACTCCCCCCCACACACACAAGCCTTCATCCAATCCACCCACATATGACAAAAACCCAATCTAACCAACATATACTCCAAAAAACTCCAATCTACCGAGTCATAAGCCTTTTCAAAATCAACCTTGAGGATCAAACACTTACGTTTCGCTTTCTTGGCATAATCCACCAACTCATCTATTACCATGACTCCATCCACCAAATTTCTCCCTTTAAGGAAAGCCGATTGATTGGAAGAAATAATAGAATTCATAACACCGACCAATCTTCTAGCTAATACCTTTGCTAGCAACTTGTAGAGGCATCTTAGCAAAGATATCGGCCTAAAGTCTTTCAACTCCATCGGAGAATAAACCTTAGGAATCAAAGCCAAAAAAAATGCCAACATACCTCCAGGCAAAACTCCATTGGCATGGAATTGATCAAACATATCCCTCACCTCATTCTTGATCAAATACTAAAATTCCTTAATGAAAGCGAAATTAAAACCGTCCGGTCCCGGACTTTTATCCCCGTCACTCTCCTTCACCACCGCCTCAATCTCCAATAACGAAAATGGAGCAATTAGTCCCCCATTTTCATCCTCGGTTAGAGAAGGAAAAGGAACCCCCTCCAACTTTGTCCTAAAACACGGCAGATTTGCAACATGATTAGAGAAATAGTCAAACACCTCTTTCCGTTGGAGACACCGCCCACGACAACCATATGCCATATGATATTATATATATCTAATAACATACAAACTCATACGACCAAAATAGACTGGTTTTATAATAATTTTTTGCACTAGTTAAAACATTTTTACTAATCCCCATGAACTTAGCTCATTTGGTAAGGAATGATGCACAATATATGCAGGGACCGTGGTTCGAACCTCAGACACCCCACTTATTCATCTTTAAGATGAATTTCTCTAACCATCAGACTACTTGACAAAAAAAAAAAACATTTTACTAGTTATATAATTTTTTGATAAACTATTTCAAATAACGCTTGAATTTATAGTTTTGTCATTTTTTTTCAATTTTACTCTTGTTATCTTAATCGAAAAAAAAAACATATTTGATAAATATATACTTTTATAAATGAGTTGTCAAAAAACTACATTGCAAAACACCAAACTACTTCCTTCTTTTTAAAATGAGTGTCGTATTAGCTAAAAAAATATTGTTTTAAAATGAATGTCACTTTTATTTTTCAATGTAATAATATTTTTTTCTTTTCAACTGTACTCTTCAATTAATAATATATACATTATTTCGAAAGTATTAATTTTTCCTTAATAAAAAACAAACCAAAAGTTGAATAGGATAATTTGGTAAGATAACATATATATTTTTCTTTTAATTAATGGATTTATTTAATGTGTCAAAAAATCTTAAACCGCGTTCATTTTAAAACAGGGAGGAGTAGATATTTACTCGTAGTCGGTGATCCACGTAATCCAAGCCCAAATCTTATAACTATACTGGGAGGCACTGTTATTACAGTCGCCAAAAACCCTAATTCCACCTTGCGGCCATTCTTCGTATCTCTACAATGACGAAGAAGAAAGAGCGAAACGTTAACCTCTCCGGTAAACCAAAGCACTCCAACGACGCCAATCGGAGCAATGACTCCAAGACCGAAAAGCGGTCCGCCGCCACCGTCCGCCGTCTCAAGATGTACAAAACCCGACCTGTTCGAAACCGTAAGGGTCATGTCTTGAGCAACGAGTATCAATCCAAAGATCTTCCATGCACCAGAATCAAACCCGATCGTCAATGGTTCGGTATGTTCAATTTGAAGGATTCGATTTTGTTCATTGCAATTCTTCAAATTCAGCTAGTTAATTTCAGGGTTTTGATTTGGTTTTCTGATTTGTAGGGAATACTCGTGTTGTGAATCAGAAAGAGCTTGAGTTTTTCAGAGAAGAAATGGCGAAGCATAGTGCAAGTAATTACAATATTATTCTTAAGGGGAAGAATTTGCCTATGTCACTTCTCAATGATTATCAGAAGGTTTGTTTGTTTCTTCATGATCTGCTTTAATTGTTGAAATGATTTTGTAAATTATGTGAATTTATTGGTTTATGGTTTTGAATGTTGTAGCAATCGAGGGTTCATCTTCTTGATAGAGAGCCTTTTTCGGATGCATTTGGACCTAAGACTAAAAGAAAGCGTCCAAGTCTTTTGGCTTCTGATTATGAGTCTTTAGCTAAGAAAGCCGATGGTTCTCAAGGTAGAAATCCTGAATTCGATATAAATTGGGTTGTTTAGTTAGTTGTGTTACATGGGTTAGGTCTAGTTTTGTTGTATTAGAAGATGTGTTATATTCTTAGAAAGTTAAAAATAATCTATGAAGCACTGACACGACACCGACAACACTGGTAATAATTTGTAAAAATGACATGTCGGTGCTACAAAGAAAATGACTGTTTTTTAAAACCAAAGAAAAGGACTAGCAAGTAGCAACGCTCATTTAATACTATTTTTCCAACTGCGAGTCTTATATTTGGTGAAATTCATATAGGTCCTACCACTACCCATTCCCTAAATGTTGTATCAACATGAATTTTGTCCAATAAAAGAGTGTTAGAGTGAGTGTTGCTAGCACTCCTCTAAAACCAAATTATTTAAAGAGTGCTAATGGTTTTTTTAGCTCATCCGTAGGTGTTGTAACTTGGTTACTTGTTTTTACATTTGTGTGTTCAGTTTATTTGCTTAATGAAGAATGGTTGATGCAGTTTTCTGTTTCCTTAGTGGGAATACTTGTTTATATATTTGACATGTTTCTTTGACCAAATGATGTTGTTCTTAATCTGATAACTGTTTGTGTTTTTCCTACATTACTTTCCTTTGCAGATGCTTTTGAAGAGAAGCATGCTTCTGGTACGGCTGCAGAAGCTGATGAAGCAGATGGATTTAGAGATTTAGTGCGACATACCATGTTTGAAAAGGGTCAAAGCAAACGTATATGGGGTGAACTTTACAAAGTGATAGATTCTTCAGATGTTGTTGTCCAGGTAGTGTGTCACCCTGTTGCTAAAATTTTGTTTAACTTTTCACCTGTCTATGTTGACGGATTCTGACCTGACAAGCATTTATGTAATTCCATTGTTTAATACTATTGTGATAATGTTAAAAAATTATGCTTTATGATGTGTATATCTGCTGCAAATCTGCATGCTATATTGCTCTGTTAATGTGAAGTACGAACGTTGTTATGAATTTGAGTAAAGTTTGTCATGGTAAAGCAAGGGACAAAACTAGAATTTGGGAGCTCATGTGTTACACTGATAAAGCATTTTTATTTTTTTTCATATGATTGTTTCATGCTTATTTAAGCTGATGAACCAATGGTAGGTCGAATTTGTTTGACTTTTAGATTCCCAGCAGATACCACATACTTTTGTCTTCAAATCTTTGAAAGTATTGTATCTGTCCTGATACAGGTTATAGATGCAAGGGATCCACAAGGCACAAGATGTTACCATTTAGAGAAGCATTTGAAAGAAAACTGCAAGCACAAACACATGGTGCTTTTATTGAACAAGGTAACTAATATCTTTATTTTGCTCTTTTTGTTTTAAATTGTTGCTAGATACCCTTAATTTATTTCTTTACATTATAAATCATTTCAAATCCTCATTCTTTTTGCAGTGCGATCTAATTCCTGCTTGGGCAACAAAAGGATGGCTTAGAGTTTTGTCAAAAGAATATCCAACGCTAGCATTCCATGCAAGTATTAATAAGTCCTTTGGAAAGGTATACTCTTGACTTCATCTTTAGTTGATTTGTTGGCCAATTTTCAGCAATGCGTCAATCAATGAATAAAAAAAGACAAGTGAAGCTGGAGATAATCATCTCCTTTCCTCTCCATTAACTCTTGTATACCTTTAGCTATTTGCTATCTTATTTATTGCTCATTATCATGATTAGGGTTCACTTCTATCGGTTCTGAGACAATTTGCAAGATTGAAAAGTGATAAGCAAGCAATATCTGTTGGTTTCGTTGGATATCCAAATGTTGGGAAGTCATCAGTGATCAACACATTGCGTACAAAGAATGTAATCTTTCTTTTTCCTTCACTGCTTCTTATTTCCTGCTTAAGTTTTAAATTGGAGATGAATTAAAGCAAAGGAGACAAGTATATTTGCAACTCCAGAATTATAATTCCTGGCCGATTAATGTGTCATAGGTTTGCAAGGTTGCTCCAATTCCAGGGGAAACAAAAGTCTGGCAGTATATTACCCTTACAAAGAGGATCTTTTTGATTGATTGTCCAGGAGTTGTCTACCACAACAATGACTCTGAAACAGATGTTGTGCTGAAGGGTGTGGTAGGTTTTCTCCTGTTTCCTTTTTACTTTGGTTGCGTGATACTTCAATAAAGAATATTTTGTTCGATTCCCAAGACTGGAAGTGCAAACATAATTTATTTGAATCTGAACGATATTTGAAAGATTACTAACAATCATGTTGGTTGTAGACCAATCAGCCTTGTGATACATCCTATATTTTTCTGGGTTTTGAACTTGTGATATATTATTCATGTCTTGTTTTGGGACCAAGTCCCAGGAAGAGCTATTCTTAGATTTTGGTAGACTTAATATTGACTAGCATATTACCTATGTGGCTGTCATTTTACCCAGCCACTTACACTGGTCGTATACCAAGAATTATTCATGCACACAGAATTTGATTGTGATCAATATTGCTTCTTCCTCATTTTGATTTGTAAGAATGTACATGTCTTTGATTGATATGTAATGGTGCATTGAGTTATATTGTGCTGACCTATCAGTCTAGCATCCCCTGAATGATCGTAACTTTTATCATGTTATAGATTGCGATTGTTGGAATGCATACTTGTTTGCTTGCCCAATGAATATTTTATGCTCATGCTTGTCAATAGTAGAAGTTTTTGTGGAATTCATTTTGCATGTTTGTTGTCAAATATATTATTATTATTACTATCTGCCTTTTCTACTGGGCGCTTCATTTTAACATATATTATGATAAAGTATTTTTGGCAAATAGGATTAAAATAAATTCATTATATAGTGTATAATATTGTTCCTATTGTAGTGGGGTGGTCATATACTCATATTTCAATGGGATTTAATTTTTTAATTAATATTTGAAATAATATTTTTAAAGGATAAATAGTAAATAAAATAGTTTAAATGAAGGGTAAAATATGTAAGAAAAATGCCAGCCCAAACCCATGTATGCTTTTTATATCTTTATATATAGTATAAATATAGTATAGATTATTATCGTTGTTGTTGTGGCTTAATACTTTATTTATTTTCAGGTTCGTGTAACAAACTTGAAAGATGCTGCTGACCATATAGGTGAGGTTTTGAAACGTGTGAAGAAGGAGCACTTGACAAGAGCTTATAAAATAAAAGAATGGTATTGTTCCTTGTCTCCTTACTTCGTGGTGAATAGTAGATCTTCGTATAGTGTGTCCAACTTTTGTATTCTTGTTTTTGCTAAGAACAACATATTATTTAAAAGCTTTTGTTAGATTTTAATTTTCCTTCGCTGTAGTTCAATCATCTTGTAAGGAATTATGAACAGTAAGGTGGTGAGGATATGATTATTCTTGATCCGACTTTACATGCCATTTATACTGGCCTTGATTTGGTTATCTGTGTATTATTATAGCTTGTTTATAATGTAACAATAGTATCTTGTATACCAAAGCTTGTATTTAATAATGCCATATATCTTGTCATCAGGGTTGATGAAAATGACTTCCTACTTCAGCTTTGCAAGTCATCGGGCAAACTCCTTAAGGTATTCTTTTTGAATTAATCTTAATTCTTAGTTTGATATTAAAAAAAAGGTTGTCTAGACTGATCATCAGCTTTATTAGTATACTCTAGCTTTCCTCAATTTGACTTAGACTAGATATGCCCTCTGTGATGGAGCTAAAGAAACATTTTTCATCTCTTGATCTTCTGCTTGCTTTATAGAAGAATGCAGTGAACTTCAATTACTAATTTTTCCCTTTATGTTACAGCATGTCAAATCGTTTCATTTAGTTACTGTTCCAATTTGTTTTTCTTGAACTTTTATATTCCTTATGTTAAGACAAGGTTACACTTTGATGCGACTTTTACTTAATGGCTTTTCCAGGGTGGTGAACCTGACCTTATGACCGCAGCAAAGATGATACTTCACGATTGGCAGAGGGGTAAAATTCCCTTTTTTGTCCCTCCTCCGCGACAGGATGCCTTGTCCGAGTCTGAGGAGCCTAATGTTAATGGCATAGATGTTGACGAGGCAGTTGACCATAACCAGGCATCTGCTGCCATTAAAGCTATTGCAAATGTTCTTTCGTCCCAGCAGCAAAGAAATGTACCAGTTCAAGGGGATTTATATAACGAGAATGAGCTGGATGAAGAAACTGCTGACCAACTTCCAGACACTGGGGATTATACAGATGAAGATAGTGACGCATCTGAGGAGGATCCATCCACTGAGGTCCCATCTGAGCAGGATCCATCCACTGATGTTCCATCTGAGCAGCTTATTTCTGCTGAGCCGGTCCCAACAAGTGAATCATGAGTTTCAGTTGCGGGTTTAGCTGTTAGGGTTTATGTTGGTTTTAATTTTGATTCCTGATATTTTGTTTAAGAGAACAAGCTCCATTTCCGCCGCATCTTCTTTAACAATGGTCAGCTCCATTTCTGGACTTCATTTGTCTCAGATATGATTGTCAAATCATCAATTATACTTTTGGGAATTCTGTTCTGGTAATATAAATGAAGCTTCAGTTATGGTTTGTTTATCAGCTGGTCTTTGGATACGGAGATGATTTTGATTTGTTGAGCATAGTTTTAGTGGATATAGTTTGCACAATGGATATTTTGTTTTATCTATATGTAATTTTTACCATTATAAGCTACTTCGATATAATATTGAGTAAATTACACTCATCTCCTCTCAAAAATGCTTGAATTACACTCATCTCCTCTCTTATGTTAAAATATACGCTCCCCTCTCTTGAAAAGTAAAATTTACACTCTCCTCCCCTATAAGATATTTGAATTACAATCCCCTCCTTTAATAATTAAATATGGACTACTCTTTAATTTAATTTAACATCATTAAATATTTGTGTAATATATATTAATTTTGAATCACCATTTACAAAATACAAATTCAGTTTCTTTATATCTAAATGTCAATAACAATTAAATTTAAATATTATGTTATTAATTTTATAATTTAGAGTATAAAATTCACTTTTAAATAACCATACTTAATTGTTTCAAAAAAAAAAAATTATACTTAATCGATTTTAGTAATTTTTTTACATATTATAATAGGATAAAAATGAGCTGCATTAAAATTGATAGACAACGTTATGCATAATGTTGTAGTTTTTATGGACGATTGTCTATAATAAGATAAAAATAATATATATAATACTATAAAAACAAAGACAAACACTTGGCAATAATAGAATAAAAATGAGCTACATTAAAATTGATAGACAACGCTATCCACAATGTTGTAGTTTTTAAGGACGATTATTTATAATAAGAGAAACATATGACACAAGAAGGGAGAACTGGATTTGGTGGTTGCACACCAGTGTTAATTACTATGTGTAGTAATAGTCTCATTCAGTCCATTAAAAATTGGCATAAGTTCCAATATATTTGTGTAATTTTTTTTTTAAATTCTTTGACTTTTGAGTTACGTGGTTCAAGTGGCTTTTCCCATTTCTATGCCTAAAGTTATGTGTTTTGAACGAACGAATTGAACCTAATAAACCGAATCAAACTGTTCGTAAACTTTAAACGAGCCGAACTCGAGCTGAAAAAAATTCGTGTCAAACTCGAACCGAACCAATTCTTAACGAGTCGAGTCAAGTTCAGACAGGTTCGATTTGACTCATTTCCATCCCACAAGGCTGTTGTATGCTTATTTTAAATCCTAAAATTTTATGATATATATTTTTTTTTTTCTTTTTTAAGTGTTTGGATGGTGTAAAATTTTATAAGATTGGAATTTGAGTTTCGAAAAGATGAAAAAATGTTATCATTATTAAAAATAAAGACATAATTTGGGTGCGTTATTAAACCTATATTTATCATCCATTAGCTAATTTTTTTTCTTCAGAAAGAGCTCTATATCAACTATCAACTCTGATGTGATATGTGGCACCCATGTAACAGTGAGACCCAGACTTGAATGAAACCAAACACGCTCGACATCAACTGGTTGTGGACTATAATCACTTACATTGACATCTGTAACCAACCCTTAACATATTAGAAGTTTCTTTCATAAATCATGTGTAATGTTTGGTGGCATTTAACATGCACAAATTATAAATTTGTACAAATTATAAATTTGTGCATCATGCACAAGTTACCTTCTCATCCATTGATAACCATTGATATATTATTATTTTATATGGACGGTTCAGATCAAAGACCGGTTACTTATTACCAACTTTTTGTCATTGTACCAAAAACAAAAACAGCAACCCCACCTCTGAATTGTATATAATAAAAGTTAGAAATGGACTTTTATGTGGGTTATAAATTATTTTAACGTGTAGACTTTTGCTTTTTTGATAGGATTATTTCTTTAACTAAAAATAAATTATTAAACTGTACCCAAAAAGAAAAAGTATTAATATTATTCATGTGTTCTTCAAAGAATCTTCATCTTTACCAATTTTTTCTTTCTAAAAATTCAGATCTTTAAATCTGAAAAAGCACAACCACAAAAAAATGTTCATTTTTGGAAAACCACCACAACCTTACCACATCCTTTTCTTAATATCTGCCAAAGTATAGAGTAAGAATCCTCTTGAATTATTTGACAGGATTATTATGTAGAATTATTTTAGTTCAATTTGTCACAACTTCCTTCCTATCTCTAACTTCGGTTCATGTTTCTAATTGTGTAAATCATTAAAGGAAATTTAAATTTAAGCTTACAACCAAAAATGACAAAAGTAGAAGAGATGGGGGCGTGAATTTGTTTTCCAGCTTTTACAAAGAAAAAAACCACCCTAAAAAAAACAGATCTGAGTTTCACGTTCTAAGTATATCTTCATCTCATAATATTCAACTTCTTAAAATTGGGTTATGGGGTTATTCTTTCATCTCAACAAGATATTAAATATTGTACTTGTAGGAAATGTTACAAGTGGATTCATTGGTTCTTTGATTTGATAAAATTTTCCTTCGAACTTAAGTGGGAAATGGAAAGAAATTTAACAGAGAATGTGTTACTGGAGAGTGGGTCGCTGAAAATAAAAAGAAGGATGTGGGGGAGGATTGGTTTAGAGAATGGTTTTTGCAGATGGGTTGCTGGAAATTTAACAGTAGTATGAACAAATTAAAAGCACCTTTTTTTTTTTTTTATGAATGAATGAAGGGAGAGAGAGAGTAACCGAGAGAAAAAGAAGAGATGAACAAATTAAAAGCACTTTTTTTTAGAGAATGGTTTTTTTCAAAAATAAAAATCTAATATGGATGGAGGTGTAATTGTTTTTAATCATTTATAGGAGTTCAATTAACAAAAACAAACAACCAATATTTACTATTAAAATATGTTTCAATTTTTTATTTATTTTTATTCCAGCAGGTAAGCAACCCACACCTGTCCTTCAACAAACAATTTGTGCATGGTGCACAAATTTAACACTTGTGCATACTAAATGCCACCGTAATGTTTACACAATATTTATGCTGGAAAAGGCTATATCATCATTATTTTAAAATAGTCATTGTTATTGGTAAGCCTACTATGAACCCTAAAAATGGAGTCCACCCTAAAATCTCCACACCAATCATTGGGAAAGTCTCGATATCAAACTAATTATGTAGTACCATATGATATAAATCTTGCTAAAAAGACAATTTATCAAGCTTTTAGTTAAAATTAAGAAGGTCCAGGTTTAATCTCTGCCACTAATTACTATTAACAAATTTCCCGTCTTTCTAACAAACTAATTACTAATATTTTGTCTTAATTTTTTTTCTTCAATTTAACAAAGCAAAGTTATAAAATATCAATACACTCAATAAAAAATAGTGTAAAAAGTGAGCATTCGGTGTAGATTCGTTGACAATATTACAGACAACAACAAACCAACCAAGTCACCAAAGTGCGATTGATTGATAATATATTAATATATAAGAAGAAAAATCCTCTTAAAAAAATGCAAGAAGAAAAATATAATATAAGAGGGCACGTGCATACTGCTGCATTTAGATGTGTTGCTTTTGCATTTGTATTCTTGAGGCACCTATATCAATACTCTTTGCAATTTATTTTTGGTTAGAATATTCTTTGCAATTAATAGTATAAAATTGTTTTTAGGGGAAAATTGGTTATAAAACAAGTCATTGATTAGTTAATGAATTCTAGTTAAAGCCAAATTGTTGATAAAATTTGAGTGTAAATGACCGTTGAAATAATTCTAAGAAAATGTTAATAACGTTATTTGTTAAGAAGACTAAATAAAAAGTTTTGCTAACAAGTGTTTTATGATGAATAAGTATGGTGTCTGAGATTCAAACTTCGATGTTGTAGCCTGTAAATTAGAATGCATTGTTGTTATCTACCGAACTATGTTCATGGGACCATATCAAATTTATATACTACCTTAATGAAATTCTACATAATCATCATTTTCTCATTAAAAGGATATTTGCTTTATGGTCGTTGGTTTTGTATCAACATATTTGGTTTATTTAGTTAAATGAAATTTCATATTAAATTTTATTTATTTAATAATCATATCTGAAAATTCCAACGGAATCCTTCTAAATTTCTTACTATCAACCATAGAATATCTTGAGTTCACCAAAATAAATGAGAAATGATCCCCATAAATCAATAAAAAAAAGGGTGAAAAATGACTACCTACCAATATAGATTCCTTGGTGGTGGTGTTGCACTTGCAGCAGGCAACAAGTGCCATAGATATAGGAGATTATAAAGGGAAACACGTGCTTGCTGCATGAAAGTTTAGGTACATTTTGAGACCCAAATTCAACCAAATGACCCATATTATATTATTTTTCATAATGTTTTCATATGTAAGAAAATCTGTACTATAAATAAATTACTTGTATATATAAAGTAAAGTTTTTTATACCACGTGTAGTTTCCACGTTTATTTTCGAAATTTTTATTATTTTTTTATTTTAAAATGAATATTTTATTTGACAAAAATATCTCAACAAACTTTGATCCTATGCATTAAATATTTTTTTTATTGAACCTAATATTTTATGTAACAGAAATATCTCAACAAATTACGTATAATATTTTCAATACTATCCATTAAGTTTCACTTTTCTTTTTGAGGAAAAAAAAACTTCAATTAGTTACTATATAATCTTTTAGTATCGTATTATTCAATTAGTTTTTTTTATTGAGGAAAAAAAGACTTCGGTTAGTTTTTTTTTTATATTATCATTCAGCAACATATTCTAATGCAAAAATTAACTATAAATAAATGAGATTTTGTTAATCACATATTTGGAGCACAAACCGAAACTCAAATCTTCTTTTGATCTAAATTTTTTGGAGCACAAACCGAAACTCAAACCTTCTTTTGATCTGAACTTTTTCTTTGTTCAGGTTTAACAAACACCTATTCTATTATTTCTTTTACTTATACTTCGATTTTTATATAGCCAGATTTACCAAAAACTAACACCCACAAGCAGCTGCTATCAGGAGTGTTTGCATAGGAGTTACAGATTGTTTTTCTCTACTCTGCGGGAAACAATACTGCTCTTCTCTCTATTTTTATTTATAATTGAGTTAATGAAATCCATTCTTATTTTGTTTTATATTTATTATTGTTATTATAAATGATTTTGTTCAACAATTTAGCAATCAGTATTTATGTTATGTTTTCTGTTTTTTATTTTTATTTATTGATTTACGGATGCGGGTGCGATAAGTTTTGTGAATTCATTAACAGTTATGATTGGTGCGTGCCATTATGAGGACACCATAAACCCAAATGTCTATAGGAACACACACCTTTTCTAAATAACCAACCACTCACAAGTCATTTGTTTTTCTAAATGGTTATAACTTGCTAAAAGACACATTCATAAAAGACGTCTTCTAGCAAAACTTATATATATATATATATATACTATTTTCTAATCCTACTTTTTAATATAACATATTTTTATCTTTTTGTTATTTTTATTTTCGTTCAAATTTGATTCATAACTAACAAATAAATTTCATCATTTTGGTTTTTCGATTCTTTTCTAGAAATTTTGACTACAAAATTTGACCTCATTGATAGCATAACCATCAACAATAAATATAGAGTATGGAGGTTCAAGATTAGGATCATTAGAATGTGGAGAATGCCAAACTTTAAAGATAGAGACCAAGTTGATTTAATCGATATGATTTTCATGGGTGAAAAAGTATGCATCAATTTTTTTCTTTATTAACATTTACAAACTAACATGATTTTACATTATTTAAAGTTATTTTTATATGGTCATTAATTTTTATCATTTTTATTTGTTATGTTTTACTATTGTTTTTAGAACAGTTTTATGTATAGTTATTCACATTTTTTGTTGACTTTTGTTGCTTCTAATATTCTAGGAGAGAAAAATTCAATGCACTGTGTGGACTGATAAAATAGCACAATATCAATCTATGTTGGTTGAGGGAATGTGTTACGAGATAAAAATATCTCCATTTCAAAGAACAATTATAAATTTAAACCAACTTGTCATGATTTTAGACTATTTTTTAAGGATGCGACATTGTGGAGCCTATTGATGACTCAGTTGTTCTTTTTTATGCATTCAAGTTCACATCATATGATGAAAATTTTAAAGTTAAGAATGAAGATTCACACCTGATTGGTATTTTTTAAGGAATTTAAAAAAAAAATCTATTGCCTATTTATTTGTTATATAGTTTTTTTTATTGCATTGGATATTAACTTCACCTTTCACATTTTTGTAAGATATTATCGGAGTATTACATGCAAAGGGAGAACTCACAGAACACAAAAGTGGTGTTAAGTCAACCAATTATTTGCCTATGGAGTTGGATGATCTTGAGTAAATATTATTTAATATTTTTTGTCTCACTTTGATAAACTCTTCTGTGATTTATAATTTAATTTGATAAACTTCTGTGATTTATAATTTAATTTAGGCTTAATTACCTTTTTGGTCCTCTAACTATTTAGTTGGTATCAGATTGATCCTCTGACTAAAAATTGATTTATTTCGGTCCTCTAAGTTTCTCACTGTTACTACATTTAGTCCTTTCTGTTAGTTTTATTCAAATAAACGTTAGGGTTTGTGTTATGTGGGTCCTCTAACTTTATTTAACCATTAATATGGTATGTAGTTTAATGATTTTTAGTTTATAAGTTTAAATTATTTCAATATGATATACTTAACCCGGACAACGCCGGGTATCTATACTAGTATCTTTAATATATTAACAACATCAAATATTACACTTTTTATAAGATGATATTTTCAAATCTTTTAATCAATATTTTAGAGATACTAGACTAGTTAGTGTGTTTTCTTTTTTTAAAGTTCAAAACTTGGCACACATTAAATGTCGAGAAGTAAAAAATTATAGATTTGATTACGCGGTGCAACTCTTTACTATCTAAACCGAACTTACCTGAAATACTGGTTAGTGTTTTTTTTAGGAAAATCCTAAGGAACAAATATTTCGAATGCACAACAAGAGAAAACTTATTCAAGAAAAAATATTAAGGAACCTTTTGAATTGTAGGATCAAATTGTTTCATTTGTATTATTGTCACAAACTAAATTATATCTTTTTGAATTATTGTTAGACTTTATTGTCTTTTTTTTTTTGGTCAGGTAACTTTATTGTCTATTTTCTAAGAGTGATTTTCTAAGACAATAAAAATGATTTGGTCGAGACTATACTAACCTCATGACTCAAACTTCAAATATAAAATTTCACATGTGCCAATGAGTTTAGATTCATATAATAGTTGATGAATCTAAAAAGTTATATTTTTGTTTATAAAAGTGTTCATCTATTTATATTATTTATTTTGGGAGAAGAAATAGAGTCTGGCAATGGATCTTGACTAATAAAAAATAAAAAAACAATAATAGTAATGCGAGTTGGCATGTAGCTGTGGCCCATGGAAGATACTGAAAATGTGTGTGTTTGCATTGGCAATATTGCATCCTTCAGGAAAAAGACGAACTTAACCTTCCTCATATCACATATATGGAAATGAAATCATAAAAACTTACGTAGTTTTTTTGGTGAACTCATTCAATGTATGTATGTATGTCCTATACTTTAACCTTCAAACTTTGTCTGTTACTTCTTGTTTCTATCTGACACATAAAGTGAGAGAGAGAGATCTTCACTTTTCATTCTTCTATCAGTTTCCTAGATTCTTCCAAACACTGTTATATATGTTTTTTTTTAACAAGACACTGTTTAAGGTTGTTGTTACTTTGATTTAAGAATGTCTAAATCTGCTTTGCATTGTTGTTGAAACATTAGAACAAAAAAGAATTAACATGTTTTTTTTTTTTTTTGCAGAGTTACTAATATGAGCTTGATTTGAAAATGGGGTTGGTCTAAAGGGTTGTCAAGAGCTTTCTGTAAGGAAAAGAAAGAGTCTTGTTTTACTTTTCAATTCTATATTGAAAAATTGGTATTTCCCCCATCTCATGGGGGGTTTCTGTAATTTTTGAAAATTATTCATCTTTGGAGTGTGCTGTGCTGGATTTTGATGTGAAGTGGGGAACCACCAGGTTCATTTGGGGTTTCTGACAAATTTCTATTTGTTAACAAGTTGTATTGTTATTTTAGTCTTAGCCTTCTGGTTATTGGGGGAAAGAGACTTTGGTAATCTGCAATTCGAGCAAGAGTTGTGAAGAGATTAGAAGCTTCAATTTGGTCTCTATATATGGTCCCTTGTTTAGTTGTATCTTTATTTCTAAATTAGGAATCAGAATCACTGATCACCAGTCTCACTAATAAGTCATAGGTTGACTCAAATGTTGTATCATGATTTCTGTTTGTAAAGCTTTCAAATTTGACGAGGAATGAGACACTTATTTTAAGTCAATTAAGTATACGTTTGGTTTAGCTTTCATCTATTCTTTCTCGAATTCCAAGGAGTTTCAGCTGTGAATATATAAAAATTGTTGCTTCAAGGTGGATGCGCATTAAGTTGAATTCTACTGTCAAAACAAAAATTGGCCAAGTTGCCTTAGATTTTTTAAGGCAATTCGTCATATATAAGGTTCGGACTGTGGTTTTGGATACTTCAAGATGGCAGAAACTGTAAAAGAACCAAGGTCATTGGCCTTGACTCCTACCTGGTCCGTCGCCACTGTGTTGACCATCTTTGTTGCCGTCTCTTTGCTTGTGGAGCGCTCCATTAATCGTTTAAGCAATGTAAGTATTGCTTGAAATCTTATTGTTGAACTTTGTTAGTCTTTTGTGTTAATCTATGTAGTTGTAGGGAAAAGTTGCATGGTAAGAACTAGGAACCGGAAGTTTGTTCCATTTTTAAGGCATTTTGCTAACTTAAGAATTAAGACTTAGGGTAAAAAGTATTTTGCCTAGCAAATATTTAAGCGTGGTTAGATTCTTTTTTGGATTTAATATTTCTCTATGACAAATTTATCTGTACTGCATTTATTTGAAAGGAAAGAAGTATCTCCTAATGCAATTCCAGCCATACGTATAGATCTACCTTTTTTAATTTGATGTTTTGAGCTTGATTCTATCTTAATCATATACATAAGTCTTACTAGGGACCAAACCATCCCTTTTGTAAGGTTTTGTGAATAAACTCTTCCTTTGGTATGAATTCTGATATGTATTTTTTCTGTGGCTGCAGTGGCTGCGGAAAACTAATAGAAAACCTTTGCTTGAAGCTGTGGAGAAGATGAAAGAAGGTACGCGCGCAAATCATTTTGTACCAAAAATCCTTCCAAATATGAAAAGAGTTCTTTTTGATTCATTATTTTTAGTCCTTACTGACCTCTGCATTGTATTAATTTCATGTAATGTGTATCTTTTCACTGATCAATTTTCATTATTTTCAGAGTTGATGTTGCTCGGATTTATATCCCTCCTACTTACTGCTACATCTGGCATGATAGCCAATATTTGCATTCCATCAAAGTTCTATAATAGTGCTTTTGCTCCGTGCTCTAGATCTGAGATCAATAAAGAAATCGAAGAGAATGGCTCCGAAGGACGTAAATTATTGACGGCTTCTTATCCACGCTTAATTAGAAGGATGTTGAATGGAATGGATAGAAACTCCTGCAAAGAGGCATGCGTTATATACCTTACATGTACTAAAGTTGATTAACTTCAGCTTTTACTGCTCCATGTTAACGGAGGTTGGTTTGCAATTTGTTATGTTTTTCAGGGTTATGAACCATTTGTTTCGTACGAAGGTCTAGAGCAGTTACATCGGTTCATTTTTGTCATGGCGATAACACATGTATCTTACAGTTGCCTAACAATGTTGTTAGCCATTGTGAAGGTGAGATATCAAATGTAGATGAGACCTAACTTCCCCATATTTATCATTATTGTTTGTTTGTTAAATTTGTACATTTTTATGCTTAAACAATATTTGAGTAATGCATTGGAGTAGTTAACTGATAACAATCCATATTATGTTTCTGCTGTCAGTGAAGAACTACCTCAGACACTTTTCCATTTTACTTATTGATCTTAACAAGCTTATGACAGACTAGTTTTGGCTAATTAATGATGGTATTAAGTTGAAGAGTTTGAAAATTGATAAAATGATCATATCAAACCATTTATGGATTTTTGACGTAGTAGGAAAAACTTTCTGATATTATCACTTCTGGATTTTTGTTTGACATAATAACACTTTTAGATTAAACCAGATTCACAGTTGGAGAGTGTGGGAGGATGAGGCTCACATGGACCGGCGCAATTATTTATCTGGTAAGCTTAATACATTAATGTGTTAACTTTTATTTGTATTATTTTTTATCATAAACTAACTATATAACCTTTGTGAAAATATTAGTTTACGATACAAACTTACAAAGCACACAAACTTATACCGTTTTGTTATTCCGTATTGCATAGCTTCTGTCACTTATGTAGTTATTGTAATTTATGTGATAAAAGTATGTGGTAATGTAATTTATGTGGTAACCATATTAAGAAATTGGCTGGCCATTTCATTTGTTGCAACAGAAATTACTAGGCAGATGACTATGCGAAGGCAATCGACTTTTGTCAAGACTCATACATCAAATTCATTATTCATTTGGATGGTAATTAAACATCTCCGCTTGCTTAATAGATTTAGTTCATTTAGTTCTGTTTCAACAAGCATATATTTGTAAGTCTTGATGGGAAAAATCAAATCCTTGTTTAATAGATTTATGTTTAACTACAGACATGTTTTTTCCGACAATTTGGGCATTCTGTGGTTCGTGCTGACTACCTTACACTTCGCAAAGGCTTCATCACGGTATGCAATAAAATGTATTTTATTTGTAAATGGTTTTGAGTCATTGGTTCTTATCTTGGTGTATTTGCATGTTTTTTCTCGTAGTTATGATATAAAAAAACTTTTAACTCACCGTATGATGAGATTCACGAGCTTTGTCAACTCATATCTCTAAACTTTTATTATTCTGTTAAAAAAGCTCCAGTTCTAATTTTTTAGAGGAAACTGGATTTCTTCATGCATTTGTCTGATATTAGGTTTTCACCTGGTGAAGGTCCTTGTATGTCAGGTTTCTTGGAACTATGTAGTATGTATAAGCTTCTATTTTGTGAATGTTAACTACTTTATCGTCTGTTTTCCTTGTTCATGGTAGAATCACAACCTTTCATCAAAATATGATTTCCACAGCTACATGGTTAAATCAATGGAAGAGGAATTCCAAAGGATAGTTGGTGTGAGGTTAGTACTAGTTGAGATTCAGAAATAACTATTATTGCAGCTTCATGTAAATCTCTTTTGGACTCTCATTCTAGAATATATTAAGTGTTGTGCTTGATCTTGGATATTCTATTGGCCGTGCTATGTTATTGTTTCTTTGATTTTCACAACTTGGTTCTGATGAAGTTGAAAGTTTATAATCCTGTCTGTTTTGTGAAATCACTTGCAGTGGCCCACTATGGGGATTTGTTGTCGGTTTCATGCTTTTCAACATTAAAGGTATTGCCTACTACGAGAAATTGAGGTGAAAGTAGTTTATCATATTTTCCCTTGAATTTAGGATCTCGAAAAAATTCTCCGTGGATATTTCTTCTGGCAAAAGCTTCCATTCCACTTCAATTACCTGAAAAAGCGTGGTTAGATAATACTTGGTTTTGCATACCGTTGAAACTTACAATTAATTGTTTTCGGGTTTCATCCAGGATCAAATCTCTATTTCTGGATAGCTATCATTCCTATATCGGTAAGTAATCTTTCTTATTCCCTCTGGACTTTTTTCTCTTGTTCCTGAACCATTTTGAATCTGTGAATTGCGTGTGGTTGGCATTTTGTGAGGTAGTTGGTGAGTTTTTCTTTGGAATTTGAATAGAACAGTAGTATGCTTGTTGATGAAGTAGCATAAAACTGGCCATATTCACTGAAATGGTATATAAATTAGCTTAATATACTACATTTTTTTTGCCTACAATAGTTTTATTAATCATAAAATTTATCAGTAACTTTAAAGTTTTATACTACAATTATGTGTTTAGTTTGATTGGAGTTTTTTCTATTTTTTTCTCATATCCATGATATTTCCTTAGCTGAAGATGCTCTAAAACTTGCCTTTGAATTCTCATATGACGGTGTTAACGTGCCATGGTATTTCTTATGTGTTAATGTTTAAGCACAGCTTGTTCTTTTGGTGGGAACAAAGCTACAGCAAGTCATTGCAACCTTAGCATTGGAGAATGCTGGAATTAGTGGTTTCTTTTCGGAAGCTAAGTTGAGGCCTCGCGATGAACTTTTCTGGTTTAAAAAGCCTGAACTATTACTGTCCTTAATCCATTTCATTCTCTTCCAGGTTGTTCATGGTTCGTCTACATCTTATGCAATTGTTTCTTGCTTACATTTTTTATTTTCTTATTAACTTCTGATGTTCTATTCTGTTTTCTTTGGCAGAATGCTTTTGAATTGGCTTCATTCTTTTGGTTCTGGGTACTTCCTTATCCCAAGATTCTATATTAACAAAGTTTAATAAAATTTATAAACTTGCATTTGACCAAATGAAATGTTTTTTTTTTTTTTTTTACTGCAGTGGCAGTTTGGATATAACTCCTGCTTTATTAGGAATCACCTCCTTGTTTATTTAAGGCTAATCTTGGGGTATGCAGAAATCGAGACAGCTTCTGTTTTTTTTCCCTCTATCTGGGTTTAAATCAAAGAATTCTTATCTTGTGTAAACTAAGTCAATAAAGAACTACTGCGTCGTTTCAGTTTTAGCATGGAAATTTCTGCAATTATTTAATACAAAATGTTGCTGTGAAATATTTATTGGCTTAGTTTACACAAGAATTGGTGGTTAAATCGACATGTGCCTTTAACCTTTCGTGTATGCAACTTTGTAGGTTTGCTGGGCAGTTTCTTTGCAGCTACAGCACCTTGCCACTTTATGCACTCGTTACACAGGTAACCCAAGACCTAGAAAAAGGATATAAGTATGTGTTTGCATTGGTGTCAGCACATGTTTCCATGATCTCAACTCAAACGTCAAAGCTTCAAATTGTAGCTTTGAAGTGAAAAAATATGGATTCCCTGCAGCCAAAAACTCCTTTCAGCCCTCTCTGGCCAAAACGGCTGATGATTTGGTTGGAGAGGACTGCAGCAAAGACTCCATATTGAGTTTGGATTTCGGAGTTGTATAATTACCAATACTTACATGTTCACTGGACAGCATTGCAGTTACAGATAGTTTCCTTTTAGAATGAAATGGTGAATAATATTTGTCTTGTGTTACGTAGAAATGGAGTTGTTGCATTGAACGAATAATATAAATGAAGGGCTTTTTCTACATTAATGTATCATGCAATAACATAGAAAACATTCCTACATTTATTTCAGATGGGAACAAACTATAAGGCAGCATTAATTCCACAGAGGATAAGGGAAACCATTCATGGATGGGGTAAAGCAGCTAGGAAGAAGAGAAGACATGGTATGTTCGCCGACGACTCCACCATTCATACAGACACA
The DNA here is from genome assembly GCF_003473485.1 of Medicago truncatula. Lineage (NCBI taxonomy): Eukaryota > Viridiplantae > Streptophyta > Magnoliopsida > Fabales > Fabaceae > Medicago > Medicago truncatula. Next base: position 39,587,721 of record NC_053043.1, on the reverse strand, counting down.
AGCACTGTATTGTCTATTGAAGAAGACTATCAAACAATCGGTGATCCACATAAAGACCTTGTCACTGGCACTGAAGTAGAATTACAACCAGTACCAACTGTTACATCAACCCCTTCACCTATTGCTAACGAAACTTCAAGTCGGGCCGTTACGCCCCTCCTTCGACCCTCAGCTTCAGTATCTTCATCAGTACCATTCAATTCTAGACAAGAAGAACCAATTCCAAGATCCTCCTCTATGCCAAGTGGAAGATAATATTGAGGAATAATGGAAGCAAATCATGATGCCAATGAATATAAATGAAACATGGCAAAGGGTAAGGGTAGTAGTACATTGATAGATGTGTCTTTTGTATGAATATTACTAGAAGCTCTATATAAGGTGACTTGTTTTTGTTCCCATAAAAAGCCATGTAAGGTAACAATGCTTTATTGGGACAATTGTAGAAAGGTTGCATTTTGTGTCTCTTGATGCCTAGGAGTTGCATTTCAATTCCAACACAGAATCTTACATATGAATACAAAGTAGTGCAATACAACTATTTATATAATCTATAGTTGAGGAGACACTGAATGTAGTGTATTTTTTTGTAACGTAAGGAATTGTTGTGCAATACATTATTTTATCTAATTAAACTACTCATGAATGAAAATTATTATACATCATCCCTTATCAAGCACTACCAATTCTTTAAAAATTGACATTTCACTCTATCGGTGCAACTACTTTTAATTTACAGGAAGAGTTTTCTTTACTAAATTTTCCTTTCATGACATATTTCAATTTGTTAAATTTTGTGTTCTTCAATGACAAGTTTTTTCTACTAAATTACTATATCTGAACTCTTAAGGTGTGTTTGCGAGTTCGATTTTGGAGGAAAAAACTTTGGGGGCCAAATATATATTTGATTTATATTTATTTTTCTTTTGAAAGAACGTGATACATGAGCATATATGTTCTTTAAGAAGTATAGGACAGGATATGTTAGGATGCAGTTTTATGCAACTGCTCCATAGTTTGCATATTAAAGTGTTTTACCTTCTTTAAAAGCTTTCTAAAGTGTGGTTTGCTCCTCTCAAAAGATTCATGCCATTGACATGGCACCTCAACTAATCTGAGTTTTAAAACACTAGTCTGGCATTCAGTCATTAAGAAATGTTACTTCTGTTTGAAGATATATAGAAGTAAAATACAAAGCCTAGCACTGGAACTCAATAATCTACAGCTGGAAAGATCTTACAATTAATCACAAGATGGTGTTTTGAGAAGGACCATTAGCATGTTTGGAATGACGTTAGTTTTCCCAAAAGCATATCTGCACAGTACCTAATGCAATTCTACCATGATTTTAAGAAGCTGAGCTTCTGCTTTATCGCTTGCTTTTTCCGTGATTTTGGAAAAAATGTGGATTACAACCACATATCCAAACAGAGGCTATAATTATATAAGTAGTAGTATAAAACTTGTTCTAGCTATGCCTGCCCATAACATGATATATATCCTAGAACAACCAATTTGCCAGAAAAATATATAACTACTTAAATGCTACAGATTCCAGCATTGTATTGTATAAACCATATATTATATACAAGGGGAAGAACTCAACTAAGGGGGTAAAATATAAGCATCTCAACTAGATTCTAAATCCTGAAGTGCTGTAAAAAATCTACCATTGAGAAAACAATAACATGGGAATATTTCATCGGGGTTCTTGTGCAAGTCTTTCCATATCATTTTGGTCACTGAGAGTTTCAATGAGAAGGGGAGGAGCATATCGTGCTGTCCCATGCTCTTCAGAATCCTGACAGTATGAGAGAATGATGGTGTCAATTGACATCTCTATAACTCCAAAGAAAAGAGTTACAACAATATATCCAAGAGCCCAACAAACCTGCATTTTACACAATATATATCCAATATGAGATTCTGATAATTGTTTGCAGTAACAGGTTGCATGCCGGTATAGGCTGAGTCGAGCAAGAGCTTGCTTAAATAGGTCTGAATTGTTTAATAAACTCATGTACAATTCTAATTTGTTATTTGTCATGTACATTTTTTAGGTCTAGCATTACATTTCATCTAAAGCTAGGTTATAGGCCCTTGTCGGCAATTAATCTTATCCCATGTCTATTTGCAATTAACCTTACGAGTACAAAGGAATCATTTGTTTGGAATAAAAACCTCTGGATTTCATATAATAGAACACATTAAAACATTTTGATTAACTACCCAGCTAGATGATAATTGAAATTACCATGTTTTATGATTTGGTTAAACCGTAAGTGATCTTCAACCATACTCTTTCAATTAGGTTATATAGAAAACATACCACAACAGGCAAGAGTGGAGATGAGAGCTTGTTATGCGCAGATTTGTACTTGTGAGTGTCTAACATGAGGAAAGCAAAAACAGCACTTGAGAGACTGACACATAGTTTTCCAAGGAACAATATAACATCTCCAATCACATTGACATGCCCAATCCGTAGGATGTTATTCTTAACCAAATCTGTTGCAATAGCTGATGCTCTAAAGAAACTTTTACCAGTTATAGCAATCTGCAGAAAAGGATGACTAATTGAATAAATAATGAAACCAGAAATCATATACCTAGTGAAATGTAGAATGCATTAATAAAAATAAGCAACAGATCTAACATGGTACTTCTCTTGGTCATTAACTATCGTTATTTGAAGAATAATTGCACCAAAACAATAAGCACATATATATCAAGATGATGCACAAATAAATGATAAATGGTTTATCGTCATATTAACAAAGTTTACCATGATATAAGCATTTCGGTTCACTGATTTGATGGTCCACTCAATACACCTTAGAAAAAATTGAGACGATTGATATGCAGCCTTCCCGATCCAGTTGTCAGGCACATGACTGGAGACTTTCAATTTGCGGCGAATAGATTCAAGCAAAAAGCGGATTGATTCTACAAATGATACAGTCAAAGAGCCAAGAGCTAGAGAGCCAATACTGTAATACATAAGTCTCTTCATGGAGGAAAAGATCGAACGAAAAGGAATTTCAGGCTGCATTCACAAAGACGAATAGAATTTTAATGACATATAAAAGATAAATTTGTAACTATCATGGAAAATTGTTTAAATTTTAATACTCATAGATAATTGGTAAAATGATAGTCCTTTTTCAACAATTTATAAACCAACAACGGTACACCTCAGAGCCAATCCTTGGAATTATGGTAAAAATATTCTGTGATTTGCATTATGCATTTCATATACGAACAATTTTTTTTTGACTTACCGATGCTTCATCATGACCCCAATAATAAGAGGCGACAGATCCAGCAATCACTGTTGATGAGCCTGCTATGAGAAATTGTGTAACCCAATAACAACCAAACAGGTGAAAGAGGATGGCAACTCCAATATGCGGTGTGTAATGGACGCTATACCCACAACAATGATCACAGATCACCCTCTTTTCCATGAGGTTATATGAGCAGCAGTTAGAGTGGCAGTCATTCTGAACAACCCGGCCAGAGCTGAATAAATGGAGAAAAGCCGAAATCCATAACATGTAGAACACTGCAAGGATACCATATGGTATGATTGGGAAAACAATAAGTTCTTGAACTTCTCCTATCACTTTTGCAGCAACCTATTAGCAATATTTGCATTAGAATCAATCAGATCGATTGAATGGTACAAGCAGTTCTAGTATTGCTATGCTGTACTACATAATGTGCATCAGGGTTAGACACGTGTAACATACCGGTTCTGTGAATTACTTAAGAGGTTATTGAAAATACATGACAATTTGACCCTGAATGGGGGCTCAACCCCAGACAAATATTTTTTTCAAAGTAAACAGGCATTTTAGTCCATGAAAGTGTAATTATCGGTCAATGTAGTCCCTCAAATATTTATTAAAGAATATCAATCAATTTAGTTCCTTCATAAAAAAATGTCTTTAGTAAACATCCATCAAAACCAATAAAAGACATACATATTGCCTTTTGCTGCATCGAAACAAGCATAAAACCTTTAAAATTATGGTTGGAAAAAGGACTAAATTAATTGATATTTTTCAATTTAAGGGACTGAATTGCTATTTCAAAAATATGAGGAACTAAATTAACCGCCTGTTACAATTTCAAGGACTAAAATGTCGATTTACTCTTTTTTTCAGCTTAAAACATAACTGCTACCACTTATCAATCAGAGAACTTAAACAAAAAACTTGATCATAGTTGCATAATTGCATGAGAGATAGTTGTCTTACCTTAAGGACAGAATTTGCCATAAGGATGCGCCGAACAATAGCGATTGATGTAAGAATGGAAACAACCATGATAAAAGTCATAAGGATAGTGACAATACGTAGATGAGTCAGCTCCTGAAACCGAAATCTGTTTGTAAGATTTACATGATATAGTCGTCAATGCAGAGGGAGAGGGAGAAATCATAGAATGAATATATACTAACTTGGGCACAACGATTCTTACCCTTCCATATATGTGAATGTAAGGATCATGCTCACCAATGATGGGTGTTATAGCATCATTTCCTATCCATCCAACTGAAAGTCATGAAGGAAAGGCCACATTAACTCAGCATTTCGTTTGATTGATGTTTGCAAAGATAAATAAAAAGATTTGAGAAGATAGTAATTCAAAAGTTATATATGCAAGTACAATCTCTGTTGTCAATAGCGGCCGAACGCGGCCAAAAACAACAAAGCGCGACACAGCGCTCTAACGCGGAGCGTTTGGAGAAAGCGGATGAAGCGGGCGCAATTGCGGGCAAAAGCGGGCGCGATGCGGGTCAAAGCGGGCGCTTTTGACAACCCTGTGTAAAATACTAGATTTCCCTTCATTTAAAACCGTTTTGAGGGTCATTTTTGTAATTTTCAAAACCCTGACTATTACTCTTCTCCACCAGAACCAAATACACAGCCACAAACTCAACTTCTTCATCGTATCAACAAAAAAAATCCATCTCCTCGTCTCATCATCTCAGAACCCATCTTTGTTCTCCTCTCTTCATCTCTTGATTTCAGAATTTGTTAATTTGTCAATTTGTTAGTTGTTAATTGTTAATTTGTCAATTTGTTAATTGGGAGGATGAACTTGTTAATTGTTAATGTTTTGCAGTTTTGTTACTTTAAGCTTTAGAGGCTTAAAGTGTCGGTTTCCTTGAATTTTATTAGTATTTTTTGCAAATATGTTTTATGTTTTGCTTAAGACTTGTGACTTTTATTTCAAATTAGGAATACTTCATGAATTTTGAGTAATGTTTAAGGTATTTTAGTAATTTTTTTAACAGTATAGTATTTTAATATTAAATATATCAGTGTCCGCGTCACCGAAATAGCGCCCGCTACGCGCCTGCACTCCGCGCCGCGTCAATTTTTGGGGTGGCCGCGCCGCGCCGCATTTCCGCTTTGACAACATAGAGTACAATAGGTTTCAACTAGAATATATATCCGTCATAAACATCCAGGCATCTAATATTTAATATTTTTCTAGGTGTATACCAGAAGTAAATACTTTTTTTATTGTTTCTAATGCCCAAAATGCATAGAAGAACAAGGATACGATCTGGATCATTTCCAAGTCCAGATGAACGATTTTGCTATCAAATTACAATCAGAGAAAGTGTTTTGTTATCAAATAGGTCAATATATCAGAGAGGACACAAGACGGTAGTTCATGTAGGGTATTTACGATATAGAAATAAATAGGTCAATATTCATATTTTGGTCCTCTTCTGAAATTGAAATTTCATTAAGAAACAGATATTTGGTTCACAAAATAGCTCAGCCAGGATTCTAACCTTTTAGGTAGTAGAACATTGTAACTGATACTATTAGAACATCAAACAAAACCACTGTTATCCAAGGCATTGCAGCAACGAAATGGCGGATCATCAGCAGCCAAATCACGGAGAGAAACAAAGGTAAAATCCCACCACAAACAATCAACACAGGCCATGCCTTTCCTATGTCAGCCATGTATCTCTGTAAATAGATTAAAAAATTGTATAAATTCTAATTTCAACAACATATAATACACATCAGGCTTAATGGCAACACAGATGAAATGAAACAGTGTAATGCAAAGTTACAAAAAAAGTGAACTTGGTAAGAGTGAAAATGCTATAAAGGATGAGTAAAAACAGATAAGAATCATGACTCTAAACCAAATGTACATTTGCAAGCATCTATAATTTTTACTCGATACTTGTGTTGATTGCATTTTTACCACCACCAAGAATACACTAATTTAAAGAATCAACCAGTTGAATGTTAATAAAAACAGAAGCTAACCTTTAAGACAGCTGAGTGAGAATTGATATACTTGTGAATGGACTTATCAATGACAGTGTCTTTGTTTATGCTAACTCCACCCATCTGCTGCCAAAGGCTTAAAGACACATTTGATGCTCTAGCAATGAATTGGCAACTCCAGTGAACTACACAAAAAAGTATGCTTTAAGAATCATGTATTTCAAACCATAGTGAAGGAAAAAATACCAGCATAACAACTACTATGCCGACATATGCATATCCAAAAAAAATTATAGAAAGGATATTGGCAGTTCCCTAACATCCTCCCCTCTTCTTCTTACGAGGAGCAATAATGCAACCAGGGTAAGAAATCAAAGTAATACATCCATACGACACAATCATAAGCATGCATACAACAAACCATGGCATCTATGAATGGATTAAAATGGAAAAATTATCTCACCATTAACACTAGGAAATATGACAGGATAACAAGGGCCTTGAAGTTGAAGAGAGGAGTTTCTCATTTCTGGTGTGAGGAACGCATAATAATTATAGTTCATATCAATCCAATCATCCATTGAAACAACAATATCTCCTTCAGGATAATCACAAACCCAGACAAGTGAATCTTCACGCGGAACAGGGCAGTCCAACAAGCATATACTGCGAGCATCCCCAAGTTTCAACTGACTATCCTTCAATCCACTTTGATAAACTTGATTAGGATTTAGCCAGTATTTGAGCTCCAATTGATGAAGGCCTGCATGCTTGTCCCCACACACATTTCCTTTGTAGTCTAGCCCAAAAGTAAGCCTAATAAACCATAGTATCAGTTTTCACAAATTACACAACCATAACAAAAAGGAATAATAAAATTATGTGCTTAGAATTTCTATACAATCAATTCCCACTTCTAACTTCCACACTTTCAGTTCGACAGCAACCACACAAGCAACAATATTAGTGTACAGTTCCTCAGTAACTATTAGAATTTGGGTTGGGCCTAACTCAACCTTACAAAACCGGTTTGTAAGGTGAGGATTGCCTTTCAGTTATTAACCCATGTACAGGCAATATCATGCCCATGACTGCACACCTCGAACGTGACCCTAGTGGCCTGATAGCGAAAACCTGATGGCAGGTAGCCCAATGATCTTCGATAGACTCTGATACCATCTTAGAATTTGGGTTGAGTCTAACTCAACATCCTTACAAAACCTGCATGTAAGGTGAAAACTATATCTATTTATAAACACATTGTCAAGCCATATCTCATTCAATATGAGACTCTTTAACAGTAACCAAGAACAAGTGTGTGTGTGTGTGTGAATCAATGTTTTAAAAATCAAACCGGACGGTTCAACCGATTGAATCATGAACTGACACTGTCTACGACTCGGTTATTTGAGCAGTTTTGCTATTAAAGGCAAAACATCCATTACAAAATTTCCAAAACACCCAAAAAAACAAACCCATTAAGAAACAGCAACTAATGACCTGAGAACTAAAACTTGGCAATTACAGAAACACGATGAGATGATAAAGTTTGAGACTTTAAGGTTTATACCTAAATGGGTTTCCTCTGTTGAAAGCAAAACTGGAGTTAACAATCATGGCAATCCAAAAGGCAATAAAGATGACAAGAACAACAATGTCTCTGCATTTCCTGTTATGTTTTATGATCCCATTTCCACCCATGTGGATAGTACCCGAAGAACCCCTCATTTTGAAGACTGTATCTATCTATTGTATGTAAAGTAAGAAGCTTGACTGAGTTCAACAAGAGATGTAGACAGCAAGCACAACAAGAGACAGAAGTGGTGTGAAAGGAAAGACTATGAAAGAGAATGTGAAAAGCTTAATATGTAATAATCAGGATTAACTTTCACTTTTAATTTTAAATTTGGTTTAGAAATTTAGTAGGAATGAATAATGATGAGTATTAATAATAATTGGGAAATGTTAACTAGTGCACCCGAGACACTGGTTAAAGGACTTAAATAGTAACTTTTTATGAAAAGTTGTGTAATCAATGTATTGTAAATTGAAAACTTTGACATTTTTAAAGAATAGTTTCTTAATTTAGCATGCTTAAAGAGTACTCCGGAGGCACCGGTTAACACGACCCATAATAATTTAATAATGATTCTGATAGATATACTAGCGAAAAGACGGACACTCACTTGCCCGTCTTTCCGCTCGTTTTACTACGCTATCATCTGAAAGTTATGAATGGTGTTTTTTTTTTTTATTGTTTTCAAGTTATAGAAAATCAAACTAACCATAATTATTTATTTCAACGATACCGATAATAATACAATATAACAAAAAAAAAATAATCTAAATTCTTTTATTAATGACAACAACAACTTTATTATAGAAATGATGAAAACAATTTTACTGCGCTAACAATTTTATTAATTCTTTCAAGTTGTTTTAGGGTACAATTAAAATGATGAAAAAGTAAGTATAAATATACTCATCTAATATTTAAATTCATTTATATATATTCATATCGTATTTGTTATTTTTGTTTTAATATTTAAATTCATTCTTATCTATTTGTTACATGTGTTATTTATATTGAAGATTGATGGTATTTTTGAGAAAAAAATCCAACTCAAAAGTGCATTTTTTTAACCCAGAAGTGCTGAAAGGGGTAATTTTCTTTATATATATATTAGTACATTTTTTTTTGGTGATTAATAAATAATAGGTATTTATGCTCACGAAAATAATTTTCTATTATAAAATTAAATACTTTGGTTGTTCAAGCATCACAATTATTTAAATTTTGGTCTCAGTCAAATTTATTGATTTAAAATGGCGATTTTCTATCCAAACAATAGTAAATTCTGTCCCAGAAGTGGTACTTATAATCTTGCATAACTAAAAAGGTTATGACCAAATTTAGTGTATGGCTATTATTATATACTAAAAATACTTAACTCACGTTCATCTTCCTCACGTTAAATCGTTGAATAAATCTCTAATCCATTCGTTAAACTCTCTATACTTTATACTTTATTACAAAATTGCAGGTCAATCAGTTCTAAAGTCTCGTGATAACTCTGAGGTCAATCAGTTCTAAATTCCCGTGATAACTTTGAAATCCCGTGATAGCATTCTATTTTGCACATCTATTTGTTATTTTGTGCATTGCCTGCATGAGGTGGAATTTCACGTGTTAATCAAATTTGTTATTTTATATGGGATTTCATGTAAAATTGTGAATTATCATAATATGTATGATTACTAGTATCATCATAATATGTGTGAAAATGTTATTTTTTATGTTGCAATTGACAAAATATGTATGAAGATGGATCACCGCTTTTGTGAAGGAAGTAACAATGTGCTTGATTGTCTCTTATGTCTTGACTCCAAGAACTCTTTCTCCAAGTTTAATGTTGATAAGCTTGTTCGTCTTGCTGATATTTATCATGCAAACATTTCTAATGATGACCGTGTAACAATAAAGGAGCAACTTGACACTTATCTACTTCAAAGTGAAAAGGCATGCTTCCTTTTCTTCTTGTGAAGATGTTCAAAGTTTGGTTATGAAGATTGTTCAAACCGAGAAACATTTGTTATTTTTATTTGTCTACAAACTCATTGAGTTGGCTTTGATATTGCCGGTGTTGACATCATCCGCTGAAAGAGCTTTTTCAACAATGAAGATTATCAAGTCTAAACTGCGCAACAAGATCAACGATGTGTGGTCAATGACTTCATCATATGTTTACACCGAGCGGGAGATATTTAAGTCACTTGATGATGTTGATATTATTCGAACATTCACCGCAAAGAGGTATCAGAAAGAGCATTTACCTCCTAATTTTATTTAGCAGACTATTGGCAAGTTATATTTCATATCTCTTATTTCAAATTGTACTTTTGTTGACAAAATGACGAACCTATTTTACTTTGATTTATGATTATTTATATATTATCTCACATGTGAATTTACAGTTAAAATTTTGCTCAACTCTACAAAATTCATGGCTGCCACTGCTTATCATGCACAATGCCTTTGCATGTATGCAGAATGAATGGGATATAGAAATACAATTTTTGATACAACACCGTTGTTCATTCTTTTTTTTAATTAACAATGGATAGTTGTGAAAGATTTTTGTGGGTTATATTATTGACTATCATAGGCATTCAAGATTATCATAGATAATAATATATCATTCACCGTGCCTACTACAATATTTAACAACACTAACACAATGGCATCAAAGAAACAACACAAAAACAATAATTTTAAGTCAAAATAGTTCCTGCTACTATAATTCATTGTGCATAAATGTTAGAGTATTACTTTTCCCACCCAATACCTTTCCTTGCGCACTCTATTTTTTTTCAAAATTACCCTCGGAGTATTCCGGATTATATAATCCGAAATGATGTTTTCTTTTGTTAAAGGGTGGAAAAATGAGTAACGGATTTTTCTGGATTTTGTAATTCGGAAACTTCAAAAAATAGGGCGCGTTACATGATGTTTCCGGATCACATAATCCGGAAACTCCCTAAACACCCTTTTTCAAGGTAAAACAGTTCGGATTATATAATCCGAACTGTATTAGCACAAATTCTAAACATGTTTGTAACATGGATAATCATTTTAGGGACAATATTAATCTTCCTAACTCTCATTCTTTTGTTTTGGGTCTTTGTTATCTGTTCTTAGTCAAAAATCGGGTTTCTGGACTACTTGATCGGATTGCTCCGAAACTTTCCCAGAAAATCAGAAAAAAAATCAAGGACCATGACTCCCATAAAAGCGACTTCTTACGGGACTCCGCCCCTCAAAATCCAAAATTCCATCGTTTAGACCCATTTTTCATATTCTCAGAAAAATCCGAAAAAATTTGCATTAGTTTTATTTGATTTTTAGAACTTTTTGGTGCTATTTTTATGATTTTATTTGACAGGTTTTTAACATTTTTTACTTAGTTTTTTTGTTGTTTTTAAAAGCAAAACTCAAAACTGCTGAAATGTGAGAGAGTCTGATGGCTGATTATACATAAGAATTGTCCGGATTATAAAATCCGAAATAGTAAACATGAATCCAAATTTTAAAATCCAGAATGTACAAGGGCATTTTTGGAAATTTTACAGGGCGCTGGAGAAGACCATAAGGTGGAAATAGTAATATTCTAAATGTTATAATAGTATGAAAGTAAAAAATTAAGAGAAAAACTGTACAAAGAAAAATTGCAACTCCTCAAATTGTGTTAGAATTTTTTTTATCGGACCCGAATGAGTGTGTCGAAAAAATTGTTATTAGTACTCCTCAAATTTTTATGTAAATTATATGTTTTTGTAGACCTTAATTATTTCTTATATTTTTTGATAATAAAACCACTTATGTACTTAAATATGAACTACAATTATTGAAAGTTGAATTTTGATACCTAAAAATAATCCTTTATTATTGAAACATTCATTAGGTATTAAGTATTTTCAAATTTACTACACCGCCAAAACAAAATACATTATGAAATGATTTTAGCTCATATGACATATGGGTCGACAATCTAGTTTTACTTTATATATGCTTTTCAGTATGCTTTTTACATTTTGCTTTTCAAATTTTAAACTCGTTTATTTGCATAATTTATTTTACATTTAAAAGAGTCATTTTTCTGCATTAAAATTAGGGTCATTCTGACTTGAGCCCTTAGGACACAAGTTAAGAAACTAAAAATAAAATTAAAAAATAACTTTTGTATTGAAAAGGTAAAACTTTTAATATAATGAATGCACAATTTCCAAGAAAGTGTTTCTATGCTTAACTTCTAAACTTATGTCCCAAGAATACAAGCAAGTTACCATCTCCCTTAAAATTATTCATTGTTTGTGTTTTCAAAGACAATGTTCATTGACATTATATTGTTAATTTTCATTAGTTATATGAACTTAATATAATCAATCCCTACATCTTTTTTTCATGTTGAACTTATATATCGTAAATTATGTCAATTTATTTTTAAAAAGCTGAAAATTAATTTTTTTTAATAATTATTTACTATTTATAGAATCCTTATCATGTGCCATAAGAGTACATATTAATATGATCCATGTTATATTTGTTGATAATTGCTTATTGATATTCGTATTCCAATAATATAAAAATCGACTATATTTAAATACAATGAATAATTAATATATTTAGACTTTATTATAGACTATATACTTAGAAGTAACTTGTATTATGTATTGACTATATAGTATATACCTATATCATGTATAGATAGACTATATACATAGAAGTATCCTTTTTTTTTTGGTCTAGGAAGTATCGTCTTTTTAAGTAACTTATATTTACTTAAGCAATTTAATTGCTAACATCATCTGCACTGACATATGTAATTAACACACCGCAGAGTTAGACTATTACGGACACACAAATCTCTTGGACAATCACTATCATCACTGCAGAGAAATTGAGCTGCAATTTTAAATAAGAATAAATGAATGTTACTTAAAGATAGGGAAATATTATGTATAAGATAAGATAAATAAAAAAATGGTATGAAAATGTTTACCGCCATTGGTTACAACAAAGAGTAGAGAAATAAAAATAATCAAAGCATAAAGGAACTTGAGAAGTAAAGTCATTATATATTCTCTTGTGTATCTAATAAATAGAAAATTATTTGATGAATTTATAGTAAAAGTTCCATGACTTGTTTGCTTCAATCAAATAATTTTAGCATTTAAGAGTTGCAAGAAACCATTCATAAAACTGAAATTATTGTTTAATGCTTCTAAGGTAATTCAATGTGTTGGGTTTACCTCTTTAGCTTAACCAATTGATCACTTAACCTCATCAAAGTTCATTCTTTTATTTATTAAAATTGAATTATATATTTTTATTTCTATTTTATCCTTTGATGATAGTTAAGGGTAAACTTCCGAAAGAAAAATAGTAGTAGTGATGAAAGCAGTTAGTTGTAGAAAAAAAAAAAATAATTAACTGAAAAAATAGAATAATTGACATTGGTTTGATAATATACTGTTATTAGACATAAAAAACTGTTAAGACTCCTAGTAGTAGTTGTAGACTTGTAGCAAGCATTATAAGTGAAGAAGTGTATATGAAACATTAATGAAAAGATATATCATCAAATAAACTACTTAAATACCATGAATGATGATATCAACCGTATAAGAAGTGACATCAAAACTCAAGCATAGAACAAATGTAGATAGCATAAATGATAAATAAATTAAGAAAAATACTAACAAGTGTCTTTATAGTATTGTTTAACGAATCAAAATAAATAGTGACTTTTACATAGATTTCCTTTTATAACATTACAAAAATGAGGTGGCAGAAGCATTCATTCTTTGAGGCTGTATTTTAAATGAAAGTGGAGAAGAGAGAATTAGATTCCTAGCATTAATAAACCACTTTTTAAGTTTCAAGGCTTTCATAATTTCAACTAGCTTGTTTTAGGATACATAATATTGTTTTTTTGTTTTATTGTTTCTAAAATATTATATTTTACTTATAAATGTGATTGAGTGGAGTAATTACCTTAATGTTAAGCACATGATGTGCTAACCAATGTAAAAGATATAACGTCTGAATTAATGCACAATGCCACAGTGCAACATGCAAAGGCCACTACAACAAACATATACTCCTAAGGGTAAGTATCTCACCATCATAGATTAAACAACAATTGCATTGATTCACCTAAGTTATTCACATTCTCCTGATACTCATCAATTTCAATCTTAATAATTAAACCTATGTTATCATGAACTTAAACAATTAATTTTACCAACTAATTCAACAATTAATTTTACTGAACACTTCAAATTCATTTTACTAGTCTATCTGGTATCAACTAATTCACCCTCTAAACTAGTTTATCTGTTATAAACACAACCTAAATGTTTGAAATAAACATTTGAAGATGCATACAGATCATTCACATGGGCTCTTAAGAAAATAACAAAACTGGTTTAAAAAGCAGATTTTCAATTTATTGGAAGCAAAGATTTTGGCATGACAAAGTAATACTTTTCGAGGAAAAAGCTCATATTTTAATTTGGCATAAGATTAAATACAGTATGCAGGATGTTCTGAGCCCTCACTTTTTTCTAAACCATAAAGACATGCAAAAGCATCATTCAAAATCAAAATTACACATAAAGGATCAGTAATAAAAAACATGCCAGACAAACAAATTTAACCACCAATATTGTTTTACATGTCATAGCCAATTTCGATCAGTCCAAGTAAGATGGACAAGGCTGCCTTTTCATAGCATGTATAGCCTGAACAGTTTGGAGATGTTTGCTCACTTGGTCAGATACAAAGACAAAACTTCCACCACAAGGCAACACATCTATATTAGCAATGATAGCACACTGTAGAAAAGGCGTCGATGTGGAATATCTTACTCCTCTATTGCAACAGACAAAACCCCATCCACGGCATATTATATCCCAGACACCATAATATCCATGAAATGAGTTTATCATAATGACATGGTCATGAGACCTCATCACCTAATTCATATCCACAATAAGTTGTGTCCTACACAGTCTACACGGCAGCATCAGGGTCCAACCTTCTCTGGATTGCAGCAGCAGCCTACAGTGATAAAAAAATTGCAGCAAATTTAGTTGAGACTTAAGCTAAAAAACGAAGGTCCAAATAGAGTTGAATTTGTAATTCTCACCTCAAAGTTGCCGAGCTTGTACTGGTAAGCCATCTCCTCCCTGAGTTGAGCTTGCTCTTTCATTGCTTGTGCCTGCAAAATTATTGCACAAAAATTTGAGAACAGAACCTTTTGTCATTAACAAAATGATTGAAATTCAAATTGCGTAAAAGTGATCTGGTAAAAACTAACCATTCCACTTTCCATTTCACGCTTCAAAGCTATCACTTGCTCTTCCTTCTGTTTTTCACGTGCTTGCAACATTTCTTGTCTGCAGGTCCATTGAAAAATGATCATGAAAGTGTGAAACATTTGTGTCAACGGAAACAATATTTGTTATGTGTAACATAGTTCCACTTGAAGTGCGGTAAAAGAAATTATAATATAGGTAGACTTTTACAATGGAAGAACAGCTGACAGAGTGAAAAGGAACAAGTCATTAAAAAAAAAAATCCAACACATCATAAATATAAACAATAGTAAAGCAAGTAGGTAACTAACAATAGGGGTAGAATAAGTTTGGGAAAGAACGATTGCCAAAAGAAAACCAATTTAAGATTACATTAGTTAAGCAGCATGTTCAAAATCATACCTGCGCTGTTCTTCATCATTGAAAACTGTTCGTTCCTTAGGCTGAATCTTCTTATAACCCTTTTTCATCTCTTTTTCCATTTGACGCCTGTAGTAAGCATCAAGACTGTAATACCTGCCACATAACATTAAACCATCTGTCAACCGAAATGAACATACAATAATGATTCATTTCAAGATCTTAAATTCATCTGATCGTCGCAGAACAAGGATGTACACAGCCGTATTCCTATTTCATAAAAATGAGGACAAAAAATAAGCCAAATTAAACTTCTGCTAGAGCTTACTTTTTGGAAGGGAACGTAGCTGTGTTGTGATCCTCCATAAATCTGCAACCAGAAATCACAGAGAAATTAACTTTGAATCAACAGCGTAGTAATAAATGTAATGTGTGACATAGTGATTAATAAGTGAATAATCAGCGAGTCAATAGGTCAGTTAAGGTGAGAATGAAAGAGCTAAAATGAGCATCCTTTTCTCTTGTGGCACCTTAAGAGTAAATATAAACATAAACATAAGAGTAGTTATAAAACAGCTAAATCTATGTGCCACTTTTTTTTCTTTCCCTTTCCATCCTTCTCACTTTTAATTAATTTTTTTCCTTGAGTTGCAGGATTAGGTGCTTACTCTTTGAACATCTGTTTTTCTTCCCAATTAGACAGATGCTCCATATTTACCTGTTAAAATACAGCAAATTAAAATTGGATATGGTCCATGTAAACATGACATGCAAATAAACTAGAATGCCAAAATATAAAGGGTGAAAGATATTATGCATTTCTATTGAGAGGACAAGAAATGCAGTCCAATAGGCAAGAAAAATATGCAATCTAATCAGTAATAAAACTTTGATTTCTCAATAATACCTACATATACTGGAAATAAGATTAATAATCTGTGTAAAGAAAACAAGGAAAACATCTCCCAGTCCCAGGATGATATAAAGAAGCCACTAGTTTGAGTTTTTGCAAAAATGAACAGAGGACCACACATAAAAAGGAAGAGGAAATATAATAGCGTTAATGTTAAATTGTAATATAAAAGCAAACCAAAATAATTACCAGCTTAACTTCTGCCAACCATGCGGTGAACTCTGGACGCTTGGTCCTGCAATATTCGTAACATCACTCAAACAAGGTATACCAAAACCCATAGTTCACAGGATACTAATGCTAAATTTAAATTAGCTAGATAATAAATGCAAACTCAGCCAAAAATACAGGCTGATGATTTCCTTCAGCACGACCTTTAGAACGTAGGTACTTAAAGATTAAAGATCTTCTGAAATCAACAGATAAGCTCTGATGATTTGAGAATTGAAATCTTAATAAAATAAATTGAAGCTTCCATAAGAAAATTAAACATATGACCATAATATCAAGTCAACATGTTAAAGTGGAAGTCTTGACGCAACAGTTGGAGGTCTGCAGTGGATCCTACCCTTCCCTAGACCAGCTATAACATTAGGCTGTCCCTTCAATATCCAATCACATACTAACAAACTGAAAAGTGTTTTCAGTTGCCGTAGGTCTTTAGCTTCTAAACAGGAAAAGTACACACCTCGATATAAAATTTTGCTAAAGTGTAAGTCACTAGATAACGACAGCAACAAACCATCAACAGCTGGTGGATATTCCTATGTTTAAAACTATATCAACTACAATCCACATGAATTTCCGAGGCTATTTACCCTACATTATATAAGTACCCTACATTATATTAGACTGGAACCTATATTCAGGAGAGAAATTGCAAATTGTTGTTGATATGGTATGGCTTCTCCAAAATAAAGATTCTTTACAGCATGCTGATAGTGGAATTTGTTAAAGCGTTGTTGTCAGTCATTTCATTTTTTGTCCTGTTTTGTTGTCAAGTGAACAACTTTGAATCCTGTTACTAGTTATTATTATTCTTCTACAATATTACATAATTCACATGCAAATTGCGAAAAGTACAACAACTCTCAACCTGAATGCTGTTAATGTTCTAATTTAACATATTTCAATCAAATTCTACAACCTTCTACAATAACAAATTCTACAATAGATTTGCATTCATCTCCCCCTTCCTAGACCCCTCAATATTATTAGAATGTCCCTTCAATATCCAATTACATGCTAACAATCTAAACAGGAATTTTAGGTACTTTAGGTCTTTAGTTTCTTAACACTGACGTACCCAACTAGATGTAAATTTTGCTAGTGTCCATCACAAGATAATGACTGCAATAAACTATTAACAGCCGGAGCATATTCCTATGTTTTAACTCTATCAACTACAACCTAGATATGAATTTCTGCTGCTATTTACCCTACAATACATTAAATAAGTTATTTTGCTTCTGCCAGCAACTACTGTCATCGTCCAAGAGATTAGACTGGAAATTATATTTAGGAGAGAGACATATACAGTAACAAATTCCACAAATTCTACTTCTACAATAGATATGCAGTAAACCAACCCTTTCTAAACCCTTATGCTAGCAATCTAATGAGGTTTTCAGTTACTTCAAGTCTCTAGCTTCTAAACAGAGAAGTACACACTTAGATGAAGCACCTTGTTAAGGTGTCCCCGAGATAACGACTACAATAAACCATCAACAGCGGACGTATATTCTATGTTTTCAATCTTTCAACTACAATCCACATATTAAATAAGTTATCTTACTTCTGCCAAACAACTACCTTCATCTTCCAAGAGATTACACTGGAAACTATATTCAGGACAGAGTAAAGTTGCAAAGTGTTGTTAAAATGGTATAGCTTTCCCAAAATAGAGATTTTTTACAGCATACTGAAACTGGAATTTGTTTCAGTGTTGTCGTCAGTCATTCATTTCACGGTTTGCCTATTTGGATGTCAAGAGAACAACTTTGAATCCTGTCCCTAGTTATTACTTATACTTCTCCAATCTTACATGATTCACATACAAATTGTTAAAAGCATGTTCCGGACTGGGCCAAGTCCAGCCCACCAACGAAACAGATCAATGCGGGCCATGATATATCATGGAGACGTCATAGAAGCACACCCAGGCGAGTCCAGAGACTCAATCAGGACCGTGAGATGATGATCACATCATGACATGTCAATTGTCCTAAGAGAGAACTGTTCAATTAGGGCTTCCATATGAGAAACCCTAGAAGAAATCATCGCTAACTCGTGATTCAGTTTAAGGTACACATTCTCTAAACCCTAAAACCTTACACTCTCGACAAATCACTGACTTGATCGTCAGAGTGTTTGCAAGTACACCACCACCTCTGTGGAAGGGATGCCATACTCAGCCACTCAACCGTCTCTCAGGCTGTCAAACTAAATCCACTCCAGATTAAAGCATAACAATCTTTCAATCAAAATCTACAACCTTATACACTAACAATGCCACTAAAAACTCAAATTCCAATCCCATGATATTTCAGTACATATAACTCAAATGCAAAACAAAACCAAATCAACAAAACATAAGCCAATAATTTCATAACCTACACTATATTCTACCACATAATTCAATCATTATCATCTAATAATTCAATAAACAATCAAATATAAATTACTCAAATTTCAAAAATCAAAACCAAAAAATTCTTACCACATATCAGTTTCTCTAATAATCCCATACTTTCCCCATAAATTAGTCACAGCACCTTTCTTCCCTCTCTCCTTTTTCTCCTTCTTCTTCATTTTCCGTTTCTCTTTCTTCCTTCTCTCTTCTTCTTCTTTCTCCTTCTTCCTCCTCTTCTTCTCTTTCTCTCTCCTCCTCCTCTTCTCTTCCTCCCTCTCTCTCCTCCTTCGCTTCTCCTTCCTTTTCCTCTCCTTCCTCTCTCCTTCACTCTCCGAACCCGAATACTCCGACTCCGAACCAGACCGCTCGGATTTATCGCTCTCTGACTCCGAATCCGAACCGGAATCCGATTCCGAATCGGATTCACTGCTGTATTTTCTACGCGATTTCCTCTTTCTCCGACGACGTTTATCAGAATCCGATTCCGAACTCTCACGCGATTTCTTCTTCGAACTAATGTGCTTTCTATCGGTTTCAGTGTCTATATCGGAATTTTCTCGTGTTTTCCTGGAATCTCTTTTCGACGGAGGTTCGCCGTCGTCTTTCTCTGAGCTGGTGGCGATTTTCGCCGGAGCACCGTTCCCGTTAACGTTTCTCGACATTTTCGTTTGGTTTCGCAGTGTCACTGACTGAGTCGAGTTTCAGAATTAACTCGGTAGATGTGGGCCTCGTTAGACTCGATTGGGCTAAAACCCAATATATTACGGGCCTTATGATTTTAACAAAATTTTGTTTTTTGGATGAAGTTTGTTATATGCACCGCACAAAATTAACATCCTCACCTACCATTGCATTTTGATGATTTTAATTTTTAACTAATAGACATGCCTTGTCAAAAAATTTAAAGCTTAGGTCTAACATGTAGTTTATTTTGATGAACAAAGTCCATTCTAATTGAGTACATATTTGTTTTTTTTTTTTTTTTTTTTTCCTGTTTTCTTTCTAATATTTAAAGTTGTAGGGAAGATGAAGACGTTAATTTTCATATATCAATCTCAATCTATGCTAATAAGGGTGTTCATATTTAAACCAATTCAAAATATTTACACCTTTCATGAGATGAAGATGAAGACATTAATATTCGGATAATATTCGGATAATATTGGCCAACCACAATCACAAGTGTATTAAAAAACAAAACAACCTTATGAAAGAGAAAGAAAAGGAAAAAAGCCACTTAAAACATTGTGGTTGATCAATATCACCACAACAATATCATCCAACTACCACCCTTAAAATTACTATCTTGTCGCTGTTTACAATACCAATGTAGTCGTACTCACTTTAAACCTTGAATATTTATTTATAGAAAAAAACTATATCTAACTCTATATATCATATCCGGAATTTTCTTGTTGCTGTTTACAATACCATACTCACTTTGAAAATCCATCAAAGTATATCTGCCGAAAGCAAGTAGTCAAGTGTCGGGTAGAGACTTTTCCAAGAACTAAAACACTAAGATAAGATTATGTTTAATATTTTCTATAAAAAAAAATTATAATATTGTTGTGAATGAAAGACTAATGAGGTTTTAGCTAACAATTTTGAACTGTGCTTGTTTCTCTTTCTTCAATCGATTATTGTTGATGAAGGAACTATGTCATTTAGTTATGGATTTTTTAACTCAATTTGTAGAGCGTTAAGTATGAATTTTAGGTTTTTACTACTGGTTGATGTAAAAAAAGGTTTTTGCTACCGGACTAATAAATAAATACATGTATGACAATTGCATAATAATAAAAGGATTAAATAGCAACAATAATTTGTATTTGATCGTTTGTGTGCGTAATACATTGTACTTAGTAGGTTTTTCTAAGCAAAATTATTGCTACTAGATGAAAAACGATATGACCTTGCTCTCGACTATTTTTACCAGCAATGCAACAATTTTTTTTACTTGTCGAGTGATTTATGACGCCCTATGTTGGACTGTCAACTTCACATTTTACAACATGATTTATTGACAAAGTCCATACTAGTATGCAGCCTTATCTCAAAGCGTACTTTTTTACTAATTAGTGGCTCAAAAATTTGAATATGATCATTCCAAAGCAACAAATTAAATGACATCATGGCTAAGGTTGAGGAAGTCTATTTTGATAGCAACGACTATGATACTAGCATGCATGTTCTTTTGAAACAAATCATATGCCATAACCAGAAGTCGCAAAATTGTGAATACACGTTTTGGTAAGCATAGACAAGTGTCATCTTTCTTATCATAGTTTAAAGATTATAGGTCAAACACTATGTGTACGTGTAAAATTTTAAGAAGCTAACTATGAGATGTCCTAACATGATTAGTAGTCTTTCTGGTATATCTTTTAAGGGAAATGTTAACTTGTACTCATAGGACACAAAATAAAGATCTTAAAATAGAAGTAAATAATAAATATGGTTAATGGTGTTTTATCCCTGTAATATAGGTCATTTTTTGTTTTCCCCACTGTAAAATATTTTTTTTGATTTATCCCCCTGTAAAATATTTTTTTTAATTTACCCCCTGTAATTTTTATTTTTTTTGAAATAGCCCCTAATAGGTCATAAAAAAACGACTTTATTTTTTTTTTGCAGAATATTTTTCGTTTTTTTATGACCTATTAGGGGGGTATTCCAAAAAAAATAAAATTTACAGGGGGTAAATCAAAAAAAATATTTTACAGGGGGGAAACCAAAAATAACCTATATTACAGGGGGTAAAGCACCATTAACCCTAATAAATATTAGAGGTGTTTGCGATCCAGTTTGAATCTCATCTGATCCAAAGATAAAATTATATGCGATTTGGTTCAATTTTGGATGATTAGTTTCAAAAAACAGATCCGATCCGATCCAAATTAATGCAGTTTAATTTGGATCGGTTTTTGGATGTCCAAATTACAAATTGTTACTTTTTTTAATAATAATAATCTTATAAAAATATGATAAAATGATAGGTTCGATACAAAATATAGCATATGATTTATAAAAAAATAAAGTGCAGAATAATAATGATTGATTATCTTTAAAACATACGAAAAAGAAACAAAATTGATTAAATTAAACTCATACATAGTATTAAAAAAATAAAAATAAAATAATAATAGCTTAATATAATATATTCTAATTATAAAACGGAAATATATATTAAAATATTTGTATGTGGTTCGATTTTGAAAAATCAATCCAAAATCCGATGCAATCCAAACGGTTTACGCAAAATATCATCCAAACACATCCAATAATATTCGGTTTTGTGCGGTTTTTGATTTTTTTGGATCAGTTTGCGGTTTTAATTTGGATCGGTTTGAATTTGAACACCCCTAGTAAATATTGTATTGAAAAGATAAGTTTTTAAGATTTTAAGGTTATAAATGCACAATTCTCAATGTTAAATTTCTTTATTTATTTTCTTATATTGTGCCCTAAGGGCACAAGTTAACAAGACACATATTTTAAATAAGACTATTACTTTTCTCACCTTATACATTTCTCGCGCGCCCTTTTTCTTTTCCCTCAGAAAACGGTCTAGAGATTTTCAAATTTTAGAATCCGAACTGAGTTTTTCCTTTGTTATAGGATGAAAAAAATGAGTTTTTTCACCAATTCGGATTTTATAATCCGAAAACCTCTAAAAATAGGGCGTGTTCCTTGATTTTTTTCGGATTATAGAATCTGAATACCCCTAAACACCTGTATCAACACAAATTCTGAACATGTTTGTTACATGAAAATTCATTTTAAGGATAATATTAATCTTTCTAACCTCATCCTTCTGTTTTGGGTCATTGTTCACTGTTCATGGTAAAAAATACGGTTATCAGACTACTTGACCAGGTTGCTCCGAAACTTCCCCAGAAAATCAGGAAAGGCCTAAGGATCAAGACTCCTATAAAAGGGACTTCTTACGGGACTCCGCCTCTCAAAATTCAAAATTCCATCGTTTAGATCCATTTTTTATTTTTCATATTCTCAGAAAAATTCGAAAGAATTTGCATTAGTTTTATATGATTTTTAGAAATTTTTGGTGGTATTTTTATAATTTTATTTGACATTTTTTTTTTTTTGTCATTTTTTACTTTGTATTTTGGTTGTTTTCAAAAGTAAAATTCAAAACTGCTGAAATAGGAGAGATTTTGATTGCCGATTATACATAAGCATATTTTGGATTATAAAATTCGAACTCAATTTGGATGTTTTTGGATTTTATAATCCGAAAACCCAGAAGTATTTTTGAAAATTTTGCAAGATGCGTAAAAATGACATAGGATAAAAAAAGTAACAGTACGGTGAAACTAATATATAAAACGAAGATCATTGAACAATGCTATGTAGTACGGGTAGAAAAGCGACGGAATTCCACAATAGAGAGAAGATAACTGTTACAGTTTTTTTCTTTATTTTTTAAAATCAAAATTGTATAATTTCCGCTTTTGGTGGAAATCATGGGTAATGGTAGTGTAATTCGTAAGTTTTTGTTGGTCCATCTTGTACTAAACAATATTTCCCTTAGTGAAATCGCTTTTCTACCTGTATTACATTTATTAAACATATACGTAGAAACATACTAATAAGTTTCACCGCACTTACACTATTAATGAAGGAAAGATTATAATTTTTAAAATTGAGGAATAAAATGTGGTAATTTCTTATAAACATTAGAATTTAGTACGATTCAGAGAATTAACCAAAAAAAAATTGAACAAAAGGAAATTAGATGAGATTTGTGGATTGAATTTGGGATTTAGGGATGTAGGGATTTGACATTCAATTTGGAATATTGATTTTCAGTTCAGGAATCTAAGAGACCATTTTCTACTTTAACTTTAGTCCATATGATACCTCATGCACGCCACCTCATCAGTTAACATAAATTTTTAATGTCAGAAACTAAATTGATAATGGAGGTGCACATTAAAAGACTACTTTATATTTAATCATGACTCAAGTACCTTTATGACAACGATGTGCAGAGTCAGGGTTCAAAGTGACCATTTACTCAAAATTTATTTTATTCTATCATTAATTTATTAAATTGAAAAAAAAAAAACTTTGATTTTTATGAACTATGTTTTATATTTTTACTTTTATATTTTATAATTTACATTGATTCTAATGAAATAATTATTTCGATTTATTTTTATCATATCAAGTTTTTGTTTGGATATTTATGCCCTTTTATATTTTTTTGGTAGTCCATTTATGTCATTTATAAATACACATATTTATTTTCTATCATAATTAATTTATCTTCAATTTTCTCATTCCAAACTACTAAATCATCCCTTTTGTTCACTTTATTTTCTTTTCTTTACATCTCTTTCATCAACAAACACAATGTAACGAGGACACATATTAACTTGTTTCGATTTATCTTTCTTAAGGACTAATATTTTTTTTTTTTCTCATATGAATTAAATTCGGTGTTACAAAATTTTTTAGGAACTAAAATGAATCTTCAATCTAAGACTGCAATATAAGTATTTATCACCTTTTTTTTAATAATAAATATTTATAATTCATGTTCTTCAATTTCGTACTCTTAAATTCAAATCAGTTGAATTATCCAACTCTATTAAACATAAAAATAATAATAGTAATTTATATATCTTCTACAATTAAAAGTAATTTATATATCAAAATTACTTAGGGTAAATAAATTATGAGTGTTGGATGCCACTCTTTTTGTGAGTTGGATTTCCTTCAAATACAAGATTCTGTTTTGGAGAAGAAAAAAATAAGAGAGAGAAATGTAAATTTACGGACTTCATATATTTTAATCATTAAATCGTTTCTTCTGTCAAAAAAAATAAAAATAAATCATTAAATCGTTTCTCTCTTTCTCAAATAAAGGACATCAATTAAGGGAATCTCACGTCATTTTTTGTCATTTGATGCATGAAAAACAATCAAAATTAAATAATCATGTTATTTTGTTTGACATTTTAACAAAACGTTTTTTTCCTCGATATTTAATTATCATTTTCTAATGAAATATCAAATATTGACATTCCATTATATTCCTTAACTTACTGGATGGTTTTTTTTTATTTTTTGAAAGGACAAATAAATATAAAGTTATGATACATGTACCACCACATATGGCACACCTCTTCTATACACCCTTTATGTAGCATTTTTAGAGTAAATAGTCAATTTCCCTTCTGAAATTATAAGTTCCATCAATTACCCCCCCTAAAATTAACAAAACTTCAATTATCCCCTCTGAAATTTCACAACGTTAGTCTATTTACCCCCTCCGTCAAATTTTTCTGTTAGTGAACATGACGTTTTGTAAATACCCCCCTGAAGTTTTGCACTTATGTGCAAAATGCCCCAAATCTTAAAAATTTATATTATTTTTCTCTTAAAAACAAACAATTAATAGTTAAATATTAAAGCTAACTATTACTTTTGGAGTTTGGAAAAACTACATACATATATACATCAAAATAGGGAAAAATGTGTATTTTTAAAGTGACAATAATGATTATTTCTAATAGACAAATTATTATTTTTAGAGGTTTATAAACAAATTAATAATCAGATTTAAATTTATATTTTCTCCTTCACCATCTTAGTCTTTTAACTCCTCCAACTCCTTCAACAATTTGCTCAAACCATTTAAACTACACAACCCCCAATATTAATCCACAAATCATCCCATTATTGTCACTTTAAAAAATACATATTTTTCCCCATTTTTGAGCCTATTTTGATGTATATATGCATGTAGTTTTCCCAAATTCCAAAATTAATAGTTAGTTTTAATATTTAACTATTAATTGTTTGTTTTTAATAAAAAAATAATATAAATTTTTTAAGTTTGGGGGGCATTTTGCACATAAGTGCAAATTTGTGCAAAACTTCAGGGGGTATTTGCAAAATGTCATGTTCATTAACAGAAAAATTTGACGGAGGGGTAAATTGACTAACGTTGTAAAATTTCAGGGGGTAATTGAAGTTTTGTTAATTTCAGAGGGATAATTGATGAAACTTACAATTTTAGGGAAAAATTTGACTATTTACTCCATTTTTTATTAATTAAATTGGGATAATTTTGTCCAACAACAGAAAATAGGGGTAATTTTGTAATAGACACAAACATGTCACTTCTCCCTTCTGCTCCCTTCTCTTCTCTGCTGACTTCTCCTCTGCCACCTCCACCGATACTTTCCGGTGACGACGATTTTGGTGATGGAGAAGCTGAAGATGCAACGAGGACGGAACCAAATAACAACCACTCTATCTTTCTCCCGTTACAACGTTTTTCACCATTTCCGGCGTCAAAACAATCAGATTTGCGCCACCATCCCATCGTCGACATCAAACACTCATATCTGCTCCACCACACCAACTTCGACGTCAAAACACGGCCCACCGTCGTCACTCGTCCTTCAAAAACACTTAGATCTACCATAATGGTTTTGATGGTGGTGTTTTAGAGGTGACAACAATGACAAAAAAAACAAAGACGGTGGAGAGAGGGTGGTTGAAATAAGGTCGGAGGCCAGTAGAGATGGCGGAAGTGTGAGTGGAAGAAAGAAGAGAGAGAAAGAGAAAGAGATGATGGGAGAGATTGTGAGCGTTGGGGGGGGGGGGGGGGTGGAATTAGAACGGAAACGGAAAAGAGAGAAGGACTTATTTAATTTTTCATTTATTTACTTTTGTTTTCTTTTATTTTTAAATTAAAATAAAATCAATTTCCAGCAACTGCCACATCAAGAGTGGTATGAGAGGGTGTATGACATTGGTGTGTTTATGTATCTTTTTCAATAGAGAAATGATATTTGTACATCTATTTTGCGACAACTTTCTCTCTCATACTCACAGTATGTTTTTATTCTCTCTCTTCCTTTTTCTCTCTCCATTGTTTTTGACCAATGAAAAGTGAGAAAAAAGAAGTTGTATCAAAAGTTGTCTCAAAAGGTTGTTCATATATCATTTCTTTTTTTCATATATATATATATATATATATATATATATATATATATATATATTATAAAGGAAAATGTTACATAGACACCTTTTATTCTCATACACCTCATGAACTAGGAAGAGAGAAGAGGATAGGAAAGAGAAAGTGTGCTTGTGCAAAGTCCACATGGTCACGTGTCAGATTTTTATGTGGGTGTCAAAAGGTGTATTGCCATCTAAGGATGTCTATGTATCATTACTCTATTATAAAAGAGTAATGATACATAGACACCCTTAGGTGGCAATACACCCTTTGACACCCACACAAAAATCTAACACGTAGTCACGTGGACCCCGCACAAGCACACTTTCTCTTTCCTCTCATCTTCTCTCTTCCTAATGCATGAGGTGTACAAGGGTGTATGAGAATAAAAGGTGTCTATGCATCATTACACATTATAAAAAAGTAGGAAACGAGAGAGTAGAAGAGCACGTGGGACAAGGATTGGGTGACCTTAAGGAAAGAAAATCATCTTAATTTTCTCTTTCCCCCTCGTATATATATTATTCCCTCTAATCTTAACTATCATTTTTCTTTTATTTTTTCTTTCACAAAACACCATAAAATACATTAAAGTCATCATAATGTACCGTAAATAACAAATAAAACTAACAGAGAAAATAATTACTACCCAAGAGTTGGAAACGAAATTACTGATTGATGATTATTTCATATGATAGATAGAAGTGCATAACTAATACGTTATGCACGATATTATTGAGTACACATATATATAATCGACGCATTTTATTTATTTAGTTATATTATAAAGTGTATTTCATGCATCTTGGTGTTGGAGAAAATCCATTTAACAGTTTTTAGTACACCAACAACGAAAGTCATCCCTGCACCTGCCGCTAACTGCATTCTCTTTGGTAGTGCAGTGAGTATCACAACCACTAAAGCATGGTCCCCTGTATTTATCAGCCAAATTCTCACAAGTCTTAGCTTCAGTCACCACAATTTCTTCTGCATTAATAAACATTACAATAATATTAAAATAGAGTATATAAGATGATATAACAAATGCACTATATGATTAATGGTATGAATGATGGACTTAATTACGTGCAACAAAGAGAACGAGGAAGAGGAAGCATAAGCCTGCTAGTGTTTTCTTCTCCATAGCTTAGTGATAAATTATGTGTGTGTTTGTGTGTGGTGTGGTTGGTATATGCCATGATCGTAGGACTCATATATATAGCACCAAGGGGGCTTGACTAGTAAGAATATGACGTTGAAGTCTTACAAGATAGTAGAAGATATCAAGTTTGTATTTTCATGGAGGAAAGTCAATATTGTGGGGCTTGCAAGACATGAGCTTATCAACATTATTAATGCAAACTAGGAACATACGACACCCGTACATGAGTTGTTCTAAAAACGGAAAATTATGATATAAGATTTTTCTATATGAGCTTGTAAAAAAAAAAAAATTAAATAGTGAAGAAATTTATGTATTTAGTATCAAATATGTAACTTTTTAATAGATAATTATTGTTTTTTAATGAAATTTTTATACTTTAAATTTCTTTTACACGTGCAATATTATATATGTTATACAAATCTTATAATATACTATTAAAATATCAAAACACAAATGTACTAATACAATGTTCATTACATTATTTAGATATTCTCTCTTATGTTTCCTCATTTTTTTATCTTCACCTTCAAGACTCATTTTTTTTTTCACAAGTCATAACTATGCTGACAACATTGTCGAAATTACTAGATCGAAAGTCGGGATTTGGGTTTGAATCCTGACTTCTCTACTTGTGAGTAAATTTAATGATTATTACCATTTTGTCTATCTAAAAAAAAATAAAATTAACTAGTCTAAATTTCCTTCCTCTCATTTTCAATGGATGGTGGAGATTTCAATAAATCTTCATGTCAAATAAGAGAATCAATTTCTTATAAAATGGTAAAAAATTTAAACAAAAATAATTTGTCACATCATTCAATATCATTTAATTTTTTTTTCTCTCTCTCTCTCTCTCTTATTTATGTGTGTACCGTAATATTTTTATAAATATTTTATGAGATAAGAAACTAAAGTAGAAATTTAATCTTGGAAATTGTGCATTCAAAATCTTAAAAAGCTTAAAATTTATCTTTTCAATGAAACATTTATTTTTTAATTCTATTTTTAGGTTATTATCTTGTGTCTTTATGCACAAGTTAGCCTTTTCCATATTTTATTTAGGGTTATGTCCAAATAATTACTCCATTCGTCTCGCATTAAATGTCTTATTTAAGTTTTACACGAATATTAAGAAAATGATTAATAATATTGATTTTTAGTGGCAAACTACGTATTAATTCGATGAGTAGTTGTTGAAATTTAATGTCAACACTTTTTTAACTTGTAACGTTTGATCACTTATTGCATTTTAGTTTATGTTACTACAAACTCTTGGAAATCCTAACTTAGAACTATAAAACAATTGAACGGCTGAAATATATTGCAAGTCTCTATCGATGTGATAATTAAAATACTTTGATACTGTTATTGCTTATCAACCTATATGAGATCTTTCTAATTCACTTAGAACCTCCCCAAGGAAAATGTCTATGTAGTTGGACGATCTGTTTCCATACCTTGATAGGGATCTTCAAGAAATAGAGACCGAAGGCGGGGTCAAATTCAAGTAGAGTTAATAAAACCACCCTACCCCAATACTAACAAACCTAATATTCCATGAATGAAGCCGGTTAGAAATTTATGGTTGAACAAGTGTCTTTCTAGCTAGGTCAGTTCCCTTAAGAGATTGACCTTATTAACCAGAAGGATCAAGGTATATATCTAAAGGGAAGAGACCCAAATCTATAGTTCACCAAACTAGCTAGTTGTTATCCCAAGAAAGTGGATTACACTCGAGTGTCTTTGGTTTTGGTGCATTTGTTCCTATCTCTCTCTTAATCGGCCATTATTCTCATCTAAATAATTTATTTTAATCATTCATTCATTTTTCTCTCTTATCAAAAATCAATTAATTAAAGACATCTAATGACACCAAAGTCAAAGACACCGATTATTTTTTCAAGAAAGTGTTATTCACATTGACACCAATCACATAATTCAATAGTTCAAGAAACATATTCACCCTCCCCAAGAAAGTGTTACTCACATTTACACCCATCACACAAGTTAACCTGAAGATTTGAAGTTAACTTATAACACTTGAACCGTCTTAAAGGGTGCCGTTTAATTTGAGAAAGGAGAGTTCTTTCCCACCATGGGAAAGTCTCTTTATACAGGACAAATATCCGTTAAAAACTGGCGGAACCAAAAAAAAAAACTCAGTACTTTTTTGTTGTTGTTTGAAGCATTAAACACTACAAAAGAACTGAATACTCTTTTTTATTGTTGTTTGAAGCATTAATTTTATTCTACTGCACCTCCTTATTTTCCAACAACAACGTGAAGCACATCTCACCCACTACTTAAGCATTAAAACGTTAAATTTTCTTCTTTTTAATCACTACAAAACACATAGCATTTGATTACAAAACACAGAACATCAATTCTTCTTCTTTTCTCCTTTGATTACTTGATAATTTCGACAAGTGTTCTTGAATCAGGATATAGAGTTGGGGTTTTCTAGATTCGAGTCATTCAACCTTGGATCGTTTCTTGGGTTGGTTTTTATTTTTTTGCAGCAAAAGAGAAATGTGTATTATTTGTTGTTGATGCTAAAAAAAAGAGTGTGGTTGATTGATATGTGGCAAGAGATATGGATTTAGCGAGAAGAAAAGAAACAAATCTGAAGAGGTTTGATGAAGGACATGATGATGAATGATAGTGTTTGATGAAGGAGAGGTGGAGAAGAAGGTGAGGGAGAGTTAGTGTTTGATGAAGGGGTAAAACTGTAAAAGCAACCGTTAATATAAATAATTTAGAGGGTAATTAATAATTAGTTAAAGCAATTTATTCAAAAATTAGTTAAAGCAATTAAAAATTGACCTTTAAAATTTGAATTTTTGGAGATTCAGTAGTATTTAATTAATGCAATTAATTTAATCTTAAAATTATAATTAACCAAATGATAGTAATAAACAATTGGACGTGAGGTCTCATTTTTTTCCATGTGAATTGCCAAAAAGTCATTAGCAGGTATCCTATCTAAAATCTGAACCATTGAATTATAAAAATGATATATCTATGGCTGAAAAACAAAATTTCCACCATGGAAAAAAACTCTCATTTCCCAAATTAAACGGCACCGTCTTAAAGATGCATAAACAATCTAGTGTAACTTCTCCAATATGAAGAGTGACATCAATATAATAAAGGCGATAGACTTTGTGCTTCTTGATATTTTCGTTCGATATATTTCGTAACATACTAGTAGTTGTTTTGGTTTTTTTTTTTTTTTTTTTTTTTTTAAATTTAGGAACGTGGTTGTTTTGGTTGAATAGTATAAATGTGCTAAAGAATCCAACTATAGTACTAAATGAGATATTTTTCAATTTCCGCATAAATACTGAAAATGCCAAAAGAAATTGACCAAGAAAGTGTCAAATTTCAAACCCTAATTAGGGTTTGGGAAACTTAGTGTTCCAATTGTGTCTTCTTTTCCCTTTAAGAAAGAAACTTATGTCAAATCGCTATCAATTGCTCGTTAATTAAAATAACATGAAAAACATAAGAGATAATCATAGATTTATGTTTATTTCATTCCATAATAATGCATAACTAACACGTTATGCACGATGAGTACACACATACTTATTTCAAAGACAACTTAGGCATGTTATTATTTATTTATATCATAAAGTCTAATTCATATATATGTGTCCTTCCATGCATCTTGGTGTTGGAGAATTAATCCATCATCCACACTTAACAGTTTTGAGTGCAGAAACATTGAAAGTTATGGCACGTGCCACTAATTAAGTGTGCTTTGTTCTTGCAGTGGTCATCACAGCTACCTTCCGTGAAGCATGGTCCTCTGTATGTATCAGCCAAATGCTCACAAGTCCTTGCTTCAGTCACCGCAATTTCTTCTGCATCCAAGTACCACCAATATTTATTAGAACATTATATGTAGATATTATTTGCTAATCAAAACCTTTAAAATAATAATAAAAGTCTCAAATATTTATATCACAATTAGAGTGCGTCAAATATAAAATGACATGCCATCCAATTCCATCACTGCTTTTCTTTTTTGAAGAACAGTACTAGTTTGCAATATTATCAATTAAAAATAATATATATTCTCTTATAATCAGTTAAGATCTAGAGTCCCACATTTAGACTTTTATGAAGAAAGTTGAAACGAGCGGTAATATATTTTCTTTAGGTTTCTATCTCTCTCTTTTTTTTTATGCAAATGGGTGTGTGTATTAAAGTATGAATTAACAATATAAAGTAAGGAACAATAAACTAAAGTAATAATAATAGTTTATCCTTGTTATTTTATTAATTAGAAGGGTAAAAAATTTAAAATAGAGACATAAGAAATAAATTGATATATTATTTTGATGTCTTTAGGGTTTAGGCCTTCTTTTTTCGAGACTTGATGTCTTCTTTTTGACATGAAATTAAAGATATATACTTTAATTTTTGAAAAAGAACGTATGTAAGATGAAAGTTAAAGATAACAAATGCAGAATATATAATTAATTACTATACTAAGAATGATGGACTAATTACGTGCAACAAAGAGAACGAGGAAGAGTAAGCACAAGCCAGCTATTGATTTCTTCTCCATCGCTTAATGATAGTGAAGTTTAAATGATTGACGATCACTTATGCAGTTTAAATGTCTTATATTTTGTGTGTGATGTGTTTGATATATGTGATGATCTTAAGACACACATATATATAGCCTCAAAGGGAGCTTCACTAGTAAGAGATTATCACAATGTATATCTGAAATAATCACAATTTTGACAAAAAAATAAAAAGAAACGGACCGATAAGTTTGAATTTCCAGAGAGAAAAGTCTTGCATGGGGAACGTGTACGAATGGAGATTATTAGTTAATGCTAGCTAGGAACATACGACACCCACGTGGGTTTTCTTAGCTTTCTACGATACATTGTGAAGTCGATAAATATAGGATTCAAATCCTATCCTATAAGCTATAAAGGTGACTAGGGAAAATGCTAATATATGTACTATTTTTATGTTACATGTAAAGAATTACATATCATAATTTTGGTTCAAATTCATGTATTGAAATGTTAGAAAAATACATTGAGAAAATCCAATAACTAAAATATACCGGTGGTTATAGTACTAAGCCTTTTATTTATTTATTTATTATGGCGTGGATACGACAAGTGCCCTAAATTATAAGATCATTTTCTCAACTCTAAAAGATAAACCACAAGGTCTCTTTTGGTAGGTATACTTGTTAGTCAATGGATTCAATGTCTCTTATGGTAGATACTATATATAATAGTCGATAATAAGCACAATAAATGATTGGGCAACCTTGATGTTATATGTTTTCTTTTTGAAGAACCTTGATGTTAATGTTATGTTGCGGTGTAACCTTCATGTTATATGTTGAAAACTTTGACTTGCGGTGTAACAAGGACCATGGAATTGTTCAATATATAAAACCAGCGGTGGAATCGGTAGGCATAATGAGATAAAGGCTTAAAACAACAACCATAATAGTAATAATCTCAAATATCATTTGTGATATTTTAAATTAGATATTTATAATAGGGAGCTTCTACAGTACACCTCATAAATTGAGGTGTACCGATACTCTGTTTCATAAATTTATAAATTAATGATCATTTTTTGAAATAAGTTGTTATTTATCATTATTTATATTTTAGAAAACACCATCTCATGAGAAAAAAAACATCATTTCATTGTTTATATGAATTATATTAAATTTTTAACATTTTCTCATAAAAAATAATCAATATTCTTCATTATGAGCAATAAAAATTCAAAAAAAGTAAATTTTATTTCAACGACGCTTTTGGTAAATAAGATTTAATTATTATAATTGTCAATGATAGAAAATAATTATTTTTTCTTCAAAAAAAAATCAATTTAATTATTAATTTAATGTTTGGTGTACCGGTACACTCAAAATGTTGAGTGTACCATAGAATTTGCCTTTATAATAAAGTTAGTTTTTTAATTTTTTTTATTACAAATTCATACTTTTAAGTTACAAATATATGTTATATGATCATATTTTCATCAAACACAGTTTAAAAACGTTTATAAAATGTTAAGTTGATATGTCTAAATTTATCGCTCTCAAAACTAGATTCATATGTGCATTATTCAGTCTTGATTTAAAACAAAATCGATCGATTATTTGATTTATAATATTGTTGATAAAATATTTAACCGTAAAATTAAGCTTGAATTCAAAAAGAAGAAGAAAAAAGGCAAGTAAGTAATCATATTTGATGTCATAAACACTTTTGAACATACCACCTCAATGTTAAATGATTCGTAAACATTTTTTAACGAAGTTGGCTGAAAAAATATGTAGCAGTTTAATATTGTATGACTTAAATGACCAATTTATAACAATAAAAAACTTTAAAAACCAATTTATAACAAAAGAAACTTAAATGACTAACCTGTTATAAACATATAACTTAAAAGATCCCTGAGATAATAATAATAATAATAATATTAATAATAATAATAATAATAATAATAATCAGTTGTCAATGAATCAAAGGGTTTTCGGTCGCAAATATCTTTGCTTTGGGGTGAGATGAGGGAGAAGTGCTTGGAATTAGAGACGTCGATTGTTTGTGTGGGAGGAGGAGCTGGTGGTGGAGTGGAGTGTAGTGTTTTACTTAACAATGTTAATTTACAGGTTAACAGTGATGATCATTGACAATATAAATTAGATATGATAGCTTATTACTCTGTCAGTGGAACATATCAGTTGTTTGCTCGGTCTGTTTCCCATGTTCATACTCCTGTTCCAGATTTTCTTTGCCACTATGACATTCTTTTGAAGTTATCCGCGTTTACTTAGCGCCTTCTTTTCCTACCAAGGTCAGCTTATTTATGCGTGACATCTTTAATCAAGATTCTCAGCTTTGTGTGAGCGGGTGTAGTGATTCAGAATCGGCTAATCACTTGTTTTTAAATTGTAAATTCTGCAACATTTTTTGCAGTTTGGCTTTTTAACATGCAGTTAAAAAATACAACGATTATTTATGTATGTTATTTGGTTTTCATGTGTTTGGGTAATTTGGAAAGAAAGGAATAATAGACATTTTAGCAAAAAAGAAATCTCTATTCATCATCTTTTAGACAAGGTCAAGTTATTTTCCTATTGATGGCTGAATGCAAAATATATTAATTTAGCTTTCCGTTATCATGATTGGTAACTTAACCCTTTTTTTTTTGTTTGAACATTGGCTAATAACACTCTTTCCTTGTTTTGGTTTTTTTCTAGATTACCTTTGAATAATGGTGGGTAATTTATCCATCAACCAATGAAAATGAGCAATTTGTTGGTGGGGTCAAGATAGTTCATAGATACCACTTAAAAATGTGCTTATGTGGCTAATGTGTATTGGTTGGGGTAAATTACACACCATTCTTTCATGGGTACCCTAGTTATCACCTTTTTTTCTTCATCTTTTCGATAGGTTATATTCTTTTTGTAAGACTTTGATATTTTCTTCAATATATCCCGTGCTATAGAGAACACTTGTTATTATTATTATTGTTGTTGTTGTTGTTGTTATATTCTTTCATGTTGTTGTTGTTGTTGTTGTTTTTTTTTTTTTTATTTTTTTATTATTATTATTATTATTATTATTCATTTTGTCTTATTTAAAAAAAAGTATCAACTATCTCAAAAATAAAATAAAAATTAATATCAACTATCTTTCTCAGTGCTTTTTTTTTTTATAAAAAAAACTATCTATCTAGGTGCTTCTACCATTTGGTTTCCAATTCAACTAATATTTGAAAATTAAATCTCAAATTTGTCGAGTCTTTATGCAATTTACAAACAAATAACTTGTCCATTTTATACCATCAAAACGACATACACAACATTGTTGATGAACTCTCAAATAACTCCTCTATGAACAAAACATTTTTTAACTGCACGGAAGTATCCCACAAATACCTCGTCGCAGACAAAAAAATATGGATCAATTGCTGCAAAAAATGCAGGATTTACGTCGATTATTAGAGAATAACAGGATTTGCGTCAATTAGAGAAGACACATGCACATCCTTATCATCATGAGTCATGACACAGGTTTCGGTTCCAACAGCAATGCCAATAATGTGTTCCATGAGGTTGAACCATTTTCTACGCGAGTGTTATGTTTTAATCTGCTACCAAATTGAAAAGAACCGGAAACAAATCGCAAAATGGTTGGTCCCTAAACCGTAAGTGTCTCCAAAATAGTGTTATGTCTTTTGTGTATGTGGGATATGAGAAATATACAATAGTCTTCTAACATAACATAACATATGTTACATATCTAATTAAAGTGGTGACTTGAATTTTTTTTTTCTTAAGGTGGTTCATAAATAGAGTGTGGAGACACCGATGAGGATACTTTATTCTGAATGGTATAATAACCCAGTATGTAAGAGTGTTTTGGTTCAATTTTGAGGTTAAAAGTCATTTGAATCGTAAGATTAAAAAATAATGCAGTTTGGTTTGATTCAATTGATTTTTAAAATAAAAACGGAACAAAACCAACGCGGTTTGAGTTGGTTCGGTTGTTTGCGGTTTTTTTGAAAGACAATGCAACTATTTGTTTCCAAAATCAAAATCAAGTTAAAAACAACTTATTTTCAACTATGTTTCAAATTTGATCAAACAATATTACAATTTCATTTTCATCCAAAAATGTTTCAATCAACATACACCAAATGAAAACCATGGACCAAAAATCAACCATTCTTCAGTAAAAAATGCAAAAAACTATGATTTTATTATTCTCTAAAAGTTCTCATTGAGTTTCTATGATTCAAGATATTGATAAGTGTTAATACTCAGTCATAGATCGATAGATATAGATAGATATAGATTATAGCATATAATTAGTAAGAAGAAGGAATAAGAAATTGTGTACTTTTATATCTAGGTTCATGAATGACAATTGCCAACAAGTATGACAGAGATAACTACCCTCATCGCCGTTTAGGTTTAGGATTTCACCATAGTACTAGTCATAATGCTTAACCGTCTGACGGGATAACGTTTAGAAAGCTAAACGGCCGACTGAGGGTAGGGACCTCTCATTGAGCTTAGCTAAATAGTCAAACCTATCATGATCCATTTAGAAACTATAACACAATTACACATATTCATCATCTAATTCGTGTTTAACACAATACATCATAATTTATATTAAAAGATTAACTATAATAATTGATTATTGTCAATCCATAAATTGATCAATTAAATCATTAATCCAACAGATATATCTAACATAAATACATTTTTGAAATCAAAAGTAAAGAAACTTAACAAGAGAAAAAACATGTCTTAGTAAAAAAAAAAAAAAAAAAATCATGTTATTCTATAAAAAAAATTGATTGAATTCTATGAGTATTGGGCTTGGTGACAAAAGTTTAATTAGTGTTTCTTTAATGTTGCGGTTTGTTTTGACTTGATTGATAAAATAAAAACTGCAAACCAAATCGAACTGTACGGTTGAGTCAATATACGATTCAAATATATCCGAATCAAATATGATTTTTGCCTCTTCAAAAAATAAAGATAATTATAAATGAATAGATAAAGTATCGTTAAAATTTAATGACATAGAGGTTTTGAATTGGAGAAATTAAATGTTAAGTACTCCATCCGTTTTTAAATATAAGCAAAATTGACTTTTTAAATTCATTCATTTAATGATGTATGTGATTCATATTATAAACACTTTTTAAGTATTAATCATACCAAACTCATTTAAACACTTGATTGTTGTTGTTGAGCCTTAAAGAATTCAACTCCAACTGATACGAGAGAATTTCAATTTTTGCAGGAGGAAATGATATATGAACATCATTTTTGTATAACCAACAACTTCTTTACAAATTTTTAATATTTTTTATTGATTTTGATTTGCGTGCTTCTCACAATATCAAAGATTGTTGCATAAGTTGTCCAATTTTGAATGTACATATAACACAATTCTTTTTGCACAATTACTCTACATACGTAATTAAGTGACAAACAAAATGGACCAAGACAATTGATGTTTATTTCATTTCATATGATAAAAAGTGCATAACTTATACGTTATGCACTATATTGTGGAGTACACACATAATTCAGAAACGACTTAGTACACATATACATAGATGCATTGCTAGTTATACTGCATGCTTTTTATTTATTTATACTGTAAAGTCTTATCCATATATATGTATCTCTGCTTG
Source organism: Medicago truncatula (assembly GCF_003473485.1). Taxonomy (NCBI): domain Eukaryota; kingdom Viridiplantae; phylum Streptophyta; class Magnoliopsida; order Fabales; family Fabaceae; genus Medicago; species Medicago truncatula. Next base: position 39,549,273 of record NC_053043.1, on the reverse strand, counting down.
TTGGAGAAAATTCATCAACCCATTTAACAGTTTCTAGTGCACCAACAACGAAAGTCATCCCTGCACCTGCCACTAACTAAATGCTCTTTGGTTCTACAGTGAAAGTCACAGTTTGAGTTACCAAAACATGGTCCCCTGAATGTACCAGCCAAATTCTCACAAGTGTTTGCCTCAGTCACCACAATTTCTTCTGCATCCAGATATACAATTACAACAACAATATTAGAATTTTTGTACTAAGTTAACTTCTAGAGTCCACATTTGATTTTTTTTTTTATTAATAAAATTAGATTAATATGCAACTAAGTATTTTTCTAATAATATCAAAATTCTACCATTATTAGAAAAATTTAAAGTAAATATATAAAAATTAAAATTGATGTTGTACAAAAAAATTGATGTATAATTTTGATGTCTATTTGGCCTAAATCTAACTCCCAATTATCAAATGATTTTTGTTTTGTTTCTTATAAGCTTAGCTCAATTGATAGGGACAGTGCATAATATATGCAAGATTCGGAGTTCAAACCCCAACCACCACAGAAAAAAAAAATTATGTTTTTGAGAATTATGAGGTTTGAGAAGAATGGAGAAGACCAAAAAGATTTTACTTTTATGTTTTTGAACTCTATTTCATGTGAAGATGATGCATGAACGAGTTATGTAAGTATTTAGAATTTGATAGGAGGGATAAAATTTGCAACATAAATTTTTAGGTAAATTCTATGGTACATCCAATAAATTTGGGTGTATCGGTACGCCAAGTCGTAAAATTAATAATAAATGAGTTGTTTTTTTTGAAGAAAAATAATTATTTTCTATCATTGACAACTAAGATAATTAAATTTTATTTACCAAAAGCTTCGACGAAATAAAATTTAATTTTTAAGAATTTTTATTACTCATAACAATGAATATTGATTATTTTTTATGACAAAATGTAAATTTTTTAATATGATCCTTATAAATAATGAAATGATGATTTTTCTTATGAAATGATGTTTTCTAAAATATAAATATTAACAAATACTTTTTTATTTCATTAAAGTGATCGTTAATTTATATATTTTATGAAACAAGAGTACCAGTACACTCAAAATTGTGAGGGTACCATAAAAAATTCCCAAATTTTTACCTATTTTTCAAGATTTTCGGTTAAAATACACAACATCTATCTTTACGAAGAAGGCTCGCATCAGTTCAAATTTTGTATTGGTACTTAAGAAATTTCAAGAGTGTTGACAGCTTGTATCAATACGAAGATGGCTTGTAACGAAGTTTAAGATTTGACAACTTGAACCGATTTAGACATGTTTCGTATCGGTATTGAAAACATGATTTAGTCCATATTCTTAGAAAATTCAGTTTTAATCATTCCTAAAATGTTAGCACTTAAAAGAATCCAACTACTAGTTATCTGTGAATATATTTTTGACAAATTCTATGGTACATCTAACAATTTGAATGTATTGGTACACCAAATCCTTAAATTATAATAGTTAAATGAGTTATTTTTTGTAGAAAAAAATTATTTTCTATCACCTATAATTATAATAACTAAATCTTATTTACCAAAAACGTCAACACAATAAAATTTGATTTTTCTGAATTCTTATTACTTATAATAGAAAAAAATGTAAAAATAATTAGTACGATTTTTATAAAAAATGAAACGATGTTTTTTTCTTATAAAATGATATTTTTTAAAATATATATGTCAACAAACAGCTATTTTTTTCATTAAAAATGATAGTTAATTTATAAAAATTGTAAGCGAGAGTACCGGTACACCGTAATTTGCGGATGTATAGTAAAAGTTCCCTATATTTTTATGCGGGGACACTATTTAATAGGATAATGTATTGGAGATACAATATTTCTTCTAAAAGATAATTACTGGTATTAACTCAGAGTGGTTGAGATTAGCGCTTTCAAAAGTTTTAAAACACGTAGGATGTGGCGTTAGTTAGTACCCAAGTCCTCCTTCAGACAATATTGAAGGTAGAGGGAATAATCGATGTCTCTTCCTTCGTACATATAAACAATATTGAGTGAAAGGTGGTGGAGGAAAAAATGTCAACGATGTCAGATGGATATCAACTTGCTAAAATAGAGCAGAAAACTTTAAAGGCATCATATTGGTGACTATAATCATCTAAAAAAAACCACAATATGGAAGCATCCCATAACTATACAACACCATAAACGATTATTTAAGAAAGCAAATCATCCAAACTTGAGATAATTGGCTTGATGATATGTCGCTAATGGGAAAAATAACTTTACTTCCAGCTGAAGCCTTCTTTGTCTGCCATCTCACAGGAATTTTTCTATATTTGTGGTCAATGTTGCTTTTGGCACAGCACCAATAACTGTATCTTTCTTTTCACCGTTCTTGAAGAAAATGACAGTTGGAATACTTCGAATCCCATACCGAGTAGCAACTGAAGGACTTTCATCAGTGTTGAGTTTGTAACACTTGAGCTTACCCGCATATTCCTTTGCTAGCTCATCAATTATGGGATGAATCATGCGGCAGGGACCACACCATGGAGCCCAGAATTCGACCAACACAGGAGTCTCAGATTCTATGACAAGGGATTGCCAATTTCCATCAGTAATAGAAGCCACTGCAATATCCAATAAAACGTAAGTTTAACTTCACTAAAAATTTCACTCAGATATACAATTCTCCGAAAACAAATGAGAAGATGGTTAAAACTTTGATCACAAATTGCAAATTTACAAAGATGCAAAATCCTGATCTAAAAAAAGCATGCAAACCAGATGATAAATGCATCCAAAAATTGAAAAACATAAATGCAGCTCAGTGCGCCAAGCTCTCATTAATTGCAGTCTGAGAAAGGTAGATGTACAAAGTCTTACGGTTGAATTTGTGAATCTGTAACCCCAAAGGTCACAAGGCAGCACCTGACTTTACTGTTGAATCAAGGCAAACCCTCTAAAATACAAAATACTACTAAAAATATATGTTCAAGTTGGATTATTAAAATGAATAAAATCAGAGTTCTGGTTCTTGTTTCTTTGGCTGGGAGTCACCAAAAAAGCTATACCATTTTACAGGCTTATTGAAAAAAAGCAAACAAATACACAGTAAGATATTGGTCAAAGGATGTGAAAAGTAACAGCGATCACATCGTACCAACAAATACGATTATTGGTAATCCACCAGTACACCAATCCTCAATGCTTCAAAACCGACTAGATTGATCTAGATTATTAAGAGTTGTCATAATTTATCGCTACTATTCTCTAAATGATTGTGAAAACTAACACCATAATTACTTATAGTTATATAACAAGAAGTCCTAAAATTAATAAGGTAATAGCTAAAATCTACCCTCCACAAGAAGACAAAGAGCTCCCCTCTGAAGATGGTATTGAACCGCACAACATTCAATTTATCCTTTAAGTCTAAGAGTTCCAACACTAATACTCATAAACAGCTTTTTTATTCTCTCTCTCAATGGGTGTGGGATCATTTATATTACAGGAAGTTCCATTTCATCAATTTTGACATACTTTTTTTTAAGAAATTTTGTCACATACTTCTTACCATGCAATTAGACTCAACCACAAACTTACTCACTATGTTGTTGTGTAACTCGTTTATTTAACAAGCTCGATTTACCATAAAAAGTAAATGAGATGACATCATCATATATGTCAGTTATTCAAGGGAAAGTGGTCATCCAGTCCAGGGCATATGAATAAGAATCTATACATGTTTCATGCTAAGATAAATCAGCATGCTGCAAAGGAGAAAACAAAAATAAAAAATAAAAAATTGTACGAGATATGAAGCTAGAATTGCTCTGCATTTTGGTCCAAAAAAGTATTTTCTCAGAACTATTAGAGTAAGCAGCTATTTAAACAACAAACCCATTAAGTGGCATTTGGTCAAACCAAAAACTGCATACTATGCTTAGGCATCTAATCTTAGTCTATACCATATGCATTCCATTATTTCTATTTTATCCACGGTTAACAACAACTTTGCGTGTGGTGTTCAATAAGCTAAAGCCCCAACCTAAATATTGAGAACTCAGCCTAACACTATGATCAAACCAAATGTTGTGAACCTAGTCACCCACCCTGAAGTGTCTTGGCAACATTCTGTCCAAAATGGCCTAATTTTAATACATATTTGTTTGAAATGTGGCATGTTTCAAACTATTAACTAGTTAGGGATGGATTTGGCATGTCACATATCTCGCCAGTTTGTATGGCACTTATAAAAAATTGCCGCAGTCATGCGGCAGCCCTGCATTGTGATATTTATCCACACGTGACTCCCTTAAGATATATAGAGCAATGTAGACCCCATGAGGCTCCATGATAGAAACCTGATCCCTGTGTTTCCTCGACACCCATAATTGAGAGGCTTTTCAATGTGTACACTTGAAGACACATGACCTACTCCTCTAGTCTCATCCTAGGAGGGAAATAGAAGGGGAGGCGAGGGGTGCACTTAGTTTCAAGCAAGAGAAAGTGATGGATTCAATATGTAGGTGGTAAAGCAATATAGAAGAGCATGTGTATGTTTGTGTTTAGCGTCTTATGAGCTTGGGGCCATTTCACCCTGGCTGAGAACTCCCCTATCAGTTAATGTCAAATTGGTATTTCTAACCTCACTCTCAATGTTTGTTTGCTAGCAAATTGACTGCAAGAATGATACACTAACACAGTCTAAAATTATCCCTGTGGGGATATAAAAATAATATCTGGCATAACAATAATACTCATAAGAACCAACGTAAGCAGATATGTAGTCAAATCACAAGAAATTCATCAGATCAAACTATTTTAACTACCCCTTTCTTCAAAGTAGGGATGCACACAGAGTTGGAGGGACTTGAGAAATTGGTCTAAACCATAGGATCAAACAAATTGACCAACCCCAAACCAACCTGTCTGTGATGAGTGATCATGCGGAACATATGTGTGATGAGAGTGATGGTCAAGAGCCAAAATTAGTGTACGTGTTGGACAAATTGGTCCAAACCATTTAAGGTTCGGACAAATTGACCAACTAGTCATTTGTTTGGTTCTGCTGTGGATTTTATGAAATTTCAGTGGAATATCACGTCTGGATAGAAGCTTGGTATCTAGCTTCAGTATTCTCATAACAAGCTTGCATCCGGACGTGATACTTGACATGCAAACGCGAATCCAAACACGCCTTAAAAACTGAATCAAGAGCTTTTGGCCCGCTGGATTAAGTTGAGTCATAAGGACCCCTAAACAATAATGCTAAGCCTGATTCTAATAAAACCAATATAAGGGCATAGGTGGGCCTACCCAGGATGCTCCGCCACTGCGCTTCTGGACAGTGTAACAAAAAATTCACCAAAATACTAACCAAAGGTTAAAGAACCAATTTGGTCCCTCACAATTTGCTTGTGACCCAAATAACTCTCCGACAAAATCAACGAAAAAAATTGAAATTTCTCAGTCACAGTCGCATATGATCACATAAACCAATCACTATCAACAGATCTAAAACAACAAAATTTGAACATCAATTTTAAGTTAAGATTAACCGAACCCTAACCTTCAACAGCTGTGGTATCACGAGCCTCACACACGACGGTTCCGCCGCGAGGAAAAACTCTACCGGTGGATTGACTCCGCAAACGAGTGGCGGAGACTGGTCGGAGCTTGAGGCCGGTGTATGGAGGAAACGTGGCAGTGCTCCGGCGAGAAGAAGCGACGATAGGAGAGCGAATAAGGGAGAAGGATTCGAGTTGTACGGTGGCCATGATTGCAGAGAATCGTAGCTCTGGAAAAGTGTGTGAAATGTGTTGCAAGTGTGACCGAGTGAGAGAGACAATCGGGAAATGAAATGTTTTTGTTTTATAGTATCTGTTGTTTTTATTTGGAAGATAATATTGTTTCTGTGGACTAGGATCACTTGCAAGTGCAACTACGCTTATATTCCACAACAAAATTTGTGTCTAGTAATTTTCAAAAATGTTTTTGACCAAAAAAGTTAGTGGGTTTAAGTTAATCAAATAAAACTAAATTTTTTTTGGGTTGATCTTATGATGTTGGATTTAGAGTGTGTTTCTTGTCTCAAGTTCGATTCTTATATAATCTAATTTTGATGGGTTAGTTTAACTTCTTCAATTAAAAGTCGTTGAATATGTTAACTAAAGTAACAATTAAACTTCTCTAAATGTTAGCTCAAAGTTCTTGTTGTGTTAAATTCTTGGAAGATCTCTTGTTACTAAAGGCAAATTCAAGGATGATGAATTGATGTTAATCACTAAGAATTGTCGCGCCGCTTTCGAGAAGAAACTTAAAAAAAAATTGCTGGATTTTGGTTGTTTCAATAATACATGTTCGATCGGTGAGTTTTTTATTAAAGTTTTTTCTGACTTAGGTTCAAGCATCGATCTGATGCCAATTTCCACCTTTGAAAAGATAACATGTCTAAAGATAAAACCATGGGATATAGTCGTGTGACTTGTCAATAGTTTGATAACATACCCTTACCGTGTGGTAAAAGATGCCTTTTTTGAAGGTGTACAAGTTCATTTCCTTTAGATCTTGTGGTGATGGATATAAGAGACGATGATGAGTGCCCACTTCTTCTTGGTGGACCATTCCTTGCTACATCTAATGAGATAATAGATGTCGACTTGGGTGAGATTATCTTAAGATCCAACAATGATAATGTATTGTATAATATATCTGAAGTTAGAGTGATGAGGGAAATGTTCGATGCTGCCTAATTACTACTCAATCCTTAATCGATGCACGAACCAAGAAGCAACCTTGAGTGGAATCTTCTAAAGTGAAGGAATGTCATGAGGAACTCGGAAATACCATTTCTTTTGGTGAATACCTAGCTAGAGCCATGGGTACATTTGTTGACTGACCAAAATTTTAAGTTGGTGACAAGGTGAAGTTGAAGGTCCAAAATTTGTTCCATAAGAGTGGAAAGTCTAGGAGAGGGTGGTATGGTCCTTTTGCAGTTCATCGAATTTGCAAGGGTAACTACATAGAGATATGGGGCGATACAATTGGAGTCAAGAATGTGAAGATATCATAATTGAAGAGCATGGATGATAACGAGCCTAATGAGAAAAGGCTCAAGGGAGAACCTTAAGCATCATGTGTCAAGTATGACGTTAAAGAAGTGCTTTTTGGGAGGCAAGTCATTGGTTTTAGTATTTATTTTTAATTTCTAGTCAATTTCAAACTCATGTTGAGTACTTAGACACACATGTTATGATGAATTAGTATTTTACTAATTTTTAAAGTATGACTGTTTGATTTGCATTTGTTTTTAGTTTCTCCAATCTGATGAAGGTCTATGTCGTTTTAGCTCAGAAAATAGTTCTTAGAAAATTGAGTGATAATTTGATTTTGACTATGAGGTCCGTAAAATCTGACTAATAATTGTTCAACTCAAGAATCAAATTCAGACTCTCCCATAGAATACGTTCTTTGATAAAATTCATTAATCATTTGAGTTCAATTACTTGGTTGAAGAAAATGAGTGAATACTTTGATCATTTTCGTTTTACTTAAATAGTAATCAATTTCTATGGTGAAATGATATTTATACAATCATTTTGTGACAACTCTCTCTCATACTTAAATTATGTTTTTTTTAAGAAGTCAAAATGGAATTTATTAAAGTCACCGTGAATCCTAACTAACACAAGGAGTGTTGGGCTTAGAGTCGTAAAGTAGCAACATACAAAGGATATATGGAGTGCACTCAATGGAAAACCCATACACTCATGCATCAAAGACAAAATCCAAAAGAGAATTGATGTTGGCACATATGCATTGGCTGTGTCACACTAGTAATTTACTAAAATACCCCTCAGCAGTTAACTGCCGAATTATGGAATCGGCTGCAGTTAACTACCGAGGATAACTTCGGCAGTAAACTACCGAGGAAACCTCAAACCTGATTTTTTTTTGTTGATAAAAATCATAAATTATCAACATCAATTCTCAACGTTTTATGCATACGTGTGTGTGAAACTTAACCATTGACTTTTCTGCCTAATTTAACATTTCTTAATATATAAACAAAAACGTTTTGCTTATCAATGTTTTTTGTGCGCAATTAAACCTTTTCTTATATCACCACAAAAAAAAAACACTTTCTTATATAGTAACTACATGTAAATTTCCTTGAAAGCAATTAATGTTGTATAGCAAATAAACATGTTAGGTGTACTTTAAATTTTAAAGACATTTGTATTATATAAAGATGACACATGTGATATTATAATTGGTTTAAATAATAAAAGGTGACGATGTAACCAAAAAAAATTGGTTAACATAGTATGTAAAATTATTGAGGAACGAAAGAATAGTTATGCTAAATTGAAAATATAAACGTGCTATCACATATTTTTTTATGTAAATCGAAACAAAAAAAAAATCAAATTGCCGTTCTATATGGACATTATTCACTTCCAAGATCACCTAAATCTACAAACAACAATTAAAGAAATAAATAAATAAGGATTGCCTTGCATAATATTTGTGTACATTTTTATGGCATGGTGAAACAATTAATGTTCTTAGAATTAGAAGGTGACACATGTATTTTGAAAAAAAAAAATAAGGCATTTATTTATAATAGAGATATATTGTTCAAGATTAAGAATATTTTTTTATTACCTTTCAAAAAAAAAAAAATGCAGCTGATTTTCTAAAACTTCGGTAGTTAACTGCCGAAGGGTATTTGAGTAAATTACTCGTGTTTTTCAGCCAAACCAAACGTGTAAACAGCAATTCTCAGTCCAAAAAAACCACTCTCTCTTTCTCTCGGTTGTACATGAATATATCACCACTCATTTCTAAGTGCATGTGCATCACCTTTTATGTGTCTCTTGAGTATGGTTTTGGTACCATAAAACATTACTTCCTCTGATGTCATATATATAAGAGAATATATCACCACTCATTTTCTTTTTTTAAGAAAATGTGGCTTTCTTACAACAGCAAAACTCAAATACACAAATACCATTATATTATTGTGTTTATCTATCATAAAGTCACAAATTTCACTTACAACAGAGAATAAAGAAAAACCTCAATATGTCTCAAATTCGTATTTGATACAAATACTTCATTTTTTCAAGTACTCATGCTTAGTAGGTGACTATAATTATCTAAAAACCACAATATGGGAATCATCCCATAAATGATTATAATTTTTTCATTGAAAACCACAAATGATTGATTATTCAAGAAAGCAAAACATGCAACAAAAAAAAATATAGCCCATCTCATAGGTTTTGTTCCATACGTCTGATAAACGTTGCCTTGGGTAAGTTACCAAAAAGTGTATCTCTTTGTTCACCATTTTTGAAGATAAGGACATTTGGAATACCTTTAATCCCATATTTAGAAGGAATAAGTTGATTGTCATCAACATTGAATTTGAAAAACTCGACCTCACCTGCATATTCATTTGCCAGCTCAACCATTTTGAAATCAACATTCTTGCAGGGGCTACACAATGGAGCGAAGAATTCCACCAACACAAGAGTCTCAGAGTTAAGGACAAGGGAACCAAAATTTTCATCGGTAACATAAGCCACTGCAATATTTAAAACAAAATATCGTGATACAATTGCCACTTCGTATGCAAACAAATAAAAACACAAAATCTCAACAACAAATATTAGGTTAATAATTAAAACCAAACCTCCATTGGAAGCATCTTGAGTGGCAGCGTTGAGGAGTTGTGCGGTGGCCATAGATGTTGAAAGAGTGTGAAAAAGTATTATAAAGATGAAGGAAGACATTGTTATTGTGACGGTAGTCATGGAATTAACAAGTGTGACTTAGTGAGAGAGAGAGAGAGAGAATTAAAGGAGGGTTTTATGATTTTCTGTCTTTCAACATTGTTGGTTTTAAAGACCCAAATGTGGTAAGCTATCACAACTATTGATTAGTTAAAAGTTAAAAAATACACTTAAACCTATATTAAAACTTTAAATTGGTTTTGCTTGCATGTATCACTATCCAACCAAATTTTAAAGGCACCAAGGGTTCTCTAAAATAATATTTATTTGACGGTGGAACAGTTTTTTTTTTTTTTTTTTTTTTTTTTAAGGAAACGGTGGAATAGTGTTGGTGTGTAACCTTTCCTAAGAAAAAATAATAAATTTTTCTAAGTACTTTTTATAGCATTATAGATTTTAAAACAGCTCATTAGTATTATGAAGAGAAATGTTATTTGAACAACTATTTTATTTGATAACTTGTGGGATAATCAAAATATACAAAGAAATGTAGGTCTTAACACAAAAATCAAAGTAATAGAGAGAGAGAAGATGATGACATGATGTGAATATGAGATAAAAAGTTGTCAGAATCTGATTATTCAAATAGCATTTCACTATTATGAATTCATAGGACGATAAACTACTTCATTCGTTATAAATATAGCGAATTTGAAACTGAAGGTTTTAAATTATGATATTCGTCCCTATAAATATTGCGAATTTTGATCTATATTTATAGCGAATTTTTTCATCTCTATATTTTAACATATATTTAACTCTTCTTTTAATCTATGTTTTCTATACCATTAGTGAAAGATATTATTGTAAAACAAATCACAATTATTATTATCGTGCACTACCTTTGCTACTCTATGGTCGTTAGTGCGGGACTAGATTGGTTTTTCGGCGGTGGACTCCCAGATTATTTCCGATCATTTCTTGTAGTTTTCACATTTGACAAGTAGTGGGAAAGCTCAGCGCTCGTTTCTACAACTTATATGGCTTATTTGTACATGGATTGTGTGGAATGAACATAATAATATCTTATTCAATAATTCTGAAACCCAAATTCCCCGGTTGTTGGATAAAGTTAAATATTGTTGAAGTATAATTCATATTCTAATTAGTTAGTTATGGATAAATCCAACTATGTTTGTTGGTTAATTAGTTAGTTAGTAACTAACTAGTTAGTCAGTTAGTTAGTGGCTTGTAGTGCAAGTTATTCAACTTAACCTATAAGTACTTAGCTTTTGTATTCAGTTGATACAGATTGTATAGCACACATCTCATATCTCTCATATTCAATAATAGAAGAATTTTATCATTCCTTTGTAGTTTCCTCTCATAGTGTGAGTGTGTAGAGATCATTCTATTCTTTCTCTCAATTATGTATGTGCATGTTCTATCAAATATATGTCCTTAGGGTGGTTGAAAGCCACTTTTGTGTTTAGTACTCATAGGTGGTGGTCGAGTCTTTTAACTTACTTGAACATCGGCTAATTGTTTTTGTTTTACTGTTAGACATTGTGTATCTTTAGCGGTCTTTTTGGCACGCCTTTTAACTTGCTTGGAACCATCATTGATGAATACAAATGATGTTGTCAAGTTTATTTTGAAAAATCTCATATTGAGTTTAATCGGAGACAAACAAACGAGGCAATTCAATTCTAAGTGAAACATTGTATCAATTATTTATACCTTCAATGCATCAAATACTTCAAGAATTATGTACCCGAACCTACAGTACCAAAGTGTATCGCAAATCATATAAGAGGAGTGTTACATGCAATTGCTCACAAACACTCAACTAAATAAATCACGTCTTTTCTCTTTCCACGATTGTCGAGTAATTAAGTTTAGTTATTATTTTCCTTTTAAGTTGAAACCAAACAAATTGAATAATTCTATCCACTTTTTTTACCAGTAGAGTTATCCTATTCAAAGTCTTAAAAATTGAGAACTTCTACGGTACACCTGTAAATTAAGGTGTACCGGTACTCCTACTTTAAAATTTTTTAAATTAACTATTAGTTTTATGGAATAAAGAACTATTTGTTGATATTTATATTTTAAATAAAATTTAATTTTTCTGAAGAGAAATGTTATTTGAACAACTATTTTATTTGACAATTTATGGAACAATCAAAATATACAAAGAAATGTAGGTCTTAACACAAATATCATTATATTATCGTGTTTATATATCATATAGTGACACATTTCACTTTTTTTTGAACAAACTAAAATGATATATATATATATATATATATATATATATATATATATATATTATGAACAATGGCGATTTACCGTGCACAAGACATGCAAAAGGTAAACCGACCAACCAAGATACAACAGTAGGGTGCTATTTTTGAATAGCACCATAAAAAAGTTACATAAAATTACACAATAACACCCATGCAAGGGATTGGGTGTTTCCACCAGTCATAATAAGAATAAATCAAAGATGTTTGCGATGATTTCAGCCACATAAAAGAGTTCAGCTTCAATTCTTCAGCTAAAGAAGAAGGATCATAAACCGTTTCTTGGAACACACGGTTATTTCTTTCCTTCGAAATGGCCCAAACAGAAGCGAACCAGATTACTTTCAGGAAATAATGAGTGGGTCTAGGAAATTCGGCCAAATTAGAGAATTGTGTAAAATGCCGCCGAATATCACCTGGAAACACCACAGATAAGCCTAACCAATGCAAAATATGATCCCAAAGCGTACTAAAAATATTACATACGCAAAACAGGTGATTTGCGGTTTCATAAGCACCGCAACCTAACACACAAACCGAGTCTGCTATCAGAAGAACTCGCCGATGAACCAAGTTGTCTCGAGTAGGAAGTCTATTCCGGAAAAGGCGCCACACAAATACTGACACCTTAGAGGGTATGCTCTTATGCCAAACATCTTCAACCAGAGTCTTATCCACAGCGTTACCATTATCAGTGAGAAAACGATAGGCTTCCCGTACCGTGTAACCACGGGAAGGATCTAACAACCAAATCCAAGAGTCATGAACATTAACCTGCAAAACGATATTAGAAAGTAACATAGAACATTCCTTCACACTTTCCTCCTCCCACGCCATTAATCTCCGCCTCCACGCCCACCCCCCACCTCCAACCTCCCAACCTTCCCTACTCATATCCTCCACCGTACACTCCTTGCTCACAGACAAATCAAAAAGGCGGGGGAATTTACAACATAAAGGTGTATCCCCCAACCAATTATCATACCAAAATAAAGTATTCCTACCATCACCTATCCTCCTACGAATGTTGTCATCAAACCACCTCCCAACACCCTCACCTAACCCCTCCCTAATCCTACAAACTGACCGCCACCACGGAGAACAGAGACGTCCTCCCTCCTCCACCCGCCCCCTTTCTCACCACAACGGGCTTTGAGTACTTTATACCACAGCCCCTCCTTTTCATCCAACATCCTCCAACACCACTTCCCCACCAACGCCATATTAAAAGCTCCCACCCTCCTCACCCCCAACCCTCCGTCCTCCTTTGGAGTACAAATCGACTCCCAATTTATCTAAGCAATTTTCCTAGAATGCTCACCCCCACCCCAATTTTTTTTAAAAAAAATAGATTCAATAGAGGAAATTATACCTGCGGGGGCTTTGAAAAAGGAAAGAAAGTAAACCGAAATGGAAGACAGAACAGATTTCAGAAGAACCAAACGACCACCAAAAGAAAGGAATTTATTACTCCACAACGACAGGCGCGAAACAATGTGATCGACAACAGGTTTTCAAAAGCTAAGTTTCCTTGGATCACCACCAATAGGCAACCCTAAATACACAAATGGGATAGTTCCCCTTCGACAATTCATAACCAACGCCGCTTCAGTCAACCAAGAATCCGATACATTCACACCCGTCAACATGCTTTTGTGAAAATTTACCTTCAACCACGAAATCTTTTCAAATAATAGCAAGACTGACCTCATGGTTCTGACATTCAACCAATTTTTCTCTCAAATAATAAGGGTGTCATCCGCAAACTGCAAATGAGTTAAACAGACATCGCCTGTTCGGCCGATTTTGTACCCTGAAAACATATTAGCATCAACCACCACTTTCATCAACACATTGAAACCTTCTGCAGCCAACAAAAAACGAAAAGGTGATAAAGGATCTCCTTGTCGAAGGCCCCTCTCAATAGGAAACTCATTCGTCGGACTACCATTCGCCAGAGTCTCGGAAAATTCATATTCTCCATTACCATGTCCAAATACCTCAGATCGACTGAATCATACGCCTTTTCGAAGTCAACTTTAAACAACAACAATTCTTTGTTCATCCGTTTAGCTTCATCTACCGCTTCATTAGCTATCAAAATACCGTCAAGAATCTGTTTCCCCTGAATAAAAGCCGACTATGACTCTGACACCACATTACCCACTACTAAACGGAGACGATTAGCGAGAACTTTAGCTAGCACCTTATACAGACATCCCACTAAAGAGATAGGCCGAAAATCATGAAGTCGTTGCGGACTATTAACTTTTGGAATTAAAGCTATAAAAGTTGTGTTTATACCTTTTGTAAGTTTCCCATTTTGATGGAATTCCACCAAAAACCTCATAAAGTCATCTTGCAGCAAATCCCAAAATTGTTTGATGAAACCAAAATTGATGCCATCAGGCCCCGGACACACATTTCACTTACAATGGATAATGAAGAAAAACCTCAATATGTCTCAAATTCGTATTTGATACAAATGCTTCGTTTTTTTTTTCCAAGTACTCATGCTTAGTAGGTGACTATAAATTATTATAATTTTTTAATTGAAAAACCACAAATGATTATTCAAGAAAGCATTACATCCAAATTTGACAGAATTGGCTTGATGAGATAGCTTTTACTTCTAGCTGAAACCTTGTTTTTTTTTTCCTGCCCATCTCATAGGTTTTGTTTAATATGTTTGAGAAACGTTGTCTTGGATACGTTATGAAGTCTATATCTGTGTTCACCATTCTTGAAGAAAAGGACAGTTGGAAGAACTTGAATCCAATATGCATAAGGAGCAAGTCGATTGTCATCAACATTGAGTTTGAAAAACTTGACCGCACCTGCATAATCATTTGCCAGCTCAACCATTTTGGAATGAACACCTTTGCAGGAAGCACACCATGGAGCATAGAATTCCACCAATACAAGAGTCTCAGAGTTAAGGACAAGGGAACCAAAATTTTCATCAGTAATAGAAGCCACTGCAATATCCACAAAATCAATTTTTTAACATATCTAGAACAAGATATCGTGATACAATTGCCACTTCGTATGCAAACAAATAGAAACACAAAATTTCAACAACAAATATTAGGCTAATAATTAAAACCAAACCTCCATTGGAAGCATCTTGAGTGGCAGCGTTGAGGAGTTGTGCGGTGGCCATGGATGCTGAAAGAGTGTGAAAAAGTATTATAAAGATGAAGGAAGACATTGTTATTGTCGGAGTGGCCATGGAATGAACAAATTAATGTGTGACTGTGTGTGAGAGAGAGATAGAGACAATTAAAGGAGTTTTATGGTTTTCTGTCTTTCAACATTGTTGTTTTAAAGACACAAATGCAGTGCACCTATATTTAAAAATAAGATGAGCATGTTTAATTGAATATGTACCGATCAATATTATATTGTTATGAGGCCTAAATCACAACTATTGAATAGTTAAAAGGTAAAAAATACATTTAAACCTATATTTAAACTTTAAATTGGTTTTGCGTGCACGGTATCACTATCCAACCAAATTTTAAAGGCACCAAAAGGGTTCAATATTTTTCCTTAAAAAAAAAAGACCAAAGGGTTCTCTAAAATAATATTCCAACCAAATTTTAAAGGCACCAAAGGGTTCAATATTTTTCCTTAAAAAAAACACCAAAGGGTTCTCTAAAATAATATTCCAACCAAATTTTAAAGGCACCAAAGGGTTCTCTAAAATAATTTATTTGACATGTGGAATAGTGTTTGTGTCTAACCTTTCCTAAGAAAAAATAATAAAATTTTCTAAGTATACCTTTATAGCGCTACTATTTTAAAAGAGCGTACCAGTTATTATTAATCCGCCGTATATAGACTTCGACCGTTTTCTTTAAAAAAAAAAACAAGAATATAATAATATTTGTCGGGAGTTGTTTATTTATATTATTTATTGGATTGAGTTGAGAAACCATGATGTATCTGATGATATATTTTGAGATGTTGAAACGTTGGTGTTATGTTGTTTTACTTTATGAATCTCGATGAATTTTGAAATGAATTATGTATATTTTTTTAATATTGAAGGCGTAGCATCTCGTATTTAACTCTGATTTATTATTAAATATTGTTTGTGCGGTTTGAGGATATTACAATTTGGTATCAGAGCCTGATTGGTCCAGTGCGGGCCAAAACTTTGTTTTTATTCCATCGTCTGTGACATGTACAGAACTATTGTCGAATCTTGTTCCGTTATTTTAGGTGGGTCTGAGCAAAGTGTGGGAGGAGCAGAATGCTTCAAGTGTAGTGGAGCAGGGCAAGTAAATGTATCTTTGGACGAGGAAGCTCGGGTGTTGTGATGTTAGCTTTAATTGGGCGTTGGTTTTACTATATTTCGACATCTAGAACTCAAGATATGATTAAAATACTATAGAGGGGTCAACAGGGTCGCACTCTTTTTCCAAGTTTAGGAAAACCAACTTTTCCACGCTTTTTTGTTTTGAATTGGGTTTCAGTGTAAACATGAAAGTTGTAGTTATGGATGTTAGTTTTATTTTGATCTTGGTTTGACTTCCTTATCATTTCTAGAATTTAAGTTATGATGAAAATACTACATGTATGTCATGCTGCATTTTTAATGAAACTTGAAATATGAAATGGCATAGAATAAAATAGAGTTTTTCCAAGTGAAGTGTTGTTGTTATGTTTGAATTACTGTGAAGATGGACATAAAAATAACATGTAGGATTGATAATGATACATGTGAGCATGTAACTTGATTTTGGTGAAATAGGTGAAAATAGACGAACTTTGGTAAAATAAATGAACTTTGGAAGAAAAAAAATAGACGGACTTTGAATAAATGATGAATCATGTTATGTTAACTTACGAATCACTATGAGATAATGATAAGTTGATGAATAATAGTTGAACTGATGAATGATATATGCATGATACATTGGTTACTAAGTGTAAATGATTAATCGTCTAAAGTGCTATTTTTGCTGAAGTGATGTTACTTCCTTGATGTGGTAAATGTTTTGATGATGATTATGATGATGATGATGATGATTATTGATGATTTTTGGTGATGAACATATATGTATGTAATGATGATGAATGCATGTATATGAAGTGATTATAGGATATTTTAGTATCCGCAATGATGATGTTTATGATGATGAAATTTTGTATGAGCGTATGCGTTTGATGAGTCATATGTTCATGCATATGACTCATCAATGAGACATATGTTATTTGTCTTGCCTTTTTACTTTCTTTCCAATCCATAATTGGTGGATAGTACTCCGACCTCTACCATAAGAAAAATTTTACTTTTTAGATTTATTCAATAAATATGTATATGTTTTATATTAGAAAGTATATACATTATTTATTGAATGAACTTAAAAAGTAAATTTTCTCTTATAATAGAGACCGGAGAGAGTATATAGCTGTGATAAATGAAATTTCTTTGACGAAGTTGTGACATAAATGATGATAGCGGTGGTTACTCCCTCCTTCACAAATTATGTGTCCTCTTTATCATTTTTCTTTGTCTCGAATTATTTGTTAGTAACACATTCTTTTCAAAATCTCAAACATTCACTATCATATTGGGTGAAATCAATGTAATTAAGTTCCACCACTTTATATGAGTTTCATTTCCAAAATGTTGGGAATGTTACAAATGAGAGAGTGAATGTTACATAGATTGTTCAAAAGAAAGTGTTGCAACACTACTCTATCCTTATTTATTGCATTTCACTCATCTAACTAATCCACTAACTATAATTAATAATGGTGTTTCGGTAAATGAAACATATTTTACCATTAAAATCAACATTTTTAGTCATTTTTTTAATATCCATGTAAAACTTAAATGGGACACCTAATGTGAGACGGAGAGAGTACCTATTATTAATAATTAATAATCAATGATCTCGAATATAGTTTAGAAAATGTACAACTTCAATTTTTTTTATTATCTCTCAATAAAAAAAGTTATTGATTATAATGAGTATATATTTTGTAATAATTTTAATAGAAAATAATATGCTTTAATTTTATATAATAATATTTTTTTTTTAAAGAAATGTACAATTAGAATAAAAATATTGTAACTCATTTTATTTTGTCAACTTTCCATACAATTGAAAGGTAAATATGTTCTGCTCCATCATAAAATATCCAAACAATGGATTGGGTTTTATACTTCATTCCATTCTGTTTCGCTCCATTTCATTATGTTTTATTTTGCTCTGTTCTGTTATGTTCCACCAATCCAAACATAGCCTAAGGGTCGATGTTGTGAAAAATATTTAAATTGTCACAATTTATTTTAGTGAACTTATATGGTTGCAATAAGAGGTGGAAATGAGATAGGTTGGGATAGGTTTTGTAAGGCCTAAACCTAGCCTACTTCTAAAGTTATAGGTCTGAGCTTGATATGTTACCTATCATAGGTTCATTTTTAAGGTATGATCTTTTTAAGGATTCAGTGGAGCCTAAAAACCTATTTAAAAGCTTATTTTACACTAAGGTCTAGTGACACCGATAAGTCTACTACTAAACAAGTCAAATCTTATGAAGGTCTAAGCACACAAATAATCCAATATGCCTACTACTAAATAACCAAATTATATAAATGCTTAATCACACCAATAAGCCTGCTATTAAATAATCAAATCATATGAAAGCTTGAGTTCATAAAGAAAACTTCAGTAATATAAAAAATAGAAAATATATTTTATATAAGAAGACTGGTATATAGTGCAAGAAAATAAAGCACGAGAGACACATGATGCATGCAGATTATGGCATTAAATTTTTAAAATCAATAAAAGTTGAGATATATTATAGTCTAAAATATAGCCTAAGGTGTATATATATAGACACACACATACACGATGATTGTTTTTCGTCACTGCACTTATCGTACCAAGAAGCTTTTCCCTAATAGATATGTCAGTCTGACGAGTTTAAGAAAATTGTTGTTCTGACATTCATAACTTCACAATGACATATGAAAATTACCTAAAAGCCCCCAACGGTAGTCAACTACAGTTGGACTAACCAGCATCAGTTAACTGCTGCTGGTGCCAACGGTTGTTAACTGTCGCTGCGTTCTGTTATAAGAACATTACAAACATAGGAGTTTCCAAAACTCCATTGTTGCGGATTGAAGTTCAAGAGGTGCCAAATTTCCCAATTGTTATGGATTCAATGTCAATTTCGCTCACAAAATTAAGTAAGTTGCTACCATCCTATTACATTGCTATTTTGTGATTGATTTGTTAGGTTTTTTTGGTTAAATTGCGATTATAGAGGTTTTATTGATTTTATGATGTTATGATAGTTTAGGTTGTTAGAATTGTTAGGTTTAGGTTTTGATTTTATGATAATATAGGTTTAGGTTTATGTTAGAATTGTTTAGGTTTAGGTTTAACGGATATTTCAAATAAGATTGACATATTGTTGTAGAATTGTTAGGAAATTATGGTAGAATTTTTAGGATTAGTTTAGGTTATGATGAATTGTTGTATAATCGTTACGATTAGTTTATGTTTGTTATGAATTTTTGTCGTTATGAATTTGTGATAGAATTGTTACGATTAGTTATGGTATAATTTTTAGGATTAGTTTAGTTTTTGATGAATTATTGTAGAATCGTTACAATTAGTTTAGGTTTTGATCGCCAATTTGTTTATGTATATATGTCTCAGAATCAGAGAAACATTGAGTTGAACAAAAAGGAGGGTGATGACAAGAAGAAAGAAAAGTCACCTATGACATGGCAAGGAATCACATGTGATGGTTCCGTAAAAAAGAAGGATTCAAAGGTGCTGGTGTACAATCAGTCGAGGTTGAGGAGGAGCGGTAGGACATGCTATTTTGGTCCTCAACCAAAAGTAGGTGCCCCAGGGACTGTCGAGGGCAACCCGATTGACTTGTGTGAGGAGGAAGATGCTTGAATGTAGTGGCTTGTAATACCTAATTGTTTTGGATCTTTTTTATGTTTTTTTATATATCACGCGCATTTTGCTACATTTTGCTACATTTTCCTTGACATATGGTGCTTTTGAATAAAAATCGTGTTTTGAATAATTTCTATTAAAGTCGTGTTTTGAATAATTGCGTATTCGAACAAAGACTAATTAAATCTAACGTGAATTCGAATAATTAAAATTGTGTAATGAATAAATAAATTCGAAAAGTGAATAAAATTATGTAATCAACTATATATGTTATCACATTACATTACATTCGGGAATGTACCTTCCAAATACAACAATTGTCTTACCTCTGAATTGGGTAAATTCAAACTTGCTAAACATCAGGACTCAAACATTTGTCCGACATTTCTATTGTTCCATTCAAAAGATTAAATTCTTGTTAGACTTGGTTTAAATAATGATATTCAAGTGTCAAAAGAATGAGGTGCATTCCTTGACACTTCAATACCTTCATTTAAACCGGCCTAACAAGAATTTAATCTTTTGAAAGGAACAATAGAAATGCCGGACAAATGTTTGAGTCCTGCCGTTTAAAAAGTTTGAATTACCTCATTCAAAGGAAGACAATTGTTGTAGTTGGAAGGTGCATTCCCTACCTAATCACGATCTTCTGGCGACATCAGACTGTTGATAATATCTTCAGTTGATCTCAGCAACGTTACCCGCATATCGATCCACTGGAACATCTTGTGCTCCCAAAACATGCTCGTCACGTTTTCGTCGTTCGTTAATTCCACACAACTGAATGATACTATTCCCTCGTCGAGCGTTGGACGTTTATACCGAACGTATTCCACCCTCTTTGTGTCTTCGGGGTTGACTTGGATGAATTCATTCAGTTCATCTTTGAGACCTCTTAACGTTACTATAAGGCACCGAACCTTCAACCTCTGACGTTCTCTGCCGTTGAATTGTGCATGAATGTCGATCCACCCGGCCATTGTTTCAAATCTACACAATAAGAAATTAAAAATAATCAATGAAAAACTCATTGAAACATTTCATCAAACACTTGTTGTTAAAATTTTACATAAACCATAAAAATCCTAAATAAACCCTAAAAAATTTATAAAATTCGAAAAAATAAATAAATTTAAGCAATATAACTCTATTATAACAAGTACTCCTAATATTTGTTAATAGCATTTCAGATTTACAACATAACTATATTAAAAAAATATTTGTTAATAGCATTTCAGATTTACAATATAACTATATTAAAAAAAAAAAATTGTTAATAGCATTTCAGATTTACAACGTAACTATATTAAAAAAAATCAAACCCTAAAAAATTTATAAAATTCGTAAAAAAAATATAAATTTACGCAATATAACTCCATTATAACAAGTATTCATAATATTTGTTAATAGCATTTTAGATCTACAACATAACTATATTAAAAAAAAAATCAAAATTTAAAAATTAAACTACAACTAAAATTATAAACATATATACTAACTAAAATTTATAACAATAAGATAAGTGATAACTTACTTGTGATTTAGTGGAATTTTTTTTTGGATGATTTGGTAGAGGTTTTATATATATATATATATATATATATATATATATATATATATATATATATATAGAGAGAGAGAGAGAGAGAGAGAGTGAAAATTGAAATTTTTAGAGAGATAGAGACATGAAAGAGTGATTGGAAACTAGGTTCTGGGCTGAACTATTAACAGAACGCAGCGGCAGTTAACTGTTGTCGGCTTGCTCAACGGTAGTTAACTACCGCTAGAGTGTAACATGCATCCTCATCTTGAGAACATTCTTTCATTGGAGTTGATGATGTTTTCTTCTATATGAGATGACAATACATTCTCGGTTAATTAACCTTGAACTATTTTATTGATGATGCGATTTATCTCATAGTTTCTCTTGGTGATTGCACACAATGCTTCTTGTCCATTGAGTATCTTTGAGATGTTTTAGTTTAGGCATGCATGTAATCATGAAGGTTCATTCAATCATTCTCTTGAATGAAACTTTTGTGCCTTTTCCTTAAACTCTTTTAGAAGCTATTTGAAGATCATTCCTTTCAAATAGTAACCCTTTATTCCTCGAATCTTTAAGGCTTTGCTAAAAACCATGTGGTGACGAGGATGAGTCAATTGATTATAAAATTCATCTTCTTGTTGAATCTTCAATCAACACTCTTTTGATTCAAACATTATTCTTTTTATATCTTCTTTCAGCTTGTGATACTATTGTTTTGATTTTCTACCAATGAGTATATATATGCACTTGTAAGAGACTTCTTTCTTGTCAACTTATATGAAAAGACTTAAGTGCAAACATCAGTAGATCACCATTCATAAAACTTAGTGTTTATTCCATAAGGTTTGTTATCATTAAAACATTCATCAAAAAGATTTTTGTTTCAACACTAGGTTGGTCATTACAAGGATGGGTACGTTTGTGCTTGAAGCACAAGTGATATCCGGCTCTAACATAGGTGATAAAGTTTTTATTCAAAGATTATCTTTGATACCATCTGATACTAGAATTCCTTTCAAGTTTCAACGAAAGCAATTTCCACTCACCGTTTCTTTTGCAATGACTATAAACAAAAGTTAAGGTCAATCTTTGAAACATGTTGGCGTATATTTGCCATCGCCTATCTTCTCTCATGGTCAATTGTATGTGGCTTTGTCAAGGGTTACTTCAAGAGAAGGTTTGAAGATATTAATATCTGATGATGATGGTGAAGACACTGATGTAACGTCTAATGTAGTTTATCACGAGGTTTTTCGCAATGTATCCTACCGACATTAAACTTCTTCATTGCTAATTATTTATGATTGACAATTTTCCCTAAGTTGTGTACTTTCTATTATATAACAAAATTAAAGTTCTACTATTTCTATGATTCATAACTTAGAATGTATCATAAATTACTCTCTATGTTTTACGGCTTATTGTTAAATTTATTATGACTTATTCTAAATGAAAATAAGACCCGTGCATCAGCACGGGTCATGGTTCTAGTAACAATAAGTTTTAACGTTTTATTGTGAAACTATTTTTCATAATAATTATTATTTATTTATTAAAAAAGGGGACTACTTGTTATGGTAAGCTGTTGTGTTGGGCATAATTTTTATCTAGACAAGATAAAATGTGTATTACCGATCACAAACTCAAAAGTGTGTCAATTAGGTATATACTATATACTATTTCAAGAAGTTGATATGGATAATGCATGATATATGCAAGGTACGAGGTTCAAATCTCGACCATCATAAAAAAAATATACTACTTCAAGAATTGTGTAGTGCGTATCCAAACCAATGGTACGAAAGTGAATTCATATCAAATAAAAGGTGTGATATAGGCAATTTAGCAATCGGTCACAAACACTCACTCAAGTCTTTGCTCTTTTCACGATTACCGATTAATTAAGTTTCATTATTACTTTCTTCTTCTTTTTTAAACAATTTTGGCTATCCTTCTTATCTATTAACTTCTTAATTTTCAAACGTTTCATCGCCTAAAAAAAAACTATTTGCCATACATAAACATTTCTTCAATTTCGTTTGATTCGTCTCGAAGTCAGGACCGTCCTTAAGAAGATGCAACCAGCTCAACCGAGCTGGGCCTCAAAAAAATTGTAGTCCAATACTCATTCAACTTAAAGCAAAAAAAAAAAAAAAACACTTTCCCTAATCTCTCTCGTTACAGTGGTGTTTCTTTCTTTCAAACCTCTTATTCTCAGTTCTCCCCAACCTTGTGTCCCCGCCCAACCTCCATCTCTCAGCCGTGCACCGCCACACACACCCGTCACCACCACCAATCAAACCTCCATATATCCTCTAGTTCTCCTTTCTTTGATTTTTTATTGAACACCAAAAGGGGAGAAAGAGAAACGCAATTGAAGTTTGGTTTCAAAATTGCTCTTTACTAATTACTTATTCTTCTTTCCTAATTTCATTACTATTATGTTGATATGAGCAAAATTATGAAATTTCACAAAAACAAAACATGATAAAGCCACTTCAATTTATTGTTACTGAAAAATGATGATGCAATTTAATTTAATTTAACAATAATAAAAAGGAATGGTTTTAACGAATGAATTGGGAAAATTGAGTCAACGAGATGGTTATAGCCTTATAGGGTGGATGAGAATACACATGATATGTTTCTAATCCTTGCCATTCAATTGAATAAGTGGTTATATGCTAATTTAACTAGGTTTTGAAATGTCACATGCTAATTTAACTTGGTTGAATCATGTTAGATGATAATGAAAATGTTGATAATGTTAATGATCTCACATTGGTGTAGATGTATTTGATCCAAGAAATTAGGATTCTGGCAAGTCTAAAATGATCGAGTTATTAGCCACAAAAGGCCTAAAAGAAATTTTACTATTGTGAAGGTTTCTAGAGATAAATCTTCTAGACATTTTACTACTAATTTATATCATGGGCCTATTTTTATTTGAGAGCCGAACCTCCAAATTTATAGAGACGGCCCTGCTCGAAGTTTAGAGGGTCCGTTCTCATATGGCCTCGTTGTTTACGTTTCCCTTTCTTTATTTTTATTTTAATCCGTGGATAGTATTACTCATCAAAAAATATAGTTTGCTTACAACTTACACCAACAAATAAACTCAAATACACAAATAACATTACACTGTTATGTTTATATATCATAAAGTCATAATTTCACTCGCAAAGAAAAATAAAGAAAAACAAAGTTTCGACAAGTACCGAATACATATCTGATACAAAGACTTATTCTTTTTTTCCAAGTACTCATGCTTAGTAGGTCACTGTAATTATTTAAAAACCATAATATTGGTTTAATGAGATGTATAAATAGCATTTATACAAGCTGAAGCCTTGTTTGTTTGCCATCTCATATTGATAGTTGAATAAGTTCGATAAATGTTGCTTTCGGTACATATCCAACAAGTCTATCTCTCTGCATACCATACTTGATGAAAACCACAGTTGGAAGATTTTGAATCCCATATCTATTAGTAATATATGGATTCTCATCAATATTGAGTTTGTAAAAATCGACCTTACCAGCATAATCATTTGCCAGCTCAACCATTATGGAATGTATGTTTATGCATTCTTGGCCACACCATGGAGCATAGAATTCCACCAACACGAGATTCTTAGACATAGGGACGATGGAACCAAAAGTTTCATCAGTAATAGGAGCCACTGCAATATCGAATAATAACATCAAAGTTTTATTAACCTGCCACTAACTCATTTTTTAACAAATCTAAAACAGAATATTGCGGTACTTGTCACTTCGTCTGCAAACGAAAAAAATACAAATATTGGGTTAATAATTAAAACCAAACCTCCATCGGAAGCATCGGCGGCACTGAGGAGGTAACTTGGTAAGGATTCGAGTTGTACGGTGGCCATGGATGACGAAAGAGTGTGAAAAAGTATTAAAATGATGAAGGAAGACATTGCTAATGTGACGGTGGCCATGGCATGAACAAGTATGACTGTGTGAGAGAGAGACAATTGAAGTAGAGTTTTCTTGTTTTCAAACTTTCATCATTGTTATTTTATAGACCCAAAAGTGGTACACCTTCATTTAAAAAGGAAGGGAAGTGCTACATTTCTTGTATGTGACAAATTTTTAAATCTTTTCAAAGTTCATACACTACTGCTACTGCACGTTTCCTTTGCTGAGTATTATACTATACTACATCTTCTGTTCCACGAGTTACCTATTTTATTTGTCAACAAATTATTTGTTTGATAAAATTGATTCTACTTATTTATCACTTCATTCCAAGTTAATAAATTTACTTTTTATTAATTTATGATATTGACAACATACTAAAATTGTCAACGCAAGCATGTTTACAAGTATTTTTGCATCAAAGTATTCAATAGTTGGTTGGTTGATTAATTAAACGGGTGAAATTTTAGCCAAAAATAATGCACATGGTTCATGCAATACTAAAATAATGCACATGGTTCTCACCAACTGTAGTTTTTAGAGTTATTTATTTAAGTCAGTTGTTTAGTTTATTTCTTTTAATTTTGTGTTGATTTTGGATTAATTTTAATAAAGTTTTAATTCTCCCGCTTTCTTCATTAACTTTTGCATAATTATGTTTTCTTTCTTCTGTTTAGTGCAATGCTTCTAAAATCTCATGAAATCGCAATATGACACATGTGTAGTATTTTAATCATATCTCGAGTTGTTGATATTCAAATGGAGTAAAACAACCTAAATTAAAGCTAACATACATGTCTACTAATTTCATGAAGCTATTTAAACCCAATTTGAAACATAAAGGGGTGAAAAAGACGTATTTTGGAGCCCTAAGCACCAAGAATGCATTCACAAGCACTGGGTCCATGAAAGTGGGCGCTAGTCGCCCCAGCAGTAGCGCAATGTTGTGATGTTTTTCGAATCTAACAATTTACAACATCACTAGGCATCCCATACAGGACAAAATGCCCGGTGTGGGGCCAAATACATGATAAATACATTTTTAATCAAATTGTAGGCATCATTTGATCATATTTGAGTTTAGACATGTGTGCCCTAGCAGAGAAACACCGAGGAGGTTTGTTCCTAACATCATTGAAGGAGGTTTACCAAGAATCGTTTATGGATTGTTCTTGTAATTCTTCTTTGATATCTTTCTCTTGTGTATTTGTTATGAGTAACTAAACCCTTGTTGTTAGGAAAGAGCAGAACTAGATGAAAACTTTTGTTATTTGATTTGATCTTCTGTTATTGATGAAGCTTATCGAATTATTTTTATTATCTTTATATTTAATGTTTTTATTGATTGATCGCCTTTAAACTTATTTACAATTCATATTGTGAAACAGACGTTAAATTTATGAACTCAAATAATCACAAGCTACAACAACAAATAAACTCATATACACAACAAAACAAAACAAAAATCTAAAAACCACAATATGCAAATCACCCCATAAATTATTATACTTTTTTTTTATTGAAAAACCACAAATCATTATTCAAGAAAGCAAAACATCCAAACTTGACATAATTGGTTTGATGGAGCCTTGTTTGTTTGCCCTCTCATATATGTATTGTTCAATACGATCGATAAATGTTGCCTTGGTTACATGACCAACAATTATATCTACTTGTTCACCATTCTTGAAGAAAATGACAGTTGGAATACCTTGAATCCCATATTCAACAGGAATATTTTGATTGTCATCCATATTTAGTTTGTAAAACTCGACCTTACCCTCATAATCATTTGCCAGCTCAACCATTATGGAATGAGTATTTTTGCAGGACTCACACCATGGAGCATAGAATTCCACCAACACAAGAGTCTTAGATTTAAGGACAAGGGAACCAAAACTTTCATCGGTAACAGGAAGCCACTGCAATATCCAATGACAACATCAAAGTTTATTAACTCGGCACAAACTTATTTTTTTATGGATCTAAAACAAAATATTGTGGTACTTGTCACTTCGTCTAAAAAAAAAAAAAATTCTCAACAGCAAATATTGGGATTATAATTAAAATCAAACCTCCATCGAAAGCATCTCGAGTGGTGGCACTGAGGAGGTAACTTGGTAAGGATTCGAGTTGTGCAGTGGCCATGGATGACGAAAGAGTGTGAAAAAGTATTAAAATGATGAAGGAAGACATTGCTAATGTGACGGTGGCCATGGAAGAACAAGTATGACTGTGTGAGAGACAATTGAAGTAGAGTTTTCTTGTTTTCAAACTTTCATCATTGTTATTTTATAGACCCAAAAGTGGTACACCATCATTTAAAAATACAACGATTGTCCATGTTTGATTGAATATGTATATGTATCTCTCAATGTATAAAATGGGTACGTTTAACCATATACCAACTTTTTTAATGAGTGAAATAAACAAAATATATGTACTGGGAGAACCTCAAAAAAACAATGCTGGAGAAATAATGCACATGATTCATAAAATACTAAAATAACGATCACCATATTGAAGAAAAATGAAGAAAATACCGATACTTATAAGAGTTAGTAATAAAAATAAGATCATTTTCCTTAAAAATAATGCACATGATTCATAAAATACTAAAATAACGATCACCATATTGAGAAGAAAAATGTTTTAAGTTAACATAGTCAATATTGTTCAGCAGCAAATGAAAGAATACATGCTTAGCAAACTTTTGAATTGACTTACATTACAATTTGAGGGCATTCCCATTCAACTTGTGGTATATGATACTAGCAAAATTGATTTCTGTATAAAGAAATTTTAATAAATCATGGAAATGATTCCGTATCCTTGATATGTTACACAGTGAAGGCACTTCTCTGTGGGTACCCACCCAGGCATAAATAGAGCTCACATTGTAGGGTCATTTTGGCCTCAAATTTGTCTGTGATTGTGTTGCCTTGTTCCTGCACTTCTATAAACCACTGATCATATTACAATACCTCAGCAACTGGCCTCTAACCTCTGTTTAACCCGTTTTTTCTTATGTTTCTTATGTACACCGTTTTCTGTCACAGATCCATTTTCCTTATTCTCCTTAGATGCAGATTTTCTCTTTTTCCTGGAAGAGCGTGTGCTGGGCTCCGCAGGGGTGTTATCTCCGTCTCCACGAGGTAGTGGTTCTTCTTCAAAATCTAACTGCCAATTGCATAACATATCATGCTCTCCGTACTGCTGTCGTATTGGCTCACCAGCACCGGGGAGTAAACTATTAAAAGTCATTTCTCCGTTTGACCCCCCTTTGCGCTCCATCAAGACGGGGTCTGGTCTAATTATAGTGCCAAGGATGCTCCTATTAGGTCCTAAGCTCAGGATGACCTTGGGATTTGTTAAAGTTGAGTAAGCCATTAAAAACGCTGACCTGACCTGCAGGAATAATAAAAAGAATTACATTTCAGCCCCATTTGAACGAAGATGAATGCCTAAAACACATACATATCATTTTGTTTTAAGACAGAAGGATATAGATTTTCCTTCAAAACAATACGCAAAAAAGACAAAGAACGACAGTGACAAAATGTAGAAGCAAACACAGGACAAATCTTGAAGTCATTTAAATTTTCTTAGTAATTGTGCAGTGAATCATCCAAGTTCTGCAGAGGGAACTAGGCAAATATGCTTAAATTAGATGGAATGTATTAAAAAAAAAAAACACTATTGCATTGGTATCTCCAAACTTTAATCCTTAGGACAACATTTACTATAGAAGTATCATAAATATTATTTACTAGGGGATAAAAACAAACCTGGAAGTAATTGAAGGAATTCTTCCCAATGTCATTGTCTGGAGTCTGATTCAGCAAAAAGAAAATTTTAATCATTAAAAAAAACTCTGAAATAACAATTTATTTTGATGCACAAAATAATACAAGTCTATTCACTTCAGATTATATATATATATATATATATATATATATATATATATATATATATATATATATATATTATAAAATTAAAATGCATTGATGAAAAAAAATTATTGCAAGGCATTTACTGCAGAAAATAGAGAAAGGCGGACTTATAGGACAATTTTCAACTGCTGATTAGATAATCTCCAATTCACTAATCATTCTGTTTCTTGCCTTCAAGGTAGGCAAATACCCTCTATATAGTCTATTCTCATTCTTAATCTATTTTTTCATAAAATATAAAATGCATTTGCTCCCAAAAAAACAGGCAGACATGACTTGGAAATGGAAATAATGAATTGCTTGCTAAGTTGAGGGACCAACAAAGGGAAGCATAGAGCACAAAAAATGCAGCCTGGAGAGTTTGAATGAGGGAAGATTTTCAAATTTCTCCTCCGACATTAACGAAAACAAAGGAGATATCCAAGGAAAACTCAAGAATACAACAAAGCAGTTCAGTTTGCATCAAGAAATATAACTCCAATAAAACAAACTAAACAAGGACTAGAGTGAAGTCAGCATATTATATCCACACCACCACCCGCAAAATACATTCATTAATAAAAAAAGTTACAGTCCAGAATTCAAATAATCTAGTTAATGATAAATGCAAACAGTAAATGGAGGAAAATCATGAATACCATCTTCAAAATATGACAATTTTCTTGGTTTATTTGATCTGCCCGACAATAAAAAATTGACTTTAAAAAGACAAAAGGCGGTTAATCAAAGAGAACCTGTGGATCCTGAATTCCGAGAAGCAATGGCCGTGCTTTGTTGTAAAACCTGAGATGAAAAGGGGAAAAGGTCAGTTTTTTATTATACAATAATTAAAATCACATTTCTTTGCAAATTATATCCAATTCCTTACCCTCGACTACTCTTTTGGAAAAAGGTGCCTTCTCCATTACAATCTACACCAACATCTGAGGTATTCAATTTACGTCCATAAATATCGAAAAAATGTACCTAATTTCCCCGAAGAAAAATAATGTGTTATCAGAAGGAAAATTTTGATATATATATCAAATTTTACAACCAAAATAGGAGACATCCAATGAAAGGCATGCAATGCAGGATTATTTCACATTTTCTCTTTTTTAAAACATCAAAAATATTTAAAATAATATAACATGTCGTTCATGGACTTTTAACTGCATGGCACTTAGGAAACAATGAAAAACTGTTATTCATAAGATACGCACCAAAAGGAGCCCTAAGTTGTGCTCTGCAGAAGCTTGGCTCTGTCGGACATTCTGAAACATATAGTGGTCACAAACTTAGAGATGACATAGGTTGAAAAGAAATGTATTGAACTCTATGCAGCGCCAAAACACAAGGAAGCCTTATGATGAAGGCCAAGTAAAAAAAGTGAACTGCATAAGCACATTTAATAATCACTAACCCGCAACATTGCCATCAGCATGGTCAGGAGAGCATAAGAACCAATCCCACCAGAATATACCTGCATACTTTACAAGAATCTTCCGTTAGGCAGACAAGGGCACAGATAACTGCAACAGAGACATCATATTTTAAGAAAAACTCATACCTCATTAAGTTCTCTTTGTTGTAAAAATACTTTTAAAATCAAACACAATGGCCGTAATGGTGGCCACTTAGCCACTGCATCCTGCAATATATATGTAATTAAAATATAAGAACAAACTGGAAATAAGTCAAGTACCACATACAAACTAGTAATTAGATCCTACACGAAAGGAGAATGATGCAATGGTGGTGTGTTATTATATGCTTCGAAGATGTTGTATTTGTTTATGTAATTATCAACTTGTTTTCACCTCAATCAATGTAACACGGTCAATAATAACTTAAACCACTTATCTGTGTAAGAATTACATACAATCATTTTCTCCCATTATCTATTTACAGGAAAATTTAAACAAAACTTACATAAATCTATGTTTTAGAAATAGAATTTCATACAATCATAATCTTTGGTTTCTAATTATTTTGTAAATTCATCAAATTATATATATTACATTCTCCACACCAACTACTACAACAACAACAACCAAGCTTTATCCCAGTAAGTGGGGTCGGTTACATGGATCAAACTATGACATATGTTCTATCATAATAGTGGAAACTGAAAAATTCAACCAAGCTTTCCTAATAGTTTCTATCAAAATTCAAAATTAGAAAATAAATCTTGAAACTAAGTAGTGGAAATAATAAATACAAACCTGAATATACTCGGCAGCCTTCGGTCCGTTCTCTAAGTCAAAACTGAAAAGGAAAAAAAATTACACAATGGATCAGTCATATTGAGCTTTTGGAGAAGAAAAAAAAAAGAATAACATTGAAATAAATTCAAATGGTTTTTATGGAGACAATTTCGAGCAATAATACAACATTTCAATATAGAGCCATGTGACCATGCACTTAGTAATAATACACAAAGAATAATGTAATTGTAACTTGCAAGTAATATTAAAAATTATTGTTATGAAAATTAATACTGTGGTTGTTATATGGCCTATAAGTATTCAGCTACGCCATGATAAGAAACATAAATGCATGATGGAAGAAAAACAAGTGATGGCCGCATGATGGAAATACAAAAAATACAGGGAATTAAGCAGAATTTTGATGTACACCAATGATAAATTAATGAACAAGAAGAACAAAACTACTTCATATGGTACAAATATATCGTGTCACAGAAATTATCCCATGACAGATGTGTCCAATGTAGTCAGGATCGGTCGGTGAAGAAACGTAAACACGGTTCGTAATAATCCACTCAAGGGCAAAATTGTAACTTCACATGCGCGCACACACAATCATAAAATTTCAAAAAACAAAACTTACATTACAAGAGCTAAATAACTTATAAATCATAAGTGCCCTTTCAAAAAAAAACTTATAAATCATAAGTGCATTAAACTAAGTTAATAAGTCATAATCATCATTCCTCATATTCATAATCAAAATAAGTTTCTCATCTCTACCAGTTCCCTCTTCATCTCTACTAGTTCTCTCTCTATTAGTTCAAGCCAAATTAAAAAACTGCACAGCTTTCTTGACATTCGCATGAACCATTCGACAAGGCAGAACATCTCTTGCTAGTTCCTGCCAAATGATGCTTCACTCTGTAAGCACTTTTTGTAATTGCATACTCACAGAATTTACACTTCACCCTTCTTGATCTTGCATCAATAGATTCGACAAGGCACTCGTTTTTTACTACAATTACAGAATCAAGAAGGGTGAAGTGTAATTTCTGTGAGTATACAATTACATGAAGTGCTTACACAGTGAAGTATCATTGGCAGGAACTAGCAGAGATGTTCTGCCTTGTCGAATGGTTCCTGCGAATGTCAAGAAAGCTATGCAGTTTTTAATTTGGCTGGAACTAATAGAGAGGGAACTAGTAGAGATCAAGAGGGAACTAGTAGAGATGAGTTTAATGCACTTATGCTTAGTTTAATGCACTTATGATTTATTTTTTTTTGAAAGGGCACTTATGATTTATAAGTGATTTTGCTCTTGTTATATAATTTTTATGTTTGTGTGTATGTGAAGTTACAATTTTGCCCTTGAGTGGGTTCTTACAAACCGTGTTACGTTCCTCGTGTTTACGTTCCATCACCGGCCGACCAATCCTATGTAGGATCTTGATCCTGACTACATTGCTCCGTACTACAGAATCCACAGGTCTACTCTCCTTGCAAAAATGCCCCATTCCACAATATGCAGACAATAAATTGAAAGTCATCATATATTTTTCGGTGGTGTTAATTGGCAGTTTATGCAAATATAGAAATCACAAAAATTCAACATATGCAAAGAGGTTCAAGTTAAATAACCCAACTAACATCTAATATCATCATTTATCAAGTGGCATAACCATATAACAATCAAGCAGAAGGAAAATCTAGCAATCCAAAATCAAAGAAGAGACTGTCGTTGAACCTTATATCAAAGGAAAGACAACTCTTCCTTTCAACAAATTTAATAATTGGCACGCGAGCCTTTCCAATGACCTGGTAAAGATTGACAAGCAAAACATCAGAAACTTAATCTTGCCTACAACTTGTTATTGGTAATGAAAACACTGATATTTGAATAGCCACAGACCTGTATCTTTTTAGCCATGCTCCTTTGTGACAATGATC
The DNA here is from genome assembly GCF_003473485.1 of Medicago truncatula. Classification (NCBI taxonomy): domain Eukaryota; kingdom Viridiplantae; phylum Streptophyta; class Magnoliopsida; order Fabales; family Fabaceae; genus Medicago; species Medicago truncatula. The sequence continues at coordinate 39,515,695 of NC_053043.1, read as the reverse complement.
TAGAAATTGCATTCAAACCAATCTGTGGTTTTGGTAAGCCTGATTTCAAAATCACAACCTGCAGTCAAAAGATTAAATAATATCAACAATGTATCTATCAATCAACCAGCCACACATACTAGGATCTATTTGGATCAACTTATTTAAGCTTATCAACTGGAACAAGCCCTTATGAGACTGTTTGAAGAGCTTGTTTTCAGCTTATTTCCACAAGCTTTCAAGAATAACATATGAAAACAGCTTATAACATAAAAACAACTTCACTCTACTTTATCTTTTATTATAGAAATAGCTTATACTCCACAAGAATTTCTAAATGACGAGCACTTATGAGCTTACTTAAGTTGTTAATCCATACATGACCTAGTTCAAAGAGAAGGTTCAGTTCAACGTCAACAGGATTACTTACATCAATATCACTAGTTGGAAGATACAACCCTGTCCTGAAAGACCCAAAAACTTCAACCTGAAAGTAAGGAAATCACATTTTTTATTGAATCTAAAACTTACAAATAAAATAAAAATAAAATAAAATTAAAAGGGATATACACATTGTTATTAAATAGTGGCGCTACAACGTTATTGCATAGCAGAATTTGAACAAATCGCTATTGTTTTACCAAACACTATTAACTACAACGGCCTACATCACTATAATTTGAACAAACCTCCTATTGTCCACGATCGGCAATAAACAACACTAGATATACAATAGTTAAATGATGTCATTAATACCTGACAATGAGGCCAAATATGTTTAATAACTTCAAAAACAGATTCAATTGCCGCATCACGTTTAGCTTTCTCTTCTGGAGTAGGTGACAAAAACTCACAAAAATCCACTATCTCTGCACACCAAAATACATTTTTTTTAGAATTTACAATGCACCAAAACAAAACCCAATAGGTTAAAGGGTTTAAATTTCACACCTTTATGAAGCTGAAGCATAGGGCTTTTGAATTTACAATCCCCACGAAACCAACCATTCTCTAGCTTCACCTCGTGTTCGATAGCCGGTGTCTTCGGCTCAACAGGCGTGACAGGCTCCGGGAGGTTGTCTTCGGGTTCAATTTCATCAGCGACGTCGAGGGAGAAGAAATCTATGGCAGTAGAAGAAACCGAATTGACTTGGGGGGTGTCGAGAGAGATTTCGTTGCGGAAAACGGAGTATTGTTCGTGGTTATCGGAATCTGGGGAATCATCGGCGGTGAGAGGAAGAGGAAGGGGAGTGAGGGTGGTGTATTCTATTTTTTCGGGAATTTGGAGATTCTCTTGCACAACCTCCATTGAAGAGTGAAGATTGAAGAAGGGTGTTAAATTGGGGATGAAATTAGGGTTTTTGTTTGATTAGGGTTTATGTTGTGGCCGAATCTAAGGTTAGTATATAGCTTAGACCAGAATATTCTAATTGGTCTTGAAAAAACACCATGGGTTTATGTTGCGTCAAAAAAAAAAAAACGACAATAAAATCTAACTTTTATTATCTGAATAAAAATAAAATATAAAATAATAATTTAATAATACTCCGGAGGGGGATTTGTTTATAATTAACGACGGAGGGAATATCGGTTGTTAACTTTTATTTTAAGTAGTATGACTATTCTTTTGACTGAAAGTGCATAAAAAAAGTTCCAGCTGACACAAGCAAATAGAGTTGAGAACTTGAACACGACTGTTCTTTTAAGTTGTTTAACTTTCAGACAAACCGATAAACTAAATTAAATATCATTGATTTGGTTCAATTTCACTTGTGAAAAATACTTAACACCGAACAAAATCAAATCAATATGAATTTGGTTGGTTTGGATATTTTTTATCAATAACCGAATTTAACCTAAACATTATACCCTAGTTGTTTACACTTGTGTTACTTAATTTTGGTGACATAACTAAATTATACCCTAGTTGTTTACACTTGTGTTACTTCATTTTGGTTACATAAAGTTGTCAATATGAGTTGTGTTCTAAGGACTCACGATGGACAGGATATGCCTTAAAGTTCAGCAAACACTAACAAATGTATTTACAATCACCTATAAAAGAGGTCATCACCTTTGCAGTAGGATTAAATTCCACAACCTTACAAATAAGTCATCTCTTTATCAACTGAGTCGACTTTCATTGACACGCTTACATTACTTCAATAATTTAATATTTCAATAATTTAATATTTGAATGCATCATCAAAATTTTAAAATAAAATTACAATAACCGTAAGGTTTTATAGTTGTGTGGATGGGATAAGACGCTTTTTTTACTCGATGGAAAAGGACTATTCAAGACAATCCATAGCCAAAAACTATTAAATTATGTAATTTTCACACTAATAAAAGAAAATTATATATAAATGAAAGAGAATGATAATTTTATCAATTAACTTTACTGTGTTTTTTTGCCAAATAAAATTAACTTGATGAATAAGTGGGACGTTCGAGTTCAAACCTTGACTGCTACATATATTATACAATGACTTTACCAACTAAGATAAACTCACGGGGATGGTTCCCGAGGTTCAAACCCTTACATGACCTCTTTTTATTGATAATTTTATCTTTTGCTATTATTTTTTTATTAGTTATTGGTTGATTTTTATTATCATATATAACACAAAGTAAAAAATAAAAATTTGGAAACGATGTATATAATATATATATAATATTAAGTAGAGATAAAATTAAAAGATAATAATTGATATACCTTAAAAACTAAAAATACCAATTTTTTAACATATTTTTTCAAACGCGACAATTATGATAAAAGTGGTATTTACTCAAGTCCAACTCACCTAAATTATAAGAAAAAATGCTTAGATGAGATGACACAAGTTGAATTCGATCTTGAAGAGTTTACGGTCCATTTAGGTCTCATAAAGCTTGAAAATAGTCGAGTTTACTGTCCATTTAGGTCTCATAAGGCTTGAGGATTAGTCTGTACAAGTTGCGTCAGATGGATATATCCGGCTTACAACAAAAAAAACTCACCAAAATTATTTATTGTATAAAGAAAAGTAGTATTTTATTAAAAGAATTAAATTTTTTAATTTGAGAAACTAAATTTCACAATTATTACAATTTCGATGACCAAAATATTGATTTACTCGTTTGGCAATCTAAAGATAATGTATCGGTTAAGAATACAAATGCCAACACATATCTCCTCATAGAAAACGGTCAGATAGGATATACACATCATGCATGCATTTTGCTATCTGTAAACGGTTTAGGATAAACTCAAAAACCATCTAGATTTCTTTAATTAGAATACACAGCCTATACATTATAATCTTGACAGATATTGGTCCAATGTACGTAACCTATTTAAAACAAGTAACATAAAATCCCATAACTATATATAAAAAAAATTGTCACATTTAAATTTCATTGATTAATTCATCAATTAAATTAAACATACAAATCAATATGGCTGAGTTGACAGAAGTTTTTCCCACAGGCAAACAATTTGATGGTTTAATGCACATGTATGTTTATGTCATAAAATTTGATCTTCCAACATTTGTCATGATATGTCTTATAATCACAATGTTTTTCTTCATATTCCATCAAATTTTCCATGGTTTATTCTATTGGTTTGTGGAAATGAGACCTATTATTATCAATGAACATGACATTGAACAAGGAACTCATATAGCTTACGACGACGATGACGACGAAGATCATAATGATGTATCTCACCAAGGGGTTACAATTTTCCATGCTCTTGTGTTTAGCAATTTGCAAGATTGGACAATGGTGGCTACAAGTGAAGAAGAACAAGAAGAAAATTATGATAAGAATAGAGGACAAAAACTTAGGGATTCTAAGAAATTGCCACCTTTGATGAACTATGATGGAATTGGAAAGCATGGTTATGAGTTAAGAAGAAGTTGCAATGAATGCGCCATTTGTTTGGAAGATTTTCAAAGGGGACAGTTGTGTCAAGTTTTTCCTGTTTGCAAGCACATTTTTCATTCAGATTGTATAGATCATTGGTTGCAGAGGAAATTAACATGTCCTATATGTCGTAATTGTTTATGAAAGAAATAGATTAATTGATGTTATTATCAAAATTAATTGATGTAACCATCAAACCAGTATAGTTTTGTATTTGTTTATAAGGGTAAACAAATTAAAATCTTTGTATTATGGTTGAATTCTTGTATTTTAACTCATTAACTTTTTTAACTTCTACCAGTTGAGCTACTCAATCTTATAATACTAAGGTTTTGACAAAAATAAATTAATTAAGGTATGGTACTAAGAGCATAATTATCAGTGCAAAAGCACAATGGTATAACTGAGCCACATGAAAATGTGTCAGAAAGCAACTGATATTTGACATGTAAGCAAGTTGCAAAGCTTAACAAAGTGGTAATGGAGTACCACCCACTTTTAACCGACAAAATATTACTTTTGATTATTTTTATCAATTGATAGGTGAGATTGTAAAATATACATTTAAAGTATATTGTTATTGTAAGATAAGTGGGACCCATTTTAGAGTTTTAGAGGAGTGGTATGAATATTTAGAAAATGCAATTGAGTGGTTTAAATAATTGGGAATTGTAAAGTAATATATTATGTGGGTCCCATTTATACCACTCATTTGGGTGGCATGGATGTGGTTGCTCTAAGGTATTAGGTTATTAAAGAGTAGGAGTATTTATATATTAAGTCTTTGGAAACTCTATTCGAATATCCTCAATTAATTTTTAAAAAAAAAAACGATTTCTTGATTATCTATGGTTCTTGTTTTAATCTGAATAACAGTATTAAGATGAATGACCTCCCGACAGATAAGATGGAAAAAATTAGATCCTTAACAACTAGTTATATGATACAGTTGGCCGTAGACACTAGAGTAAGATATAAAAAAAAAATTGTTATCGTCAACAACATTGTACAAAGGTTGCAGAAGATTCAAGTTTGAAAACCGTTGTTTATCAAATGATATGGCAAGAGTCTATTTGTAACGTGTCAGGTTAGCCATGATAATATTTTTCTAATTCAGGATTTTCTACAACTAGACACATATATATGAAATCTACAAGCGTAACCAAAAATCAAATGACTTAAATATAGTTTTGATCCCATATTTTACTAAATCACAATTTTGACATTCAACTTAGATGATATGACATTTTTTTAAATGACATGGACATGTCCACCACGATGATGTGGCAGCCAAGTCAGATTTTATTTTGTTTTTTTTATTTATTAAATCTGATATTATAATTTCTTAAATAAATACATAATTAAAAAATAAAAAAGAAATATAAATTAAAAGTGTAAATGGTACTAGTGGAAATGTTATGTGCTTGTACGAAAAAAACAAAAAGGTATGGCTAAAACAATAAGTGACTAAAAAAGGAATCAGAAAAAGATCTGACTGCAAGTACAATAGTTTTGATCTTTTTTAAAAATATATAAAAAAAAAAAAAAAAAAAAAAAAAACTCTTTTAGCTATAAAAGCACTCAAAGTTAGTGTCGGTTTGGTTTGGAGTTTGCAACCACAAACGCACGTTTGTGGGATTTTCAAAGCAAAATTGCCGTGATTTCTAAAAGCTAGCATTTGAAGCGATTATAGAAATACTGAAAACAACTTTTGACATGTCATAAGATGTTTCCATAAGCTCTCTCAACGAATCTCACAGTTCTTATGCCAGTAAGTAAACTCAAATAAGTCGATTTAAACTAGTTCAATGTTTCGGTTTCAAAATTCCTTTGCACTTGTCTTCAAATAGTCAGAGTTGTTCTTTAATGTAACATATTTATTCTGTAAAGATCATAAATATTACAAAAGCACAAATTCAAAGCTAAAATATAAGAAGAGAACTACATAGGTATCACCCACCACCATTCATTAGAAAATTTGCACTTGAGCTTCAAAAACTGCAATTTATGAGTAGATGTCTATATTTCAGCTTCTGATTCAGTCACCACAGGCACCTTTTCATATACCTTTGATCCTTTGAATCGATGAGGAAGAACACATTGAGCACCAAAACGTTGCTGCAAGTAGATAATGATAGCAAATAAGATACCTCCCAAAGGAATGACAATATCCGAAGTAGTGGAGTAAAAATCTGCATTAGGATTGGCATAGAAGTATGATCCATCGCCGAGTCGAGCATAATTACGAGTCCTGTAAAGATCGTAGGCATGCGGCAAGAGTCTCACAAAAGTAGTTCCAAAGTAAAATGAACATGAAAGAACATTCTCATTCATATTTGAAAACAAGTTTAGAATTACTTGTGGCACAAGAAAGCCATCCAATACCAAACCGCCATAAGATTTCATGTTCTCCCAAGATGAATCATGTTGAAATCCATCATTTTTCAACTTCAACAGAAATGAAGTCAATAATCCAGCTGCATACAATGGGAAAATCACATAACTAGCCTTTCTCTCAGCAATCCAGAGGCCGTTCTGGCTTTCAGTAGTCTTTCTTGACGACCAAGTTAGTTGAAGGAGACGGAATTGCAACAAGAAAGCTATCATGGTTATAATTCTTACAGCTATTTCATTAACTTCAAGCCATCCAACATATCCAAACACAAAGTTTTTGCTGTTATAATTTTGAGGAAGAAGTGCTTCGAAATTGAGAACAAGTGGCATCATATGACCTAATGTGAGAATTGACATCATGAAAACTGAGATGAAGGGAAGCACATTAGTGTGTTTCTTGACATGGTATAGTTGCAATCCGACGAAAACACATGCTAGAGTTGTAGATATCAGAACCATGATAATCTCCATATCCATTCTCCAAACAGCTGTTATCGCTGTTTCCGAGTAAATTGCATATGAAGAAAGCTCTAAACTTTTGAAGTAAAGAAGATCTGATTTTTTTCGCATGCTTTCGATACTCCCTTTAATGTTGTAGCTTCCATTTATTGCATCCAATGATGGAAACTGAAACTTCAATAGAATCTCACAATCCACAGAGCCGGCTAACGGTGTTCCAGCCTTTGAGTTAAGATCGCGGCAACCAATCATACACAGGGTTCCTGTCCTTGCATCATAAATACCTTCTGCTGAAATCTTCACTCTATAAGAAGACAAATTAAACACTGAATTCCTGTTATATAAGGTTGAATTAGAAAATATAGTAATCTTGTAGCTAATGTTGAACAAGCTGCCATTGTTGAACATCACCATAGGAGTTTCTGATGTGGAATTTGAAATAGTAAGAGGATCATCATAAACTTGATCACCAACAGATAAAGGAGCTGAAGAACCAGATGCTACTCTTATATTGGACTCTCTATCTCTAACTGACATATCAAATCTCATATCGTAAGAATAAACATCTGGAAATCTTGTTCTACCTTTGTCCTTGACAACCTTGTGTGTTGGACATGATTTCTTAACTCTTTCAAGCTGGCTATACTCGTACTTCGACGCTCGATATCCAACCCTGTCATCTTCGAAATTTCTAAATGTTATCATCTTGAAGTAGTTTGGATCATTAGCACTCTTGTTGCTCCAAATTTGTCCAACTATGCTATTAGTATTTTTTATTGACCAAACTGAAGGGAATTTCAATCTCAATCTTACCGAGCAATCGCCAAGACGAATGCCATTCAAGGAAGATTTCATGATGCCAATGAAATGGCAAGCAACTACACACAATGAATTTTTCTTCTCATCCCACCAACCTTCCCCTACCAACGTAGTTTTCGGATTGAAACCTTTTTCAATCCAATAGTCACTTTTATTTGAAAATACCATCATAACCTTCATCCTATGCTTGTTTTCTTGAGAACATTCAGCACCTCTCAGAGACAACATATATGGCAATTGATCACTAATTATAGGAGTGCAATTCTTTGAAGAATTGCACTCGTGAGTGTACTCTAATCGGAGTCTTCTAATAGCTCTTGAGAGTGGAAATGAACAAAAACTTGATGGATATGGATTTAGTGACAAACCCTTTTTCTCAGAAACATCACTTTCAAAAGAGAATTCATTTTCAGCTTCTTTAGAATCCAAACTATAACTATAATTTGCTTTTGGAAACATCATTATAGAAATTGGTTCAAAGTAATGATCTTTCTCATCACCCTTTTCAGAACTCAAACTCTCTAAGCTTCCACTGATCAAACTAGTGATGTTACTTGAATGGAAAACATTGTTAAGCTTAAAGACAGCATCAAGATTAAGAGAATCACCTGTTTGTGAATAACCAATTCCTGTTCCAACCATACAAACTTTTCCTGAAGATTTTGACCAAAACCCTTCAAGCTTGAAAGTTACAAAACTTGTTTTGAAACGATGTTGACTTCTAGAACTTGGTTTATTACCATAGCTAAAGTTGCTTACATGATAGTAAACTGTGTTTGGAGTGGTTCTGAATGAAACAGTGGATTCAATTTTGAACAAGTCAGAGTTTATAGTTTCATGCATTTTTATATGTCTAAGGTAAAATGAAGAGTATTTGTTGTTGAAGGAGTTTTCATTATTGATGATTGTATCACCTCCTGTGAAGTAACCCGAGTATTGATCACCAAGAGGAAAAGAGTTATGGATGATGAGGTCTTTTGGAGTTGACTCTATGATGATGGAAGAACAATGATCTTTGTAAGAGGGTTGTGATGAGGAAAAGGAAGAGATTGTTAAGAGATTGAAAAGAAAGAAAAACATGGTGAGATGAGAATTCATGATGACTATCATATCATCAATGGTTCTGTAATGAGAAAAAGAAAGGCAGAAGAAGATAGATAGAGTTTATTTATATATACATATAAAATATCTCTATAGTCTATGCTGAAGTATAGAGAATGGAAAATGAGACAAAGCCTACTCTCAATATGCTAAAGTCAAATCTTATTGAAAAAAACAAAACAAAATTCTAAGGAGGTTTTCAACTTTCCACAACTTCTTCAAACATTGGTTAAGATAAAGTTTTATAGTTATTGATTCACTATTAGTAAGTTGTCACATAGTTTTCTACTTTTCTATCTCTTCAAGAGTTAAGAACTTATTACTTATTCAACACACCCAAAGTTTATATTGCAGGACATTAGAATAGAATATTAGATAATCCCACTATTTGTAAAGTTTAGGAATAAATAAAAACATTAAAAGTGATGTAATTAGAGATGAATTTTACCTTTTTAACACTTTGTATATGGCCATAATTAGGGGTGGGCATGGTTCAATTCGGGATAAAAACTGAACCGAACTGAACTGAATTGTTTGCTAACTTTAAAATAACTGAACTTAACTGTTTGCATTTCGAATTGAACTGTTTCAAACCGAACTGAACTGTTCCGAACTGAATTGAACTGTTATTATTGATACCTTTGAAAAAAATATGAAAAAAACAAATGAAATTGAATTTTAGTTACCGAACTGAACTGTTCCGAACTGAACTGTTTCGAATTGAACTGAATTGTTTTGAACTGAATTGTTTCAGTTCAATTTCAAAACAGTAATAGTTAGTTTTTTTTTGTTCAGTTCAGTTTTTGGTTTTTTTGCCCACCCTTGACCATAATAGAGTCTAATAATTTATGTCCAAATAAAATTATTCAAAACTTTTTGTGGAGAAAACACTTAATTTTTATTAGAAAAAATAATAAATAAATCAATAATTAATGATAAAAGGAGAAACTTAGTGGGGGTTGCATCTCCAACTTAACTTAGGTGCATCCGTCCCTGGTTGAACTATATGGTCCAGTTGAATATTTTAAATGAGAGATAAAGACTTCAAAGTATATTATTAATAAAATAGGGAGAAACATTTTTGTTTTTTTAACGTATTATAGTTAAATTGGTTGTTAAGATAATAGGTAAAATGATAAGTTACAAACTTATAAAATACGCTAACTATTAGTTCAAAAAAAAACCATAAACTTGTAAGAAGAAATTGTTATCAAACTTATCATTTTAGTTGTATGAACTTATAAGTATAAGTTAATTATCTGCCGTAAGCTCAATTTTTTTTAAGTAAAGCTCAATTTTTTTGTTAGAGTCATGCATCAGACAAAATATAGCTCTCAAACATGTGTTTATAAGTGGAGAAATTCCCATCTCGCAAGGAAGTTTTGTGAGGTTGTGTTAGTCCCAACCACGATTTCTAAGATGGTATTAGAGTCTCCTTCAAGATTCATTAGGCCACATGCTAACAGGTTTCTGCTATCTCGAGTCACCCATCATTTATGTCCACGAACCAAACCCAGTAGTGCTGGTCGTGAGGAGATGTGTTAAAGAGACCTACATCAGACAAAAGATGGCATGAACATGTGTTTATAGGTGACATTTCATTTCTATGTTCTTTCTATCAATTATTGAGAAAGTGTATGTTGACAACCATTTTAGAACAACTTAATGAACAACTCTTTATGAAAGTTATTTTAGTTTTTTAACAATTTTTTGTTGGCCTTGTGCCAATATCATGTTGCCTTAACCAAGTGATTGAGTTCAATTGGTTAATGATCTTCACTTAAGGACGAATCGCTTCGAAGACTCGAAGTTCGAGTTCTAGGCAGAGATTCCAAGTTCGATTCTAGGTGTATGAATTTTTGACAAGATATTACTTACCTCGCGTCCAAACTCCGGATCACTAGGATTTTCTTCTCCTAGGTAACACAAAAAAAAAATATCCACATTGCCTTGAAAATATTCGGTTGTTCAAGTTATCGGAAAATGATTGTTCAAATAACATATTTTTTGATTATTTGTCGTGGATGCAAGAGGACAGATAGGTCTGGCCGGCCAAATTTCTACAGGTGTCATTACAAAATGCAATTATTTTATTTTTTTTGTCAGCAAGAAAAAAACAAAGCCAAGACTATGGAAAATGCTAGATATCAAGAATGATTTTATAAGAAAAATTCAAGAATGATATGGCACAATAATCACCTTTAGATTTCAGTCTCATTTATTAATCTTTCATAAAAAAAGATACATAACACCCACCACCCCATGATTTCCGGCCAGGCTGAGATTTTATTGGTTAACATTAATTTCAGGACTATTTCTTGATAAAATCTAAGGGTGATTATTCAGCCATGTCATTCTTAAAATTTTCTTGAAAAAATCTTTCTTGATATATAGCATTGCTCCCAAGACTATAGACTAATCCACGTCACTTTATATTCATGGATTGATATTTGTCAAAAAGAAAATTATACCTAGACTGATAGGAACGTAGACTTGTTCAACTCCCACAATGAATGGCTATGTAGTGGAAGTCTTGGAATTCCAAGTCTATGTGGGGTATACTCCTACTCAAGTCAATACTCCAAAAACCACGACCAAGCAACAAATACTTCTTCCAAGGGTGACTTATGATAGAGTGAAGTAGCAAATTATATTATGGTTCAGTCATAAATCTGAAAAATTATCAACAAAATAACTCTACAACACAGTTCTTGGAATATTTTAAAAATTTGTAACCACTGCTCCCAAAAGTTTTTTAAATTACATGTGTTTTTTTCATCGCACTTACAAGAATAAGATCGTAACAATATTTTACCATATGAGTTGTACATACAGATATTTAAATAGTTGTTTTGTTAATATGTCGGTATATTTTATAACTTTTGCTCACATATGTATGTTAGTTTGTTTTACTTTCTCAATTTTTCTTTACAATTTTCAAACATGTAACAAAAAAAAAAATTATCCTTACTTTTTCTAATCTTATTATGTATATAACAAACAGGTTATGCATGAATTATTCATGAAATAATGAAGTCCAATTAGGAAAATTTTAACAATTTGATATATTATTGAAAAACCTGTTATTAGGATGCAAATTAAGATTCTCTAGTACAAAAATATAATGCACTAAAAGTACTCAAACTGTTCCTGTATTAGATTCAAATTTAGCAGGCAACAAGGCTATGAACTAGTCTTTTACACTTAACAATTTTACACTGTAAAGACAAATATTACAACAACAAAACTTCATAACTAAAATACATAAACAGAACTAATTAAGAAAATGACCACTTTTGATTCATCATGATTAGGCCATTAGCACTTAACCAATGAAAAGGGCTTGTTTACATGTTGGTGGTCTCTACTTCTCCTTCTGAATCAGGAACCTTTGCATATCCCTTTGATCCTTTGAATCTATGAGGCAGAACACATTGAGCACCAAAACGTTGCTGCAAGTAGATAATGATAGCAAATACAATACCTACCAAAGGAATGAAAATATCCCAAGAAGTTGAGTAAAAATCTTGGCTTGGATCGGCATAGAAGTATAGGTCACTATCTTGGTCGGCATAATTGTGAGCCCTGTAAAGATCGTAAGCATGTGGCAAGAGTCTCACAAAAGTAGTTCCAAAGTAAAATGAGCATGAAAGAACATTCTCATTCATATTTGAAAACAAGTTTAGAATGACTTGTGGCACAAGAAAGCAATCCAATACCAAACCACCATAAGATTTTATGCTCTCCCAAGACGGATCATGTTGTCGGTAGACTTGGTACATTGAGGTAACCGAATCTCTATCCTTCTTTAACTTCAATAGCAATGCAATCAATAATCCGACAGCATACAAAGGGAAGGTCACATAAGAAGCTTTTCGCTCGGCAATCCAGTGATTGTTTTTGCTTTCGTCAGTTTTTCTGGATGACCAAGTTAGATGCAGGAGACGGAATTGCAACAAGAAAGCTACCATGGTGATTAGCCTCACACTTATTTCATTAACTTCAAGCCATTTTTCAACATTTCCTAAAACATAGGTTGTGTTGTTAGGATTTTTAGCAAGAAGTGCTTCGAAATTGAGAACAAGTGGTATCATGTGACCAAATGTGAGAATCGACATCATGAAAATTGAGATGAAGGGAAGCACATTAGGGTTTCTCTTCACATGGTTGAGTTGCAATCCGACGAAAACACATGCTAGAGTTGTAGATATCAGAGCCATGATAACTTCCATATCCGTTCTCCAAACATTTCTTCTCACTTCTTGAATGTAATACGCTACCGCAGATACCTCTAAACTGTTGAAGTAAAGAGGATCGGATTTTGGGCGCGTGCTTTCAATGCTTCCCTTAATGTAGCTTCTATCTTTTGTATCTAAAGAAGGGAACTGAAATTTCATCAGAATCTCACAGTCCAAAGAATTTGCTGTTGGTGTTCCATTGTTTGAGACAAGGTCACGACAACCAATCATACACAAGGTTCCATATCTTGCATCATAAATTCCTTCTGCCGAAATCTTCACCGAATAATAAGACATGTTAAACAAGGAATTCTTGTCAGAAGGCGAAGAAGACATCGCTGAGAGGCTAATCTTGTAGCTAATGTTAAACAAGCTATCGTTGTTCAAGATTCCAGCATCAAATTCACTTCTTGAGATGGAAACGGAAGATGTAGATACGTACTCATCATCAACAAATAAGGGAGACGAAGAGCCCCAAGCTACTTTTTTTTGGACTCTCTAATCGACATATCAAATTTCATGTCATATGAATATGCATCTGGGTACCTTTTCCCTTGGTTCTCAATAACTTTGTGTGGTGGACATGATTGATTAACTCTATCAAGTTGGCTATATTCATACCTTAAGTCTTTACCCCCCACACCATAATTCGCATCATCCTTCCTAACTGTTATCGTTTTGAAGTAGTTTTGATCATTAGCACTTTTGTTACTCCAAATTTGGCCAACTATGCTACTACTGTTTTTGATTGACCAAATTGAGGGGAATCTCAATCTTAATCTTAATGAACAATCACCAACATGAGTTCCATCCAAGGATGTAGATTTGCTACCATTGAAATGGCAAAGAACTACACACAACATATTTTTCTTCTCATCCCACCATCCTTCCCCTATCAACATAGTTTTGGCATTGAAGCTTTGGCTATTATTCCTATTCCAATAGTAAACAAAACTATTCGAAAATTCCCCCAAAACCCTAATCCTATCCTTCTTTTTTGAAGAACACTCAATTCCTTTCAAAGACATATGTGATGGCAATTGATTGGAACTTCCACTAATTATAGGAGTGCAATTCTTTGTAGAATTGCACTCATGAGTGTACTCTAGTTGGAGTCTACGAATAGCACTCGAAAGAGGATATTTACAAAAACTGAATGAATCAAAGTTTAATGATAAACCCTCCTCATCATCGTCGCTACCAAAAGAGAACTCGTTTTCAACTTCTTTAGAATCCAAACTATAACTATAATTTGCTTTTGGAAACATCATTAAAGAAATTGGTTCAAAGTAATGATCATCATCATCCTTTTCAGAACTCAAACTCTCTAAGCTTCCACTAACCAAACTAGTTATATTGATTGAATTGAAGACATTGTTAAGTTTAAAAACAACATCAAGATTGAGAGAATCACCTTTTTTCGAAACACCTTTGCTTTTTCCAACCATGCAAACATTCCCTGAAGATTGAGACCAAAAACCATCAAGCTTGAAGGTTAAGTAACCCATATGATGATGATGATTATAATATGAAGCATCATTGTTGGTTGTAAAGGATATAGTGCCTTCAATTTTGAAAAGGTGAGGATGTGAAGTTGCATATGTGTTTCTTGGTGGAAAGTATAAGGAGAATCTGTTCCAAGAAGCATCAATGTTGATGATACTATCACCTCCTATGTAGTAACCTGTGTTGTGATCACTTAAAGGGAAAGAGTTGAATTTCTTTGTTGTTGGAGTTGTTTCTGGGATGATGGAAGCACAATATTCTTTGTAAGATGATTTTGAGGCTAATGAGAATAAAGGGTTGAAGGAGAAGAAAGTGAAAACTAAGAAAAACTTTGAAAGAAGAGAATTCATGACTATTCTGAACTTGTTTATTAAAAAAGGGTAGATGAATAAAGCAAGAATCAGTATTGCCTGTTATATAGAAGGTACTTGATGTTAAGTGACAGTTTTCTTGGAGAATTCCTATATAATAATATCAAATCAAATATTATTTATAAATTTTTATATTCTATTTTTACACCATTTTTTATGTGAGTGAATCAATATTAATCATTTTTTAATATAGTTTCGGTCAAATCAACATAAATTATACTCGACCAAACATATTTTTCATTGAAGTGGTAAGAGACTTATGCTCCTTAATCAAATGACAGATGTTTTATAATAATTATTGCGCATAGAGGAAACTACTTCAAGAGTAGAGGATCCAATATGTGCATCTAACGGATTTTCATACATGAGTTACGACTAAAAAATAGTGGTCGATATTTTATGAAAATTAGATTATCCTCGTGTCGTGATTAGTTTGATTGTGAAGATATTTTATGTGGACTCGAGTCGCCCTTCCTTCTCTTTGTATCAACAAAAAACTAGAATCATTTAAGAATATATGTTTTTAATTATTTTTTATTTAAGAAGAAATGCATTAATCCATTGGATAAGTTTGTTATGCATATCACCTATGACCAATCTATATGGACTAGATGTGTTTTGACTTGGCACATATTTTTTATATAAAATGGAAACAAAGTGAATTCCCCCACATACATAATTGTGCCTAAATCAAAATTATTGTGCACACTATCATTCCGAGTGTTTAATGGACCAAAGAGAAAACCTATAGACCCCATGCTAGTGACTTCTTTGAATTATAATATGTGTTTTAGAATCGAGAAATGCTAACATCATATCTCCAATTTATATTTTTAACACATTTTTTTATTGGTTAAAATTCACGTGAAACTCATCAAATTATGTAAACAGACCTCCAAATTTTGATGGATTATATGAATTTTGATCAATAAAAAAAATGTGTTAAAAAGTGTATGTTAAATAGTGTCTTGCTAGTATTATTATTCTTTAAAATTATGTTAGCAACAAACTTTTGAAACATTTTTATAACTTGAGTTGAATTTCAATGAGCAGGAGAGAGTATTATAAAAAGTATATTAAGTGTTTTGTTAACTTGAGTTGAATTTTCCCAACTTGGTAAAGCATGGATATCCAGATAGTATAATACGTGATGTGAGCATCAACTATCTTTTAAATTTAAAGATATATACATATATAATGAGTTTATCTCAATAGTTTAATGAGTTTTCAAACGTATATCAAGAAGTATACTAGGTAAATCATTATATAATTTTACCAAAAGATATAATATCTTCATCAAAAAATTTAAGGTATTGAGTATATGAATCCCCTCGTGTATATATTTTTTTATTTAGTCCAATATCTACTATAATCTATTTATATAGAAGTAACCACCTACTTACATTTGAATTCAAATAATTATCAACCTCTTTTATTCATCACTCTACTCATCTATATTTCACTTCCTCTTCTCTGTTCAAGAACCAAGAGCTTTTAATCATAAACCAGGAGTCAATGGCCACAAAGACTTGGAAACAAGTCATGATCTTCATTAATGAAGTATTTGGCGGGATCCCTAGAATCGGTCAATGAAGACCTTAGATGTTAATTAGTGCACCTTCTAAGGTATTTCTTCTTGGAATATTGTGAGATGAATTATTGGATAGTGGAAATTCAGGCCATGGCTATCCCAAGAGGTGATAGTGATAGGGAAGAACTTTTCTCACACTCTAAATCACTTCAAATGTGATGTGAATAATAAAGTTGTTTTTTACTGGTCTCCGTAAACATAGCTTATTGACAGAAACAATGCATTATTATATACATAACTTAAAGTTCGAACCCTCAACACCTCAGTTATTCATCTTCAAAAGATAAATTCTAGTAAATAAACTGCTTAACCAAAAAAAGTGGATCATAGAAAACACATGAGATTCAATGAAAATGGATAATTTTATTTTTATACTAAATTACTTTTTCCGATCAATTTTATAAAAGATAAATAAATCAACAAAAATTGATGCATATGATCTATAATAGATGATAATCGAAAATTTGACCTCAATTTATCAAAAATAATAATTATGATAGGTGTATATCACACTCGGTTCAAATGTACACTAGACAAGTCTTGAAAATATTAAGTTAACCTTATTAGTTTTAAACTCTAAATAATAATAAAATAGTTATCCATCTTTTATATTAATTATCGTCTATAGAGAAAATTCGGTTAGCGGGTCAAGAGAGAGTATCCAACAAATTTTTCGACATATATGAAGTTGATATCTCTTAACAAATGTTTTTTTTTTTTTTTAATCATATGCACTAATTAATGATCGAACCCAAATTAAATGATTAAGGGCCTAAATATCCACTACTTATGTTAATATGTTTTTCGAGAAAGATTAGTTACTATTAAAGAACTATTTATTATTATTTTTTATTTAAATACTTGAAATTGAAAAAAAAAAAATGTAATTCATTTATTTATTAGTTAAGTTTGTTATGCATATCACCACCTATGATAATAGAATCGGATAAAATATGAGATTCAATGAAAACGGAAGTTTTACACTGAATTATCGCATAAACAATTAAGTCAAAAGAAACAATTGAAAAGTTTTTTCAGAAATGGGGGATAATTGATAAGTAGACCTTAAGTTGTCAAAAATAGCACAAATGATAGGTGTTACATACATCACACTCAATTAAACCTCACATTAGATAAGTATTTGAAAAATATTAAGTTAACCTCTACTATTTTCAACCCCTTAAATATATTTCAATTACTTTAAGAGATTAATTAT
Source organism: Medicago truncatula (assembly GCF_003473485.1). Classification (NCBI taxonomy): domain Eukaryota; kingdom Viridiplantae; phylum Streptophyta; class Magnoliopsida; order Fabales; family Fabaceae; genus Medicago; species Medicago truncatula. The sequence continues at coordinate 39,498,109 of NC_053043.1, read as the reverse complement.
TGTAGCAGTGTATGAAGGATACCTTGTTTTACCAAAGAAAAACTCTAAAGAATAATAAACTAACTATAGGTGTTTGATATTGATTCTTGTCTAGAGAAAATTTAGTCAAAGAGTGGAGAACACACGTTGTGTGGAAAACTCTAAATAGTGATATATATCTCGTACTTTTTTTTTTTTTTTAAGGAACGTCTTATACTTTTTACATGTTTATTTAACGTAAAACTATATTCATTTAAGGAAAAAATATTCATTTTTCATTTAAAACTGAGAGGTTTTCCACTTAATTATCGGAGAAAAAAAATAATTTCAAATGAATAATCCAAACTATTACCTCATGATAGATAAGTCTTGAAAAATATTAAGTTACCCCTACGATTTTCAAACTCTAAAGAATAATAAAATATTTATCCAAAAATTACATTTTTAAACATAGAATTTTTTTTTTTTCTGTCCTAGTTTGTACAAAAAAATACAAAAATGCCCCACTTTTTCGAAAAATTGCGTAAATGCCCTACTTTCTGGTACCCCTCTACTCCCAGTTGCGGGGTACCTAAAAAAAAAAGTGTACCGCAACCCCCACTTGCGGGGTACTTCTTTTTTCAATTTTTTTTTTTCAATTTTTTTAGTACCACGCAAGTGGCACTTGCGTTTTATTTTTTATTTTTTTTTTAATTTTTTTTTCAATTTTTTTTACTACCACGCAAGTAGCACTTGCGTTTTATTTTTTCTTTTTCTTTTTTAATTTTTTTTTTCACTTTTTTTAGTACTGTGTTTTAGGTTTTGTTTTTTTTTTTTAATTTTTTTAAATACCCCTCTACTTAGGTTTTGTAGTATAATGGAGACAAAAAAAATACCATGCAATAATTACTCTCTAATAATAAAAAACTAATTAAAATTATATAACCAATAAAATACCATCTACAATGATTATAAATGGTCGGCTGTCCCACACCTTCGTCTTCGACGATCTCTTCCGCGATTTACTTGAGGGTTATGTTGGTCTTCGTCATTATTATTTGTAGTTGATTGTATCTGACTACCATAACCCAGTGACAACGACACGTCGTGTTCCCTTGTTGGCCATCCCATATCCCTTGAACACCAATGAACAATTTCTGGATATGGGATGGCCAACAAGGGAACACGACGTGTCGTTGTCACTGGGTTATGGTAGTCAGATACAATCAACTACAAATAATAATGACGAAGACCAACATAACCCTCAAGTAAATCGCGGAAGAGATCGTCGAAGACGAAGGTGTGGGACAGCCGGGCATTTATAATCATTGTAGATGGTATTTTATTGGTTATATAATTTTAATTAGTTTTTTATTATTAGAGAGTAATTATTGCATGATATTTTTTTTGTCTCCATTATACTACAAAACCTAAGTAGAGGGGTATTTAAAAAAATTAAAAAAAAAAAAACAAAACCTAAAACACAGTACTAAAAAAAGTGAAAAAAAAAATAAAAAAGAAAAAGAAAAAATAAAACGCAAGTGCTACTTGCGTGGTAGTAAAAAAAATTGAAAAAAAAATTAAAAAAAAAATAAAAAATAAAACGCAAGTGCCACTTGCGTGGTACTAAAAAAATTGAAAAAAGAAGTACCCCGCAAGTGGGGGTTGCGGTACACTTTTTTTTTTAGGTACCCCGCAACTGGGAGTAGAGGGGTACCAGAAAGTAGGGCATTTGCGCAATTTTTCGAAAAAGTGGGGCATTTTTGTATTTTTTTTGTACAAACTAGGACAGAAAAAAAAAAAATTCTTAAACATAAGCAAGCGGTCTCGTAATTATTATTAAATTTGTTCTAAAAAGTTTAATTAACATAGAGTAGAAGCACAAAGAAACTGAAAAATGTTTAACCATAAGACAAGCATGTAGAAAAATGTCTAACTATCATATGATTGTGTAAACTTTATATTTGTTTGGTAACCTCTGCAATATAGCATCAGTGATATGCAACATCTTCCTCTAATTGTTCCTTCTCTCATTCCTTCACAAGGTTATCAGACATGCAATTGTTGAAGACGATGACAGTGGTGAAAACAGTGGTTAACAAAGATGAAAATGACAATGTTATTGGCGAAACGTCATTAGCGTGCCATACGGCTAATGGACTTCCTACCATGGTTCCGCTAAAAACTCAATTTTATTGGCCAAACACATTACGTGAGCTGTTCATGAAAAAATCGGTCGCATTAAATAGCAGCGCTCGGTGGTGATTGTAGTGGTTACTGTATAACTTTTGAATCCAAAGGAAACAAAGTGAAAAATAATATAAAATTTCTGTAATTACTAATGAAGATGAAAAATATAAACTATATTTGCTTACCTTTCTTTTAGAGCAAGAAAGAAATTATGATAAAGCTAAGCAAACATAATGTAGTCCTAACAAACTAAATGTTAAAAACAAAAACCTGCATGCAGTTGATGCAATAAGGCTTTAGTAATCATTTGGTCTCAATATTGGGTTTTAAAAATAGCATTCCTAGATCAAACTCATGTAGTTAAGCGAGTCACTTTCTGGCAGTGGTGCTGCATGGTACCGACAGAGACGTGAATTTCTCACAGTCCTTAACTTCAATTCTTTTAAACTCTTTAACAAGAGTATTCACATGTCCAACTAAACCAGCCTTAAATTTATCTTGAGCATTTTCCTTCACCCTCATCAACATCTTGAACTCCGCCTTTGGCCAAACAACCAACTTGAACACCTTCCGTGTATGCTTTACATGACCTCAGGATATCATGTGCTCTGCTGTAGAAATGCCCCACAACAAGGTCTTCGAAATTCTGAAACAAAAATGACGTAAATCAGTTGTTGAACCCCAAGAAAGGAAAAAGATTTTAAATACTTCAAAATGACGGTGTAAATTAAATTATAGCATAACGCTATTGTTGAATATAATCAAAAGTCTGTGTAAAACTTCTTATATTAGATGCAGGAAGAAAAAAAAATACTAAGTGCTACATGTGTAACATGGCAAAGCCAACTTAGCAGAGATATAAAAGAAATGAACCAAAAGTGGAACCAAACCTTTGGAGGCTTTCTAATCATATACATCATTGTCTTCAACGATAGAATGAACGTATTCTCATTATACTGCAGGGAACTAGCTTCACCGCCCGGTGTGCCCTTTGAAGGTGCCCATCCAGGTTCATTGAAGTAAGGCTTTGCATTCAAGATTAGAATTTGTATGGAGACTAGAACCTGTAGCATTGTCGAAACACCTGGAGTCCACATCTGATTTTTGTCACCAGACCAGGTGTTAAGTAGACTGAGGCATACTTTGCCACAGGCATACAAATTAGGGTTGAGCCGAAGACCACCGGAGTGGTAGTGGACTTGCTGCCATGAAAAAAAATGGACCAGTTTGTCGGAATTGAATTTAAATGAGTGAACTAGAAAATAACGTCAGTCAGATAAAGTATCCTCAACCACATACCGGGGGGGTCCATTGGGATATCCAGGGGGAAAGTAAACATCAAAAAAGAAAAGACCATCATGGTAAGGAGTCCCTTCTGCTCCAATAATCACAGCCCTCATGAGATCCATCCTTGATTCGTAGACTCTCACAAATATTGTATCTGATGTGCATTAAAGATAAAAGTGAAAGAAATGGTCAGGTTGAGCAATTTGCAGAAGCAGGTTTCACACTAGTGTCTATAAGTTCTTGATTCCAACGTCAAAACAAGTATCTATAGAGAATACAACCCATGAAAAATTTGGCATTCTTCAATAAGGATGTATTATAAAGAAAACAAGTCCAGCTCCTTCCGATAAGACATGAACTAGACCTACCATTTCAATAGCAATGAACGGAGCTCGATAGAAAAAATTAACAACGATTGGATACAACCCATATGGTTAAGTCCGTCAGCTCGAAAAAGTAAATTGGATAGTAAATGTGATCTGTAATATGGCATGGAAAATATTACAAGCTATTTAGCAACAAGAATACTAAACTCGCCCGGAAAATGCTCCTCCAAAATCTTCCACTCTTCCTGGATTTTTTTAGCCCAACTCTTTGGATTCTGATCAGGAAATAGGTAATAATATATGTAAATCCGTATAATTAAGATTAAAACTGAAACAAAGTATGCCTTTAAAATATATATTTTTTTTTTTAAAAAAAAAACTAACCTGCTTCATGGAGGAATTACTTTTATTAAAGTAATGGTCTGAGGTGTCAGTGACAGTGTCAAATTGCTTAAAACTTCGAAGTTTCCTAAGAGTTTCATTTTCGGGTTCATCAGTGATTGTCAAACCTGGGGCAGCTGCTCTCTTACGCCTGGAAGATTTGAGAACTCCGGTTTTACCAAGCACGTCCTCATCAATGGCTTCAAGTGACCTTCCCTTTGTTACATTTACGAGATATTTGACCAATCATCATCCTCACCATCATCATCATCCTCACCATCATCAATGTCAATCACATCAAGGACAATGGACTGCAAAAGTAACAAACAATGATTATTTGTTGGTAGAGAAAAAGTATATACTTTTAGAAACATTTATAACACATAGATAAAACAACATGAAACTTATGGTCAAATATTGACCCCTTATTTCTAAAGGTACCAATAGCTTCATAACAACAAAGGGCACCAGAGGAACCTCCTTAAAGAATCCCTTCTATTTCGAAAACCAAAACAAACATCCTCAAACTGTAAAACTATACTTAGATAAACCAACAGAAACTTCTCTTTATTTACTTTATTTTTCACAAACTCACCCAGCAGTAAGAGCAGTAGCAAAATCTCAAATCCAAAACTTCACATACAGCAAAATCTCAAGTTCGCTATCCAACACACAAACAGTTTGATTCTACATTTTCCCAAGTTCAATGACTAAATATGTTTCACCTGCAACTTCATATTAATAACAGAAAAGTAGGCCTATCAACGATGACAAATAACCAATGGCCTATCACAATCAGAAGATGAAAAACACCGTATGCATGAAAGTGTAATATTTTTTACGTTGACACTGCATCAATATTAAACTCTATCGGAAATGGACAAAAGCATTACACAACATCATATAAATTATACTTGAAGATACAAAAAAACTATCCCACTCCCAAGTTGCCTCCACAGGACCACAACTCACACGGCCCTACTCTCCCTCTAAATGTGGGGCCCAACATTGCCATGGTTTCAACTTTCAAATTTCAGTCGCAGCCATGATCCTTAATTAGGGTTGATGCTACTACAATTGCGGCCACGGCTGCATACATCAAAAACCTAAATGTTGCAGCCATAATCACAGCCCATCAGTTTTTAAAACCATCCAGATTCCCATAATATAACAACCTAAGAAGAAACAACTACATGATTTGAGATCTGCCTAAACCGTAGTCCAAAGGGTTATACACCCCTCTTGTTCATAAGCAAAAGAAAATAGCAAACCACTATATAACCAAAACCAGCAATGTTGCAATCAGGACGTTTACTTGGTAAACCGATTCTAGTACTAACAAAGCTCGCATGAAGCAACAAGCAAAGTTAATAACTTTAAAGCAGAAACTGGAAAATCAGGGGACATAAATAATGATCATGGATTAAAAGTAATAAGATTTTAATAAAAATCAAAACTTTAAAGCAGAAATTGGAAAAAATCAGAGGCATACATAATGATCATGATTGAAAAGTGAAAACCCCATGATTAAGATTTTAATAAAAATCAAAACTTTGAATAGATTGAAGACACCCCACAAGAGAAAAAGAACAAAAAACTAAACTAAACAAAACCCTCATAAGAATTTGAGAGAAAAATTCAAAAAATAAAAGAAAGTACCTGTTTTTTCTGTTTTTTGAGTCTGGGAGGGTGTTGGTGAATTGGAGGAGGAATTTCAACAACATCAAGGTCCATGATGAAGCAAAAACTGAAATGAGAGAGTGAAGATTTTGCTACACAATGAAAGAAGAGTATTACTTTTCCCTGTTGACTTCTCGCGCGTCCTGTAAAATTTTCAAAAATGTTCATTTGCATTCCGAATTACGTAATCCGAATTGTATCAGGATCATAAAAAAAAATGGAATTTTAGATTCTGAACATAACAGAACTATTAACAAAGACAAGTCATTCCCAACTTAGCTTACAAAGAACATAATTGTAAAAAGTCTAAGCAGCAAATATTAGGACAACTGAAGCACAGGTTCAGCACCAAAAAAAAAATCTGTGTGAATTACCAAGGAAATCAATTGAGTTCCGGCAGAAGATTGCTAAAAGTTTACTAAAAGCACAGGATTTCACCAGAGAAGCAGTTAAAGATATAGTTTACATGTATGATGTATCTAACCAATTTTAAATGGTATACTCAACTATTCATTGTTATTATATTCCCCTTTGGTCCAAAGAATAACATCTAGCTCAATCTAATAACACTAATGTGCAAAAAAAGAAGGCAAACATAATCATTTTGATTCATATCATGAAGATTCAACAAAGATTTAGGTTAGTCAATATGTCATTTTATCCACTTGTCACGCAGAACAATTAACAGAATAGAACAAAGTACTTCAATCATACATCAACACAAGCACAAAGAGAACTAGTAACAATACATGAAGGCAAATGTGATATGAAACTATTACAAACATGTTCAGAATTGGTGCTGGTGCTATCCGGATTACGTAATCCGGTTTGCACCATGGAAAAAAAAGGTGTTAAGGGGGTTTTCGGATTATGTAATCCGGAAATATCATGTAACGCGTCTTATTTTTGAAGTTTTCGGATTACAAAATCCGCAACTCCATTTTTCACCCTATAACAAAGGAAAATACCATTCATGAATCTCAATGACATTTTTGAAGAAAAAAAAAAATAGGACACGCGAGAAACTTATAGGGTGTGTTTGATTTGCTAAAAAATGAAGGATATGACAGAACAATTCTAATTGTCCAGTGTTTGATTTGTAAAACTGTTTCAGGTACAGGACAAACTGGAGGCAAGGGACAGGACAAAAACTCATATTTTTGTTCCTCACCAAACCACAACACAACTTTTTCTCCCACATACAAGTTGTCTAAAATACCAAAATAACATTTTGTCCCTCAAAAATCGTATAAAACAAAAAATTATTCAATGCCATAAAAAATTTGTCCTGTGCTGTTCTGACTTGTGTTGTACTGTTCTATCTTGTATTGTTCTGTCCAGTACTTGCTGTTTTGCAAACCAAACACACCCATAGGATGGAAAAAGTAATACTCCTGAAAGAATGAAGGTACTATAACAACAAAAATGGAAGATAGAGAGATTTTGAATTTTGCTTAATAACGAAATTTACTACATTTATTGATATATTACGAAGTTACTGTTTAACCCAAGTCTCTTTCTCACTCTATTTCTTCTCAATCAATTAATATTTACCACCTTTGAGGATATCCTAGGAAATTTCATTTGTTTGTGTTATTCATTATTACATCAAACATTTTTAGTATCTCAAAATTCAAATGCATGTCTTGTGTTTTTTGTTTTTGAAGGAGTACGTCTTGAGTTTGAATTCTTATGTTTTTTATTCACTTACGATGGGTTATGTTGTTGCGTCTAATATTTATATATTTTGTGAATCAAATGGATTCGAAAATACTAAATACCTAGGGTGCTTCTGAGAATAAACAAAATTTATATTCCTTATTAAAAATAAATAAATCATTTCATAAATTTTAGTTCAACCGGTAAAAATGTTAAAATTGTTAAATGAAAGTTGTGATCAAGGTTTAAATTCTTTGTGTGTGAGATAGTTTCTAATAAATATCGTTATTTCGTCTGAATAAAAGTAATAATACATTGAAACAACATAGTCCAATTTTAATCATCATTAAAAGGTGATAATTAGGTCTACAACTAATAAAATTACTAAATTGATTTTCTTCAACCAATCGTCTATTTTCTTTTCATTAGCATTATAAATATTGTTGAGGAAGGTGACGGTCTACTTGAGTGAAGAAAATAAATTCAAGGATCTCAACGATAATTAAGAGATAATCTTCTTCAAAAGAAAAAAAAAAGTTGGAAGATTTTTAGGCTTTAATCATTTTTAAGAAATTCAAAAGAAAGAGGAATAATGAAAATGATTAGATATTGTTAATGCACAGTAAACTCTTGTGTGCTTCTTAAATCCAACCCTTAATCTCCAATTATAAATCACATGTGGACAAAGTTAACATTTTTTTTTTCTTTCAGAAACTAATGGAAGATACTAACTTGACTTAGAAACCAAAATGAATAGGTTAATAAACGAAACATACAAACTTGATAAGGGATCAAATATCCTATTTAACCAAAAATATACAAAGTGGTGATTGTGGTTGTTACCGTATCACTTTGGAATCCAGAGAAACAAAACAAAATGAATAAATTTCTATAATTAATTACTAACGAAGATGAAAAATGTAAACTACATTTTGCTTACATTTCTTTTAGAGAAGTATATACAATTATGTTGAGTTTTTTGTGTGTGCTGAAATTAGGTTAAGTTTTTAAATACTTAGTTTTTTTGAAACCGAAAATCCTTAATAGTTAATTAATGTAAAACAAAAACAAAAAAACACAAAAACCAGCATGCACTTGATGCAATAAGCCTAAGATATCAGAGTCTCAAAATTGAGTTTTAAAAAAAATATGTTCCTTGACCACTCATGTAGTTATGCGAGTTGTACACGGTACTGGAGGGAGGAAGGTTGTACACGGAACCGGAGAGAGGAAGGTTGTACATGGCACTGGAGGGTTGAAGCAACGGAGTCTGAATCTGAAGATTGGAGGGATGAAGCAACGAAGTCTGAATCTGAAGATTGGAGGGATGAAGCACCGGAGTCTGAAAATTGGGTTTTGAGAAAAATGTTCCTTGACCACTGATGCAGTTATGCGGGTGGTAGGCGGTACTGGAGGGAGGAAGCACAAATTTCTCACAGTCCTTAACTCCAATTCTTACAAACTCTGTGACTAGATAATTAACATATCCAACTAAACCAGACTTAAATCCATCTGAGCATTTTCCTTTACTCTCATCAACAATGTTATCCCCTCTTTTGACCAAACAACCAACTTGAACACCTTCCATGTAGGCTTTACATGACCTCAGGATATCATGTGCTCTGCTGTAGAAATGCCCCACAACAAGGTCTTCAAAATTCTGAAAACCAAAAATTACCTAAATCAGTTGCTTGAACCCCAAGAAAGGAAAAAGATTTTAAATACTTTGCAATGGCAGTGTAAAAAATAATTACACTCATCCAATCATTATCACCTCGTAGGTATTTGTGTAGGTATTTTGAAAATAATATTATAACGTAATCATACGTCTGTACAACTTTTTTATTAAACAATTTTTTATAAAAGAAATGAACACCAAGAGTAGAACCAAACCTTAGGAGGATTTCTTATCACAGACGTCATTGTCCTCACTGAAAGAATGAACGTATTCTCATTATACTGCAGTGACATCACTTCACCCCTTGACGAGCCACTCAAAGATGCATATCCAGGTTCATTGAAGTAAGGCTTCGCATTCAAGATTAGCCCTTGTATGGAGACTAGAACCTGTAGCATTGTCGAAACACCTGGAGTCCACATCTGATTCTTGTCGCCAGACCAGGTGTTAAGTAGACTGAGGCATACTTTGCCACAATCATACAAATTTGGATTAAGCCGATGACCTACAGAGTGGTAGTGGACTTTCTGCCCCACAAAAAATTGTCCCATTTGTCAGAATTGAATTAAAAAGAGTGCACAAGAAAATAATGTCAGCTAAATAAAGTATTCTCAACCACGTACCGGGGGTACATTGGGATATTCAGGGGGGAAGTAAACATCAAAAAAGAAAAGACCATCATGGTAAGGAGTCCCTTCTGCTCCAATAATCACAGCTCTCATGAGATCCATCCTTGATTCGAAGATTCTCACAAATATTGTATCTGACAAGCATTAAAGAAAAAAGTCAAAGAAATGGTCAGATTGAATAATACTCCCTCCGTCTTTAAATATAAGCAAAATTGACTTTTTAGGTTCATTCATTTAATGATGTATGTGGTTCATAATATGGACCACATGCATCATTAAATGAATGAACCTAAAAAGTAGATTTTGCTTATATTTAAAAACGGAGGGAGTATGCCGGAAGCAGGTTTGACATTATGGCATTTATAAGTTCTTGATTCCAATTTCAGAACAAATATATGGTGTGGACGCCACCGAGGAAATATTTGGCAATCTTTCAACAAGGATATATCATGAAGAAAACAAGTGAAGCCCCTTACGATAAGACAGGAACTAGACCTACCATGTGGTAGTCTATCAGCTCCAAAATTAAATTGAATACTAAATGTGATAGGCAATATGACATTGAAAATATTACAAGCTATTTAGTATCAGGAATACTAAACTCACCCGGCAAATGCTCCTCCAAAATCCTCCACTCTTCCTGGATTTTTTTAGCCCAACTCTTCGGATTCTGCTTAGGAAATAGGTAATATATAAATCCATATAATTAAGATTAGAACTGAAACAAAGTACGTCTTCAATATTTTTTATAGAAGACAAAAAACTAACCTGCTTCACGGAGCAATTATTTTTAATAAAGTAATGGTCTGAAGTGTCAGTAACAGTGTCAAATTGCTTAAAACTTCGAAGTTTCCTCAGGGTTTCATTTTCGGGTTCATGAGTGACTGTAAAACCCGAGGGAACCACAGCTGCTCCATCACATCCAGCTCTGGCAGATTTGAGAACACTGGATTCACCAAACAAGTGCTCAGGAGTGGCATTGATATTATGAGAACTCTTAAACCATGGGTTTCCTGATTCCATGCCCAGAAGATACGATGATCCATTATGTCCATTGAAATTTGAATGGAATGAACTGCTACTGCCAGCTCCCTTCTTAGCACTTTCAAATTGCCCAAAATATGGCAGCTTCATCGCATCTGGATTGTCAGCAAAATCCTGTTTTTTTGAGCCAAAAAAAGAAGACTTTGCTTTACCGTGGAAAGGTTTTGGCAACAATGTAAAAGGCGCCTCAATTCCAGTCGGTAGATCCACATTATCAAATTGTGCCTGTAATAAAGCGTACTCGTCTACATCCATATAATTATCTGTAAACATATCAAGGTAGTCATTATTGGCCAACGATGGACCAGAACCTTGGCCCTCAACATTGATTGAGTTATGTGATACTGCAGGTTGACTGTTAAAAGATTGAATCCCACTAACTGTTCCAACTTTTTCCATGCCAGGCTGCAAAAAAGTAAAATCAGACGATCTCTTAAAAGGATTGCGAACAAAATGATATAGTCATTTAAAGTTGGAAAAGATCTTATACAAACCACAACTTGTTGATCACCGTAACCCTCATGAATGGTTTCAAGTGCCTTCCCCTTATGACGTTTACGATTTATTTCACCAATTATCATTAAATCATCATCATCATTGTCGTCGTCGTCGATGTCAATTACATCATGGACAATGGGCTACAACAGAAACAAACAAAGATTATTTGTTGGTAAAGAAAAACATAGACTTTCAAAAATATTTTTAAAACATAGATAAAATAAAATGGAACTTATGATTGAATATTAGCTCCTAATTTCCCTTTATTTCTAAAGGTATTATTTGCTTCATTACAACAAAGGGCACTGAAGGAACCTCTTTAAACAATCCCTTTTATTTCGAAAACCAAAACAAATAATCAATGGCCTATCACAATCAGAAGATGAAAAACATCATATGTACGAAAATGTAATTTTTGTTTATTTTACATCAACAACAGTGTATCAAAATTAAACTCTATGGGAAATGGTCAAATGCAATACACTAGCATATGAGTGCAACTTTGCTCCATTTAGGATGACTCCATTTATACCAGTTCAGTGCATTGATGTATGACATGTGGCAAAAACAAACCCAAAGGATGAGATTAAAAGTTGAAAAAAAAAGCATTTGTGTACTGAATAATAATAATACGCGTTTCTTCTTTCTCAGAAACAACACGCACGCTCTTTCTTCTTCCTTTCACCATCTCGCTGCTACAGCTTCTGCTTCTCAGTCTCTCCCTGCCGTCGCCGCCGACCCTTTCCGTTCATCCAGCGGCGGCACATGCCTTTTTCAGATTCACACACTGCCTTTCAGATTCACACATCTACCGACCCTTTTAGATTCACACATCCAGCTGCGGCACATGCCTTTTAGATTCACACGTCCCCTTCCCCTCACCACCTGTAACTGCCGCTGCTCACTCCATCACTGCCATCTTTTCGTACCAATGTCGTCGTCATCATCATGAATCAGCCCATCACCGCCACAGTCACAAATCAGCCCATCGTGGCCGTCATCACAACGACGACGTTTTCGTGTGATTGAGAAACAGGCTGAGTTGGTGTGGATTATCTCCCCCGTGTCATTAAAACTAACCGCTGAATTTATTTGTTTCTAAACTTCTTCTATTTTGAAATAGGCATCAGTTCTGGAAAAAGATACAAAGATTGTGTTTCTAAAACCAATCGCATGTGTGTTTGTTTATCTTTCCCTTTTTAATTTCAACCGTTGGATATTCTTTTAACATGTGTCACACATCCATGAAGGTAAATGGTATAAATTGAGCAAAGGTAAATGGAGCAAAGATGGACTCATAAATTATACTTGAAAATCCTAAAAACTATCACCAGCCATAAACACCATTCCACTCCCAAGTTGCTCCCACAACACAACTCACATAGCCTCACTCCCTCTAAATCATACATATCAACAAAACAGCATCACTAATTTCACATGTGGGTCCCAACATTGCCAAGGTTTTAAATTTCAGTTGCAGCCATGATCCTTGATTAGGTTGATGCTGCTGCAATTGCGATCGCAACTGCAAACATCGAATCCCTAAATTTTACAGCCACAATCACAGCCTCTATATCATATTTAAAACCATTCATATTCTCACAATATAACAATCTAAGAAGAAACAACTACATAATTCGAGATTAGTGTATAAAAAAATAAAATGTTGGAATCAAGAGATTAAGGACATTCTCACTAAACAGATTCTAGTACTAACAAAGCTCATATGCAGCAACAACAAATATAATGATCATGCTAGAAATCAAGATTAAAAATTTAATAAAAATCAAAACTTTAAAGCAGAAATTGGAAAAGTAGAGGCATAAATAATGATCATGGTTGAAAAGTGAAAACCCAGATTAAAAATTTAATAAAAATCAAAACTTTGAATAGATTGAAGACACCCCAAAAAGAGAAAAGGAACAAAAAAAACAAAAGTAATCAAAACCCAGAAAAGAACTTAAGAAAAAAAAATAAAAAAATTCAAAAAATTCAAAAAATTGATTGAATAGGAGAATAGATAAGAACTACCCGTTTCTTCTTCCTTTTGAATGGGGGTGTGTCTTGGTGAATTGGAGGAGGAATTTCAACAACGTCAGGATCCATGAAGAAGCAAAAACTATCAAAACCTTTTGAGCGAAAGAGTGAGTGAAGGTTTTGCGCGGGGTGTTACGCACAAAACATTACACTGAGAGAAGAGATAGAGAGAGAGAAAGTGAAACAAAGAGACAAAAAAATTGGAATACTAGAGAACAAAAATGAGAGAGAGAGAGAGAGAGAGAGAAGAGAGAGAGAGAGAGAGAGTTTGAACTTGGGGAATAACGAAATATATGCAATTGATCAATGTATTCACCCACAAATTACAAAATTACTCCTCGCATTTAAGTTAATAAAATAAAAAAACTTACAAAATTACTCCTCACATTTATGCTAATAAAATAAAAAAAATTACAAAATTAAAAAAAAAAACAAAATTGCTATACTTGATTTCATGTGGCAGCTCATTTTTTGTTTTACCAATGAAAAATATTAATACGAGATAGATTTGAATATGAGACGGTTGCTATTATTTCACTTATTAACACTTTTATTTTAGACTTAAATTTTTAGCTATCAAATCAACTCTCATGTAATTAAGCAATTGAACTCAACTGATTAATGATTTCTAACAATATGAATTGTTTAGGAGAACATGAGTTTGATTTTTAGGTGGAATAATTCATGGTTAAGCAATTGAGCTCAATTGATTCATGAGTTTCACCAAAGACAAATTGTTTATGAGAACTTGAGTTTGATTTGTAGATGAAACGATTCTTGATTAGACTTTATTTACCTCTCGTTTATAGTCATTTCTCTGATAACCGAATGATTAAAAAAAAATAAACAACTCTCATATAGCGGATCAAATGATCAGCTCATTTTGGGAATCATCAACTATTTTTTAATCTCATTTGTTTTAGAGCAAAAAAAATAATAGTTTAATTAAATTTTTAGATCTATAGATAAAGTAGTAAATATCGTCTGAAACTCACACAATTGTGAGGTTTTAAATTCAAACTCATATGAAGATGTTTAGACTAACAATGTCAAGTTGTCAGCATTATTAGATGAACTAGAACTTACTACATCTAGAACTTACTACGGATGTAAGCGTGTAAGAATCAAACCAATGTTCTGAACCATGATGTTCAAAATTATAGTTTAATTAAATCTTTAGATCTATAGATAAAGTAGTAAATATCGTCTGAAACTCACAATTGTAAGGTTTTAAATTCAAACCCGTGTGAAGATGCTTAGACTAACAATATCAAGTTGTCAGCATTATTAGTTGAACTAGACCTTACTAAAGATGTAACCGTGTAAAAATCAAACCAATGTTCTGAACCATGATATTCAGATACCAATCAAAGTCAATCTCTATTAGCTCATACAATGGTTTAACATAATTCAAAACGGGTCTAGCAAAACTCAAACCAAACCTGATAATTTTTTTTTCACACTATATTAGAAGTGTTGTCTTTAAAACACATGTTGTGTTTCATGCCTTTATTGAACATTAATAATTATTTTTGTCATTTTAGTTTTTAAAAGCTTTTAAGGGCAAAAAATTATTTAATAAAATATTCACACAATTAAAAAATGAGTATCGTCAATTGCATAATTTTAATAATATTCACTTACACTGGATCAGGCACACCAACACCATATAGTACAAGTGATAGATTCTATAACTATTTGGTCCATGATTTGATACGTGGCTAGTGCATATGTGAAAATATAGGTTGAAAGAGGACCGGACTTTTAAATAGCTCTCAGTTATTTCAAAAGATTAGTCTTCTCAATTAGCAAAACTTGTGCAACATAGTTGAAATTTTTAGAGAGTTTATTGCTTATTTTAGTCTCACGAGATTCAAAGGATTAGTCTCTTCAATTATCCTCAAAGAATACTTAAAGGCTCAAAGGATTAATCTCTTCAATTGTTCCCAAAGAATACTCAAGTTACGCTATAAAAAAATACGACAAAACTTGTTTATGCAACAAAAAAAAAAAAAACCGAGACTAATATTTCGAGATTAAAAAATAAAAATAAAAACTATTCATGGGACTTAATAAAATGAGGGTAAAGAAACCGTATAAAATATTAATTTATTGTCCTCTCTAAACCTGGACAATTACCAAGCATTATGAAGTAGAATGTGGTGATATGAAAATGATTGGAAATAAGTCAACTTAAAACGTCTATAACTATAGTTAGAAAACTCGTTATTGAGTGGAACTAGTTTCATTTGAACTAAGGAATTATCCGTAGAATTGCGCAACTCCTCCAGAGTACAACAGGTTCATCTCGGCGATAATCATACCGAGGTTATCAGAACACGAGAAAATATACAGACTCAATCACTCAGACACTTAATATTTTTGTAACACCGAAAGAAGTAGCTTTGAAGATAAAAGGTTTGTAACTCTATTGCTTTTTCACATAATGAAATTGTGTTCTTATAGAATGCACATTCAGAGATATTAAACACGTTTATATTTCCACCAAAAAGTAAGTGGATGCTACTAATTAGGTAAGTGGGGATTGACCAAAAACAGTTGCAAAA
The DNA here is from genome assembly GCF_003473485.1 of Medicago truncatula. Classification (NCBI taxonomy): domain Eukaryota; kingdom Viridiplantae; phylum Streptophyta; class Magnoliopsida; order Fabales; family Fabaceae; genus Medicago; species Medicago truncatula. The sequence goes on along the minus strand of NC_053043.1, from coordinate 39,482,175 downwards.
ATGATGGCAAGACTATGAGTAATTAATATCTCAATAGCAAGTAAATAGGTAACAAACAATTTTGACTGTTAATCAAAGTTAATTTATTGAAAATTGTTAGTCAACGTGGTAACTAGTCTTGAGACAAAGTAGGAACAATTTCAACACTACAACCACCTTTCTTTTTCTTCTCTTTAATAGCTAATCATAATAAAAATAATTTTAATAATAGTAATAATAATAATAACTTTTGAAATATTTAAAATATACAACAATAGTTTCTCCATATTAGATTTCATAGTCTTACCATGTATCTACATGTATCGGCTCCGTGAACACAACTAATATGACACAAAGTTTAACGTAACATCACAACTTCCTTACTTATAAATTATTGGCATCTGACTGATTCCTGTGTTGTTGTTTTTTAGGCCTCCACCATTTGGAGAGGAAAACAAGCAATTCATGGGTTTTTTTGTTCTTTTTAGAATCAGTTTCTTACTCTCATGGTAGTGTGTTTCTATCATGATTATTTCTTCTAAAATATTGGTTTCAAAGTTTATTTTTTTTCCTATCTATATCAATCATGTGTGTGTTTTAATTTAGTTTACTTTGTGAATTGTGAATGTTATATATTGGACATGTATTGTTTTTGAATTTATGACTTCTTATGGTTTGTTTTTGTGTCTAGGTTTTCATTGGAGATTTTATGAGTCAGGTAAGTTTTATGTTGTTCGATTCCAATCAAATTTATTATTTTAATATGTTCTGGCCTTCACTGTATGGTTTTAATGTTGTCATATTTCTTGCTACTATAATTTTATATTAGTCTAATTTTGTTTATAAACTACTATTTCCTTATCCTATTCTTGGTTTGTTGCCACATTAAGAAGCAACAATTGTATTTGAGATTAGTACGAATTAGTTTCAATTGTTAAGTCCAGAACAATTACGTGATCATCAATTCATCATTAGTTGTGGTGATTTGTTTGTTTTACATCTCAATCTCTTTTGGTTACATAATTGTCCATTGTGGAATCTACTTGCTGATGTCTTTTGGTATTCTCCTTTTAAGTTGCTTTATGGTGCCTTCAATTTTCCATTGCTTTTGTTTGTTTGGTTTGGTTGTTATTTATTTTCATCCTTTTACTACTTTTCTATATTGCTAATTTGTGTTTTTTTCCTGCAGAATCACTGCTCTTAAGTCTAGGCATTCTTTTGTTCATCCGTTGAAGGATGTTTGATTCTAGATGTCTCTACTGATTTGCAATTTTTCTCACTATTCTTCAAATGCTACTTATGTCCTTTGTTTTTGGAAAATTTTGTGTCATTTAGGCTTTCATTCATTTCTGACTTCCTCTTATTCTTTTTGTTAAATTTTTCCTTTTATCCTTTGATCCCAAAACCCAATGATGTCTTATTATGTCCTTTACTTTTCATGAAAGATTAGTTTACTTAAGTTCTATGGTATTTTGGCAAATGACTATCATTTACTAAGAACTGGCTGTAAATATTGATTTATTGAACCTCATTTTATTGTTATTATTGGTTGAGTATTCAATCTTAAATAAAATTATTTGAGCCTTCGTGACATTTTCTCATTTTAACAATTCTTATCGTTCCTTTTTCATGTTTTTTAGTATCAAATTTAAAATAATTATTGATATGAAGCATAACTATTTTATTTTTAATTTAATTTAAATAAAATTTTCCCCGTGCCGTGCACAGGTATACACACTAGTATGAAATGGTTGTGATTTGAAATAGAATGAATGAGGAAATGTGAAGTTAATATTCCTTGCTTATGAATTAACGTTAATGTTTAATAATTATTGATACGAGACATATGTTTTGGTATGAATGTTCTTATATGTATATAGTATGATAAGTATAAATATTGTAGATACGAATATTAGGTTCTTCCTAATTAGTCGGAATTTTGCTCTCTTCATTAATGGTACGTGGAAGAAGGGTAAGTGGGGACATCCACTTATGGGAGTTTATAGTAATCATATATACCGTAAAAACAAAACATATTATGTATATAAGATGGATTATACTATAACTATCTATCTATCTATATATTAGTATTATTATATTATTATTATCTCTGAATACTAAACTTGACTCATTCTAATGTTAGGATTGTGCCTATGTGACACCTATAAAAAAAAATCTCACACTATTAACAATTTGACATCCTCTCTTATTCTATGTCTTTAAAGAATTGATTGATTGTCAATTTTGTAACTATATAACTTCTTCCTAATTTTTTTTTAGGGGAACTTCTTGCTAATTGATTAGCCACTATTTACTCATTCATATTAAGAGACATTGTGATAATTAGACCACAACATTAAGGGTTCTGATGTAGTAACCACCCAATTGAGAAAAATTGAAGAGATATTCAATATTTGTTTAGCCTGATTTGCTTTCTTTAGACTTCATTGTATATATATTGTTTATCTCTTTAGCATAAAGAATCATATGTTGGGACTTTGTTTTAGTTTTTATTTTGGCGTGTTTGGAAATTGATATCTATTATTTTTCTTTATTTCTCCATGCTAGAACCAAAAGAAGAAGAAAAACATGTATGTAATCTTGAACTTGTCTAATATATGTATATTTTTAGAATGTTTTACGGTTGAACTTATCAATTTTAGTGAAATGATAAATTTTATATCAGTAAAAAAAAGATTAACAATTTGACAGTGACATGCTAAATTCTAAGCTTGAGTTATTCTTACGCTAGCATTGTGATGATGATACACCTCTAAGATAGCTTATTCTCACCCTCTCTTGTTCTATCTAACATGTAATAACACTCTATTGAAACTTGTCGCCCTCTCTTAACCTATATGTTTTAATAATTACATCTAAATTTCACACGACTCTATATTTTTTGAAAACAAAAAATAAGATAGTTTCACACACAATCATTATTATACTAAAGTGATCAGATTAAATGCATCTAGAAGCACTCTATATACACTCATTCAATCTTAAATTTTAAATGCCAAAATTTTAATTCGTTAGGGAAATGAAAAAAAAATTAAGTTGATTTAATCGATGAATATAAATGTCAAAACTCTGAGAGTTTCAACTCATATATGTTATAGAATCCAAAAGTCTTTTTAGTCCGATTTAAACTGTTGCTTATATATGTTATAAAATCCAAAAGTCTTTTTAGTCTGATTTAAATTGTTGCTTGAGAAATTTATTATAAATATTGTGTTTTCTGCGACAAGAATTGCATGTTGAGTCTTGTTCTAGGTTTTGTTTGTTGTGTTTGGCAATTGGAAATATATTGCTTAAGTATACTTTCTCCTTGCTAAAATTAAAAGAATAAAAAGGTTTGTAAATTTGAGAGTTTTTTTTCTTCTCCAAAGTCTATCTTTCCATTCCTCATTTTAATTATATCACGTATATAATTTGAACAATTATAATTTTCTTATTTTTGATCTTTTCATGTTTGAATCTCGTATTTTGTCGAAAAAATAAAGGCTTGAATCACAATCGACCTTGCAATTTCCAACAATTGATCCCAATCTTGATGACTCTCACTACATACATCATCCAATAAGATCAAACATCCAAGTCCATCTATTTTATGTTTAAGTTTCTCGAGCACGAGTTCCATGTCAACATTATTATTACACCCAAAAATCTTTGCAGCAATACTGTCTGCATCAAAACCAGAAAAATTATCTGCATTGCACACCCACTTTTGAACTAAAAATGCTCTTGGACAATAGGATTAGAGAATGCAAGTATAGTCTTGCTAAGCTCACTAATTCCAACTACTGTAATAGCTGAAATTGTTGTTTCTAACTCGGCTTTAAAGTTCAACAACCACGTTAGCAACATGTTCTTCATGACATCTCTTCCAATAACATATGCTCATAAATTAAGGGGTTAATGTTTCTTTGGTTAATAATCAGTTTGTTAGGAGTGTGTCTTAAAAAATTAAACACTCTCTTACCAGCATTAAGGTCATGAAACATCTTCATCATATCCTTAAGTTTGAAAGCCATTATCAGATAAAACCCAATCTGGTCGGATGATGAGAAGAAAATGTGGAACTTTTTGAAATTCTTAAGTTTGGTCATCACCTTACGAGACAAATCTTCGGTGCAAACTTCATCAATCAAGTCCCCGGCTTCATGAAGATCATCATTCAGCGTCTTCAACCAAAGGTTAAGTTCATGATTATTTGATATCCTTTGTGTCTCCTCTGTATCCAAAATCACAACTTGGATTTCAGATATCAAATTCTTCAATTTTTTAAGATCTTTTCTCAAATACCATATTTTAAAAGTTAGGGTAGGTCAACACACTTAAAACATGTTCAAACAATCCAACATGCTATATCATAAAGTTGAAAAAACTCTAAAGAAAAAAAATATCCATTTCTTTAGTATTAAAAACAAAGAGTGATAAGACTTATACCAAACTTAAAACATGTTCAAGCAATCCAACATACCAACATAATCCATCTACAAGGATCAATATGCTGCTATGTCACAAATTATGAAACATTCATCAAATAATAAGTTGATTAAAAAACATAAAGTGGAAGTTACTAAATAATTTACTTGCAGCAACATCAAACTTATAGAAAAAAAAAAAAACAAAGAAGCGGTGAGAAAAAACATAAAGTTGATACTAAATAATTTATTTTCTGTTGTTATTTACTTCTATGACTTCATTTAGAAAAATGATTTTAAGAGTAAACAAAAACTATTCATACAATGCAATTAACCAACCTTCCTCAATATCATTATCATTCGATGAAGAAAAAAAAGTTTTTATTTTCAATGCTCATCAATATCATTATCATTTCAAGCAAACATAGAAGTCATCACAACTAAGTTCAAGGAAAAAATCTCAAGAAAAAAGAAACATTTCTTTATTTTGAAAAACAAAGAGTAATAAGAATAATACCAAACTTAAAACATGTTCAAGAAATCCAAGATACAAACATAATCTATCTACAAGGAGCAAGATGTTGCTAGGTCACAAATTATAGAACATATATCATCAAATAATAAGTTGATTAAAAAAATCTAAAGTTGAAGTTACTAAGTAATTTATTTGCTGCAACATCAAGCTTATAGAAAAAACAGAGAGGTGGTGAGAAAAAACATAAAGTTGAAGTTACTTTATAATTTACTTTATGTTGTTATTTATTTCCAAGACCTATTTAGAAAAATGATTTTAAGAGTAAACTAAAACCATTTATACAATGACAAACATAACAATATATAACATATTCCCATAATAATAAGTTGATGATTCAAATATTTACTTTCAAGACTTCGCCACTGATCATAAACAAACATTGAAAACAAAGAAAATTAATGAATTCGAATAGAAACCAACATAAAAACCTCTTAATGTTGTGATGAAAATGGAAGAAACAAACGTAACACTTTCCTCTTCACTCAGTCTTGAACACAAATTGCAGGTTGCAAGCAATGAGATGATTTTTTTTTTTTTGATGAACTTAACTGAGAAATGAAGAACTTGTTGAGTAAGAATCACACACAATAGACACACTCACGCCTCATTTCTCACTCATATGTTTTTTTTTTTTTTTTTTATAATAATAAAATAGATTAATTCATGCTAATCGACTGTAAATATGACATAATAATATTTTGGTTTAACTGATATTGATATTAGTACAACGCGTGCATCAAGAAATGTACTAAAAAGTTGTCTATTTTTAATGTAATAGACTAATTATTTTGGACAACAAATAAAAGTACCTTTTATAAAGGACCATAATGGCTTTTGACTAAAAATATTTTTTTAAGGACTTTTCACTAAAAACTTAGTGAATATATCATCTTGAGTTTTCTAATTCTTTATAAAATAGTTCATATTTTTAGTTACCCTCACTATGGATTAATAATTTTTCATATTTTCCAATATCATACCAAATGTCATGTGCTCACTTTTAGAGGGCCACTTTTAATCAATAGATTGAGTGTGTTTTAACATCATATTCATGAGAATAACACATCTATATAATATAAATTTAGGACCCATTTCGTAGACTTTTATGGAAATGAATTACTATTGTTTTGGTGTTGCCACATGTCCCTTTCTTTTTTACAAATGCTCTCACCATATTATTTCTCACAAAATACTCTCACCACATTCATCCTCACAAATTTGTATTTAATGCTTATGAATAAAAGGAAGTTTTTCAAATTCAAATTCAATTTTATTTCTAATATTTCATATTAAATTAAAAATCAAACATTTTGAATTCGAATAATACAGATTTAAATCAAATAATTTTAAATTTAAATATTTAATTTCAGATATTATATTAAAACAAATAATAAAATTTAAATATTTTAATGTCAAAGAGATCAAATAATTAATATACGCCAAATAATAAAAATACGATTTAATATAACTTATATAAGCTTTAAACCAAACAAAAAAAAATTGAAAAATAATATAACCTTATCAACTCATGTTTCTTTTTAACCAATTCACATTTTTATGCTTTTATGAATTAATAAAATTAATGAATTAATGAACTTAACTAATTTTTATTTTATTTTCATAATAATAATAATATTGTCAGACAATTTTAAATTTTTTTTAAATAACATCATATTTTTCATTGAAATCAATATCTTAATTTTTATTTTCATAATAATAATAATAATAATGTGATACAATTTATTTGTTTAATTTATTCAAAAAAAAAATATTTTGTTTAAAACTATGTCAAACATATTTTATATGTAATTGCATTAAAACAATTAAACACGATATGTTTTGATTTCCTTAACAATAGGGAAAAAAATTAAAGAAATATTTATGGAGGCAAAAAAAAAAGAAGAAGAAAAACTTCTAATTTTGATAGTCAACTATATAAAAACGTACAATCAAAAACGGATTTTCCAAAATCAAAGTGATTTTTTTTTTGAGGGAAAAATCAAAGTGATATAAATGTGAGGATTTGTTGAGAGGCAAAGTTGTAACCGAAAAAAAATCAAAAATGGATGAAAAGCCAAAAAAAAAAAAAAACAGTTAAGGAAACGTCCATATGTAAATGGTGAGGCAATAAAAGTAACCGAAAAAAAAAAAAAGTTAAAGCAAGACAAAAAAAAGTGTGAAATTAATGAATATTTGAAATTATATGTGGTCATTTTACCAAAATATCCTGTAAAAATTACTATAAATTAGACCTATGGTTTAACAATTTTTTCACATCACAACTCCATATGTCTCTCTATTTGTTGTTTCTTCTTCTTATTTCTATACAATCCAAATAACACCGAAAATTAATTTCATGTCTGATATTTCTCATTCGACTTTGTTATGTTTTTAGATCTTTTTTATATAGTCGATAGTTTGTTTGAATTAGTTCGTGGTATCTCCATTCGCATACGTTCCCAATATCTCCATTTGCATAAAGAAATTTAAAGCATCAATGGTCGAATCATATAGTTGATCTTTTTTAAATCTTTTATATATATATATATATATATATCGTATGATTCAATTATTTGTATAAATAAAAAATGTAAAGATTGCATCATAAGCTTAAACATCTTAATTGGTTTTTTTTTTTTTTGAAGAGAAGAAGCTTAAAACATTTCATTAATCAATATGTGTTCAATACAATCAGGTATTACAAATAATAATTGGAAACTAGCTGACAATGTAGCCGCCTTAGCTAAAGCATGAGCTGTCTCATTTGCTTGTCTCCGCACAAACTCTACCTTAGAGTTTTCATAATAATTCCTAAAAAGAGATTGACAATTTTGAATGATATTTCCGAACTCAGTTGCATCATGATTTGTCGATAAGAAATTATCAACAACCTTTTTCGCATCCATCTCAAAATCCATAGGACCAAGATTAAGCTCGTGAACCCATTCTAGAGCAGATAATAAACCAAGAGCTTCTCCTATATGAACTTCACATATCGGACTAAACCATTCAGTTTTAGCTAAGACAAACGTACCTGTGTCATCTCTTATACATATTCCTATACCAACCTTGTTTAAGTGCTTAGAGAAAGAGGCGTCGATATTACATTTATATCGACCTACAGCTGGTTTCTTCCACTTTGAAGTATCGACAGTATTTTGTATCCTTGAAGGATGTTGCTGGTAGGATTTAGCGGCTCTCCAGTCTTGTAAAAGTACTTTTGCACGTTCCAGAACAGCAACCTGCGCTTCAATCACATCATTCCAGACCTTGTTGTTCCGTTGCTTCCAAATACTCCAAAGAATGCAGCAGAACAGCGCTGCCTCATCACCATTTAACACCTGCAACAATTGGAAAATAACACTTGCACTATCCTGGCCTTGATTTATCACATTATTCACAGTACTAAAGAAATCACACATGCTCCAAATATTGCAGCTACCAGGGCAACGAAAGAAAAGGTGAAAACTGTCTTCCTCCACCATATTGCATAAAGCACAAGTCAAATCACAATTAACCCCTTTGTCTTTAAGGCGTAAACGTGTTGGTAAAGTGTTGCGACAAACACGCCATATGAAGTTCTTCACCTTGGGAGGAATTTTAAGCTTCCAGATCAGATCCCAACGTCCTTGTGCCTTAAAATGATTGACATCAAGTAATTCCTGCATACACATTTTATATGCACTTCTAACAGAATACTCACCATTATTTTCCTTCGTCCAAACAAGTCTATCATCATAAACTGAGGGATACAAAGGCGTATTCATCACCTGATTCACTATATGTTGATCAAAAATAGAAAGTAAGAAAGGAACATTCCAAGCTTTAGCTTCCGGAGTAATACAATCCGAAACTTTGAGATTATCAAAAGGTGTTGAACCGTGATTTTGAAGTGTAAGGTATCCATTACCAACAAGCCAGTTATTATTCCAAATTGGAATTGAGGACCCATCACCTATCTTCCATCTGCTTCCGGCTCTAAGGATAAATTTAGCATTACAAATACTTCTCCAAACAAAACTTGGTTTATGCCCCAATGAAGCTTCAAAAAAATTACTATGCGGAAAATATCTTGCTTTGTACATTCTAGCTATAAGCGTTTGAGGGTTGGTCATAATTCTCCACCCCTGCTTACCAAGCATAGCAAGATTAAAAGTCCCTAAACTCTTGAATCCCATGCCTCCATCTTTTTTGTGCATAGATAACTTGTCCCATGACATCCAATGGATACCTTTATTTTGAGCTCCTGAATGACCCCACCAGAATGAATTCATCATCTTTTCAATCTCATCACAAAGAGATGACGGTAAAGTAAATAGACTCATAAAGTATGTGGGAATAGACTGAAGGACAGATTTAATTAAAACTTCTCGACCTGCTTTGGAGAGGCATTTACTGCTCCATGAGTTAATCTTCTTCCACACCCTATCCTTAATGAAATTAAAAGTTGCTTTCTTGCTTCTTCCTATCATAGATGGCAGACCAAGATACTTACCAGTGCCCAATACAGCTTGAACTCCAAGAATATTAGCTATACTATTATGATCCGCGGTCGAAACATTTATGCTGCAAAAGATTTCTGATTTTTGTAGGTTAACTGCTTGACCTGATGCTTTTTCGTAAACTTCCAAAATGTGCTTCATTTTCTCGGCTTGATTAGTGTTTGCTCGAAAGAATAAGAAGCAATCATCCGCGAACAGTAAATGGGAAACAATTGGTGCCCTTGTACAAATCTTTACCCCATTAATATCTCCTCTAGCCTCTGCCTTCCTGATGAGAGCTGATAACCCTTCTGCACATATGATAAAGAGATAAGGTGAAAGAGGGTCACCTTGTCTCAACCCTCTACCTGGTATAATCAGACCAGCAATATTACCGTTGACAAGAACAAAATAATCAACAGTTTCGATGCACATCATAATCCAATTTATCCATCTATCAGAAAAACCCATTTTTATCATAACCTTTTTCAGATAACTCCAATCAATTCTGTCATACGCTTTACTTATGTCAAGCTTAAGAGCAACATCTCCCAATGTACCTTTGACTTTCGACTTCATATAATGAATGATCTCTATGGCTGCCATAGCATTATCTAGGATAGATCGACCCGGAACAAATGCAGATTGACTATCAGAAATGCACTTATTTAAAACAACTTTGAGTCGATTTGCTAACACTTTCGCTACCACCTTATAAATCACATTGCATAAGGCTATAGGTCTCCAGTCTTTCATATAAGTTTGAGACTCACCCTTCGGAATAAGAGCTATGGTGGTCGCATTGAGAGTTGAAGGGAAACTACCTGTATCTAACCATTGACAACACTGGTGGAATAATTCTTCGCCACAAGATGGCCAAAATTTTTGGAAAAAACCCGGATTGAATCCGTCTGGCCCCGGACACTTATCTGCCTTCATGGAAAAAAGAGCTTCTTTAAATTCAGAAACAACAAAAGGTGCTAACAGGTTATTGTTATCTTCAATGGAAATTGAAGCTTCAATAGCCTCAATGACCGGCTCGGTGTCACTAATTTGTTCTTGAAACAAGTCAACAAAATAATTACGAGCAACATCACACAATTGATCTTCATCAGTAATCTTGTTGTTATCTGTATCCAACAACGAATGAATTTTGTTAATTTTTCGTCTTGAAGAAGCCGCAGCATGGAAGAACTTAGTATTAAGGTCTCCATCCCGTAACCAGTGAGTCTTCGCTCTTTGACGCCAAAAAGCATCCTCTTGAATTAACAGCTGAGTCATACGACTCCTCAACTCATTAAACTGATGAATATTATCACTATCAACCATACTCCTCATCCTATCAATTTTCTGTCGACAAGTATTGATTTCACGCTTCAAATTATGAAAATTGTTTCTGCTCCAATCTGTGAGATCAGAAGCGCAATATTCTAACTTATCAACAATCGGGCAAACTCCATAGGAACTCCACTTATCAGTGACAAAACTGCTAAAGTCGGGATCAGCTAACCAGGCATTCTCAAATTTGAACCGAGGCAACACTCTTCTGTTATTGGATATCGGCTCACATGAGAGCATAATAGCGTAGTGATCTGAAGAAGGTGTTGGCAGATTCTCTAGAACTGCATGAGGGGACTGAATCTGCCAACTCTCAGTAGCAAGAGCACGGTCAAGACGTTCCTCAACGGCTCTGGTGGTGCCAAGACTTTTAAACCATGTATAAAGATAACCTTCTGTATGTACATCAGCCAGCCCAGAATCACAAACAGCATTTCTAAAACCATTGATAAGCCAATTCGCCCTTTCATTATTACCCTTCTTTTCATGAGGAGAAAGAATATCATTGAAGTCCCCTATTATACACCATGGTAAATTCGAAACACTTGCAAGTTGTCTCAAAAAATTCCATGCCTCACGTCTTCTGCCATTATTAGGGAAACCATAATATCCAGTAAGACGCCACTTACCCTTATTAATATATGTTATCTCAGCATCAATGTGATTATTAGAGTAATTAGAAATTGAGCAGTTAACCGACGAATTCCAGTACAAAACAAGACCACCACTCTGACCTTGTTTATTCACAGTAAAACAGAAATCAAACCCCAAAACATACTTTAATTCCTCAGTTTTATTACTTGTAGAGATAGTTTCACAAAGATAGAGGATATCCGGTTTATAAACACGGACAAGGTATTTTAAACTAGGAATTGTACGGGGACTACCTAACCCGCTACAATTCCAACTAATTATTTTCATGGCTGCTGGCGGGGCTGATTTTCAGCCTCCGCCATTACAATTGTTTCAGTAAATAAAGGGTTGTTTTGCAGAGTTACAGAGTTCACTTCAGCAGCACTACCTTCATTCACATAGTCCAGCACCATATCACTTGCTTCCTGTTCAAGTACAGCCACCATACTTACATTATCTGCCTGAGTTGTACTTGGCCGAATTCTCTTTTTTACAGCAGGGCCAGATGCTTCTTTTGCTTTACCTTTACCATCACATTGTGTGTTTTGTGTCTGCACAGCCTGTAAATCACGAGGACCGTCCCTTATCACCAATGGTCCAGCAGCAATATGTCCTGTCATTACCGACTTCTTCTTACTTGCGCACACCACCCGCCCTGGTTCAGAAGTTTGTCCAGCATCACCTGTATTCCTTGTTAGCATGAGAGTTGTTTGCTGATGTGTTGGGTTAGTATTAGTATTCAGAGAACTTGCAGAAGCACCTCTAGCATTAGCAACAGCCATACCATTAACTAGCCTTCTGATAGTGACTTGGTTTTGAATGTTTGTATTGTTCAGATTAAAAGGAACCCACTGACCTTCACCTCCCCCATTAGGACCAATAACACTTGTGACTAACCTGTGAAAAGTAAAGCCCCTACCACGTATGATTTTAACTCTTCCAAACAGGGCATGCTCGCTGGAAGGGCCCATCACCACCACATTGAAAGGACTTGCATTAACATCAGCAGCGCCATTACTATTACCAGTACCTCTTCCTCCATCAGTACGACCACCACGACCAGCCATCCTACCACCACGCAACCATTTATTCACAGTTACACCTCCGCCAACAAAACGATTACTCGGATTCAAGAACTTGCCCCAAAGTTGCACACCATCCACAAAATCAGGTTCTAGTCTCTTAGGACAATATTGATCAGTATGTCCCAAGATACCACAACAATAACAAAATACACCAAGTTTCTCATATTTAAATGACAGATTGACAGCAGTACCGTCTTCTTTCTCGAACACCATACATGTCTTCAGCGGCTCATTGACATTCAGAGCCACACGAATGCGCATGTACATCCGCCAGGGTCCATAATAATTATTGATATCATATGAGACATAGCGCCCCATATGACATCCAACCAGATACGCCAGGTCCTCATGCATAAAACCAAAAGGGATATTAAATACCTGAGCCCATATTTCAACCTCATTTAGGACTGTGTCAGCAATAGCTTCACCAATGTTGACCTTCCTAAGCACCAGCAGAAAGCCATCAAACGTCCATGGCCCTTCTTGTAGGATTCTTTCCATATCCCATTGGTGGTAAAATTGGAATATGAACTTGTTGTCTTCAACCTGTTCAATGGTAACACCTTGGTCAGGACGCCAAAGTTTTGAGAGCCTCTCCTGCATGAATTGGAACCGCACCGGCTTGTCCGTCAACAGCTTCCCAACAACGCACAGCTCAAACAAGGCCTCTTGTGACAAATCAGAGGAATCAGCTGAGGAAGCATTTGGTGAATCATTAATATCAACATTGAAATTTTCCATGGTATATGTGATACAACACACACAAACAACAATGAACAGAAGTGGTATGAACTTTGTTTGCATGAGTTGAAAGTGATGTTCTCTCAACCGTAAAGACCATTCCTTATAAAGCAGTTGATAGTTGACTCCATACAACTGAGAAATCCTAACAAATCTTCTCAAATTCAAGTCACAGAAATGAAAAATCCCACCAAATCTTCTAGACTTCAGTACTTGTGATATTATTAGAGGGAAGTAATGCTCAGACACTAATGAAATCCCCTTTAAATTGGGATATCAATTTTCAAAATCATGTATATTGTGATGAAACACGTACCATTGATTTTTTGAATTTTGTGTAAAGCATAATTTCCAAACTTGAAAGCTTTGTTTGACTTTAGCAGTGATCCTATCTTCCATAATCTTGTTATTAAGAGAATTGAAAAGCATGATTATAAAGCCCAACATATGTCGCCTCCATATGAACCACTCTTCAACAGGATATTATCTTCTCATTTAATATGATGTTGACCCATAAACACCAAGGTGTAAGCCAACTAGATCTGATGAATTGAAGGATAGAATCATCAAAAAATTCAACGCACAGGAGACTAAAACCCCTTCATAATTAGATCCAACCAAAAGGAAATCGTAAGAGGAAATCAGGGATCTCACAACCGAACACAAAAGGAAAGGAACAAAACACAATCAAACGAACAGGAACTAAAAAGGACACACAAAAACGATCAGATTGATTCAACACTCAACCGCATCGAGGAACAAGCACTCACAAGGTTCTACTGTTAATGCTTCTCTAAGATTTTATTCAAAAAACATGATCGCATCATTTTGGTTTTATCTTACGAAGAATAAAGATGAGTCAAAATAAATTTCATGCAATTGCTAAAATATCATATGCATTCACCACAAGAAAAAAAAATTCATTTGTACCAAAAAAAAATAAAAAAAAAGAAAAAAAAATCATATGCATTAAACATAAATCAAATCAAAGTTTCGCCACATAAGCCGAAATCAAATCAATCCATTTTTTTTTTGTCTTTCACAACGGTTTCTCATCCATCAAAAGTGGGCGATTAATCCGACTCGTGCGTAGCGCATAAGTTGTGCAATATAATTGTATATTGTGTCATTTCAAAATCATTGTAATCATACAATTCTTTGTTGTAACAGTGACCGATTGATACTCTATTAAATTGATTTTTTTTTCCAATCCATAAACTTTTTTTATGAACTAATGAAATCTATATTATATAAATTTAATAATTATTTTTCTAATACAAAATATTACTGTAACATTGCCCGATTGATACCCTATCAAATTGGTTTTTTTGGCCAATCGATGATTTGTTTTTGTGAACCAATAAAATCTATAAATTTAATAATAATTTTTCTAATACAAAATATTATTGCAACATTGACCTATTGATACCCTACCAAATTGATTGTTTTTTGCCAATCCGTGATTTTTTTTTTATTAAGTAGTAAAATCTATGTTATATAAATTTAATAATAGTTTATCTAATACAAAATTTTATTGTAACATTGATCGATTGATACCTTATCAAATTGTATATTTTTCTCATAGATGTGTAGCCTTTTTATTTGACCGGAAAAAAAAAGGTTTTGGACTTTATTGGGATTAAAATCAGATTAAAACTTTTTAAACTAAACAACCTATTGATTTTGATTTGTGTGGTTTATTGAGCAACTTTATTTGCAATCCGAACCAATAAAAATAAAAATTATGACCCATTGATTTTTTTATTTTCGGCTACAATATTTTGGAATTTATTGATATTAAAATCGGATGAAAACTTTCTAAAATTAAATAACCTATTGATTTTGATTTGTGTGGTTTATTGAGCAACTTTAGGATGCAATCCAACACTTATTCAAAAAAAAAAGAAAAAAGGATGCAATCCAACACAAAAAAAAAAAAAAAAAAAACCTATTGACCTACTGAATTTTTATTTTCGGCTACAAGCATATTGATATCATTTATCAAATTGATTTTTTAGTTTATCATAGATGTGTTCCTCTTTTTATTTGACCGAAAATAAATAGGTTTTAGAATTTATTGTTAGTTATAAATCAAATTGAAACTTTCTCGAATAAACATTGCAAGAAATATTATTTGCTCTTGATTTGTAGCTTTTTTATTTGACCCAAATAAATACAGGTTACTGGAATTTATTGGTATTAAAATCATATTAAAATTTTCTAAACTAAACAACCTATTGAGCAACTTTCTTTGCAATCCGAAAAAAAAAAAAAAAAACCTTATGACCTATTGGTTTTCTATTTTCGGCTACAAACATATTTTTTTTGAAGAAGACTACAAACATATTGATAATAAATTTTTTCAAAACAAAAAAAAATTATTATATATTGCTTAATATCTAAGATATAAACTTGCATTTGATTGGTCGAATTGAATGTGGTTATTTTACATGATTGTCCTCTAAAAATTATTATAAATTGTATTGACAAACACTTTCCTCACACCACAACTCCAATTTTACAGTTGTCTCACTATTTTATTTCTTTTTCTTTGCGTACTTTTTGTGTCTCTTCATTAAATCGAAATGGCCCAAAGATTGACTTGATCTCTGATATATCCCATTACAAAGAAAACTGGAATATCAGGGTTCGAGTCGTACGCATTTGATTTGTGACAGATATGAAAAATGAACAACTTCCTTTCTCCTTAGAAATGGTTCTAATGAACAATAAGGTTGATTAACTTAATTTTTTTTGTTCATATTTTTATATCCCCTTTTCTATTATGTCTTATTTTTTTCAGTCTTTTTTTTTTGTTTCTATTCTTTTAACCGCAGTTCTGCCATCTTACCGGTCGTAATGCAACTTCATCACCCATGGTTAAGATTTTTTATTTTAATACTCTCTCCGTCCCATATTATAAGAAAAATAAAAATCACACTTATTAAGAAAACTAAAACATAGTAGTTTGTAACATAATTTTTTGTATTATCTTTGAAATAAGTTTTATAGGAAGATGTAAAAACAATTTTCATTGGTAGTTGATTATAGAGAAAATGAAAAATAGAGCAAATTGAATGCACTTTGCTTTTAATTTTCCTTTGGAAAAGATAATCTTTTGAAAACATAATTAAATATGATAAAAGTTGGTATTTTTTGCTTATAATTTGAGACAAAGAAAATGAATTTTTTTTGCTTATAATTTAGGACGGAGGGAGTACATTTTTTAATTGGTTTCTTCGTAATAGTTGATTTATCGACCCACCTGAATTACTAATATATTCTCTTTTATTGTATTAGAAGATTCTATATGATTTTATTTTTGGAGAATTCCTGAAAGAAACATGTCTTACATATCTCAAACTTTGTGGACCCTCAAGTTGTACGTTCTTGTGAGGTTAATAAAATACATTTTGTCAACAAATATTATTACACAGTACGTCGACGTATTTTTGCAAGAAAATTACATATGCTAAGTTTAACAATGAGTGCATCTTATACTACAAATAATTAGTACAAGTATAATAATTCAAATATTTTTATCGTTATATGCAATGTTTAGATATTTCAAAATATATACAAAATTAAGATGATATTTTTTTCATATCGAATTTAAAATCTATACATTTGATCAAAAAAGTTTTTTATTTCCCCGTGCTGGCACGGGTCACTATATACTAGTTTATTATATATACAACTTATTTCATCTACAAGATAAACAATTCAATCTCTCTCTCTATCATAAAGTACACGTGGCATTGTTATAGACTATATTACAATTAATGTTATGCATCTCAACATTTCTAGGCAATGAATGAATATCAGCTTTTCAAATATCTTCATATCTCTCCTTTTTACACCGCCTCATTTTCTTTATACCCGGGCTATGTAAATCAATTTTAAAAAGAATGCAATTACATACCACTTATTGCAACTGAATCATATCATTACCTCACCTAAAATCATTATCAAAATAATCAATTACCATCCAGTTGACTAAATGTAGACACTTTTCTTATGCTTCAATGTCAATAATTTCAATTTCAATAATGTTTGTGTTTATTCTTATTTAACCCAACTCAATTCTATAAGTAACTCGTCCGATTGATTTTGTATACGCCCAATTTCTTTTGATTGGTTATAATCATATAAATTACAACATAATATTTTTTTTTGAAAGAAAGAAAATTACAACATTATATAGAGTGGTGGCTTTCACTTCCACTCAAATCAGATTTGACTTTTATAATTCAAAGTGCAACCTTGCTGTAATGTTTGAAAGAAAGATTAAAAAAAAAAAAAACACGTTTTGATTTTGTTTAATCAAACCAAAATGTAATATATTATCAGAAACATTTTTTGAATTGGCAGAGGTGGGTAAAAAAAAGAAAGAATTGGCAGAGGTATTTATGACATTAATTAATTAAGGGAGAATAAATGGAGAAAGTATTTCACTAAAAAAAATGGAGAAAGTATTTTTTAGGAAGGAGATCCAAAAAGATGGGCACATTATTAACAATTAAAACTAACATTTAAACCATTAGATTAAAATAAGATGAAAGGTAGAGATTTGAAATAAGTCTATAAACTTACTCTTGGAGTTAATATATCCATCCTCATTATTTATATATAATTTATAATTATACATATTTGATCACAAAAATTATCTATTTTAGGCAATCACTCTAAGTTGTTGGGCAAAGATGAGGTGTTTAACACATTTATGTAGTTGCTCTTGATCTAATATAGATGATCCCTCACACTCTCCTTCTATGTCTTATATTTTTGTTGGAGTATATATATACTTGCCATTCAAAAAATAATGTGAAGTTGATAGAGAGCTTCAAATTCAAAGATGAAAACTTTACGAAATAATATTTATTTGGAAATTATAGAGAAACTATACCTACAAAGGAATGTTATTGACCTAATTTTCATTTGATAATTTTCTAATTCACATTAAAGAAGTTTTTTTTAAGGATAATTCAGATCAAAGCAATACTCGTTATTCTTCATAGATAATTAATATACAAATCAAATCGTATAAAAGTCAAAGTAACAGATTTCAAATTTGGTTAAAAAAATTAGATTAATGTATGGTACACAAAATTACGGGTGTGTTTGTTTCAAGTTATAATTTTTTATTCCCGGGAATAAAATGATAGAAATGTATATGCCTATGTTTGTTACAAGTTTACTAAATTTTATTCCCGGGTATAAAATGTTCCTGGGAATAGAAAAAATTTCCCAAGGAAAAGGGTGGGAATAAAGTTCCCATGGAGATGGGAATAAATTCATAAATAGTTTACCTATTATAATCCCTATTTTTATGGTTCCTAGGAATATTATAAAGCTAACCAAACATATTTTTCCAATTCCCATCTTTATATTCCAAGGAATGTTATTCCTAGGAATAAATTTGGTAAACTTGAAACAAACACACCCTTCAGAGAGTAATTCAAATTTGGCGACACTAAATGACAACAATTATAATTAAAGGAATATTCTCTAAATCTGATAGGAAAATAGTAGTGTGACATAGCTGAGTATTCTTTAAATCTAATATTTTTTTATTTAGCTGTGTTTCCACTTTACATTTGTTATTCAAGGTTATTATATTTGGTTTTACTTTTTTTATTGAGCTTCAATGATAATGTGAAGTAAATATTTTTAATTTGTTTGATCAAGAGGGAGTATCAAAGACATTAGTGTTACTGCTACCTTCTACAATAGAGAAGTAGAGAAGAGTGATATATGAACCCCTTAAGGCCAGTTCTTAGAAGTATAAGTATCAATTGAAATACGGTATTTTGCAAGGTCAAGGACATGCAACCTAGTCCCTTTTGTATTCTTTATTATCCTTTTTTTTTTAATTACAATTTACTATCTTTTTGAAATCTAGGAAAAATTTATTTATTTAAATCTTGATTTGTATTTTAAACAATGTTCTTATGATGTAATTGCCGAGACTAATTTTTTTTGTTGTATGTTCATTCTCGGATTGTTTCTATTAGTGAAATTTATTTTAATTGTATTTTTGGTAGAATGTAATGTTTCTATTTTAATAAATCGATATTTTTTGGTAAAATGATCGATATCAGTATTATTTGTTTTCAATATCTTTGATGGAACGTAAATGCAATTTAATGTAATTGATTCATTTTAATATTTTTTCGGCGAATGGACATGTTCGAGCACATCTTTATTTTTAAAGTTGTCTTTAGCAAGTTAGTGCACAACAATACAATATGAGGAAACATAAATGCATTTAATTTTAAGTGATACTTTCTCATTTTCATATTTGAGGTCGATTCTATAAATTCAGTTTTACAATTGGAAGTCTCAAAGTAATCCTTCTTTTGTACTGCTTTTGACCCAATTAAAAAATTTTCCAAAAATAATCTTTCACATTTTCTTTACAATATTGTGTTTTTGTAGCCTGATAATACAATGAAGTTACTTATCGAACAATTTTACGTAACACTATCGTTGCTTACATTATTCATGGTTATAAGTACTTATGTTATTGTAGTCTTATTGAATTTCATTTGCATAAACTACTTAAAGTTTTATGTACAATAGCTAATTAATTTCTTGACAAATACATTTATAACCATGATGTTGTAAAGTAACTTTACTATTTATGTTACAAGTAGAAAAGTGACTCACATTAGAATCAAGTCAATGACACTGATGAGAGCTTTAACATTTTTGTCATTGGAATTTCCAATTGAGTTGGACAATGCTTTTGGCTTGCATGCTTCCATCAACAATAGTAGTTATTGCAGCTACTATTTGTGGCCACAAACCGTTATAGCACCCAACATTAGGGTTTTCAGGAGAAATTTCTCAAATCATTTTTCTTTAAATTGTTGTCTTTTTTTAGGATATGTATGTCTATTTGAACCTTTTTATGTTCAAAGTTATATTGTTTTGTACTATAGAATCTTTAATTATTAACTATGAAGGACTCTTTAATCTTGATATATTTTTTGATTATTTATGTTTACTCTGTACTTTATTTTTAGTCTTTGCAATAACGGTTGTCATGTTATCCACTAGACTACCAGTAACGAATCTAACCAAAATTTTACGAAGGGGCATGGTATATAGAAAAAGCAAAACAAATTTTTACGAATATGATTTTTACATCTATTGTTGTTGACAAAACTTTATGTTTAGTCACCATAGAGATTGAAAGTGATAATTTTGTCTTTCATATTTCTTCTAATACTTTTAAAAATAAACACATTTGGCATAATTAAATCTACATCATTAAAGTAGCTAAACATAAAAATACACTATCTTATAAAAAAAAAATATAAATAAATTTGGGTAGCCAAGCCTCCACCTATGTATACCGTTATATCATTTAAAAGGTCAGTGCTATGCGATGCTATATGTGATTTAGACACAGATAGAGGATTATAACAAGCCTTCAATTTATGGTGTAACATCTGTGATTAAAATGCAGTGATGTCATTTATAATAACTTTACTCTTATTAAGGTATGATAGTTACATTTTTGTTGAACCTGGATTTAATTTATGGGTATGAGAGATATATATTTGAATTGATTATACTATAACCTTGAATAACTCATAAAAAATTAATCTCAGGGATTGAGAAAGAATATTTCAGCTCGACTTTTGTTTGTAAGTCAACCTTGAATAGTTTACTAATGACTTTTTGAATGACATTAAGTGTTCACGTATGCATTTCAAACCACAAGTTAAAGCTTAAAAAAAGATGATTTATGCTAATGAATTTTTTAATCACAGAAAATGGGACCGCGATTCTCTGCAAGCAATAAAAGCCTACGATCATCCAGTTGTACGATGTGGAACGATGGATCTTGATTTGATGGTGCAGATTCCAGCTCAGTATTCTCTAAAATGTTTGATCTCGATCGGGCGTTTTAATTCGTCCTAACTGCATGTTTTAATTGACATCGGTGAATCCATTTTTCATAAATTGTTCAGGTATTCCCATAAGTTGAGGCTAAAAAAGTGATGTATATGCTAATGAGTTTTTGAATGACAAAGTGTTTAGGTGTTCCAAACCAGAAGTTTAGGCTTTAAAATGATACCATGCAATGCTAATAAAACACATTGATTAGACAGTTGAGTTATGCAATGGAACTAGATTAATAATCAATGAGTTGACCATGAACTTGCTTAGGGCAACTGCCGTGCAGGCGACAAAATTCTCACACCAAGAATGAATATGGTACAAAGTGATCCTGGATTTGAAGACAGTTTGGTTTGAGCATGGATTTAATATTTTATTTTACTTGCGTACATCTTTATTCAAATTCTACAACATGCCTACAAATCTATATTCATAATCAATTTCATACACGTTTATAATTATGCAACAAACTTGTGTGTATTAACAGGTAATTGTCAAGTTACCTAATATAGAAAACAATCCAATTCACTATTTCTTTACATAACTTTGCCTTCAATTTCAAACAATTCACAAAAATTTGGTTGCCATCGTTCAAGTGTATTTGGGTCGAATATATGGCATCTCCCTTTTTAAACAATTTCAAACAATTCAAGGTAATTTGAATGTAATGAACTGCTACTGCCAGCTCCCTTTTTAGCACTTTTAAATTGCCCCATGTATGGCATCTTACCTCCTCGTGGAAGCTTCATCGCATTGTCACCAAGCACGTATACTCGAGAGTGGTGTCGGTATTATGAGAACTCTTAAACCAAGGAGTATACATTGATGATCGATCCTTTCCATTGAAATTTGAATGGAATGAACTGCTGCTGCTGCTTTTTGAACCCAAAAGAGCAGACTTCACTTTAACTTTGGAAGATTTCACCAACTGTTGAGACTTAGATGAATCTACTCCCAATGAATTACTCAAGTCACGCACAAAGCTCTGCGATGCAACTGATTTCTTCTTTCTTACTAGGGGAAGCGTTAGAACTAGAAAACAATTTTGTTCCGGAAGATTGACCAACATTATCTATTTTGATATGTAAAATAACACATTAACTACAATATCAAATTTTTTTTAATACAAGTGAAATATGCAATAGATGCTTATAATAAGGATCAAACCGGTATATATAAGAGAAAAAAAAATCTCAAATCCAAAACTTTACATACATCAAAACTAACTAAATAAATACATAAATAAAAGAAAACACATAACCAATGGCTAATCATAAGATGAAAAACCATATGCATGAAAGTGTAAATTGTTTATACAACAACAGCATATAAATTATACTTAAAAACAATCCAGCCATAAATGCCATTCCACTCCCAAGTTTCCCCCACAACACAACTAGCAACGATGGACATTCCCTCGGTAAACCGATTGTAGCACTAACAAAGTTCACATGAAGCAACAACAAAAAACAATGAATGGCAATCACACTCATAAGAGCAGTTTTTATTTTTTATTTTTTTTAATAGCAAAAGAATTTTTATTGATTAAGAGATAAGTGGAAAGTCAGAGGCATAACAACAACTGATCGTAGCTGAAAAGTGAAAACCCAGATTAATATTTTAATAAGAATCAAAACTTTGAAGAGATCCAAGCCCTAACCAGAGAAAAAAGAGAGAGAAAAACCCTAAACAAATGAAGTTTGAAAAATAAAAGTTTAAAAGTGAAACCTGCTTCTCGAAAGTAAAAGTTTAATAGCAAAATGAAGCGCTTGTTTTTGTGTGTACTGTATGACTAATAATAAATAACGGAGAAATAAAGTGAGCGAGGAAAGTTTTTCGCGGGGGGGTTGTTCCACACATAGAAAGAAAGAAAAGAGGAGAAATGGTCGTTAGATTTTTTGGTGAATAACGAAATTTACAAAATTAATTCACTCCTTCCTTTGAAAAAATTAATTCATATAATTGAACACAAATTGATTTCCTGCCTTCAAATAACCCACTTTTGAAAAATAAATACTCAACTATCCTATATTATTGAATATTGATGGGAGTTGTCTTGGCGATTCGATTCAGTTAGAACAAACTTTGGGGTGATTTGATCCAGACAAGGTATGGTAGTTGGATCATTGATTATAGATTTTAGTGATTACTCCCTCCAGAATGGTTTATAAGTGAAAATGAGTTAAATTACGTAGATTAAGAAAAATAGTTGATGTGTTATTTGAACAACCATTTATATGACAACTTATGAGACATCCATATATATTCTTTAGTTTGATGAGATGGTAGTTAGATCATTGATTTTGGTTCAACGGTCTTCATATAATTTGGTTGACTTGTATTTACATCATTTGGAGGAAAAAAAGTAATCTCTAGTTTTTCCAAAACAAGCATACATCTCTTGCTCAAATGGTTGATATGGTGAAACTCAATTCTTGGTGGTGGCTCAAGGTGTTTAGACCCAATGACTTTATCAATTTCCATGCATGTTGGACCAACCCGTCTAATTTTTTAGGATACTCCACCTTGTAATATCGTTTGTTGGGCTCTGGATCTTTTTGTTTTATTCCTTTTTGCTTCTTTGGTTGTTGTACTCTTAAACTTTGTTTGAGTTCCCGCTGACACATCTTGTTCTTTGTTAGAAACCTTCTTCTTTGTATATACGTTAATTCTTTTGGCTTCTTAAAAAAATAACTTTATTTTTCATTTAGATAAATTAAATTAAGTAATTTGCTAAAATAAAGTATAAACTTGCATGGATAAAAAATATCTTAACTTTATTTTGTTAAGATATTTTTTATCGATCGAGAAATCATATATATGTTATTTAGCCGAAGGAGGATGTTTGAGTTTGGAAGTTGGCGGAACATGGTTGCTTTAATTGTTAAGCCTTCTTACTTTTTATTGGAGGTTTTTGTTTGGGGCGAATACCCATTTCGGAGAAGTGGATATGAGGATTTTTGGTTCTATTTGGAAGAGTCTGACTCCATCTAAGGTGATGGCATTTTCATGGAAAATACTATATGATCATATTTCAACAAAGAGAAACCTCTCTATCCGGAGTATTATTGACCCGAATGCTTTGACAAATTCTGTTTGGTGTGAGGGGTTGGAGGAAACATCAACTCTTCTTTTTTTTTTTTTTTTTTTTTTTTTTTTTTTTTGCGTTGTAGGTTGGCATTCAACGTGTGGCAAAACATTTTGTGATGGATTGGAATTAACTTCATTAATCCTCAAAACCTTTTTATTCATTTGAAGTGATGGACGGGGAAGCGAGATAGAAGAAGATAAGGAAAGGATATTGGCTTATTTGGCGAGAAATGTTAAGAAAATTGATAAGGAGGTGGAGGAAGCCAAAGTACTCTCTTGGACATGAAATTTACATAGGCTTAAAACCACTCCTTGTCTATAATATGAATGGTGCTGGAGATTGTATAAGGAGGTAGTGGTTCAAAGGGGAAGTATTTTTTGTTCTATAATTACTAACGAAGATGTAAAACATAAACTAGATTTACTTGTCTTTCTTTTATAGCAAGAAAAAAAAGATGATAAAGCAAACATAACGTAGTCATAACTAACAAACTAATAAATAATTACATGCAACTAGTTTTTAACTATAATCAATGTCTAAAACAAAAACCTGCATGCAGTTGATATTATAAACCTTTAGTATCATAGTTTTAAGATTGGGTTTTCAAAAAGAATGTTCCTTGATCACTCGTGTAGTTAAGCCAATCACTTTCGGTAGGTGGTAAACGGTACCGCAGGAGACCTGAATTTCTCGGATTTGAATCATCTCCTTCCCTTTCCTCTATATCTCTCTTCTTACTTTTTAATTCATGAAGAGAGATAGTGAGATTATTAAGAGAGAGATAGAGAGTATGGGGAGAGATATAGAGGAAAGGGAAGAGATAGAGAGTAAGGAGGGAGATGTAGAGATAAGGGAATAAGAGGATCCTTTTTGGAATTTCTCACAGTCCTTAACTCCGATTTTTTCAAACTCCTTGACAAGATTATTCACATGTCCAACTAAACCAGCCTTAAATTTATCCGAGCACTTTCCTTCACTCTCATCGACAATTCGAACCCTGCCTTTCGCCAAATAACCAACTTGAGCACCTTCCATGTATGCTAAACATGACCCCAGAATATTATGTGCTCGGCTGTAGAAATGCCCCACAACAAGGTCTTCAAAATTCTGAAAACCATAAAAGACTTAAATGAGTTGCTTGAACCCCAAGAAAGGAAAATATATTTTAAAAATTTCACAATGACAATATAACCGTATAAACGAAAAAAAATTATAGACATCCAATCATATATCATCACGTAGATATTTGTAAAATATAATAAAATTTATGTATAAAACTTTTTATAGGTAACGTAGCAAAGCAAGCTTAGCGAATATGGATATATAAAAAATGAACCAAGAGTAAGACCAAACCTTTGGAGGCTTTCTAATCATATACATCATTGTCTTCAGCGAAAGAATGAACGTATCCTCATTATACCGTATGGCTCTCTTTTCACCATCTGGTGAGCCACTCGCTCTTTCATATCCAGGTTCATTAAAGTAAGGCTTTGCGTTCAAGATTAGACCTTGTATGGAGACTAGAACTTGTAGCATTGTCGTAACACCTGGAGTCCCATTTCTGATTCTTGTTGCCAGACCAGGTGTTAAGTAGACTGAGGCATACATAGCCAGAAGCATACAAATTAGGGTTCAGCCCAAGGCCGCCAGAGTGGTAATGGACTTGCTGCCACGAAAAAAATTGACCCATTTATCAGAATTGAATTAAAAATAGTGAATAGGAAAATATTGTCAGCTAGATAAAGTATCCTCAATTTTATATTCTTTTTTAAGTTTCTTGTTTTGTATTACTGATGGATCGAGTACCCCTTACACTTCTGCTCCAATAATCACTGCCCTCATGAGATCCATCCTTGATTCGTAGACTCTCACAAATATTGTATCTGATCAGCAATAAATAAAAAAAAATCAAAGAAATGGCCAGCTGGTTGAGCAGTAATGGGAGATCCATTTTATGCTCTAACTTTTCATGCATTGCTCAGTTTATAGCTTATAGCTTATGTGACCCTAAACCTTGTCCAATGCCTGTGCCTCGCAGTTAGAATCTACAAATGTCTTTATCCATGTTCATTGCCAAGAAAGTCTATGTCTAGCTAGCACTCCCTAAGCCAAAAGATCAATTTCGAAGAAGACGTGCATTAAGTGTGGGAATAGAAATATCAATATAAAAAATATGACTTATATATTACCAACCCGATCAAGCATCTACGTTAAAATCATAGAAATTATATATAATCCCAACAAAAGAGAGAAAATTAGTTATACTTAGCCTTACATAATTATTAATTTATTATTCTCTAAAAAATTACTCTTACAAAAAACGTGAAAGATTTTACCAATTTTCCCTGTATTTCCAACCCTCCAAAGCCTTTCTTTCCCTTCCCCTCCAAACTCCCAAACAAAGCCTAAGGGAACATGGTTCCATAGATCTTAGTTTTTCTACTTTTTTCTTGGTTGTTTTTCTTTTCCGTTAGCTATGTAACCAAAATAAATGTATGGTAATACATTTTTAAATTAAAACTTTTTATATTAGATGATAAAAAAAAATAAAAAATAAGTGCTACAAGAATAACGTGGCAAAGCAAACTTAGCAGAGATATAAAAGAAATGAATCAAGAGTAGAACCAAACCTTTGGAGGCTTTCTTATCATATACAGCATTGTCTTCAGCGATAGAATGAATGTATTCTCATTATACTGCAGGGAATTCGCTTCACCACCCGGTTTGCCCTTCGAAGGTGCCCATCCAGGTTCATTGAAGTAAGGCTTTGCATTCAAGATTAGACCTTGTATGGAGACTAGAACTTGTAGCATTGTCGAAACACCTGGAGTCCATTTCTATATCTTGCTGCCACAGGCATACAAATTAGGGTTGAGCCGAAGACCACCAGAGTGGTAGTGGACTTGCTGCCATGAAAAAAATGGACCCGTTGTCGGAATTGAATTAAAAAGAGTGAACAAGAAAATAATGTCAGTCAGATAAAGTATCATCAACCACGTACCGGGGGTACATTGGGATATTTAGGGGGGAAGTAAACATCAAAAAAGAAAAGACCATCATGGTAAGGAGTCCCTTCTGCTCCAATAATCACAGCCCTCATGAGATCCATCCTTGATTCGAAGACTCTCACAAATATTGTATCTGATGAGCATTAAAAAAAAAAGTCAAAGATATGGTCAGGTTGATCAATATGCCAGAAACAGGTTTCACACTAAACTGTTTACAAGTTCTTGTTTCCAAACGTCTGAACAAATATACGGAATGAACACAACCTATGGCACTATTCAATAAGGATGCATTGTAAAGAAATCCAACACCCTTTCGATAAGACAGGAACTAGACCAACCATTTCAATAGCTATGAACGGGATTTGGTAGAAAAAATCAACTATGATCGGATATACGCATTAATAAAGTTCATCAGGTCCAAAAAGTATATTGAATACTAAAATGTGATATTACAAGCATAGTATCAGGAGTACTAAACTCGCCTGGCAAATGCTCCTCCAAAATTTTCCACTGTTCCTGGAATTTTTTAGCCCAACTCTTTGCATTCTGCTCATAAGAAGGTATTATGTAAATCCATAGTTAAGATTAGAACTGAACAAAGTATGTCTTTAAAATAATTTAAATAGATAAATAAAATAAAAACTAACCTGCTTCATGGAGGAATGATTTTTAATAAAGTAATGGTCCGAACTGTCCGCGACGGCGTCAAATTGCTTAAAGCTTCGAAGTTTCTTCAGAGTTTCATTTTCAGGTTCATCAGTGATTGTCAAACCCGGGGGAACAACAGCTGCTCTATTACGTCTAGCTTTGGCAGATTTTAAAACACTAGTTTCACCAAGCACATCCTCATGAATGGCTTCAAGTGTCTTCCCCTTTTTACGTTTACGACTTATTTCACCAATTACCATTAAATCATCATCATCATTGTCGCCGTCATCAATGTCAATCACATCATGGACAATGGACTGCAAAAGTAACAAACAATGATTATTTGTTTGTAAAGAAAAAGATAAGAATTTCAGAAACAACTATAAAACAGAGTTAAAATAAAATGAAACTTACAGCCCCTTATTTCTAAAGGTACCAGTAGCTTCATAACAACAAGGAAACCTCCAAGTTCAATCCCCTCTACTTCGAAAACCAAAACAAACCTCCTCAAACTGTAAAAATATACCTTAACCAGGGTTGATGCCACTACAATTGCGGTCTAGTTCCTGCACAGTTGCAGTTGCAGCCATGATCCTTAATTAGGGTTGATGCTAGTATGCTACCGCAATTGTGATCGCGGCTGCATATATCAAAAACCTAATGTTGCAGTAAAAATCACAGCCCTGATCAGTTTTTAAAACCATTCATATTCCTATCATACAACAGCCTAAATTTAAACCCTAAACCATAAACAACATATCGAAAAGGTTAACTGCCCGATACTTCTCCGATACGCGTATCGGGGCGTATCGGTATTGGATACGCGTCAGGCACGATTCTTCACCATTTTTGGAGTAGTGGGGCTTCACAGGCAAAACCACTATTTCATTATATAACCAAAACTAGCAATGTTGCAATCAGGACATACTATTGGTAGACCTATTCTGGTACTAACAAAGCTCACATGAAGCAACAACAAAAAACAAAGGAGCAGTAACAATATGCATCAGCAAAATTAATAACTTTAAATCAGAAACTGGAAAATCAGAGGCATACATAATGATCATGATTAAAAGTGAAACCCATGATTAAGATTTTAATAAAAATAAAAAATTTAAATAGATTGAAGACACCCCACAAGAGAAAAGGAACAAAAAAGGTAAACAAATCAAAACCCTCATATGAATTGGAGAATGAATAGATAGAAACCTGTTTCTTCTGCTTTTTGAGTCTAGGAGGGTGTTGGTGAATTGGTGGAGGAATTTCAACGACATCAGGGTCCATCAAGCAAAAACCTTAATCAAATCAAACCCTTTGAGGGGAAGAGTTTAGTTAGTGAGTGTGAAAAGTTTGAAGGTTTTGTTCGTGGTGTCTGTAAGGCACACACCAAAAGTGACTAAAACAATAATAATATTTTCTTTTTTAAGAAGTTAAAATGAGTTATATTACCACCTCAAAAGAGTCATTTCTAGCAGAAAAAATAATAGTAATAATATTATAATATAAAAAAAATTCATTAGGAATTATCCTTGAGATCAATCGAGAACAAAATTCATTAGAAATAATCCATTTGTTATAAGAAGAAGAAAAAATCATTTTTAGGATTCATTCGCTAAATTGAGTATTTAGATTAATATAGATTATATACATCATTTGTAGAACGAATCTAAAAAGCGATAAAAATGAGAATTATTATGACAGTCATAAAAATTAGTCTGATCACTAGAAAAAGTATATGAAATGGAAGTAATATAGGGTGAACCCTATGCCACTCATTGTACTATTATTTTCTTATTTGTTAGACTAACGACGTCACTGATGGGAGAGTTTATATTACTTCCATTCCATATGATATCCGTAGTGACCACACTAATTTTTATCATTGTCATTGTAATTACTATTATTATCCTAGTTACTCTATAAATGATGTATATAATCCACTTCCTCTACGGCCAAAGACAAAGATTCCGACCAAACATCCTTGTCCAAGGAGCCTTCTTCCAGTTGTCCAAAGATCTCAACCATATCACAAATATTTGCCTTGTGTTATTAGAAGTTGTTTTATTTTCAAATATGAATTAGGAAAGAAAGCAAGAGAGATAATGAGAAATAAATTTAAGAGATAGTAAGAAAAAGAAATTGATAAGACTTTCTTTGCGAGTTTGAAGGAGAAGGAATGGAATGGTTTTGAAAAGAAAAGAATAAAAAAGGAATAAGCAAGTGTAATAAGTAGAGGAAAATGGGATGGGAGAGTTTTGAAGGGTTAATTTTTCTTCATAATGAAAAAATCTCCTCATTTGGGGAATTTAAAAATTGTATTGGAGGAGGGTTTTGGGGGATTTTGGAAGGTTTATAATATTGTTATAATATTATTATAATATTTTTATTCTATATTGTTATAATATTTTTAAAATTAAAAATATAGTAATCATAATTATTAATTTTACCATTCGCTAAAAAACTATTCTTTTAAAAAATGTGAAAGATAAGACTTCTCCATTTTCTCTCATATTTTCCATCCCAAAGCCCTTTCTTCCCCTCTCCTCTCCTCCTCTCCAAACTCCCAAACGTAGCCTATAGCCTAAAGAGAGGTTTGGAGAATGTACTTTTGTTTAGAAACCGAATGAACTTCTAATAACACAATTTAACCATCACTTTTGGTGATGTGTCAAGATTTAAAGAAAAGACAATAATAAGTTTTTGCTGATTATTTATAAAAAAAAATAGTTTGAGAATAGACATTTAAAATCAAAATATTAAATAATAGAGCTGGGAAAAATATGAGTACTTAAGCCTTTCCGGTTGCTTAAGGCCGCCGCTAACAAAATCCTAACAAATTATAAATAATAATAATATGCAACCAGTATGTACAATTATGTCAAGTTTTTAACTAAATGTTAAAAACAAAACTTGAATGCAGTATTGCAGTTGATGTAATAAGCCATTACTAATCACTTTCAAACTCAAAATTGGGTTTTGAAAAAGAAAGTTCCTTGATCAACCAATCACTTTTGGCCGGGGGTTAAGCTATGAATTTCTAAGTCCTTAACTCCAATTCTTTCAAACTCAGTGATAAGAATTTTCACATATTCAACTAAATCAGCCTTAAATTTAGATGAGCAGTTTCCTTTACCCTTATTAACATTTTCAACCCCGCCTTTGACAAAACAACCAACTTGAACACCTTCCGTGTATGCTTTACACGACCCTAGAATATCGTGTGCTCGGCTGTAGAAATGCCCCACAACAAGGTCTTCAAAATTCTGAAAACCAAAAATTACCTAAATCAGTTACTTGAACCCCAAGAAAGGAAAAATCTTTTTATATTTCAAAAAATAAAAACCAATGAAATGAACCGAGAGTAGAACCAAACCTTAGGAGGACTTCTCATCATATATGTCATTGTCCTCAATGATAGAATGAATGTATCCTCGTTATACTGCAGGGCTCTCTTTTCACCATCTGGTGAGCCACTCGCTCCTTCATATCCAGGTTCATTAAAGTAAGGCTTTGCGTTCAAGATTAGACCTTGTATGGAGACTAGAACTTGTAGCATTGTTGAAACACCTGGAGTCCACATCTCATCCTCGTCGCCCTCCCAGGTGCCAAGTAGACTGAGGCAAACATAGCCACTGCTATACAAATTAGGGTTGACTCCAAGACCTCCAGAATGGTAGTGGACTTGCTGCCACGAAAAAAAGTGACCATTTGTCGGAATTGAATTAAAAAGAGTGAACAAGAAATAATATCTGCCAAATAAAGTATTCTCAACCACATACCGGGGGTTCATTGGGATATTCAGGGGGAAAGTAAACATCAAAAAAGAAAAGACCGTCATGGTAAGGAGTCCCTTCTGCTCCAATAATCACAGCCCTCATGAGATCCATTCTTGATTCACAGACTCTCACAAATATTGTATCTGATGAGCATTAATGAAAAAAGTGATAGAAATGGTCATGTTGAGCAATATGCCAGAAGCTGGTTTCACATTTTGGTATTTATAAGTTCTTGATTCAAACTTTAGAACAAATATATGGAGTGGACACCACCAAGGAAAAATTTGGGAATATTTCAACAAGGATGTATTATAAAGAAAACAAGCCAGGACCTTTTCAATAGGGCGGTAACTTGACCTACATTGTCAATAGCAATGAACAAAGTTTGATAGAAAAACTTAACAATGATTGGATATACCCTATACGTTAAATTCCATCAGCTCGAAAAAGGAAAATTGATACTAAATGTGATATGACATGGAAAAAATTTCAAGCAATTTAGTAACAAGAATGCTAAACTCACCCGGCACGTGATTCTCCAAAATCTTCCACTCTTCCTGGATTTTTTTAGCCCAACTCTTTGGATTCTACTCAGAAAATAATATGCAAATCCATATAATTAAGATTAGAACTCAAACAAGGTATGCCTTTAAAAGATTTTGTTTAGAAAAACTAACCTGCGCCATGGAGGAATGACTTTTAATAAAGTAATGGTCCGAAGTGTCACTGATAGTGTCAAATTGCTTAAAACTTCCAAGTTTTCTCAGAGTTTCATTTTCGGGTTCATCAGTGATTGTCAAACTTGAGGCAGCTGCTCTCTTACGTCTAGCTCTGGCAGACGTGAGAACACCAGCTTTACCAAGCACGTCCTCATGAACGGCTTCAAGTGCCTTCCCCTTGTCATGTTTATGAGCTATTTCAGCAAGTACTGCTAAATTATCATCATCATTGTCGCCGCTGTTAATGTCAATCACATCATGGACAATGGACTACAAAAGTAACAAATAATGATTATTTGTTTGTAAAGAAAAAGACAGACGTTAAGAAACATTCAAAGGAACCTCCTTAAACAATCCCTTCTATTTTTGAAAACCAAAACGGTAAACCTACACCCTGCAGTAAGATCCTAAATGGTTTTGCTAGGTTTCTAAAATAATTTATTTATGTATAACAAAACTTGAATCCAAAACTTACGTATAACAAAACTATATAAAGACATAAATAAAAGAAACCACTATCCGACACACATGCATATCATGAAAAACACCATATGGTATGAAGGTGGAATATTTTTTAAAATCGATATGTTGCAATCAAGGGACATAAAAACTGATCATGATTGAAAAGTGAAAACCCATATGATAAGAGAAAATAAACAAAAAAGGAAACAAAACAAAACCCTCATAAATAAATTTTCAAAAAAAGAAAAAAGTTTGAAACCTTTTTCATCTTTTTTTTGAAGAGGGAAATATGTTTCTTGTGCTTTTTGAATTTGGAGTGTTGGTCCATGAAGCCTCAAACCCTTCTTTTGTTGCGTGAGGCGAAAAGAGAGAGAAAGGGTGAAAGAGCGAGTGACAAGAGTGAGTAACGGAATTTACGAAATAATTGATATATTTCTACACAAATTACGAAATTACTAGTATTTTTTTATTTTTTTTTTGTTTGCAAAAGTTATTCTAGGAATATAGTTTTTTTTTTTAAAGATTTTTTGGGTTTGGTATAAAGTTATAAAATTCATTCGCGGCTATATATTCCAGAATAAAAAACTTCTATTTTTTTTACAAAGATAAACTAACATTTATTCATTTAAATTAAATTGATAGAATACATAATTACAATACAAACTTAAGTCGTTAAAAATGAAAAGGATAAATTTACAAACAAACTCACAATATATGTTAATAACATAAAACGGTAGAGTACATGTGCCTACAAATATATTCACTTTTCAAGGATTTAAAATTGATTTTCAATAGATATAATCAATTTTTAAATGTTTGAATCATTTCAGGTATAATTAATTATCTCTCTAGAATTTACTTTAATTTGTCAAAAAAAAAAAAATTGGAACTTACACCTTTAGTTTAGACTTGATTTTTACCCTCAATTTTTTTTTTTTGGTTCAAATTCACCTTTATATGAAGAGGAAACTAAATTGACCTCTCAACATTTCACTAATTAAACAACACATACACACCCTCTAGTTTTGATAAATCACTCACCTCCCCTCAAAGTCTAAATTAATGTGCACATAAACAAAATTTAATAAAACAAACAAGTGGCTCTCAAGGCACATAAACAAGGGTAGCAGTTTATCGATTAATAAAAATCTTTGGACCAATTCGACTTTTTCTCGTAATATATTTTGTGGTAACACATACATGAAACACTCTTGAAGCAGGCCAAATGCTAGTCTTGGTAAAATTTAGGCACAATAAAACTTGGACCTCGTCCGGGTAGAGAAAGTTGTGATAATTGTTGAATCAGGAACTGTACATTCCTTTCAACTTGAGCATATTAAAAAGTCTCCAAGCCGTCTTCAAATTACTTGGCAAACAAATTTGACATTGTTATGTGGGAGTGAATGTGAATCAACCGGAATTATTCATAAATGAGGTTCGGTGTACATAATTTATATGGCATATTTGTTCATACATGTCATCTCTTTCAATAGTGCATGTCTATGTCGACCACAAGGAGGAGAGGGGCTTCCCCTGTTGGCATTGTTTGACACAAGCAAGTGCAATCTCTTGCAACTGTTTCTCCACGTCTTCTATGGGTTGGCAAGCGTCTACAATCTGCATCAAGCCAGGGGAAATAAAAAGAAAAAACAGGAAAATAAGAACCAAATGAGGTTTAGCGTAATGCAGTAAAATACTATTTTCCATTGCCAACAAGCAAGACATGTGGAGTTTTTTTTTCTTCCAACTGGTGCCAACATTTGGAGATTATAGAAACAGAATCTATCATTTTGACACATTGGCATACATGACACAAAGTGTTGCTATCGGAACTTACAATCTAAGGAGGAAATTTCATAAAAAACAGTTCATTACCTTCCATGAGGCATCGTGAAGAACTTTGTAATGTTCGGCAACTTTCTGCTGGAATTCCAACTTTTCATATCTCTCATCACCATACCCTCCTCTTTCTGCAGCTTTCTGATATGAATGTGCAAATAATACAAATAAGAAAAACAGGGAAGCATGCATGAGCTTGACCAAACTCAAAAAATGTAGCCAATCAATAGTGAAAAAAAAATCAGAAGATCAAGATGGATAAATTTTTTAAACAAGAGAGCTGAACCCTTTTATGTATTAGGACTTAAACCATCCTCAAGAAAAGTAATACATCTAACTTATGTAAATCAACTCCACAAAAAAGGGATCAAAGAAACACCATAGGATATAAGTGTGGTCTTAAAGAATAAAAACTTTTTTCCACCATGAAGAAAACTAAAGAGTAATAGGTAAGAAATATTGTTTTAAAACTGTGGTTCCAATAAATAAAGCAGCTTTGAAATAGTGTATCAACCTAACCAAACAAATCACTATATATTGGCCAAACAGCAAGTGTTGCTTACATCTGGTGATATGTCAAGGTATGCTACTAGATCTGGAGCCAGCAATCCGTTTTCTGGGGACTGCAAAATTTAAAACTCACTGTTCACTAATGGATCGAGAACATAAGCAGTTGTACGAATTCTAAAGTGAACTAAAATAGAAGATCTCCTAGGAATTCCTCGTGAATCTTTTACCTTACACCAGTCAATGTCCAGTCCCTTGGCAGAGGAGAAAGCCACCCCAGAATAAGAATAACGGTCAACAATAAGGGTTGTACCACTTTTCAATTTTGTTTCCATCAATGACCTGCATAGACAACACAAATTAATCAAAGAAATCTTGAAATTTCACTTGTCGTGAGCAAGTACCAGTAAAAATATCCAAGTGGTATATTTGCTAAGAAACATGCATGCAACATCAGCTAATAAGCACCACATTCTAGGATAAAACTAGTCAAATTATCACCAGTCATAACAGCCATATTAACTTAATAACTGGAGCAATGTCGCAAGCTCATGGAATACTAATTCCCGAAGAGTCAGAGCCGATGTCAGCCTTACAACACTACATGTCATCAAAGCAGTGATGCAACACAGCTTGCTTCTTCTGATTATATAAAGCATATATTCATAATGACTAATGCTTAATGGCACGACATGTGTTGTAGTAAAATACACATGACCGTGTGTTCCACCAACACACTATTTCAGTTTTTTAAATTTATTTTAATTAAAATTTGATTTAAACAAAGAGAGTGATAATCATGCGGTTTTGTTGCTAAAATACGTCGTGCACTAGAGAATTTCTCATTCATAATATATATGAAGATAACTTGGCTGCCAAAATCATTACGTAAACGAGAGTTTTTTTTATCAAAGAACTCAAATGCCTAAGCGGGTATAGTTTCCATTTCCTGTTTTATGTCACAATCTAGGAATACTGTATCCAATTTCTAGCTAGACAGTTATCAATGTCCATATATAAAATTCCAATTCATGAATCAAGAATTTTCTTTGTTCTTCCCATGCTACTTTATACAAATTAACATAAATGTTAGGAAACTAAAAACAAAAGCACAAACCTCTTTTCCCAACGATTAGCACTAAAAAGAAGGTGAATAGTATGATCATCCAACTGTGATGCGTTTGTAAGATAAGCAGATATCATTTGCCCAACATTCGTAGTTCTATCAGGAAATCTCCATAGTTCGGCAGAGAGCCCTTCTCCCTCCAAGTAGGACACTAGTCTGCTACACTGCGAAGATTTCCCAGAACGATCCAAACCTTCTAGCACAATAAGGGCACCTCTAGACTCCTTCTTGTTACCCTCTATGCTACAACTAAGGTTACCAGCTTCCATTCTTATCCGCCGAGGACTACACTTGGAGGACAACTTCACTTGAAAATTCAATGAGTTTGGCAAAACTAGTGCTCTGAAACTCCTGCAAAAGAAAAACCATTCCTTATAGAAGCAGAATTTAAAAAGAACACAAAAACCAAAAAACAGAAATCTGTTCGAACAGGACATTGGTGCGTTGATCAATCGTTACTATATTGTGTCATGTATCAAGAAAAAGTAAACAAAAAAAAGAACCAACATCATAAACTACTTCCGTCAATCCTTTGTTTGCTGAGAAATCTCAGCACAACTAAACAATGAATTTAAAACTGCAGGCTATTATAGGTCGAGTAAAATTCAAAATTCAGACATAGTATAACGAAAATATTAGTTAAGAAGCAACGAACACATAATCTTTTGTTTTATTGAAACGCATCATCCCTAATAGTATTTCATCTTCTCTCCATCAAAATGATTCACTTAAAGAGTGACAAATCTTCTTATTAGCAAGTTTAAACTAACATATTTTAGAAAATGAAAATAGAAAATTTGGATTTGAAGTTAAAAGCAGAAGAAGCAAAGTGCTCTTACAATGACTTCAAA
Organism: Medicago truncatula; assembly: GCF_003473485.1. Lineage (NCBI taxonomy): Eukaryota > Viridiplantae > Streptophyta > Magnoliopsida > Fabales > Fabaceae > Medicago > Medicago truncatula. Next base: position 39,445,018 of record NC_053043.1, on the reverse strand, counting down.
GCTGTGATGCAAGTGCCATAGATCATATCCTAAAAATACGGATCATAGATCTGGAGCCAGCAATCCGTTTTCTGGGGCCTGCAAAATTTAAAACTCACTGTTCACTAATGGTGATGTGATTAATTCACGATTTCACTTTTTTCACTTCTCATGATATTAACAAAATTGTAATCTTCTTTCGTTACCCATCAAGAGGTTAAACAAAAGCACAATCAGATAGCAAAAGTACCATACATTAATTCAGAAAATGAGGAAAAAATGTAAAATTCGTACACAAATTTTGGTGCTGAGTTCACACAAATCACAATAGAGAGAGAGAGAGAGAGAGAGAGAGAGAGAGAGAGAGAGAGTTACCTCCTGTTGAGGGGCGGTGAAGATAAAGGACGGCGGCGTACAAAGAGAGCAGGGGCGCGAGAGAGAATGAAAGAAAGTGAAAATTTGGGAAAGTTAGTTCAATTTCTCATTTCGAGAGTTTTCTTCGAACACCGGCGCGACATATAGCGCGGGACTGAAAATTTTCGGAAAAGTTTTCTCAATTTATAAGGTTTTTTTTTCTTCTTTTTCTGATTTGATTTGAGGGGGTTTCTAAGTTCTAACCCCTTATATATATATATTAAGTTGGGGGTTTTAATTCTATAAAAAAAAAAAAAAAAAAAAGTGACTAACCTAATGATCCAAATTATTTTATCTGAATTTGATTAAGTTTGGGACTAACTCAAAACAACTGTTTTAAATTTGAGATGATACAGTTCAAATAACGAGTTTATGGTTTCATGAATTCGCGCATTCGACCTGTTAAAAAAAATGTGATTTTTCTTTTTTTAATATAGGTTAAGTTTTTTTGTTAAATTTTGAGTGTTATAAGTAAATTCAAGTGTTAAAAATCTAGATAATAAAATTTAAGCTAAATGTTTAGAGTTGAGTTTCATGAAAAAAAAATGTAATTTAACTATATTTTGTTTTAAGAATTTTGAAAAGAAAAAAAAATATGTCTGATGACTTATTGACTCAACCTAAACCAACTTGATCATATCCTCAGATTGAGTTGGTTTATGTTTGAGATAAAATGTACGAATTTTTATCCAATCAAAACCAATTAAATTTGATTTGATTAGCTAACAAATTAGACAAAAAAATTCCAACTTATAAATAAACACTCGTAAATTCTTGCTGTGTTATTTTTGCAGTGTGTTCTTCATTACACTATTCAATCTTGATGATAAAATAATTTCTTATCTTGTAAGTTATACATTTTAGTGTGTATTAAAAGGATGCAGTAAAACTGATATGTTTTTGAAGACCATGATCCTTATTCAACCTGCTATCATGTTGGCATTTCCGTTATACGCAAAGAGAATACGTGTGTGTTTAAAATCAAGTGATCTACCGCCACCGCGCATTCAATCACTCTAACAAAGTGTAGTTTTTCGGTAAAGGTAAGTTGAAACTATGATTCTTAACAAAACTGAGAAATCCAAAAATGGATTTTGGTGTCGATTCATAGCAAGTCGCCAGCATGTGGTACAAAAATGAAAGAAAAGTAAGATGTTGGATTTGGGTACAAAGATGCAAAGGCGGAAGATTTACCAATACAATGATGAATTTTAATTGCTCCATAGTGTACTTAGTTAAACAACAATGTGTTGTTTAAGTGATGACTGAATATGATAGTTTAGCATATTTTTGGTATCAAGGTGAATACAACATAAACACGCAAATCATAGTAAGCCATCGTTATTTTGTAAAGGTCACAAAATATAGCTTTTGCAAACTCACTATACCTCTTTGTAATCCTATCAAACCCACCATGATAATCGAGACCAAACATGCACTCTTTGTTGAGGTCTATGCGGTGTTGTTCATACTTTGCTTAGCGGGGAGTTTGTATTGGAGACTCATGGCATGGTATCACTAATGTATTGTTATTGTATTAAATACTAATCACTAATTAGCAACCAATTACAAAAATAAGTATGATAGTAGAAGTACATAGTTTGAACATAAATATAAGACTAAAAATATTATTTATTAATTGACTAATCCCAAAATTAATCAACAATCAGTAGCAGAAATATTCTCTATTTTCAAATATGGATATTAGTGTTAGTATTTTAACGTTTTTTTAGTCTTAACTCTCTGGTTTCCATGGAAAAGGATCCCGAGTTCAACCAATACGTAAGTAAATTCTAATCAATGATCATTTTGCTAGGATTTGAACTTCAAAGTTGATGCGCTTGTAAGTTTCATAATCAATGTTACACCTTAAAAGACTTGTAAAACATTGATTAAGAACTATATTCTCTGTAATGAAACCCACTTGATCCGTGATGATCCTTGCTCCGAAGAAGAATATCAAATTGACCTATGCAGATCAAGGGTGTCTGTTATGATCCAAAATATCACATGGGACATGTATCACTTGATCCAATAATTAAGGGAATAAAACTAACAAGAAAATATTCTCTTAACCTTCTATAAAAGGGACCAATGATGGGAAGCAAAGGCATGAAGATTATTGAAGAAAAGTCTCCATCTCCCTTTGGTACTCTCCTTGAGAGTAATGGCTTAGGTCTTTAGACTAAAGTCGTCTTCTATCTTTCTACTAGTTCATTAAGTTGTCAATTTACATTCTATTTAAACAATTTCTCTTGTATTGTGTTTTTAGTGAATTCAATACAAAGTTATTTCATCCAATTATTGTGTTTCACTACATTCATCCATTACAAAGGGTCGAACCCTTATAGTGTCTGTTGCCTGGATTACTTCATATTCATAAGTCACAAGATATTCATGTAGTTTATCATAACATCCATAGTGGGGTACAGAGCATAGCAACAAAATTATCAAGAGTCAAGCTGAGAGCTAAGATTCTATAATCTATAATTAAACAAAAATGTTTCATAGACACCCATTGTTTTGCCCACCTGCAATATTTGGTTAATCACGTGCAAAAAAATGGTTGATTCAATTGGATAGATGGTTAGTTAAACTTACGGTGAAAATTGTAGGTAATCATATAATTGATTTAACTACAAATTTTAAGGTGAATTGAATGAACTTATATACTCAACTGAATTAACCACATTTATGCGGCGTGGGTGTACGAAAAAGATGTGTTAGTAGCAGTAATCAAAACCAATAGTAAAAGGCTGGTTTGTGGCCGTGTGCGTGCGTGCGTGCTTGTGTGTGTGTGTGCGTGTGCGTGCGTGCGCGTGTGCGTGGTCTCTTTGTCTATACATTTGAATAATGTTGATACAGTTTTAGGATATGAAACCAGCAGCACACCAGGAACTCTTGATAAATTATTATGCAAAAGGCCTTGATGGGAATAATTACTTGCTTCCTTTAAAGTTGCAAAACAAATATAAGGTATTTGACAAATGATACATGAAATACATTGCACTATTTTTTTTTCTTCTGAAACATCCCAACTTAACTCATTTCGTTATTCAACGAGTAAATACAAGGAGCAATGTAATCATAAACTTGGCGACTAGCATGATAAATGACCGCTCTAGCATGATAAATGGCGACTAGCATGTGTGTGTGTGCTTGTGTGCGCGCGTGTGTGTGCGTGTGTCATAGGAAGAATTTTAACAAGGATATAAGCCATAAATCCGCTGAAATTTTAATTTGAACTAAACAACCATTCTATCATTCCAAATGAAAAAAGAAAATCTTCAGTATCATGATCCTATAATAATTTGTTATTATTCAAAAGAAACTAATACATGATATGTTCGATAAATTTATGGGAGTAGAATGCTGCAGCAAATAGAATAAATATGAAGATGTTGAACCCAGGGGCGGATCTCTTTAGAGACCCCCAGGTGCCACTGCACCCCCCAACATTTATATAAATATCATATTAGGCATAATATTCATAGTATGTGTTGGTGTTCCAGCGGTTACGAAGTCTGTAAAGCTCCCAGCAAGAATTGAACCGGCATCATGTAAGTCAAAATCAAACATTTGCACCACCACACCAGTTTACAACATTGTATATTGATTGAAACGTTTTAATATATATTCCACAATTATTTGGCACCCCCGAGAAATGATATCAAGATCCGCCACTGGTTGAACCATTACTCTAAAAGTGCGTGGATACTAAATTTTATGTTCAATTTGCTCTCAGTAGTTTCTAAAAACTGGATACAACAAAGTACCTACAAATTTTCACTCAACACAACTTCACCTCTAATTTACCAAATGGGTTTTTTAATCTCACCAAAGATATCACCTCTCTTGACCTTGCGCAAAATAATATATATGGTGAGATACCTCGTAGCTTGCTAAACCTTCAAAATTTGAGACATCTTGATCTCTCTGAAAACCAACTACAAGGATCAGTTTCACATGGAATAGGTCAACTAGCAAATATTCAACACCTTGATCTTTCCATCAACATGTTAAGTGGTTTCATTCCTGTAACTCTAGGAAACCTCTCATCCTTACATTCCTTATCTATTGGCTCTAATAATTTCTCTGGTGAAATTTCAAATTTAACTTTTTCCAAACTCTCTAGTTTAGATGAACTATACTTGAGTAATTCAAATATTGTATTCCGATTTGATTTGGATTGGGTTCCTCCTTTTCGACTCCATGCCCTTTCATTTGTCAATACAAATCAAGGCCCAAACTTTTCAGCCTGGATATATACACAAAAGTCACTTCAAGATCTCTATTTATCCAGCTCTGGAATTTCATTGGTAGATAGAAATAAGTTCTCGAGCCTTATAGAAAGCGTATCCGATGAACTTAATTTGTCAAACAATTCGATTGCTGAAGACATATCTAACCTAACACTAAATTGTTTCTTTCTAAGGTTGGATCACAATAATTTCAAGGGAGGACTCCCAAACATATCATCAATGGCCTTAATAGTTGATTTGTCTTACAACTCCTTCTCAGGATCAATTCCACATAGTTGGAAGAACTTGTTAGAATTAACTTAGATTATCTTGTGGAGTAATAAGCTGTCAGGTGAAGTTCTAGGACACCTCTCTGATTGGAAACAATTGCAATTCATGAATTTGGGAGAAAATGAGTTTTCTGGAACCATACCAATCAACATGCCACAATATTTAGAAGTGGTCATATTAAGAGCTAACCAATTCGAAGGGACTATTCCACCACAATTATTCAATCTCTCTTATTTGTTTCACTTGAACCTTGCACATAACAAACTCTCAGATTTATATGTGGATGCATTGCCTTCTGATACGACAATTGAGTTGTTTCAAAAAGGTCAAGATTATATGTATGAAGTGCGACCAGATAGGCGAACTATTGACCTTTCAGTCAATAGCTTGTCTGGAAAAGTGTCAATGGAATTATTTCGTCTTGTTCAAGTTCAAACATTAAATTTATCTCACAATCATTTTACTGGAACAATACCAAAGACGATTGGAGGCATGAAAAATATGGAGTCTCTCGATCTCTCTAATAATAAGTTTTGTGGTGAAATTCCTCGGAGCATGTCTCACTTAAACTTTTTGGGTTATTTGAACTTATCTTGCAACAATTTTAACGGAACTATACCAAATGGGGACTCAACTTCAAAGTTTTAATGCATCGAGCTATATTGCCAATCCAGAATTATGCGGAACTCCTCTTAAAAACTATACCACAGAAGAAGAAAATCCTAAAACTGCAAAGCCATATACAGAGAATGAAGATGATGACTCTGCAAAAGAGTCATTGTATCTTGGCATGGGGGTTGGATTTGCAGTTGGTTTCTGGGGGATTTTTGGTTCTTTGTTTCTCATTACAAAATGGAGGCATGCATACTATCGGTTTATTGATAGAGTGGGTGACAAGCTCTATGTTACTTCGATTGTAAAGTTAAACAACTTTGACAGATTATGGAGTGGGTGACCTACTATAAAAGTTAAACCAGAATCTAAATGAGTTGCGTTGTTTTGAGATCAAATGTGTTAGTTAACTTACATGGTGCGTGAAATACTCTAAGTTCAATATTATTATGTGCTTCATCGAAAATCGAGATAAATTCATGTATATTTTATATTATTTATTCTGAATTATATTTACTTTGTGCAAATATTTCTTTTTAATTTATTATTTGTAATAATTCTATATCCTGAGTCATGACATATTATCATGTTCTCAAAATTACTCAGCCCAACCACGTGTAAATTCAAGCATAACTTTCAGCAGCATCAATTTGATTTGAGATAAGATAAGTTTGTGTAAAACTAAGCTAAGGTCTCTTTGTCTATACATTTGTGTGCATTTGAATAATGCTCATTTAATTTGCATAATGCTGATACAGTTTTAGGGATATGAAACCAGCAGCACACCAGGAACTCTTGATAAATTATTATGCAAAAGGCCTTGATGGGAATAATTACTTGCTTCCTTTAAAAGTTGCAAAACAAATATAAGGTATTTGACAAATGATACATGAAATACATTGCACTATTTTTTTTCTTCTGAAACATCCCAACTTAACTCATTTCGTTATTCAACGAGTAAATACAAGGAGCAATGTAATCATAAACTTGGCGACTAGCATGATAAATGGCCGCTCTAGCATGATAAATGGCGACTAGCATGTGTGTGCGTGTGCGTGCGTGTATGTCATAGGAAGAATTTTAACTAGGATATAAGCCATAAATCCGCTGAAATTTTAATTTGAACTAAACAACCATTCTATCATTCCAAATGAAAAAAGAAAATCTTCAGTATCATGATCCTATAATAACTCGTTATTATTCAAAAGAAACTAATACATGATATGTTCGATAAATTTATGGGAGTAGAATGCTGCATCAAATAGAATAAATATGAAGATGTTGAACAATTACTCCAAAAGTGTGTGGATACTAAATTTTATGTTCAATTTGCTCTTAGTTTCTCAAAACTGGATACAACAGAGTACCTACAAATTTTCTTCGAGATAGTTTCAAGTTTCTTGATATGGATTACAAATCCATTATCAATCGATCATTCAACACATGATTTGAATTTGAATTTTGAATTTTGAATCCATGACAAGTCACATTTTGAAACAACACATACATTATTCTTGTGTTCTAGGATGCAACTATTTTAGAAATTCCTCAGATAGTCAAATGGTAATTCTAACACTAATTCTGGCAAATTATAGCATCGAAATAGCAATTCAAGATTGATATTAAAACATCACAATATTAAGCACAGTACACGATACGTAATACAAACAATACTATATCAAACACCAGTTATTTGGAACACTCTAATGCATTTGAATATCCATGTTAGTAAACTCAGCATCCTTGATGGGAGTGGTGCAGCTGGGAGTTATATGTGTGCTACGTTGTTGACAAAGAAGGGGTTGAAAATATTTTTGGGGAAGCATTAAATGGCTGCACTACAACTGATCTGTTTTTGAAGACTATCAAACTTAAACAACCTGCTACCATGGTCATGTAGAGGATGTTTAATGGAATTCTATATGACAAGTTGGGATTTCTACTATATCAAGGGTTGATGTGCTCGGCTGGTTGGCCCTCTTGATAGGGTAGGACCGGTAACAATTGAAAAATTCTATCACAAACAATGTATGATGTGATTGTGGAAGAAAAATTGGAAATCATAAAATGGATTTTGGCGCCGACTAATAACAAGTCGTAGGCATACAAGACAAAAGTGAATGAAAGGTAAGATTTTTGGTACAAAGAGGTTAAGGCAGAAGATTTACCGAAAGCATGATTCAGGTTTTAACGTCTCCGTAGTTTTAAAATAGAAGTGATACTGATCAAAATTAAAATAGAAGTGACTCTGATCTAAATTAGTTTTTTTTAATGGTTAATGTTAGTTACTATTTACTCCTTCATTTGGGTTTAAACCCAGGACTTCCAACTTCTTTAAACCAGTTGATCTACCCAGCCAACCATGATTTTGATCTAAATGATTCGGAAACTACTATTCTTTAGAGACTAGAGTTCAGCCAAAGTTAAGTAAACTCTGAACAAACATTGTTTTGGTCAGAGTTTGAACTTCAAAGTTTAAGCACTTGGTAGTTTCCTAACTAATATTACACCAAAAAAGACTAGTCAAACATTGACTAAGACCTATATATTCTTTGCTCATAAAAAAAGACCTATATTCTTTGTAAACTGTAATCAAACCAACTTGATCGGTGATCATACTTACTCCCAAGAACAATATCAAATTGACCTATGCAGATCAAGGGTATATGTTACCTGGATTACTTCATATTCATGCCATTCATCATCATATAATCATAACAATTCACATCAATCGATGGATACAGAGCAGAGCAACAAAATAATCAAAACTCAAGTTGAGACAACTACTCATGCTGTTTTAATTTAAGGATTAAAGTTGATTAGCTAAGATTCTATAAACTACAATTAAAGCACCCCCATAAACCCAAACAACGGTAAGAGTCATGTTTGTGCTATGAAACATTATAAAATCACATGTGTTACAATGCCGTGACACGCCTTCTATCAAAAGTGTTATTCAGATGTTAAATCAAAATTTTAGTAATTGGCTGATTACAATCGATACTACTATCATAAGATAGTAGTATTTGAATACAATCATAATTATCATGATCCTATAACAATTCTATAATTCCATTCTATAGTAGTATTTGTTGGAATTTTAGTAATTGAACTAAATAACCATTCTATAATTCCAACAAAAACAAAAAAATCATCATTATCATGATCCTATAACAATTCTTATTATTATCTTAAAGAATTACCAATTCTCAAACATTGAATCCCTCAGCACGAAGACAAATTCGATGAGCTTCAATCCACTTGGCACAAGCATCCTCCCCGTGTTCCACTATGCACTCATCCCGCAGCCTCTTTGTGTCAGGACAAGCGCAGCAGATTTTCTTCTTCTTCGGTGCATTCGACACTTCACATGCTGCTGTTGCTGGCGCTGCCGCCGTTGATGCTGTTACTGTTGGTTGGTTCGAAGCAGAGGAGGAAGAAGGAGCGGCGACACCGTTTTGCACTTGCGCGTTACCCATTGAATCAAGAAGTGAATATGAATGGATGAAGAAAAATTGAAATTGTTAAGAGAATGGGAAAATTGATTAATGGAACACGAAACGACAGGGTTTGTTGCGTTGCGTTGAACTAAGAAAAGGGCAAAATTAAACTTTGTGCTGCGGGGTAGGGACGGTGATCAGAGAAATTCTAACTTGGACACAACCCCAAATTAATTCCATTTGAACACACACTCATAAATGAAGAAAAAAATAAAAGAGAATGAATTTGAATGATGTATGATGGGACTAAATAATTTTTCTTTAAATTTATTATATTAGTGTGTGTGAGGAAATAAATTTGATTTGGGTTTGTGACATGTAAGAATTGCTCCCGTAATCAAGGTCTTGGAACGACTTTATGGGGTAAAAAATGGATGGGTAGAAGTGATACAAATTTATTTGGTTAGAGACCTGAACGTTAAAATTTAAGGCAAATTCTATGGTACACCTAACATTATGAGTGTACCGGTACACCAAAACATTAAATTAGTTTTTATTTTTATTTTAAGAAAATTGAATTATTTTCTATCATTGACAATTATAATAATTAAATCTTATTTACCAAAAGCGTCGATGAAATAAAATTTACTTTTTTTGAATTTTTATTGCTCATAATGAAGAATATTGATTATTTTTTATGAGAAAATGTTAAAAATTTAATATAATTCTTATAAACAATGAAATTATGTTTTTTCTTATGATATGATGTTTTCTAAAATATAAATATTGACAAATAACTACTTAATTCAAAGAGTGATTGATTATACATAAACATTCCCATGTGTCAAACACCATTCTACACCCCTATGTGTCATGGGCAATTTTGTCCATTCATATAATATAAAGGGTAATTTCGTCCAAAAAAAACCTGCAACTTTCTCACCCTCACTTTCTCTTTCTCTGTTTTCTGGAAACAATGTGCATCGTCCCCATCTTCTTCATATTTTCATATATGCATTAATTTCACCAGCAAATCCTTGTTTCTTCTATCCATTAACTCTAAAATGATCATCATAAATAAATTTGTTCAATTTTATTCAAGTTCCTTGTTTCTTCCCACAAATTGTGTCTTGTTCATCTCAAATTTCAATTTCACAAATCACCGCTACAAAGTATCAAAAACAAATATTGAAAAAAATTAACAAAACAAAAGTGACAAAATAAGCATCAAATAGCAGTGTTACTTTCATTGATAAAATTTTAATAACAAGAAGAATAAAAATTGAAATATTATAACATTATTGAATCGATTATTTTTTGAGTTTTTGCAATGATTCAAGCTTCTATTGTTGTATCTGGAAATCACTTAAACGGTATTTTTTTTTATCTTCGTTCTTTTTGTTGTTGAACAAAATTTCAGATCTGACTTTACTCAAAAATTGATGGCGGCGGAGAAGTGCAGCGGCCAACGACGAAGAAGCGGCGGTGCCGGTGACGATTACAGGAAGAAGATGTATCATGAATGGCGGTTGTTGATGGGACAGTGAGTGTGAGCCGATGGTGACTGTGGTCGGAAGTAGATGCGGCCGTCGGAGGAGATCGAGAGTGATGAATTGCGGCGGTTGTTGATGAAGAGAGGGATGAAAGAGTTGTGTTATGGGAGAAGAAAGAGAGAAGCTCTTTGAGAGAGAGAGAGAGCGCTGAAGAGAGCCTCTGAGAAAGAGAAAGACATAATTTTTTGTTTTAATAAAAGCCGCGTGGGGGGTGTATTGAGGGGTGTACACAAAAGAGTGGTCTATCTATATTTTCTCTATTTCAAAAATGATCGTTAATTGATAAATTTATGAAGTAGGAGTATCGGTACACCTCAATTTGTGAGGTGTACCGTAGAAGTTCCCAAAATTTAAAAGAAAAATGATATTAACTATGATTAAACTATTTTTATCAGTTTTTATCATTTATTGTTTAAATAAAATTTATTTGGAATTGTGTTTCTGTAACTGTAGGGTCGCTCCATAAAAAGGTATCATAATTTGTTTTTGTCTAAATCATTCCTTTCATAGAAAAAATGACTCTAGTAATTCAAACTTCGGTTCAGAAGTAAGTTAATCATTAATTCATGACTATTTTAGCCGGTGATCAAATTTGACTTGTAGAGCAAAGTTCAACCACTTCATTAATACTTTTTTAAAAAAAAATCAAACTAGTTCACTAAAATTAGTTTAACAGATAATCGAACATTTTGAGATGATCATATTTTAAGGTCTCAAGTAAGTACCACTAAACTAATTTAAGTGGGTTGCCATTAGATTATTACTAACTATGGGTGCGTTTATTTTGGATTTTTTTTAGAAAAAGAACTATGTTTTTATTAAAAAAATCACTTTTGTTATTTCGAAGTGTTTGTTTATAATTTTATATAAATCTTTTTATAAAAAAAAAAATCTATTCTATTAATTTAAAAGTAAAAAAAAAAGATCATATACTTAATCATATGGTCAATTAAAATTTTAGATTGTCCTCTTGTGAGCTTAGCCCAGTCGATAGAAACAATACATAATACATGCAAGGTCGGGGTTTAAACTCCGACCACCACAAAAAAGTTAAAATTTTAGATTATTGACGCATAACCCATAGCAAATAAACTCATTTGACCAATAATGTGAATGCTGGATTTTTTTAACTTGTATAATGATATATCTAATTTGAAAAACTGTCAAATGAACACATACTACGGTTTTTTCTAAATTACCTTTGAAAAATGGTGGGTAATTTACCCACCAACCAATGAATATGATCAATTTATTGATGGAGTCAAAATATTTTATGAATACGTGCTTATGTGGCTAATGTGTATTGGTTGGGGTAAATTACAATAAAAATTTACACTAAAATTGTACCCAATTAAGAAGGCTTATAAAAAAACAAGCAATTGTATCCTATATTCCACAACGACTCTCCATTCTCCTAAGAATTTTACCAACCATATAGCTCAAAGAAAACCCAAAATATTTCTATCACATTGTAAGATTGATTTCCCCTTGCTTGTTCTAGAGTTTGAAAAATCTTGTTTATTTCCTACAAAAACTTGTAATTTTTTATTTTATTGACACTGATCTTTTGGAAATTGGTACTTGGTACGTAATCAATAAATCTAACGTTTCCTGCAAGTGTTACACAGTACAACAAGTGTAGAGGATCCGGCATTTATTCTTTCTACAAATCACTGAAAAAATATTTACATTTTTTTACATTGAGTAACTAAAACTACTAATCATATTTCTCCCTCCACATATACACAAGAAAAAACACCCAAGAAATAGCCAAAGCAAGATCCCCAACAACATGCCTAGGCCAATCACAAGCAAGTTCTTCAACCTTCCCTACAAAGTAAAATCTCCAAACTGCCATTGAAATATGAAGAAACACACACCCTTTAGCAAAGAAACTTTGAAACTCCATATCCTTAACACAAGCAACCATGAACACAAGAAACCCTATTGTGAACAACAATAATCCAGAGAAGGAATCTGATGTTTGAATCAATAACTGATCATGTGGTGTTGACCCTTGTAGCTTTATTGCTGTCTTTGTTCCATGTCCTAAGACATGTACCTCTTCAGAGTAAAAAACCATCAATGATCCACATGTTAAAGCTATTGTTGAATGAAGAACACATATTAGGAAAAAACAAGATGAACCCATTTTTCCAAAACCACTTTTAAGTCTTAAAGTTTCCTACTTTCAACTCAATTATGCTTCTTCCTCATAACACTTTGAACTACAAATACTTGTGAAGGAGATGAATCAGAAGAGGATTAAATATTGTGATTGAATTATGATAATTATTATTACTATTAAATGCGTTATTATTTGTCTCCATACCTGTTACCATCCAAATTCCAACCTCCATACTTTTGTGGTTGCTAATGCTACCTTTCTTGTTGAACTAAGCAATTGAAATTATGGTGGGTCATGGAAATGGACCTACATAAGATAATTAAGAACATTGTGTCATTATATTTTGTCTTTTGAACCACGTAGGGTCTTAATTTGTAGCCGCTACTCTTATCTTAAACTTGGTTTTTCAACAATGATGTCGGTATCTGATGGTAGTTTTAGAACCGGATTCCATGCAGTCACTGACGGTAACCATTCATGCAGTTAGATGATACGTGACCGTCCAATTTCAATGAAATAGTCCATCTCTCAAGCTTGATAATTTTAGTTTTAAAATTAATAATCAAAATTAGCTTATTTTTGGACCGTTTGATATCGATTAGACGGTGGTCACAGATCTCCTAACTATAAGAATGTATTATGTCGGTGACCACAAGAAATCAGGTTGGTAGTTTGGTGTTTATTTTCATGCTCCGGATAAGTATAGCAAATCTTGATATTTTGACAAATCACACTCTCCTTGAGACACAAAATGAAATATCTATTTTAATTATTACTTGATACTGACCACTCTTATTTGTTTAAGTGTATCATTCTTATTGGTTCAATAACTCCTTTTCTATCTCATTAGAAAAATAAAAATAACCGTTTAACGCGGTGAGTAAATTCACACAATTTAATTATAAGAATTTTGGTTTCGAATATATTCGTGTTTATGGTTAAGATAAAGAGACATGATATGATATGATATATTAATTATATCCTGTTTAATTTCATGTTTGATTATAAGATAAAATACATCATTTTTATATCATATTATGATTTGTCTTTGTAATTTTTATTTGAAAGGTAGTAAATTCAATTCTTAAAAATATGAGTTGCTTATTAATTTTATGATAAATTGGTTTGTTAATTGTTCTTTATGCTTAATGTTTTATTTTGGATTGTGGGTAAAGTACTAATTGTACCTTTTTTTCCACCTTTTATATAAAATAGAATACTTTTGTCATTAGAAAAAAGTTGTTAACTATTGATGTAACCAGGGGCGGTTCCTCTCAAGAGGATGGGGTAACCCCAAAAAATAAATTATTTTTGAATTGGTTGGTATAAAATTACATTTAGCTACTCCAAATAATAAATATTGAGCTACCCCAAATAAATTTGGTTTGTCGAAAATTAGCATAAATAAGAAAAAAAAATGCTACATGATTGACAGATATATTTATACGGGTTTGATTGATACTTTCTGTCTCAATAACAACTATAGGTAGACAATATTTCAACAACAATAGTTATAAACAAATTATAAAAGGACAATAAGTTTTTGAAAATAACTTGTTTGTTTACATTAAAAAACATTAATAATTTATTTATTAAACAGTCAATTATATATGGATAAAATTGACTTCTTAAAATACGTTTTGCCCAAATTTTTTAAATATTTTTGTCAATTTTATTTTATTTGTTGTTGCTATGATTTACACTTCGTATAAGTAAAATTTGTTGTGCTTTTTTTTTACATAATGGTTAAGTTTCGAATTAAATTTGTTTTTGTTATCTACGACACTCGCAATTTTTAAGTTAAATTTTCAAGATTTTATTTATTTTAGTCCTTAATTTATTGCTATAGATATAAAATGCAAGACTAAAAACACTTTTTTTTTTTTGTAGAATTTTAAAAAGCTGAAACAAAAATTGAATAAATTTTTTGTCAGAATTAAACTTAAAAAATTATAATCTATGGGACTAGAAATATATTTTATCCTTAAGTTTGTTGATTTTAATTTTTTTTTTTATCTTCTTTATTTTTGGCCCCTGCGTAGAATTTTCGCTAGCTTGCCGCTGGATGTAACTTCTATAGTTTGGCAGTAAATTTAGGTGTGTGTAGGCAAATTTAGGTTTATTTTTTGTTTTAAGTATTGTTAATTTTATTTATTACAAAGAGAGCCTAATCCATAAAGCACTGTTAATTTAAATCAATAATAACAACAACAATATTATTACTACTACTAAACTTTAAGAATTTAAGTTATAAAGATATGGATATTCTTGGTCACGGGTCAACTCAATTGAGATTCAATCCAAAATGTTTGATAAAAAAAAATTGTAGTTTCGATCAAAATCAAACCACCTTTTTTTTTAAGAAAGTTCAACTCAGTTTCATTCATGATAATATTAACAATACAATCAAGTGTATTCTCAAAAACTTGGGAACTAGCAAATAAACGTGACGTACTATCAAGAGAGTGAACTACACTATTAGCTTGTCGCCTTACATTATTAACTTCATAATTTTTATAACTCTGTGATGAGATCTTGCATTGATATCAAGTGTATTGTCAGAGGCATTGTTCACATGTATTCTAACACACCCTCCACCACAGCTGCAAGATCCATCTCAATGCAAACTTATTCAATTCCCATGTTGTGAGGCCAAATCCATGATTCTCTAAGAGCAAAAGCTTCTGCTTCATTCGCATCAGGTGACCCACACCACCATGCAGTAAAGCTCCACCATCAACTCTAATACATGAATGTGAACTAAAGCTTCTGCTTCATCGCTCAGGTGAATATGAACTCAACCTGATCTAACCTAAATAGGGGAAGTTCGATTGAGTTGAATAATTGATTTGACCAAATCTAACTCAACTCGACCTCATGTGCACGTTACTAGCCTATCTAAGATCTTTTAGGCCACCCGCTATCGAGTCACTCAAATCATGCTCTAGATATTCAATCTTGTGTATGAAGAGGTGTGTTAATTAAGAGTCCAACATTGGATAACATATGACCTGAAAATGTGTTCATTAGTGGGAGACACTAATAACCTTACAAGCAGTTTTGGAGGGTTGAGTTAGCCCAACCCAAGGACTGCAGGGCTTAGAATGTTTGTAGCATGCTTTTGTATGAATTTTACTATATCTGAATGCAAATCAAAGGTTTATGATCTAATAAAGGATTTGTTATCAATTAACAACCCTCCAATCTATCTAATGGGAATGTTACTATGAAAGAAATCTTGATAAATTATTATGCAAAAGGCCTTGATGTGAATTATTACTTGCTTTCTTTAAAGTTGTAAAACAAATATAAGGTATTTGACAAATGCTACATGAAATACATTGCACTACTTTTTTCTGAAACATCCAAACCTAACTCATTTTATTATTCAACAATGAGTAAATGCAAGGAGGAACGTAATCATAAATTTGGCGACTAGCATAAGAAATGGCCGCTCTAGCTAGTAGCTAGAGTATGAGCTACCATATTCGCTTGGCTCCGAATAAACTTAAATACACCAAATGATGTTAACAAACTCATTGAACTCCGATACAAACTCCAGCCCTAGTGTGAACAACATTGATAAGAACTTGCGAATCACTTAGGAACGTCTTACTTGACAGTCCCATCTCCTGCACCTAATTTATTGCAGTAAACATAGCAATTGCTTCTTCTCCATACACCTCCAATTCAGACCATGACCAGTCTGTAAGGGATCTAACAAATTTGCCTTCCCTTCCACGGATGCAACAGCCAAATCCTGTCGACTCCTGCCCACGAAAAAACTGGCACGGACACTGCATTGGAATTGTCAGTGTTGAGCAACCTGTCCGCTGCTACTTCTGCTGCTTCTAACTATGTCATTTCGAGCCAAATTTCGGACCTCCTTCCATTCAGCTTGCAGAAAAAACACAATTCAGAATCTGACTTGCATTTAATATTTTCTGGCTCCAAATCCATTCATTTCTGTTTTGCCAAATTCCCCATATCATCATCAACACTCTGCTAACAATTGCTTCCGATTCATGCGGACAGACATCCACGAGAACTGTTCCCACCGTATGAAATCGAGACATTGATGTTGAAGGGTTGAAATCAAACCTGCAGTAGTCCAACAATCAACAGTGGTTTGACTTTCAAACAAAATATGCCCCTTGGATTCAACAGAAAATGCGCAAAGCTCACAGTTTATCGGACAGGAAAATACATTGCAATTTTGAAGAGCATCTTATTGCATTATTACAACAATCTCGGTGAACTTCATATCTTTTTCAGATTATTTTGAGCTGGTTGAAGGCTTGAAGCTCTATATTTTATTAGTTCGAAATATCTTATAGATCGGTTCCTTATCATTTAGAACACCAAAAAGACATTTAGTGAACACTTTACTGAGATTTGAAACATATGATTATCTCGCCTACTAAACTTGAAACAAGGCAACTGGCTCCAAATACCCTATCAGTCTAGGACTCATCTATGCAGGGCTTTAATGATATCAAACAAAGGTTTTAAAATTATATTAGATTTGCAAGCAGAACTAACAATAACAGATTATCGAACTTCTGCAAGGTAAACTCACATCTGAAATAGACCAAGCCAAATCCAATATCACTGGAATGACCAAAGAATTTTTGCAGTGGTAATTTCATAATTTGAAAGGAAATGAAGCGCTGACTTTTGTCATGTGACATAATGGGTCATATGCGTTAAATACCGACCACTTGGACTGAATTTACCAGCCAGATTAGGCCTTTGTGAGCTTTAATCTCTTCTTTGTAAGCTATTTTTATTCTACCTTTAAGTTCTTCCAACATGACTTCTCCTTCAGAAGCTACATTCCATCCATAGAAAATCAACTTCTCAGATACTTTATCAGAAGAAGAAATGTTCCATAACATTTGAGACTAGGTATCAACCAACTAAATCATGCTAGCTTACATTATCCTAAAATGGATGTCCTTTGAAAACATGTAGGTCCATATTCAGACTTTGGCTTCTTCAACTAATTTTTTTTTTCCTGCAAATTGCATCTAGTTTTAAGACAACTAAATTGTCCATATTACCGAGATAAAATCTGTCAACTTTCATACTTTTTGTTTTGCAGCAAGGCAGTTCCAAATACTGATTAGAAAGAATGAATAGTGTGTTATGCTTTAATTACGCAAAACTGATGAGAAATCTAACTGATAAGAAACCATAATATCAGTTGCTTACTTCACAATTGCGGAACATTTTAATTTCCTCAATTATCAATTCAGTTCACAAGGCAATGCAGTATAATAATTTCCTCAGTTAAACAATTAATACATTAATTGTCAGTAATTAATACGGCATAAATTCTCAGCAACTGAACATGTCCTATCAAAAAGGGACTATAGCTAAAATTAATATGTATAATAAATAGGGTTAAATATGTTTTTGGTCCCAATAAAATTGCGACCTTCTAAGTTTAGTCCTTACTTAATTTTAATAGTTTTTTTAATCCCTACAAAAAAAAACTTACTTATAATTATAGTCCCTGCTAAAATAAATTTTGCTTAATTATCCTTAAACTCTTAAATTTTTTAACGATTCTTTTTATACAAGTTTAGAACACTATGAAAGGTTCATTTACTAAAATCTATAATTTTTTAACATGAAATAAATTAAATATGAATTTTTTAAAACAACAAAAGTTTAAGATATAAGTAACAAAAATATGAACGTAGAAATCAAATTTTTGTGATATTTTTTTTGGAGGACGTTTTAATAACGTTCTTAACATGTCTGTAAAAAATTGTTGAAAAACTTAAGAGTTTAAGCATAAATTAAACAAATTTGGATTGAGTAAGAACTAATATTGAGTGCATAAATTTTTTGTAAGGATTAAAAAAGCTATTAAAATTAAATAAGAACTAAACTTACAAGGTCGCAATTTTGTATGGACCGAAAACATAATTAACCCTAATAAATAAGTTCAAAATAATTTCAAATCTTCTCTTCTTTTCCAATTAAGTCTTGTTGTTTGAATTGAAGCCATGCATGTCTAATAGATTCAACTGCAAGCCAACATTTTCAAAGTCTTCTCCTAAGTTTTCAAAGTCATCTAGTTTTGAGCTATATTTTTTTCATGCTTTCCCATTAGCTAACAACATCTTATACATAGCGTCAAAAAATTAATCTTATACCAATCAGACTCATATTTGAATTAGATCTTCTTCTTTGAGCAAAACAAAACTCATGACCATTCTTACTACACAAATATCATTTCTTTTACTTCTACTTTTATATGTAACCACATTTCACAAAATCACTTGCACCAATCACACTGTGGTTAGATGCAATGAGAAAGATCGTGAGACATTGTTAACCTTCAAACAGGACATCAATGATAGTCTTGGTGGGATATCAACGTGGTCAACCGAAAAAGATTGTTGTGCATGGGAAGGAGTCTACTGTGATAGTATCACCAACAAAGTAACAAAACTTGATATGCAGTTCAAAAAATTGGAAGGTGAGATGAATCTTTGTATTCTAGAACTTGAGTTTTTGAGTTACTTGGATTTGAGCTACAATGATTTTGACGTTATAAGAGTTCCAATCACTCAACACAACATCACACGTTCATCTAAACTTGTCTACCTTGACTTAGCCCCCCTCATTTTTGATAAAACTCTTCACATGGATAATCTTCATTGGCTTTCTTCACTTTCATCCTTGAAATATCTCATCCTTAGTGGGATTGATCTTCGTAAGGAAACCAACTGGCTTCAAGCAGTAAGTACCCTTCCTTCACTATTAGAATTACAACTGAGTTACTGTAAACTAAACAACTTCATGATCAAACCATCTATTGAGTATTTCAATTTGTCTTCACTTGTAACTCTTTATCTTTCTGGAAACAACTTTACCTCCAATTTACCAAATGGGTTTTTTAATCTAACCAAAGATATCACCTCTCTTGACCTTGCGCAAAATAATATATATGGCGAGATACCTTCTAGCATGCTAAACCTTCAAAATTTGAGACATCTTGATCTCTCTGAAAACCAACTACAAGGATCAGTTTCACATGGAATAGGTCAACTAGCAAATATTCAACACCTTGATCTTTCCATCAACATGTTAGGTGGTTTCATTCCTGTAACTCTAGGAAACCTCTCATCCTTACATTCCTTATCTACTGGCTCTAATAATTTCTCTGGTGAAATTTCAAATTTAACTTTTTCCAAACTCTCTAGTTTAGATGAACTATACTTGAGTAATTCAAATATTGTATTTCGATTTGATTTGGATTGGGTTCCTCCTTTTCGACTCCATGCCCTTTCATTGGCCAATACAAATCAAGGCCCAAACTTTTCAGCCTGGATATATACACAAACGTCACTTCAAGATCTCTATTTATCCAGCTCTGGAATTTCATTGGTAGATAGAAATAAGTTCTCGAGCCTTATAGAAAGCGTATCCAATGAACTTAATTTGTCAAACAATTCGATTGCTGAAGACATATCTAACCTAACACTAAATTGTTTCTTTCTAAGGTTGGATCACAATAATTTCAAGGGAGGACTCCCAAACATATCATCAATGGCCTTAATAGTTGATTTGTCTTACAACTCCTTCTCAGGATCAATTCCACATAGTTGGAAGAACTTGTTAGAATTAACTTACATTATCTTGTGGAGTAATAAGCTGTCTGGTGAAGTTCTAGGACACCTCTCTGATTGGAAACAATTGCAATTCATGAATTTGGAAGAAAATGAGTTTTCTGGAACCATACCAATCAACATGCCACAATATTTAGAAGTTGTCATATTAAGAGCTAACCAATTCGAAGGGACTATTCCATCACAATTATTCAATCTCTCTTATTTGTTTCACTTGGACCTTGCACATAACAAACTCTCAGGATCTATGCCAAACTGCATCTACAATTTGAGTCAAATGGTTACTTTATATGTGGATGCATTGCCTTCTGATACGACAATTGAGTTGTTTCAAAAAGGTCAAGATTATATGTATGAAGTGCGGCCAGATAGGCGAACTATTGACCTTTCAGTCAATAGCTTGTCTGGAAAAGTGTCAATGGAATTATTTCGTCTTGTTCAAGTTCAAACATTAAATTTATCTCACAATCATTTTACTGGAACAATACCAAAGATGATTGGAGGCATGAAAAATATGGAGTCTCTCGATCTCTCTAATAATAAGTTTTGTGGTGAAATTCCTCAGAGCATGTCTCACTTAAACTTCTTGGGTTATTTGAACTTATCTTGCAACAATTTTAACGGAACTATACCAATGGGGACTCAACTTCAAAGTTTTAATGCATCGAGCTATATTGCCAATCCAGAATTATGCGGAACTCCTCTTAAAAACTGTACCACAGAAGAAAATCCTATAACTGCAAAGCCATATACAGAGAATGAAGATGATGACTCTGCAAAAGAGTCATTGTATCTTGGCATGGGGATTGGATTTGCAGTTGGTTTCTGGGGGATTTTCGGTTCTTTGTTTCTCATTACAAAATGGAGGCATGCATACTATCGGTTTATTGATAGAGTGGGTGACAAGCTCTATGTTACTTCGATTGTAAAGTTAAACAACTTTGACAGATTATGGAGTGGGTGACCTACTTTAAAAGTTAAACCAGAATCTAAATGAGTTGCGTTGTTTTGAGATCAAATGTGTTAGTTAACTTACATGGTGCGTGAAATACTCTTAAGTTCAATACTATTATGTGCTTCATCGAAAATCGAGATAAATTCATGTATATTTTATATTATTTATTCTGAATTATATTTACTTTGTGCAAATATTTCTTTTTAATTTATTATTTGTAATAATTCTATATACTGAGTCATGACAGATCATCATGTTCTCAAAATTACTCAGCCCAACCATGTGTAAATTCAAGCATAACTTTCAGCAGCATCAATTTGATTTGAGATAAGATAAGTTTGTGTAAAACTAAGCTAAGGTCTCTTTGTCTATACATTTGTGTGCATTTGAATAATGCTCATTTAATTTGCATAATGCTGATACAATTTTAGGAATATATATGAAACCAGCAGCCTGTGAAGCCCGGATACGAGATACGATACGGATACGATACTGCACCGATACGGAAAAATTTCAAAAATCAAGATACGATACGGCTGAGATACGTTAATAAAAAAATTATATAATTAAATGTACAATATAATTATAACCATTTTTTTAATATGCAAATATATTAACAAGATACAAATCAGCTTCCTAATCCGGTTCATTCAAAGACAACTCTGCTAACTCAATTCCAACACCATCAAGCGGTTCATGCGCATCTCCACCAATGTCCTACATTCTCGATTGTCCTTTCTTATATCCATCTTCTTTCCTTGACAAGAGTCGAAGATTAATATGCACATAAACCAAATCTTCTACCCTTTTTGGATCCATTTTGTTTCTTTTCAAAGAATGGATAAAAGAGAAAGTACCCCAATTTCTCTCACAACATGAGGAAGAACAAGGTTGCACAAGAAGCTTTAAACCCTAATTTCTCGACGGTGGCCAAAGTGTGGTGTGGTGTGGGTCGTACTAGCACCAAAAAAAGATAAAGGAAATGTATATATATTATAGTAATATAATGTTTTTATTCTGATTTTTTACAAAAAAAAAAAAAAAAACAGAAATCAAAATAATATAAAGAACACAAGTATCCGTGCGTATCGAGACGTATCGGAAAGTATCAGATAATTATTTTTTTTAAAAATAAAATTTAATATTTGGATACTCTCCGGATACGTATCGGGAAGTATCGGGCAGGTATCGGTGCAGGATACGCAGGGGATACGGTACATCATCCATTTTGAAGTATCGGGGCTTCACAGCCAGCAGCACACCAGGAACTCTTGATAAATTATTATGCAAAAGGCCTTGATGAGAATAATTACTTTCTTCCTTTAAAGTTGCAAAACAAATATAAGGTATTTGACAAATGATACATGAAATATATTGCACTATTTTTTTTTTCTGAAACATCCTAACTTAACTCATTTCATTATTCAACGAGTAAATACAGCAACGTAATCATAAACTTGGCGACTAGCATCATAAATGGCCGCTCTAGCTAGAGTATGAGCTACCATATCCGCTTGCCTCATAAACTTCACCTCAAAGTTGCAATTTGAGACTAAAATACACCTAATGTTGTAAACAATCACATTAAACTCCGATGCACATCCAGGTCTGGCGTGAACAACATTAATAACTTGTGAATCACTTAGGAACATCACACTTGACAGTCCCATCTCATGCACCTATAATTCATGGCAGTCAACAAAAGCGATTTCTTCTCCTCCATGCACTTCCAATTCAGACCATGACCAACCTGTAAGAGATCTAACAAATTCACCTTCCCTTCCACAGATGTAACAACCAAATCTTGTTCGCTCCTGCCCATGAAAAAAACTGGCACCGACACTGCATTGGAACTGTCAGTGTTGAGCAACCTGTCCGCTGCTACTTCTGAGACTTTTAACTATGTCATTTCGAGCCAAGTTT
Source organism: Medicago truncatula (assembly GCF_003473485.1). Taxonomy (NCBI): domain Eukaryota; kingdom Viridiplantae; phylum Streptophyta; class Magnoliopsida; order Fabales; family Fabaceae; genus Medicago; species Medicago truncatula. The sequence goes on along the minus strand of NC_053043.1, from coordinate 39,421,836 downwards.
CAAACCTCCTTACATTCAGCTTGCAGCAAAAATACTAAATTCAGAATCTGACATGCAATTGATTTTTTTCTGGCTTCAAATCCACTCATTTATGTTTTTCAAAAATCCCTATATCACCATCAGCACTCTACTAACAATTGCTTCTGATTCGTGAGCACAGACATCCAGGAGAACTGCTCCCACCGTATGAAACCGAGACATTCGCGGTTGAAGGGTTGAAATCAAACCTGCAGCAGTCCAACAATCAACACTGGTTTGACTTTCAAACAAAATACGCCCCTCCGATTCAACAGAAAATGGTCAAAGCTCACAGTTTATCGGATAGGAAAATACATTGCAATATTGAAAAGCATCTTATTCTATTATTACAACAATCTCGCGAACTTCATATCTTTCCTGATTTTTACAAAGCGCTTCCACCAGTTTTTCTTATTCGTTTCACCCTTATCGAAATCCTGAAATTCTTCTTGTGCCTCATTTCCTTTCCGTCCGTGTTCTTGAGCTGTAAAAGTAAGCTCATTCATTTTTTGTTGAAAACTTGCTTCCATTTCATCCCCACGACGCCCTTTAAGTTCTTCCAACTTCTCAGATACTTTATCAGAAGAAGAAATGTTCCATAACATTTGAGACAAGGTATCAACCAATTAAATCATGCTAGCTTACATTATCCTAAAATTGATGTCCTTTGAAAACAAGTAGGTTCATCCACTTCCAATTAAATCAACTAAATATTTTTTTCCTGCAAATTGCATCTAGTTTCAAGACAACTAAATGTCCATATATATTGCCGAAAACTATAAATTCTGTCAACCTTCCTACCTTTTGTTTTGCAGCAAGGCAGTCCCAAATACTGATACGAAAGAATGAATCGTGTGATATGCATTTATTACGCAAAACTGATGAGAAATCTAACTGACATTCAAAAACAGATTAGTAGTATCCTCCTGTTCCAACTTACACATTGTGAAGACTGCTAAAACAAGTTCATTTCTAGCTTCCACTTTTCTTAAATAGTCTCTCAGCCACTTTCTCACCGATTACTGATTACTACAGTAGCAAGAGAGAAGAGCTTATGTGTTTACCTCGCGAAGCAAAGATAATTTACATTTATATTTTTAGATCAAGCATTTTTAGTTCAAAACAAATAGAAAAAAGGCAGAAGTTTTCAAGTTTTTTTACACATGATACATTTTTAGTGTCGGATTATTGAAATATTACATCTAGACTTTTAGTTCAAACCAATTTCAATATAATTAGTGTCTTTCTTACCAATAAATATATTTTGTTTGGTTTAAATCATTTCCAACCAAGTCTAATATCTTTTGTCAAAAAAAAAAAAAAAACCAAGTCTAATATCTGAAAAAAGTATTGTAGCAATAATTTAAATCAATCATTAAAAAGATTAATAAATGAAAATAAACAAAGACGTTGATCAAAATATTACATTGAATCCTTTAATCAGAAGATCCTTAGAAATTTGATGTCCATTCGTAAGTCTTCCTTGTTTGCATAGTCCATGAATTAATATAATTGAATGCCTTGATCTTTAAATTTCTTGACCAATTTACCTTGTCAACATGATGGTTTTTACCTTGACCAATTTCTTGGTTGACTTCCATCATGCATCTCATTAAGCAGCTTCCAAGCATGAGATAGTCTCTGATTTGCACAAACCATCAATAAGAGAGTTGTAAGTTATTATTGTATTTAGGGATAATCTTCTTAGTTTGCATTTCTTTAAACAGACCCGGTGGCTTCATCCATCACATCAACCCATTAATCATAACATTATATTTTGATGAATTCAACTTTGACGTTTTTACTGTGCATTCACAAATTGAAATATTTTGACATGTTTGTGTTCTAAACTAATAAAATAATGATCATATTCATAAATCAAATAGCTATTTTTATACATTTGTAATTTCGGAAATATCATCTCATAGAAGAAAAAATAAATAAAACAATATAATTTTATTGTTTATAAAATATTATACTAATTTTTTTACATTTTATCGTAAAAAATATTCAATATTCACTATTATGAATAATAAAAAATTTAATATAACTAATTTTTATTAGCCGACATTTTTATTATTAAATTCCAAGTTTTAAATTGATGTTCCATTTTTATCAAAGTGGTGGTGTTATATTATTTACTTGTCGCGCACCCCCTCATCTATGATTATTACTGAACGCGCACCCCCTTTTCTGTTTACTCTTTTGGCATTGTTCAGTTCAGAAAAGTCGAAGAAACCCTAGCAGCTTGCAGCGTCGTTAACACCGCCGTCAATTTCCACCACGGAAGAAAAATCACACTGATGTAATCTTTACTTGTTTATCTTCTTCTCACTTTTTCTATTTCTATATTCATAGCATTGGATTAACAATTTGTGTTATAGTAAGATGAAAAATGAAAATTACCCTTTTGTTTTCAATTGTGTTACCCCTTTTTGTTTCATGTTTTTTTATGGATTAGTGTGTTTTAACGCTGCTTTAATTTGGATTGAAATTAAAAAAGTCTTTTTTTTATTGTTTGCATTGGTTTCATATTTCAATTCATTTGCACCATGTAGTTGCACATGAATTTTCAATACTCATTTATAGTTTTAGGGCCTGTTTCGATTGACTTATTTTTTAGCTTATGCAAAACAACTTATGCAAATAATTAAGTTTTTATGTATTACTCATAAGCTTGTCAAGGTAGTTTATGAAAAAACAGCAGTTTTGAGCTTATGCAAAACAACTTGTGCAAATAAATAAGCTTTTATGTCTTATTCATAAGCTTGTCAAGGTAGTTTATGAAAAAACAGCTTATGAAGATACAATTTTTGTTAGTGAGAGCTTGTGAATTAACATAAAGGTTTATTTATTTGCATAAGCTATTTTACATAAGCTCAAAAATAAGCCAATCCAAATGGGCCCTTATTTTGGGATTCCATTCAAAAGTTGTATGTTATGTTACATCATGGTTAATAACTTTGATAATACTTAAAACTTTTTTTTTATAATTTTTTCAGTTGTACTCTGAAAAATGGCGACTTATGCTGCTATAAAGCCAACAAAGGTAGGTTTGGAGGAGTCTCAGGAGCAGATCCACAAGATTAGGATCACTCTCTCCTCTAAGCACGTCCAAAATCTCGAGAAGGGTGGGTATTTTATATCATTTGCTCTGTTAAAGGTCATATATCTGTGGTTGTTGCTATCACTAAATATGCTTATTTTTGGATTTTTATTGCTTTGTTGTTGTTAGTTTGTGCTGACTTGGTTCGTGGTGCTAAGGACAAGCATCTTAGGGTCAAGGGACCTGTCAGGATGCCTACTAAGGTTCTTCACATTACTACTAGGAAGACCCCTTGTGGTGAAGGTATTACATTTATTTATTTTCGCTCTAATTAAATTTTGTTTTTATTGTGTGGTTAGCTTGTTCCTTTTGTGTTCTGCTTCTTTTTAAGTTCACGTTGCAATTACTTTCCATGCTGTATGCACTTTTCTGATTTTAATTGTATTTTTCCGCTTGTCCTTCAGTCCTACTCTATTGCATGTTATGTAGAGGTTAAATGGTTTCAGAAAATTCATGGTGATTTAATGAAAGTAGTGATAGGAGCGAATTCGTGATAATGTAATGAAAGTAGTAATAGGCAAAAAAATGATAATTATCCTAGTGAGCTATTGAAAGAGTTTACTTGGAGTTTATTTGGATTAATGATTTATAGGGTTACACTTAATTATACACATAATTTATGATATATTCACAGGCTGTTGGCTGTTATAATTGAGTGTGTAATAATAATCATATGGTTAAGTTGCTCCAAGAGATGATTTTTGCTTATATAAAGTTAGCTGCAATGGTGGATTATGTGAATTTTCTCAAAAATGGCAAAAAGGCTGGTCCTGTCTAGTTGTATTTTTCAGTGATCCTAGACTTCTCTTTCCTTTTTGTGTTTTGCAAGTCTATCATTATTTTGCTCTTCTATCTCTTCAATTTTTGTGGAAAGGTGTTCCATATTGTGCCGTGCTCTATATTATGGATACCAATTATCATGAAACTTTTACTAGCATTAGTGTGAGGATGGGTCTTTTCAGTTTTCAAACTGTTTGTAGATAGAACAAATAGGGCCTGTTTGGATAAACAACTTATTTGCAATTTGCAGCTTATAGCACAAGCGCTTATCCTGATAATCGCTTATGTAAAAGTTTACATAAACTATTTTTATAGTAAATGATAACATAAAAGTTAAACTGTTTTTGTATATACTATAAACTGTTTTCATAAACTATCTTGGAGAACTTATGAAAATAAGCTGAAAAAAGCTTATTAAATGTCATAAGCTATTTATAAAAGTTCTCCCAAACAGTCTCACAACTTATGCCAGTAGACAAGCTCAAATAAGCCAATCCAAATTCCAAACAGGCCCATAGTCTAAAAATTTTATCTCTTTTTTTTTAATGGTATTTGCTATTTGGCACTTGAATCTGAGTGTTTCTCAGCAAATTGTTTGTGCTATAAAGTGACTGTTTTATGAATCTAGTATGGGTTGGAAATTGGATTCATTCATGCTCTGTGTAGTATTTATCTCATGGCTATTCTCTTCTTTGCGTGTGGTTTGAATGTGCTATATATTTCCTTTTCTTATCATGGAAGTGATTTTATGTGTGGTGTGAGAATTCACATGGTCCAAAATATAATTCATAATCTTGAAAAATGTAGTTTTCTGGTCTTGTTCCAAGTCAAGGAAATATAATTTCCCATGCCACCTGAATTGTATCCTGCTAATGTTTCTTATAAAACAGCAATATGTGTTAGTGAGCCTTCTGACTTGATTTTTGAAGTATTGTGTTCAATGTGTAGGCTTTCTAAATGAACATTATGAACTGCTTGTGTTTATGAGCTTCCTATTGTTTCAGGTACCAACACTTGGGATAGATTTGAACTCCGTGTGCACAAGAGGGTCATTGACCTTTACAGTTCCCCAGACGTTGTTAAGCAGATTACCTCTATCACCATCGAACCTGGTGTCGAGGTTGAGGTGACCATTGCAGACGCTTGATCTTGATCCGAGTTTTAACTTGTTATGTTTTCTAGTTCCTATTTCCTATATTTTTGTAGTTTCGGTTTTGGGACAAAGCTGGCTTGTTTTCGTTAGTTTTACAGTGGTGGACATTGATGAATGGCTGAAGAAATGTTATGCTCAATATGCTTTAGATTTCTATCAAATTAAATTACTATCTCTTGATAAAATTTTCCAATTCAATGTGTTTGCTTTATATATAATGCTTTGAAATTCAACATGATTGAAACCTCTTTTGAAAGTCTTGGGAAATAACTACCTACTGTCTAGAGAGGTTGCGGGTTGAAAAGAATGAGGAATCTTGGAGATGTCTTTAGGGTTGTGACTTCTTTTGATTCATATAGTCGACTATAATGTTTGATTATTGTTGTTTATGTATTGGGATCGGTGACTTGACGAAAAGTATTAATTTTTGCAAAATATTTGTAACGGTAGAGACCAAATTGAAACCTTTAACGTATGAGAGACTAAACAAAGCTTGAAATGCACATAAGGGATCAAATACCTAATTATACATAAATTAATCATAGAAATTAAAAAAAAAAATGCAATTGTCAATATATAACATAGCTTTTGTTCAGCACAATATCTTCTGCTGTCCAAAAGGATTTACATATAATGCAATACATAATGCTATGGTTGACAGTTTTTCCATAATCCAGTGAATTGTATGCAGTTTCCTTAAAACTAAGAATGTTCTCAGTACTATAATCTATAAGACCCAAATCTGAAGGGGCATTGTATAAACGTGCACCATTCTACTAAAAACTTATTTTGTATACTCTTAAGATTTGACTTTTCTTTTAGACTATGTGAAAGATGGATACTTGAAGAACAGTCCATAATAATTGTGATTTTTATGTTTCAAAATGAAAACTCTCATTTTCATATTCCTTTGATTTTACATAGGAATACAAACATGACCCAAAGAAGTCAAAGGTTTGACCAAGAACACCGAACTATTAAAGGGTCTAATCTATGTTATTATAATATTCATAAAATTAATCATAAACAATAATTTATCATTCTTTAAAAAAAATACTCTTTCAAACAAAATGTGAAAGATTTCTCCATTTTCTTTTATATTTTTCACCCTCCAAAACTCTCCTTTCCAAACTCCCAAAAGCATTGCTGTATAGAATACCAAATATATTAAGACCACTAGCTTTACCTTTGAAAAGTTGAAGTTGTATGTATGAGATTAAACGGTGGACTAAAAAAATAGTCTAATGAATGAGACATAACAAAAAAACATTGATGATCTTACCAACACGAGAAATAGAAGCAAGTGCACTGATTTGCAGATGTTTTTTATGAAAACAATTGTATAGGCATAAGCATTAAGTGATAAGTCTCTAGCTCTAGCGACCAAAGCGCCAGCTATGATAATCCCAACACTATTAAATCCCTTAATCCGCGGTGGTGAGGAAGGGGGCGGTTATGTTATGGAAGGGGAGTATAGTCAGTTCGGTGGAAGAATTTTAACATGATCTGTGACGGTGTTGGGTTGGGTATGGGGAAATGGTTGTTGATGGGGGAGATATGTGGGTGATGGATCCTCTTCGTTGTTCTAAAGTGATCCTTAGATGAATCGAGAGTTGCTAAACATTATGTTCAGAAGGTTGTATAAGTTATCTGAAAATAAATTGGTAACAGCTAGGGAGAAGTTGCAGAGGCGTGGAATTGAAAAAGGAGGTTATTGGCTTCGGAAGACGATTAGGTGAGGGAGTGTGGTGAGCTGTTAAATTTTATCGTTTTGCAGGATGTTGTGGCAAATAGATGAGTTTGGTAGTTAAATTCATCAATAGGCTATTCTGTAAGCAGTGTTCATCAATTTTTGGCTATGACAACTCATGATACCGTGACATTCCAACTGACAATTCCTACACATTATGGATCAAAACAATTCCTCTTAAGATTAATCTTTTAGTTTGGAGGTTATTCCTAAATCGTATTCCTACCAAAGATAATTTGTTCAGAAGGGGTGTGGTCCATAATAACGATCAACAATGTTTGGGAGGTTACGGCATGCATGAAGACGTTGATCACTTAATGGTCAAATGTGATTTTTTTTGGCAGAATTTGATACTTGATTAGGTAGCTCAACAGCTGGCCTAAGCTAGAGCAAATGAGTTGGAGGTCATGGGCTGGTTCAAACCCAAACGATGAAGTAAATATTAATAACAAACAAACTAGTAATATTTGTAATTCAAAAATAAAATAAAATGATAAATAGACAAGTGATAACTAAATATTCCTCAAAAGGAGACTTGTACAAAGAGAATTCAATTCACACGGCTAACAACTAACATATATTTATGACAAAATTTAAAAAACAAAAAGCGAAAATAACAATATTCCTACCAAAGATAATTTGTTCAAAAGGGGTGTGGTCCATAATAACGATCAACAATGTTTGGGAGGTTACGGCATGCATGAAGACGTTGATCACTTAATGGTCAAATGTGATTTTTTTTGGCAGAATTTGATACTTGATTAGGTAGCTCAACAGCTGGCCTAAGCTAGAGCAAATGAGTTGGAGGTCATGGGCTGGTTCAAACCCAAACGATGAAGTAAATATTAATAACAAACAAACTAGTAATATTTGTAATTCAAAAATAAAATAAAATGATAAATAGACAAGTGATAACTAAATATTCCTCAAAAGGAGACTTGTACAAAGAGAATTCAATTCACACGGCTAACAAGGAAGGTAACTAACATATATTTATGGCAAAATTTAAAAAACAAAAAGCGAAAATAACAATATTCAAATATTTGGCTATCAAAACTAACATTTGAGTGACGTAAAATGGCTGAAACATTGACTGTATGACAAAAATTATTTGCATTTATCTTTAAACGGTAACACAATGTAACACAATGACTTGATGCGTGTAGCACAATGACTTAATGCGATTTTTTAGATTTTTAGATTTATTGAATGCTTGTCTCTCAATTTTATCATACGATAAAAACTAATTATAAACGGTAACACAATGTAACACCATAACTTGATGCCATTTGTAGATTTGTCTCGCAATTTCGCCATCACCAACACCAAATACAAATTGTAGATCAATTATAGCTCACATTGTCGAGTGTCTACCATATTTTATTTTATGGACGCTTATTCAAAACCAAGTGATTTATGTTGTTTGGCGTGTTCTATTATCCCAAATGATGCCCATTGCATTTGCGATACTATTGACAATTTGTCAACAGATTGTGGAACGTCACTGCTTTGTATGTTGGTAAGTAATTAATTTCATATATATCACGTAAACATATATGATTCATTTTTATATAGAATACTCGAGGTTTGAGAATTTGGTTACAACAAAAAATTGTGGTTCATTCTTATTCCTCCGCAGTTATATTTAAATTTGTTTAATCATTATTAAACTTTTAAATTTTTAATCTTTGTTTTGTAGGAATGTTTAAGACCTAATAAAAAGACCTTTCATAAAAAAATAGTATTTTTTTAACATAAAATAATTAAATGTAAATATTTTAACTTTTAAAAGTTTAAGATAAAAGTAATGAAATCTGCGAAATCATTTTTTACATAAAAACTTTTTAGGGTTAATAGTATTTTACCCTCTGTAATATAGGTCATTTTCGGTTTTCCACCTTGTTATTTTTTTTTTAGTTTTCGTCTTTGTAATTTGAAGATGTTTTGGTTTTTGACCTTCATGGCCAATTTCGTACCTTGTAATTTGAGCAAATTTTGGTTTACCCCCCCCCCCCCCCCCCCCCCCCTCCTCTGTAATTTGAGCAAATTTAGGTTTACCCTCTGTTAATTTGAGAAAATTTCGGTTTACCCCTACCATATCATCGATTTTGTACCGTCAAAATCCATGAAGGTCCAAAACCATAAATCTTCAAATTATAAGGACGGAAACTAAAAAAAAATAAAAAATACAGGGTGGAAAACCGGAAATAGCCTATATATTACAAAGGGGTAAAACATTATTAACCCAACTTTTTATAATGTTCTAAAGATCTAAAAAAAAATCACTGAAAAATTGAAAAGTGTAAGGATAACTAAACAAATTTGAGTTTAGTAAGGACTAAAACTTTATGCTAGAAATTTTTATAGCGATTAAAACATGTCAATTTTTGTATGAGGACTAAAAACTAAATTTGATATATATATATATATATATATATATATATATATATATATATATATATATATATATATATAATGACCAAAAGCTTATTTAACCCTAATAAGGAAATAGAAAAAGAAAAAAAAAAAAACCACTTGAATTGGACTGGTGGGTATTGGCTTGGGATGGGTGGGTTAATTTAGCTTTTTAAATAAAAAAAAGGAAATAGAAAACAATAGATGAAGAAAAAGTGAGAGACCAAAGAGATAGTTAACACTATTGATATTCCTATTCTAATTTCAAAGTGGTAACTTATGTAATTTATAATTTTCCTATAAAATAATAAAAATGTTACAAAGTTTTTATGCGATTACTTAAAATAACATTTATTTGATAGATACATAATACATAAATGTAATAGAGCTTAAAATTTACAATAAGTTTGTATTTCTAACATATATTATATTCATTCTCACATGACATGCATGACTCAAATATTCATATTTATTGCACGAAGAGTGAGGAAGATATACATTTTTTGTAAGATATATTGGTGGTTTGTGCATGTAGTTGACAATGTTGTTTGTGATTGAAATATATGACTCCAAGAGTTGTGTTTAATTCATGATAATGAGATAAAATCGATTATAGGTGATTTATCTATTTTTTGTGAATGACATTATATGTGATTTATCTAATACTCAAAATTGATTTTTATAGTTTTTTTAATAGGCTAGGAGGCAAGACATGCATCAAGAGAAAACTTCGACATCTCAACTAGGTTGGCACCTTGAAGAGACCCCTAACCTATGCGTCCTCTACCTCGGAGAAATTTTAATGAAAAAAATAGAAAAAAATATGCAAGATGGGGGACCAAACTAAAACCCTCAAAAGGCCACGACAAAAAAAAATACAATCCGAGGGAAGTGATAGTTACGCAAATCAAATCTGCCTCTAAAGAAATCAGTGTGAATGCCTACAAGCAGCTCATGAAACCATAAGGATCCTTGAATGTTATGACCAATATTGGCTAGCATATTTACACAACAGTTTTCTTCACGGAATATGTGGGATGAAATAATTTGAATGCCTAAATGAATGCAGTTATGCCACCGGTTACAGAGATCAATAGGCACAAGAGAAGCATTTTTTAAAAAATCAATAAAGGATTGATCGAATCACTTTCCAAACAAATATTTCTCCAACCTTGCCTAACCGCATATTCCATAGTCCAAATGTCACCAAGAATTTCAGCATGTAAAATAGAAAGATTACCCAAATTGCAAGCAAAGGAGCCTAAGAAAGTTCCCGAATGATCTCTGAAAATACAACCACAAGAAGCAAGTCATCCTATGACCGACCCATCTCTATTCACCTTCACCCAAGGAGGAGTGGGAGGTTTCCACATCACCAACATAATATCCTTGACATTGCGGTGATTTTTAATAGTCAATGATAAATTAATTGTGTTTTTATCTTTTGTTTAATTAAAAAATCATGTATTATCGAAAGTTTTGTAAAATTTTAAAATGTTTCTCTTTCTTAATTTAGGGTGTGTTTGATTTGCAAAATGATGAATACTTGACAGAACAGTACATGGCAAGTGTCTAAATTGAAGGACAACTTTTTGTACTCCGTTGTGTTTGATAGTTTTGTTCGCGGAACAAGCAGCTGTGTATTGTATCTTGTTTGATATGTTAATGTACTGAACAAAATTATACAAAATTTACTTGTAATACTATTTATGATGTAAAATGTTTGATTTGCACTATGTAAAGACTAGCGAAAAGACGGGCACGTTGCGCTAACGTTTAAAAGTAAAGAACGTTGTTTTTTTTATGAAATTTTGATTTTGATTAAAACTAAAACAATTATAAATGTTTTTTGCTTTGAAGTTATAAAAAAATTAAACTAACCATGATTATATATTTCAACGACACCGACAAAAATACAATATAACAAAAAATATATAATCTAAATTCTTTTTTTAATGACATCAACAACAATTTTATTATAGAATAAGTTTTTTAAAGGTATTATTGAAATGATGAAAAAGTAAGTATAAATATACTCATCTAGTTTGTTACACTTTTTTAAATGATAAAGGAAAAATATATATATATATTCATATCATGTTTGTTACATTTGTTTTAATATTTAAATGTATTCTTATCTATTTGTTACATGTGTTATTTGTATTAAAAATTGAGGGTATTTTTTAAAAGGAAAATTTAGCCCAGAAGTGCTGAAAGGGGTAATTTTCTTTATATATATAGTATATATTATAAACCACAATTTTGAAACTTTTACACTATTTTATTTATTATTTTTTTTTTTGAAGGATTATTATTATATTATTATAATGTTATTATTAACATAGTTGAAAATTATTTAAGCAATATAAATTTATTAATTATGTTTATATATGTTAATATGGATCTCTTAGAAAAAATGTTAATCTACATCGTAGGGGTAGATATATACCAAGAAATACTACTTCGTATATTCCTAAAATTTGAAATAATTAAAACTAAAATCATAAAGAATGCATAAAATTAATATCCAAAATATAGGCCAAATAAACATGTTAACCGAGTTTCAAGTCTTTTTTTGGTGGTGGCCGAGGTTTGAACACCAAGTCTAATGTTGATAAGATTTCAAATAAGTCTTAACTAAAACATAAATTATAAATGCGACTTTGTCCAATATGCCTTCATATATAATCATTAGATTCGAACACCTTATCACATTCACATAATCTTCCTCACAAAAGACATTCTTTGGGAACCTTCAAACTCCCAAAAGAATTTTTCATACTATTGGTTATGAGAAAATTTGATTGCCAAGTCAATTTCCGCTTCAACAGTTAATCCCAATTTCTTAATCTCTTCAACCAAGTTGAATTTCGAAGGATCTGGCTTCGAAGGGATTTGAAAATTTACCTATAACTTCAGCAAAATCAATTGACACAACTTTCATTTTACGTTTAAAACTCTCCAAAAAAATTAGTGGCTAATTGAGCAAGTTGAGGTCGTTTAGAAGATGGTCTTGCAGAAATAGGTGAATTATTATGTTGGTGCACCAACTCATCATTATCAATAACTTGATTCTCAGTTGTTTCATTTCCATTTCCATCATCAGCTTCAATGCCATTTGCACGATCTTTGCCAACAATACCTTGCAATCTCTTAAACTCTTTATTGACATGGTTGCGAATTTTAGGATGTTTCTACGAAGGCAAAACAAAATCATCAAATGAATTTAAAAAAAAACTAATAACAAACTACAACCTATACACACCACAAGTTTAATGCCTCCAAATATTGAGATAAGACTTGACTGTTGTCACATGTGACACACTTTTTTGTGTCATCCCATCCAAACCCACTAGTATTCATCATGTCAACAACTTCATTAAGCTTTGTTGACCACTTTTTCATCTTGTTAATAATTTGCTTGGCATTGATAAGTGGCGCCGCTGCCGGGGACTGTTGATTTATTTCAACAAGGCAATTGCGTTTTAATTTAGGATTTCTGCAATTTAAATTTCTGTTTTAAAATTTTTTCGTTGTTTTAGTACTCATTAATTATTTTGTATCGTGTAGTGCTACTAAGGTATTTTGCTGTTTATGCGAGATAGACGAAGTTCCGACGACCTCGAGTACGATCCTGAAATCGAAAGGACTGCGAGAGCTAACCGGAAAGTTGTCCGGTTGTTGAGGTTGCCATAGTCAGTTCCACCGAGTACACGCACACAGATACCAGATCATACACTTACTGAAGCTGAAACAACCACATCCCCTAAACCAATCACAATGGGAGATGTTGACCCACCAGCAGCAAGGCCTAAATTGGGAGATTATGGGCTAGCAAATCACCGTGGTCGCTTAACTCATGTGTTCCGACCTGCTAACCCTGTTGCTTTTGACATCAAGGCATCAGTTCATAATGGATTGAAGGAAAGACAGTTTGATGGGACAGAGACCATTAGCCCTTGATAGATATTTTGGCAAGTGTACCAAATACTATCGAAGTAGTAAAAATATCGTTCCCACGAGGACTGTGTTAATCTCAATTTAGCAATAACGTTAATATCTAGGATGTGTAAATTTCTTTTAGTGCCCGAGGCAGTAGTTTTGATTGCATAAATTTAAATAACAGAAAATAAGATAGTTTTGGAAAAGACAAGGAGAGAGATGAGATCAGGTCTTTCGAATCATCGATGTTCCCCTAATTGGTATACTGCAACTATTCATATTAATAATTTTCTAGTTCCACGGTAGTTAACAAAATAGCCCTAATCAATCCCTTGAGTTAGGACCCTCTTCTCAAACTACAGCCCCTAATTCCTTAGGTGGTCTAATAATTCTCGAAGGTTTAAAGCAAGTTAACCTAATATCACTAACAAACGATTATCCATTCCTAGACTAACTATGTTTATTAGAACAATTCAATTAGGTCTAAGTCCAAAGCTAGGGTCAGTAGTCATTCGTTCTCACTAAATCATGTTTATATTTGATCAGGATATAAAAAGCATTAAGAACAATTGAATTGAATAAAAACTAGATTGTCATTAATAATAAATAGAGTTTCACAGCAACATGGATCAATTAGGGTTACAAGGAATCATCTCAGACCTAATCTCTAAGAGATTTAGCTACTCATAATTGAGTTTACAAATAACATAATCAATGGAAAAATTAAAACATACATAAACTGGATTAGAGATGATGAAATCGCCCCTTCTGCAGTCTTCTGGGTGTTAAAATCGCACTTTAGCTCTCCAAAATCGTAACCCTTGTTTTCAGAATAGTCTTCAGCTTAAATAGGCAACATTTTCTGCATCCACAATCGTGCCACGCCACATAAAATCGCGCCACGATTCTGAAAAATCGCGCCACGATTCCATACCCTCATCTAGCCAAAAAGAAGAAGAAGGAGGAAGGTCAATTCAAGAAATTCATGCAACTCTTCTCTCAACTTCAGGTGAATATTCCTTTTGGTGAAGCTCTTGATCAAATGTCTGTTTATGCTAAATTCATGAAAGAAATGTTAACGGGGAGAAGAAAGCCAAAAGATGATGAGAACATTGCTCTTTCAGAGAATTGTAGTGCTATTCTCCAAAGGAAGCTTCCACCTAAGCTAAAAGATCCTGGTGCGTTTACTATTCCTTGCTCCATTAGGTCGGTAGACATTGGGAGAGCTTTATGTGATTTAGGGGCCAGTATCAATTTGATGCCCCTTTCAATGATGAAGAAAATTGGAGGAGGAGAGCCAAAACCAACAAGAATGACCCTCACTCTAGCTGATCGGTCAATCTCATATCTCTTTGGTGTACTTGAAGATGTGCTAGTGAAAGTTAATGATCTAGTATTTTCTGCTGATTTGTAATCCTAGATATGGCTGAAGATGAAGACATGCCTCTCATTCTAGGAAGACCGTTCCTTGCTACAGGTCATGCTTTGATTGATGTTGAAATGGGATAGCTCATGTTGAGATTCCATAATGAACAAGTGGTGTTTAATATCTGTCATACCCCAATTTTGGACCGTTTAGAAACTTTTGTCCGTATTTTAAAATTGTTCACGTTCCCATTTATTCGTTGTTTTTTTTACCATTTAAAGTTCGTGTTTTTGTCTTTAGTCATTCAAAAAAAAAGTTTTTTTACGTTAAATCAACGTTCGCGTTTCACAACGTTTAAAAACGTCTCACTTTCATTTTTACGACGCATATTTTTTAATCGTAACGATCACGTCAAAAAAGAGATGGCCTAATCGCATTTTAAAAGGCGTTCTTTTATTAATCTTTTCAATCGAAATTTCGGCAGGGAGGATACTTTGAAGTACCTCATGTCAGATTCCGAAGGGATTTTTTTTATTATTATTATTATTTTCTTTTTTTAGTTTAGTATTTATTATTATTATGTTTTTTATTTTTATTTTTATTTAGGAAAAAACCAAAGTCACTCACGTGACTTCTTTTTTTTTCTTTCTTTTCTTTTTTATTTTTTATTTCTTTTTATTATTCTTTTTGTTTTTTATTTATTTATTTATCTTTTTGTCAAATCTTTTTCTCCAAGTCTCAGCTGCAGGGGCATTTTAGTCATTTGTTGGTACCAGAGCCAACCCTAATTTGTCACTATAAAAGCCTGTCAATCATTGGGAAATGGGCCAGAGAGAAAATCACTGTTCACGTCAGAGAGTCAAATCAGTCCCTCAACCAACACAAACCCTAATCCTTTCTCTCTCATACAGAATACAGATCAAAACACCAAAAATCACGAAAAAAAGGATGAACATCACCAAGAACTTATGAACATTCATTCTCCAAAAACTCAACATAATCACCAAAACTCATAAAACTGACTCAAATCATCACATAAATCACCATAAACAAACAGAATCAACTCAACACATCACAAAGGTGTCAAAACCGAACCGGATTTGAGAAAAACAAAACAAACCGGAGCAATAGAAAGACCAAACGAACCGCACCAGAGAAGCAAGAGAAAAAAACAGACCGGACCGGAAAGAAGAGGGAACAAACGGAGAGAGAGAGAGCACGAACCGGATCAACAGGAGGTAGTCTCTTCTCTTCATCTTGTGGTGTTTTGTTTCTTCTTTTACTCCTATTTTTTCATGAATCTTTGGTTTTAGATCTAGGATTTTTTATTGTGAATTTGAGAAAAGCAAGACCGGATTTGGGTTTAGCAAGAAAAAGGATATTTAAAACTGAATTTATTTTTGAATTTGGTGGAGTTTTGAAACTCCGGCGCGGTGGTGCCACCACCGGCCACCGCGCCGGAAAGCTTCATCTCGCCGGAGAAGAAGAACAAAAGGGGGGGCACTGCTTTTTTTCTTTCTAGAGAGAAGGGAGAGCAAAAGTGTTTAGAGAGAGGGAGGAAGGAGAAGAATGAGTAAAAAAACCGGTCCTATGCTTTTATAACATGTGCAGACCGGTCTGGTTCATCTGAACCGGACCGGTCCATTTGATTCCTTCCTCTTTCTTTCTAAACCTTTAGATCTTTTTTTTTTTTTTTTAATCCAACGGTCATGAATGTGCAATTTATGGTGTTCCTTAGTACACTTTCAGATCTAGACTATTTGATTTTTAATCTAACGGTCAGGGATGATTCTGTTAAATCACACGCATGTCCTTTGCTTGCAGTGTTCCATGTTCTGTTTTGTCCAACTGTTGGATCTTAGATCTTATGGCTATGATGAATCCAGGGGTTTGAACTTGGACCATTGATTTAATCCAATGGTCCAGAATTAATCCTGCTGAGCCATTTGTTTATTATTTTTATTTGTTATTGTTTTTACTTTTTAAATGCTGTTTTTTTATTCTTTTTGACATTTTTATATTTAGAAAAAATTCCAAAAAATGTTTTTTCTCACTATTTTTAATTTTCTATCATTGTTAAAAATCCATCCTATTTTTTCCTTTTAATTTGTTTTTTTATTTCTCATATGATGATCTTAATTTTTTTATTATCTTAATTCTTGCTTATCATTTCTTATGTCTCATTCATCATAATATTTCTTGTGATTACTAACTATTTAATTTTTGTTTTGAATCATAGCATGCACATTTAATTATATCATTTTATTTTGTCATGGATTTAGTATGTATAAATAGGGAATTGATGTAATTTCATTTCTTGCATTTTATTTTGGCATAAAGGCCTTAGGTTTGTATTTAGGAATTGATGTAATAATGTAGGTAACACAAGCACCGACACATGCACCGACACTACCACATTTTATTTACCGCTTTCCGTTAGTTTTTTTACGACGTTACGTTAGTTTAGAAAAAACCTTTTTATCAAAAAAAACTAAATATGCCAAATACAAAAAAATCATTTTCTTAGCAATATTTTTCTCTTTATTTTCTTAATCAAATTCTCAATCAATTTTAATTCAACTTCAATCATTTTCAAAATTTAAAATCAATTAACCTCACTCATTTCTTTTATCTCATGCCTTGAGGCCTCTTCTCTTCTTGAAACCCATTTCAAAAAATCTTAAAATCAACCTAACCCACTAAAGAAATTTTTGAGTGGAACTACGTCGGTTTTGATCCCTTTCCCAAAAAGGGTACGTAGGCAGAGGACTTGTCCTTCCAAATCAAATAAAAATAACTAAAAACATACTTCTTCTCCCTCCATTCTTTCACTTAGAGTTCAGGTAATAATTTTTCAAATAAGCAACAAGTTTTAGCACAAGATAATCTAGGTAAGAGGTTCCTACGGAATACCGTAGATGCTTAGGGTGCTAGCACCTTCCCTTCGCATAACCAACCCCCGAATCCAAAGTCTCGATAAGGGTTTTTACTCATTTTTTCCCTTCCCAAGAATAAAAATCGAGAGTTCAAAGATTGACGATTCAAATCAATTAATGGTTTGACATCCAAAAATCGGGGAGCACAATATCTTTGAAGCAATGAAACACCGAGCTGAAAATCCTAAGTGCTACCGGATTGATGTGGTTGATGAAATAGTTGAAGACAAATCCCGTGAACCCAAACCAACACAACCTATGGAAGAGACAATTGTTAATTCTATAGAGAGTTGTGAACATGTCGAAGATCTTGAGGTGAAAGAATGTGTCAAGCAACTAGAAGCAAACGAGCAACTGATTAAACCCCCAAAAATCGAAGAAATACGTGATGAAGGGAAATTGGGGGCGAAATCGTTGAATGATGAGGAAGAAAAAATTCCAGAATTAAAAGAACTTCCTTCTCACTTAAAGTATGTCTTTCTTAGCAAGGATGCTTCAAAACCCGCAATCATCAGCAGCACCTTGACACCTTTGGAAGTGGAAAAATTGATGAGGGTGCTAAGGGAAAATAAAGGAGCTATAGGGTGGAACATTTCTGATTTAAAGGGTATTAGTCCAGCTTATTGTATGCATAGAATTCACATGGAGGCTGAATACAAAACAGTTATTCAACCACAAAGAAGACTAAACCCAACAATGAAGGAAGTGGTCAAGAAGGAAGTACTCAAGTTACTGGATGCAGGTATGATCTACCCTATCTCTGATAGTTCATGGGTGAGTCATGTTCATGTGGTGCCAAAGAAGGGTGGAATGTCGGTGGTGGCCAATGGAAAAAAAAGAGTTAATACCCACCCATACCGTCAATGGTTGGAGAATGTGTATAGACTACCGGAGGTTGAACACCGCGACAAGAAATGATCACTTTCCGTTACCATTCATGGATCAAATGATTGAGAGGTTGGCTGGCCAAGCCTTTTACTGTTTCTTGGATGGGTATTCGGGGTATAATCAGATAGCAGTGGCCCCAGAGGATCAAGAGAAGACTGCCTTTACTTGTCCATTCGGTGTGTTTGCTTATAGGAGAATCCCCTTTAAGTGTCTTTGGTTATTTATTGTGTTATCCTTTCTTGTTTTATAATAAATCAAACGTAGTACAAATATTTTTGTCATGTCCAATCCTTTATTTTATTTTTTAACAAATCAAACGCATCTTAGGTAATTTACGACATTAAATGTTGTAATAACTAATTTTTTTGGCATGATTTAAATTATTTACACTATATGTAATTTCATATCATTAAAAATTAAAATAATTGGTGGTGTTACCTTGTGTTGTTTGTTGTGATTCTTCTCAGTTTTATTTGTCTGCTAAACAATGATATCTCTTATTTATTTTTAATGTTTATAGATGTAGCCCTATTAGTGCTGATCTGCTATTGCTATATAGCATTCCTCTATATAGCAAAACGTTTTCAATAAACAAAAGTTGAATATCATTATCATAGCTCTATTATTAGACATATATATCCATGTTATCACACAAGTTTTTCTATAGATATAGAAAATATTGTTATTATGTTAAGATATGATTAAATTGAACAACATAAATAGTAGAATATATATTTTTCGACGAACAACTATGTACTTTCAACATAATTGGATGGAATGATTATAGTAAGTAATTAATTTCACCCATACTATGCAAGGGTACGGCTTGTATATTTATGCTTTTGTTTTAGGTGCACATGGTATCTAAAATTTGGTTGGTATGTATTTATTTATTTATTTATTAAAAAAAAATGTTTTAAACTAATTTTGAATTAATTTTGTGAAAAATAAATCATGAAACACACGATACCCAAAATCCAATTGATATAGCAATAGCAGATCAGCACTAATAGGGCTACATCTATTCACGACACTCTTGACTTTGGTTTACATCTATATCCTTCCTCAATTGATAAGCTCATCACCTATACTGATGCAGACTGGGGAGAATGTCCCGACATTAGAACATCCACATCTAGGTATTGTCTATATCTTGGGGACAACCTCATCTTTTGGTTTGCAAAACGACAACCTACATTGTCTCGTTCCAGTAACGAAGTTGAATATCGTGGAGTCACTAATGTAGTGTTTGAGTCATCATATTGGCTTAGGAATCTTCTGTTGGAACTACATTGCCCTGTTTCAAAAGCCACGCTAGTTTATTATGATAATGTAAGCACCGCGTATCTCTCCCGCAATCCCGTTCAACATCAACGCACCAAAAACATTGAGAGGGATATTCACTTTGTGCGTGAGAAAGTTACTCGTGGTCCAGTTCATGTGTTACATGTCTCAACATCCCGCAACCTCTAATTTCGACTACGAGGGTGTATTAGAATATGTAAATTAAAATATAACAAATACATTTTATATTTAGCAAATATCTTCTATTTTTAGCAATAGCTTTGTAGTCTAGATAGGCTTAAGTTTGGTCGCCAAGTATGGATTATATATACATACACAAATGATTATTCAATGAGAAAGCAAGGCAAATATTCTCTCATATATTCTCTCACAAGGTGTTTGGAAGTTGTTTCTAAGGTAATTTGCGTTGGAGTTTGAGGTTTTTTTTACTTAAATGTGGTTTTAAGCGTTGTGTGGGGGTTTGGATTTGATTTTGGTGTTGACTTAAATGATGTCTTTATTGGTGTTTTTTATGTACGAGGTGTGTGAATTTTATTTTGGGAGTTCCACCTATATACTACGTCTTTTGTTTTGTTATTTTCAGTTTTATCGGTCTCTGTTCGTCTTACGCAGAGATTTGATTATTAACAAAATTTTGCCGTTAAAAAAAAACATAGTTTTTGTTCAGCACAATATCTCAGTGGTCTAAAAATGATCTACGTATCACGCAATCCATAATCCAATGATTGAGATTTTTTTCATCTAATCCTTTGGATCGTATGGTTAGATGGATGAATCTTTTTTGCATATCTAGGATTTTCTCTCCTGGTAAAATTCTAAACATTTCATATTCTTGGGAAAGGGTATTGAGTCTAGAACGCTTAACTTCATCGGTTCCCTCATGGGAATTAGGTTATTGGATTTTTTAGGAAAAATTTTTCAAGTTTGGTGGTCTTGATATTTTTCCAGAAAGTTTATAATGAACGTTTGAATGGAAATGTGGGAAAATAAAGAAAGTAAGGGAAGTCGAAAAAACACAAGGAAATTATAGTGGTTCCACTATTGGAAGTGCAAGGGGGACATGACTACTTCCGAATTATGGAAGGAACATGTATAATTACTTTGTGTCTTTCTCTTCTCTCTATCTCTTTACTTTATCCGCTACATAAAACTCTGAACATTGGACTTAAATGTGGTTTTAAGCGTTGTGTGGGGGTTTGGATTTGATTTTGGTGTTGACTTAAATGATGTCTTTATTGGTGTTTTTTATGTACGAGGTGTGTGAATTTTATTTTGGGAGTTCCACCTATATACTACGTCTTTTGTTTTGTTATTTTCAGTTTTATCGGTCTCTGTTCGTCTTACGCAGAGATTTGATTATTAACAAAATTTTGCCGTTAAAAAAAACATAGTTTTTGTTCAGCACAATATCTCAGTGGTCTAAAAATGATCTACGTATCACGCAATCCATAATCCAATGATTGAGATTTTTTTCATCTAATCCTTTGGATCGTATGGTTAGATGGATGAATCTTTTTTGCATATCTAGGATTTTCTCTCCTGGTAAAATTCTAAACATTTCATATTCTTGGGAAAGGGTATTGAGTCTAGAACGCTTAACTTCATCGGTTCCCTCATGGGAATTAGGTTATTGGATTTTTTAGGAAAAATTTTTCAAGTTTGGTGGTCTTGATATTTTTCCGGAAAGTTTATAATGAACGTTTGAATGGAAATGTGGGAAAATAAAGAAAGTAAGGGAAGTCGAAAAAACACAAGGAAATTATAGTGGTTCCACTATTGGAAGTGCAAGGGGGACATGACTACTTCCGAATTATGGAAGGAACATGTATAATTACTTTGTGTCTTTCTATTCTCTCTATCTCTTTACTTTATCCGCTACATAAAACTCTGAACATTGGACTTAGTTTTAAAAAGAAGAAAAGGCTAACACAATTTAACCCCCCCCCCCCCCCCCCCCCCCCCCCCTCATTCTTGTGTTTTTCTCACCTTCATATTCTTGTGTTGTGATTGTACTTATTTTTCTTCTTCAGCTATGTTATTTCCTAACAGTGGTATCAAGAGCTTCGGTTCGGTGAGATATCACTATTCTTAGTATGCTTTATGGTTGCAGCATTGTCTGATCTTCCACATCAGAAGGAGAAAAAAAAGGTGTGATATTGTGAAGGTGTTGAAGGAGTGTGGTATTGTGCAGCTGCTATGTCTTATTCAAGCGTAATGATGTTTGACATAGATAAATTTGATGGAAGAATCAACTTTGCCTTGTGGAAAGTACAAGTCAAGGATTACACAAGGGGCTGGAAGGAAACACTTCCAACATGGAGGCCGATAAGTGGGAGGAACTAGATTTAAGAGCTGCAAGTGCAATTTGTCTGTGTTTGGAAAAGAATGTTCTTGCGAATGTGCAGAATTTGTCATCGGCTAACGAACTCTAGGAAAAACTCGAAGGGTTATATCAGACAAAGGACGCTCAAATCGGTTGTTGTTGAAGGAGCAATTCCACAATTTGCGCATGGATGAGGGTACGAAAATCTCTGATAATCTTAGTACTTTGAATAATATTGTTTCTGAGTTAGAATCTATTGAAGTTATGATTGATGATGAAGATAAAGTGTTAAGACGCATTTTTTCCCTTCCACCTTTTTATGTTTATCACAAACTTGTTTTGATGTTTGAGAAGGAAAGATTGAGTTTTTGAAGAAGTTGCAACTAAAATTATTTTTAAAGAAAGAAGGATGAAAAGTGATGAAACCACTTCATCAAGCTCAATGTTGTTAACTAGAAGTGGGGCTAATGGGAAGAAGACCCATGCAAAGAATATACCATGTTGGAAGTGTGGAATATCTGAGCATTTAAAGAGAAATTGTCTAGATGGAGCAGTATCAAAAAAAGACTATGAGGCAAATGCTAGCAACGTCTCCCTTGTTTTCGGAGATTATGGTGATCTTATCTAGAAGATAAAGTGTGTCCTTATGGTATTTTCGCTATACCATGCAAAAAGACAGGTTATTGCTAGCGGATTCCGAACAACACACAGGCATTGGTTGGCATTGATGCAAGGTTTGTGCTGAGATGTGTCGATGGCTGAAGAACTTCCTGAAGGCCAACCTGGGAGTTGAACCATAATCTTTCAGCAAAGTTTCGACGAGAAGAAATTCTTGAAATGGTTCGGTTTCAAGTGAAGTACACTACTTTATGGTGGAGTATGATTGTCGGTATCGACAATGGAAGTAGAAGATGAAACTCTTACAATCAAGGTGAAGATTGTTGGGTTTGAATGTCAAGTTTCTTAAATAAATAAGGAGGTTGAAAAATATTAGCTATTTGAGAAGTCACATATCACTTAGTGTGGTGAAGTAAGGGGAAGACCAAGGCTATATATTGAACTCATGTTCTTTGTTTTTAGATGTACCAGACATTAACATTTTAAGCTTATATTCTCTGGTTGTGGGTTAGACAACGGTCGTAGTTTTTCCTCCGATTTTAAAGTTTTCACGTTATATTCTTGTGTTGTGATTGTGTTTATTTTTCTTCTACAACGGTCGTGGTTTTTTCTTCGATTGTGGAGTTTCCACATTATATTCTTGTGCTTATTTTTCTGCTTCAACTATGTTATTTCCTAACATGTCACATTTAAGGCTAACTTAAGAGGAAAAAATGAGAGTGATTAGAGTTTAGTGTCAACTTAGCGGGTTTAGTTTTTTTTTTTTTTTGGTTGAGGTTTGAACTCCAGACTTTGCATATATTATACATTATTCTTATCAACTCACGAGGACAGCAGATTTAACTTTTGTAATAAGGGATAAGTGAATGAGAATACGACTCTCGGGCACCGTGGCTATTAAAGGATAGCAAGAGAGAAAAATGAGAAAATAAGAGGAGAAAGAAAAGAGTTAATAATGTAAAAGAAGACCGAAAATAACAAAACGTTTTGAATATCATAAACTTTATAGATACTTGGCATATATCTAAGTTACCACACGAGTTTATGATAGATACAGAAGATGTTGTTGTTATGTTAAGATACTATTAAAATAAACAACATAAATAGAAGATATATTTTTCACATAAATAGTAGAAGGTATAGTTTTCGACGAATAATCACACACTTTCAACATAATTTGATGAAATGATTATAGTAAGTAAGTAAATAATTTCATCCAAATTATATAAGAGTATAATTTGTATATTTATGCTTTTGTTTTAGGTGTGCATGTATTCATAAAAAATAAAATAAAATAAAATAAAAAATTGAATTAATTTTGTATACGAATACGGATTCTCAACCAAAATTCAAAGCACCTTAGAATTCTCTTTTGTTTTATCACATTTTTAGGATAATGTTTCATGAACACCGTATTCTTCATACACACTATGTACCACTCCCATGTGAGAGTGTGTGAAAGTGAGTTTCTTGTGTGTGTGTGGGGACCACATGAACACATGTCACAATTGTATATGGGTGTATAAATGGTACATGCCACTTAAGGTGGTCTATGTATCACTACTCTATAACATAGCTTTTGTTCAGCCCAATATCTCAATGGTCTAATTAAAAATGATCTACATATCATGCAATCCATAATCCAATGATTGAGATTTTTTTCATCTGAACATGTGGATAATATGTAGTTTCCTTTAATTAAACTCAGAATGATCTTCATCCTCTAATTTATAAGAGCAAAATCTGAGGGTACATGTTATCACTCACTATGCTACTATAACACATTTTGTATGCTATTAAAGAAAATTTAGAGAATTCAAAATTTGTAGAACAGTCCACTGTAACTGTTTGATTTGATGTTTCAAAATGAAATCTATGATCTTCATTCATATTCCTTGTAGTTTACAATAGGCATAAAGACATGATCCAAGGAAGCCAAGGGTTTGACCAAGAACATTGAACTGCATACCAACAAAACATAAGATATTATAAGTTCCCATAATATAAAAAATTAATACAATATAGAATTCAAGTCCCTAAAGAGATTTGTGTTTACCAAATCATATGGAAGTCCTCCAAATAATGCCCAACCAATCCCACTAGTAAAGACATCCTGCCAAAGAATAAATAATCATATTTCAGATAATAGTATTTACAGATTCTTCAACTATGTAGCTCAAACACTTCATAATGAAGTTGTGTCAAACATGTGTTTGACACCATCACGACACGACTACAACACATATATAATTACTTCAAATTTTCAAATAGTGATGTAGACGTTTCAATGTCGATATTTAGTGTCCGTATTTGTGTCAGTGCTTCATAGCTTATGGTTAGTGCAAAATTTAGATAGTTGATAATGTAGAAACATAACTAACCTTTAAATTACCACAGATTGCTTGTGTAAGTGCTGAGTTGACAGTTGTATTCAAAACTACAATGTAGTTTATAAAGAAAGTAAAAGCACATGACATAACCATTACAACCTGCCAAAGATTCCAATGCAGTAAATCAAATAATGCCTCCAAATTATCAATGAAATAAAAAAGATTGGCAATGCTCTAATCATTTGGTATGAAGAAGCACCTGAAATCCAGGAGAGAACAGGTATGGAAAGTTGAGTGTTGATTGTAGATCACCTCTAAGCAAGGACCAAAGAAACATTATTGGTCCACAAATCAACACTAAAAATGAAAAAGAAAGGGTTAAGTTAAGATGAGTCCAATTACTGTGATCTTCAAAATCAATGAAATAGGAGATAAAATGATTAACACTAAATCTTACCATTGCTCCATAGAAGACCAAATATATTGAGACCACTAGCTTTACCTATGAAAAATTTTCAAGTAGTATATGAGATTCAATGATAGACTCAAAAAATAGTCAAATGAATGTGACATAGCAAGAAACATTGTTCATCTTACCAACACGAGAGATTGAAGCAAGGTACACTGCTTTGCACATGTTTTCTATGAAAACAACTGTATAGGCATAAGCATCAAATGATAAGTCTCTAGCTCCAGCAACCAAAGCACCAGCTATGATAATCCCGACACTATTAAATCCCTTAATCCGTTAGGCAAATTAATTAAGGCGTAATAATCACTAAGAATTAATTAAAAAATTTATTAGCTACGCAGAACTAAAGTGCTCATTTTCTTAAGCAAACTAATCGGTTAATTGATATCGTTAAGCCTCATTCAGATTTTTGGATCGAAGAGTGGTGATTTGGCTAGTTTTTTGTTGACGTGGCATTAAACAGGTATATTATAAATCCATCTGAATGGTTCTACATTAGGTTTTATGCCACGTCGACAACAAAACATAGTCACTTTCATTATCATTATCATGAATGATCCAAGTACAACGATCAGATACTAGAGCAATGAGAGTACCATACCTTCCAAGAACAAAACTTGAATGTTTCTTTCCTGATAGAAAATACTCCATAATCATTGTGAATGCCACACTAGTTCTTCTAAGAGTGGTGTACATTGGAATATTTATGCCGCGCACAGCTTCCATCGTCACCACCTGAAAATTTATATTCATATATAGTCTAGGAAGAAAGACCAAAAATTCATGTGTAGTACAAATCAATGTTTAGAAAGACTTACCATAAACAACAAATATGTTAATGCTAGAGGAACTGTGTAGACTAATGTACTGAAGGACACAAATATTATTGAATTGGTAGACTTATAACTGTTCTGAGATTCACCAGTTGTGAAAGAAATCATCTTCAAGGATTTTAACACATAGAGAATAACAAATGCACACACCATCTGAAACCAAATATGACATATATTAGTACATAACCTATCAGTTAACTTATCAGCATGTGAAAAACATGGTAAAAAATATTTACCTCTGTCCCTATTTATAATTGTGTCTTTGATACTTTTCAAGTCTCACATATATATTAACATAAGTTGACATCCTAAATAATGTTTACCTATAAATGTTACTAAAGTGTCTAATGTGTATAAATGTTACTAAAGGATAGTCACAAAGAATCTTGAAAAATGAATTTACCTGAGTAAGTGTGATGACATTTGTAAATGGAAAACTGTAAGAAGTGAGAGCTGCTTTGTTGAACATGACCAATAGTACTGCACATAAACCAATCATTACAATAAATTGTTATAGTGACAAATCATCCTTACTCAAACAATTCACACATGTAAAGAAAAACAACTATATCAGTTCTTTATAGTTTTATAATCTTGTTATTATAAGGATGTTTTTTAAGTTATATTACATTGATACTTTAAGTGGTGATACTAAGCAGAAGAACTTTATATTAGTGGTTACTTTCATTAGTAATGAGATATATATATAACTTTTATATATTATTATATAAGCTTTTAACTCTAAGAGAAAAAACAATACTAAAGAAGAAAAGAAAGTACATTACCACAAGAAGACAACAATAGATAACAACTTGAACCTGAGACCCAATCATATAATATTTTAATGTAGCAAAGCATGCTATTCTGTCTATACTTTCCAGCCATAAACACAAGAAAACAACAAAGAGTAGCACTGACTCAAGATATCAACTTAGATTCATTTCTAAACCAAAATTGCACATTGCACACGTGGTGTGACACTATTGAGATGTTTTGCTTATATACAAGTGGTTGTTGTTAGTGTGCTTGAAAGTATAGTGATGTGAAAGACTAAGGCAGAATTGTTGAAATTCAAGTGCAATGGTTAGTCTCGCATCGACTATGGTATATCAGAGAGAGAGATAACTCTTATATTCGACATCTTCCAAAAAAAAATTATAAGTATGTTGTGTTCGGATCTTGATGGTCCTGATATATAGTTCGTTGTTGCTCTCGGTGCTAGATGAACTTCTCATCCTAGAGTCCAAATTGTTTTATCAATGATATGAGACATAAAAGTAGAACCCTATAAAAGATAATATAATTCTCTAAATTTTATGTCCAAAGTAGGCACTAGAATGGAAAAAGTATGAAGAGATGTTAGACAAAAAGGCACATTCCTAACTCTATAATAAAAAATAATTTTGGGAGTGCAATCATCCCACACACTCCCTAATCTATATCAATATCAATATATATATAAACACTACACAAGTATTATGTTAGTCTTTTTCCACACATCTTATCATAACATATCATCATGTAAATATGCTTCTATCTTGTTGTATCTTACCATATTATTATCTTTATATCACAAATGTTAAGTTATTGATCTTGGATTAAGATCATTTTTGGGTTGAAACATTTTAAAACATATCACTATGGCACATGCAGCCAGTACTGGGCCATGACACTCCTTTGTTGATATGACAAAGTTGGGTCACCTCAAAAAGGGGAAGGACACAAACATTTATGTGTTTATATCTAAACATATTTATATAAAAATAAGAGAAATGATATTTGTACAACCACTTTGTGACAACTTTTTGACAACTTCCTCTATCATACTCACATTATCATCTTATTCTCTCTCAATTGTTTTTAACCAATGAAAAGAGAGAAAAAAAAGTTGTCACCAAAAGTTGTACGAAATAGTTCTTCAAATATCACTACTCTAAAAATAAATCAAACAATTTGAGCCTAAAAAATATATTTGGAAGTAAAAGCTCCAAATTCAAACTTCATTTGTGAGAACATTTCTACTAAAAAACAGTTAGATATATCATAATATCAAAATCAATTTTATGATTCTTATAAAAAAAAATACTTATATTTCTAAAATTATTTTTGCTACTCATCAAATTGAATCCAATGCACTAAAGAAAACATAAATTCCTAGGTAACAGGTTATTGTATTTGTGAAGTTGACACATAGAAATTCTAGTGAATGGAGCACTTGTTACCATGACATTGATCATACAATTCTCAGCACTGTTACCTTTGTATCTTACTGTAACAATGTATGGATCAAAACCTAGAAGCATATACACAAACAAATTCTCTACTGTTTATATTGTAACAATATAGGTTACAACAAGATTCTAATCCTAAACAAATTCACATCAAAATGGTCCCCAGCCAAGCCACATCTACTTGTTTTGATTTGTTATTTGACTAAGATCTTTGCAGACTAGTTATGCACTAAAATAATGTGACATTCTCTCTGGCTGAGCTTCAAACAAACGTTGTCTCCAAGGTAGCTAACTAAATATGATGAGACCAAAGTTTACTGTAGGAAAAAAAATATTATTGTACTACATTTAATAAATTAGAATAGTTGATTCAGTGATTTTGATTAATCAATCTTGGGAGTTATATATGGATAGCCAACTAATCCCTTTTTCAAATGTTGTTATAAGCATATGGTAACACAATAATGGTGTATAGATAAGTTTTTTATGATAATATTGAAAAAGACAATTTATCTAAAAATTTAATTCATATACATTAGTTTAAAAAAAATTACACCGTCAATAAATTGTAATCGTTCTATCATTAAAAATGTTTGACGTTAATCATAACTACTTATAAAATTAGACAAATGGTATATAACTTTTTACACTCACATTATATCAAAATTATTCTCTTCATGAAATTTTTATTCACTTTCATCTCAAGTTTTTACTGTAGAAAAATGATGTTTGAAGAGGTAAAAATTACAAACCTGAAGAGGCCATATAAGATAAAGCAGCATAGACTCCTTGTCTTGTCATGGTTGGACCTTTGTGTTCTGTCTCTTGGCTCTGCTTAACATCATCAGAAAGTGGCAACAAATTCTTTGTAGACTCCATTGATATTGCATGCACCACCTCTCTCTCTTTCTCTCTCTTTCTTGTTTGCCTTTGAGAACTTAAAAGTTGAGAAGTGATTATTTATATAGCAAAGCAAAGAGAAAAGGTGACAAGAAAGCAGTGTTTTTAGGTGAGAAACTATGGTGATCACAACCTCAAATCAAAAATATTTAAACATAATACGCATAAAATAATTATTTTGAAAATATACTTTAATTATTTATTTTTCTAACTTTTTTCTTTCAATGACTTTTTATATATCATTATTGAAGATACAAAAACACACCTTTTCAATTAAAAAGAAAAACTTTAAGAACGCAATGCATGGAAATCATCTACTATTGGTTTCATTTTTCTTGTTACTTTTTTGAGAGGATTTTTTTCCTTGTTAGTTATTTAAGTATACTACCGTCTATCATGTTTATGATTAAATTTCTATTTATTAAAAATCTCAGTCAAAAAAATATTGTTAGATAAAGAAAAGTAAAATAAATACTATATATATAATAAACATTAATTTCAATTCTTTTAGTGTGTGGGATACTTTCTTTTTTTGTATAAAAATCAAATACATTATAAGTGTCAAATACTCCAATCTTGAATATATATTTATTATTGTTTGAAAAAGAAACAATAAAACTATATCCATCCATAAAAAGAAAAAGGAAACACTGAAAAATAAGGCGGGATTGAATTGTGTTCCGGGCCGGCCTTAGGGGTGCAACTAGACCTACAGACGATAAATGTTCGTTGATATTCAAACTGTTGTAGGTAAATCTACCTACGATTTTGTCTCTAGGTAAAAACTAAACAAAAAAAGATGATTCTTTTTATAAAAAAAAAAAATGCGTTTCTTTATATTACAAGTGCCACAAAATTGATCTAAAAGATGCTTGCATATTGTTTTGCATGAGTAAAAAAATGTGTAGCAAGTTTGTATGATCAGAATGTTACCGTAAGTCCTTTGTTTAGGCCACTTGGTACCCTAAGTCTTTCATCGAATAATGAAATCAAAGGAGTAAAATAAGAATGAAAAGAAACACCATAAATGGCTAAGGTAAATTAATCTTTTTTTTTGTTGACAAAGGTAAATTATCAATTACTTAATAGCAAATAAAATAATAAAAACATGTCATAGATTCAAGATTAATAAAAAAAAAAGACGGATCAAAGATTATTGCACCTTGGTAATGAAATAAACTGAGGCAACAGTGGCTTTGAAATCAGTAGCCACAATTTCTAGGAAGGAATGTTGAAGAGAAAGGGATTGATCAACCCACATATATACCAGCAGCGATGATGGTGATCACCGCGATGTCGAGCGATAACGGTGAAAACAAACGTTGTTTTCTTCATATTCTTCTTTGGAGAACAAATGTTTGGCTATGGTCATGGTCATAGTCGAAACCTTTGAAGACCTAAAGAGGTGAAGCAGAGAGTGTATGCATGGATTTGTATAAAATTGTTGATTTGATAATCAAGTCATGCAAGAATTATGGGCCAAATCTTACATATTATTTTTCAACAAGATTTATTTGCAAAAATATTTTTATTACAGAATTTCTACGAAAATCAAGAGGATCACGAAGTTTCTTTATTTTTTTCACTCAAGGGATCACAAAGCTAGCAAGTGATAAATGAAATCAGCGCCATGAATTCTACTGGTAACGATCTCCAAAATCAAAACCAATTTTTTTTTATTACAGATCAAATTTAAATGATTAATTAATTTATATGGAGTGACGGTGCAAAACATTTTTACATATGTTTATGTTTTCAATCAAATCGTATAAAATAGATATTTGTAAAGATATTTTATGAACTAACTTGAATGTTCTCTCATTTATATCATGGATAAAATTTGCAAGTAAATATATGAGGATTAAATAATAACTAATAATAAC
Organism: Medicago truncatula; assembly: GCF_003473485.1. NCBI lineage: Eukaryota > Viridiplantae > Streptophyta > Magnoliopsida > Fabales > Fabaceae > Medicago > Medicago truncatula. Next base: position 39,390,587 of record NC_053043.1, on the reverse strand, counting down.
TTATGAATACAAATTGTATTGTGTGCAAAAGGCACACACAACTGAGAACCCATTTCTTTCTCCCTTTTTTTCTTTCCCTTTTGAAAAAGGTAAGCAAGGATCTTGTCAAAGACAGAGATATTTACAATTAAAACATAAAAGGAGGCAACATTTTTGAAATGGTATCAGTTGTTCAGAGCTTTTTCGTGTATAATTTGCAACAAAGAATGCATTTACAATTTAGAACCGCGAGTTAAAAAAGAAACCAAAACCTCAAGGAGAAAAGATCAAGACTAAAATAAAATTTGGTTCATAACAACATTGTCTACTATTTTACGATGACGCTTAGAACCTGATCTCCTATCTCCTCTCCCGCGCTTAGGATTCTTCTTCACCGGAGGCTTGTTAATAGTAAAGAAAACAGGTGGAAGACGAGGACGCCGAATTACAACAACTGGACGAGGACGAGGAGGCGGAGGGGGAGGCATGTTCTCCAATACATCTCTATGGTACGCCTGGTATTGTTTATCACAAACCAACAACATAAAAATTCTTTATTTCAAAGAACAGATGAGGAAAGAAAAAAGAAAGTTGGTTACTATTCACAAATTTATATGTATGTGTGTGTAATGAAGAGAATTTACACTATGAGGAATTAGCCAAAATCTCATGAGGGGAAAATGACTAGCATTATTCAATTTGTTTCCTTTTATCAAAGTTTTGTGCATGAAATGTTCAGACTGATTAATTACTTTTTTTGTTTCCAATTTCGATTTTCACTTTTATTTATAAAAGAGTCTCCTTGTTTTCAGAGTTGTACAGAAAATAGTGGAAAGTGAAGACCTGTTTCACGTACAAAAGTTCAAAAATATAGACTGAAAACAAGGTAGCAGAGTTGTATTTAAAAGTGAAAACAGAAAACAATTTCTCAAATCAGGTGGACATGGGAGTGACTTGACTCCTTCCCAATGTGCAGTGATTCAATAGAACTGAGGGATGTTCTAGTGCCAATTATTTTTAGAAAATTGAGAGATCATTCAAAATTTCCCCAATGATCTCCAAAACACTTGTTCAAAAGTGAAAAAAATAAAATGGAAGCAAATCTTCAATTCCAAACTGAACACAGAAAAATGGCAGCATGAAAAAACTAACCTGTATTACAAAGTTACGCCTCTCACAATCCAGAAACATATTGATACTCCAATCAACTTTTGCCATTATTTTGTCTCTTACCGTGGAAAAGCTTAACTGATCTCTAGAAGTAAAGCGGTCAACTTCATTGAACCATAAGCAGGTAAACAGATTTGTAATTGGAATGTGTTCTCTAATGATAACACAGCCTTCAGGCACATCTACAGAGGCACAAGGCAAATTTTAGATGGAGCATTATATGCAACCACAGGCACATCTCTCTGCACATAATAACCTATTTTGCACACACAGGCATGTAAATATCAAAATTGTTCTTACCACTAGTTATAGGAAGCTTAGCCCTGGAATAACGAGTTAAACCATCGTGGTATTGATAAAATTGAACTTGGCGATCAATGGAAGCATTCTCATATTTTCCAGCAACTTTATTAGCCTCTGCCTCGACAAAGACATCAAAGCGTCTATAGTGTCTTGAAATGGCAAAAGTAGCATTTGGGCGCCACAAGAACCTGGATGATATAAAAGGGAGTGGCAATGAATATATTTCTTATATACTATCAGAAATTAAATTACTGTTGACAAATGACAGGGATAAGCCCAATAAGGAGAGACCTCATGAGGTCTATGTTTACAACTTGTATCTAATCTTGAATAAATTAAAGATAAAAGCTGAATTTTATATTAAGGAACCCTCTGAGACAGTGTATCAACAGAAGTTCATTTATTTATGACACATGCAACAGCACAACATAGGAAATTTCACGAGACAGGGATGACATAATGTTTGGTTTTCCCTTCCAAGTTTTGAGAGCATGAAATCTCTCCCTTCCGATTCCTTAACCAAAACCTGACTGACCTATTTTTCCTTTAACTGTCCTATTTATTACAAACTTACAAATACACAACTGCAACTTACAAACTTTAACTTACATTACATAATTGCACAATAACTATCCCAAGGGACCGGTTCAGACCTGTTTAGGTCTCTTAGTGTAATATTTCTTAGTTAGTGGTCTAACGGTCAACTCCTGAAGACCCTACAGTCTGCCTTAGAGTAAGCAGTTCTTCACAGCACACAAATCATTATTTTCACACAATGAAAGCCTTCTAGGTAACTTTGCTAAGTAAGCAACTGTTACATATAGAGCACCAAATACGAAGGGCTGTATATTTTGATCATCATAAGTTCATAACTATAAAATGAAATCTAAGTCGGTATTTTGCAATAAGAAATTTTCAAAACTCTTATAGAAAATACCAAGGGCAGAGACAAACTTGAAACCAAATTGTAAGGGATGTGCACAAGTATCATGAAGTTGAAAATAGTAAATAAATTTAAGGGTTAATACCGCTTTTGGTCCCTGTAATATTAGCGAATTCTGGTTTTAATCCCTGTAAAAAAAAAATTAGATTTTGACCTTGTAATTTCATATTCTTCCACTTTTGGTCCCTAATTTCACCACGTCAAAAAAATCTGCATACATGGCTCATGAAATGAGGGACCAAAAGTGGAGGTATCTGAAATTACAGGGACCAAAAGGGGGAGGAATCTGAAATTACAGGGACGAAATTTATGCAGATTCTGCTGACGTGGTTAAATAAGGGACCAAAAGTGGAGGAGTATGAAATTACAAGGACAGAATCTAAATTTTTTATTTTACAGGGACTAAAACTGGAATTCGCTAATATTACAGGGACCAAAAACAGTATTAACCCTAAATTTAAAAACATGCAAATCCATGCTGAAAATCATTTAGCAATTAATAAAAAAATAAATAAACCCTCTAATTGTATGGCTGATTTTATAATATCTAAATTTGTCAAATAATAGTACTATTTTTGACTCTAAAGTATAAATTACAGTTAACAGAAACTTATCCCACTATGTACAACAGGAAAAAAAATAATAAAAAATAGAGAGCCTTTTACCTTTCAAGAATTTGATATGGGTCTTTAACTAGCTCAAGCTTCCCATCAATCCAAATTGAATATCGGATGTTGGGGAAGATTCTGTGCAAAAGAAGTTTTGGAATCTGCAATAAGTTTAGAGGCATCATAATTCATAAGAGGCCATACAAAATCATTTACACACTCATTATATCGTAGGTGGCATGATATTAGAAATAGGGAGTTTGACCAAAAATACTATCAAATTTCAATAGATTACTGTTATTGTAATAATGAGTAAGCAATCAACCTTTCCATTACGCCTAGAATCAGCATACGGAATATTCCGGACAACAATGATTCTCCATAATCCAACTCTCCTTCTGCTATCCAAAATACTGGCATTTCTCATATACATTTCTGTCTCTTCATCAATGAACATATAGAAAGGAATGTTCTTCCTTGCTTGTTTACTGATGTTCCTGGGCTGCTGTATTACATCATAGTTTCCTGGCATAGATGTGATGGAGCAATGAGAAACAGAAAACAAAGGACAAAATCGTATGTAGATCGGAATAAGTCATAAATTGTACCAAATATAGCAGATGCAACAATGATATCATGGTACTGATCCAACTCTAAGAGGTCTTCCTCATCAAAATCAAATCCAGTCTGGCGACCAGGTCTGCTTCCTTTTACAAATCTGTCAAGAGTGCGTGTCAAATGTGATAAAAGGTATGAAAAATGCACTCAGTACGCACAAACTGGATCTAGATTCTGCGCAGTAAAAAATTCCTACAGTCACCACATCTAAACCGTTGAACAAAGATCAAATGGGTCATGTCTCTACTTCATCAAATTGGGTTTTAAACGCAAACACAAAATACAAATCATCTGATCTTTATCCAACAACCGAGATACAGTCACTGCAAGAATTTTTACTGCATCAAATCCATTTCTGTAAAAACTAATTCTTATGGGACACTAATGGAAACTAAATTATGAATTCTTTCAAGAAGATTACTCTCCAAGTTATGAGAAAATTAGAAAGAACTAACCCACAATGCACTTTCATGGTCTCTTTTATATCAAAAGAAGCATCCCTTTCTTCCAGAGGAGGGTATCCACCAAAATCAGAGCCGCCCTCCGGTTCACTTGGAAACATATTTTCATTATGTGCATATGTGAGAGTGCGAAGTACAGGAGACTCTGATGGAGAAGTTGGCATACTAGCTATAGCTTGCTCCACAGGAATATAGCACACAGGACATGCTGAAAGGGAAAGAGTAAAAACCTGATCATCAAAATTCTAAAATGACTACAACTCAATCTGCACTGTATTCGATATTTATATCAGATGCTATTGCACAAATTCAAAACAGATACAGTTTTGTAAGTTAATAATTGAAAACAAGGTCAGACAGAAAATACAACAAAACAAAACTTACGGCGTGGTCCGGTACGTCTTCTATCAGCTGGTGGAGGAGGAGGAAATGCAAAATGGTCACACTGATGTCCCACAGTAGAGGATGCTCCTTTTTTTCCTTTCAAATTATATGAAGATCGTAAAGGGGAAACAGGAGGTTCCCTGAATGAATTTTTATGCCTACTTGTCAACGAAGTAGAAGAACTACTACCCTTTAACTTAGTTTCTATTGTTCCATCGACGCCTATAACTTTGTAGGTACTAAGGGCATAAGATCGTGTATCTTCAATTTCACTGGTGATGTTTCCACCTATAGTTCAACAGAACACCAAAAGCACACCATGAAACATACAGATTTGATAAACAAAAGTTACAAAGTTATACACACAAAGAAAGACATTTCAAAGTATGTCATAAGTCAAAACCAATATTACAAAACTAGTTTAATATATATGCACGGGCACAGCGTAAAAAACCAATCATATCTCGTCATAGTGTCATTTAGTTATTAGATCTCAGTCATCAATTTGAGATTGGTCAGTTCCCATTACACCTTCATAAAATCAGTACTAACCAATCTTTATCATTGATTCAACATTGGAGGCTGAAACCGACTCCGCACACAGTAACTGCGTGCAATCCAAATCCACATCTATGTAGCAAGATACGATCAATGTTGTCAATTTGGATCACGGAAAATAACAGTTTGTCAAATTCTGTTACGCATTAGTGCTATAGCGCTGCTACAACAACAACAACCAAGTCTTGTCCCACTAAGTGGAGTTGGCTACAAGGATCAAACTATGTCATAATGTTCTATCATAAACCATATTTCGATCTAACTCATTAATTTCTAGATCTTTCTTAATAGTTTCTCTTATAGTTTTTCTAGGTCTTCCTCTATATTCATAATTTGATATGGCTATCCTCCATCTGATCTACTCCCCTTACTACATATAGTGGCTAAATCGCCACGATATTCATAATTTGACGACATTTTGCACTAAATAGAGCCACCATGTTCATAATTTGATCTGGTTATCCTCCATCTGATCTACTCTCCTTGCTATACTATACATAGTGATTTGTTCAAATTCTGCTACGCAATAGCACCCCTATTTAACAACAGTAGATGTGATGTAATGATAGGGACACACGCACATACATTAAACTCTAAACACAAATAGATGCATGAACCAATGTAAAAGTAACAAACTAACTAACTAAAAGTCTAAAACTAACCTTTGTAAAGTGTAAAGCAACCAAAGACAAAAATGAAAAGGCCACAAAGAAGCATGAGAAGCATAGCAACTTTGCCACGACCAAGATGACGACAAATATACAAACAACTCCTCTCTTTCTCTTTGGGGTTATAAAGGAGCGTCTTCGAAGCTCTACGAACAAGCACCGGAACCTGCGAAACATTACCGTTTTGAATCAACTGCAGAGAACCATAGCTACCTGTTCGTAGACCCAATGACACTCCAGTCATCTCTCTCCTTTCAATTTCATCTCCTTTTCACCATCAAACCCACCACTGTAACAACAATCAAATCTACAAATCCTAAATCTCTTGAAAACAATAATGATAATAATAATTAACTATTGATGAAAGTTTAAATCTAAGTAGAAAATTTTAAATTTTCTTCATCATGTCACATTATACAAAAATTCGAAACCCCAGAAGCTACATTTGATTTCAAGCATTGAGAAGGGAAACCCACGAATGATTTCGGTTTTTGAGTGGGGTGGAAGGGTAAAAATGGAAACTTGATCGGAAAAGGGGAAGTGGGTCCCACTGAGACTCCGGGGAAGGATGAAGGGGAAATCAATGAACAGAATCTCGGCGGTTGAAGTTCGAATCGGAGAATTGGGGAATTGGGATTTGGAAGGAAGATGGAAGATGGAGATGGTGATGGATTGAGGTGTAGCGTGAATGGAGGGAAGAGAGAATGGAACACACTGTTTACATGAGAAACAACAAGATTTGCATTGTGTTTGTTTTATTGGGCTTTCATTTGGCCCAAATTAATGTAGCTACAAAAATATATGAATATTGGTTTTGAATTTTATTTTTTTTCTCGATGATGTGCGTGTAAATGTAGAGATTAATCTCTTGAGTCGGTAGGTCTGCAATAGATGAAAAATCTCTTTTCATAAGGGAAGAATTTACTTTGCAGTCTTACTGGCTCAAGAAAATTGACTACAAAAATTGATGTGTTCCCATGGTTGGAGTTGATCCCTGTAGTAAAGGTTTTGAATTTTCTACGCATAAGGGAAGAATTGAATTTGGGGAGATGGTACAATTTGTTAACAACACCTCCATGGATCGTGATTGTCTAGAGTATGAGATCATGTAGTTTCACGCATTAGTTAGTTTCGGTCTTTGATTTGAAATTGAGTGATCTAAAGTATATAGTCAATTTCATACAGTGAAGCAATATTAGTCGTAGATCTAGATCGAACGACTAAGAGTTTGTAACTATGTGATGTAGTTATATCGGGGAATTCAATCCCCACCCCAACATTAGTACTTTTCTTGTTGGAACCGCATGGGTGGGTTTGAGCCATGAATCTTTTTTATGAAATAAAGGCTAGGTGAGTTAGGTTTTCGAAACTCATTAGAGTCAGAGTATACCCCAAATTCAAAGCATTTTTACAAAAGTACTTACAAATCTCTAATTAAAAAGATTCGCACATCGACAATTGGAGTTAAACCCACATTTTTGTGGGACACAGGTCAACCACTTAAAAATTCAACCAACCTCTTTTATTACCATTAGTTAACTTATTTATTTCAACTACCCAATCTAATCTCATAGCCCTTAAAGCAGACCCAATTTAGAGTATAGGACTTTATTTGGTATTTGAGGTTGTAAGAATCTATCAACTTAGTCTCCTATTTTACCAATACCATTCGATAATCATTGTTATTTTTTTTACGGGTCGATAATCATATTTATAAGGTCTATAAACATTGTTGAAAAAAATAGGGCCTATAATGACATTAAGTTGACAGAAGAATTGACAATGTGATAAACCTATACCATTTTGAAATATCGACCTACTTTATGAAATTAATTATTAGAATAAAAGAAATCAAATGATAGTTTTTTTTTTTTTTTGGAAAGAAACAAATGTCAGTTTATGAGAAGTTCAAAAGTAGAGTCTAGGGCTGTGGATGGTATTTTAGAGAGAATTGTATCTTGGGCATCTTGTGAATGGTTGTGACTTGTGGAAGACAATTTGTAGGGGACGAGGTAGCAGGGTCCCTTGCCAAGGGCAAAATTTATTTACAAAAACCTACCCAACATGAAGTTATTGTAGTGGCATGTGAATTGTCATTGTGTGTGTTTTACGGAAAGGATAATAAAACAAGTTGACTATAAAGTGGAAAGCACATAAATGTGCTTAAAAATGCTTTTTTAAGCAACAAAGAATCTTCACCTAATTTACATTTAAATTAGAGTAGATTTTTACACAAAATTTAAAGTAAGAAACTGGAGTATAAGCAAAATAATAAAGTATATTAAAATTTGAAAAATGGTTCTTATTTGTTTTTTTTTTTTCTTAGTACTCTGCACCCTATTGTCATTATCATTATTAACAAAAAAATCACTTTTTTATTCATTAAATGAATGATATATATAGTCAATATTATAGTTTAGATACATCATTTATTCAATAAATCTAAAAAATAGTTTTTTTGTTTGTAAGAGTGACCGAAGGATATAGATTCTAAAGGATGAGTTTTGACGATTTGCAATTTGTTTGAATTTAAGTAATGTTCAACCAATGATCTTACAAAAAGAATTTAAACAATGAATATTTCAGTGAGAATTCGAACTCACATTCTCCAAAATGTTTTGTCTTCTATTAAAATTAATTAATCAATTGAGCTTAATTATTTGATTTTTAGTCCTTGTTATAAATGTATATTGAAATATAATGACTTAAAAATAGGGCATATAATATTAATTTAGGGATAGATTTGTAAAAATCTAATAAAGGTCACATAAAAAGCAAGATAACATTTATTTTTTGGAAGTGTTCTTAAAGCATTTGATAAGAAGTCTAAAATAGAATTTTATTTTATTCAATAACACATGAAAACATCAAAAAATAATTTTTTCTATATGAAAATTATCATTTTTTTTTCATTTTTGAATACTTAATAAGTGTTCTTAGAGCACAAAGATACTTGTTTGTTAGCAAGACCCTTATTTTAAAATATTTTTTCACAACTATGACAACATTTTAGGTAATTTCAAATAAAAAGCTATGACAACTTTCTACTATCTTGCCTCAAAATTAAAATGATCTACCTACCTTAGTGGGTTAATAAAGAAAGAGAAAATCGTCTCTTTTTGTTAATTTCACATAAAAGTTGAGATGTTTCAAGCACTAAACATGAATACACCTTTTTAAATTGAGATTTCGACTGCATTGTAAAAGTTTAATTCGTTCTCTTAAACTCAACCTTGTTGATAGAAAAATATTTCTTAAATCCAATGTATCACAACTACTAGCGTACTAAGCCAAACACATCCTCAAGTTTAAAGAAAATTACTTTTAAAATAAAAAAAAATTATGTGAGTGCATGAGTATCGAAATCCAACGCATTAAGAAAGAAATCAAAACCAAGAGTTGAACTCACACTCTTTACGAAGTATGACATCTAATCAATTAGATTAATTTTCGTTTGCAATCAAAGATAATTATTGGAAACACAGAGATCATTTATAAATTAGATTAATTTTGGTTAGCAAACAAACTATTTGGATTAATTCATTTACATAACCATATAAAAATATACAACTTGTGATTCAAAAGATAAAGTATCATGCATAGAGTTCAAAGAGTTATGCATAGTAATGTCATGTCTTGTAAGTCTATAAATATCATGTTTACGAGAATTAGTTTTGCCATCTAAAAGTTTAGCGACGTAATTTGTTGTCTGTTTGCTATATACTGTAAGTAATCTTTGATATGTATATATATAAATGAGAGAATTGTTAAAATAAAGAAAGATCAAAAGGTCTAATCTATCATCATGAAAAATGAGATCATCGGTCTTCGAAAAAAGATAACTTTTAGCAATTCAGCCACTTTTAAAACTATTCAAGTTGGTAGAAATAATTACATCATGACTAACTAGAGATGAAAAAGAAAAACATATCTTTGAAAGTAATTTTTGGGGAACGTTAGATGAAAAGACCATTTAGATGAAGTACAATAATGAGCTTAGTTGAAAACATGGTTTACTCACTCTAATGGTTGTATCCTTTGTCTCTTTCCCAACGACATATGTTAAACAAAAACACAAGATGCACATCATTTTTTTTCCACATCATTATGATAGTCATTTTTGAGTAGATTGATATTTAGCCAAACCATTAATTAGTCTCTGAAGTTGATGATGATTTTAGAGAATCAAATAATTCAAATTTGTCTTCATATACTTGCATATAGTGTGATTCCTAGACTCTAGTTTAAGTGTGTTTGAAAATGCACGAAGCATGATGCTTTATGCTCACCTAACTCTACAAATACAATTTCTATCTTTAAGAATATCAGTCATGAGAAATGTCAAGAAAACATATGGTCATCATGAAAAGTACAAATAGGGTAGTATATGGATTCGAATTGCTTGTGATCAATCAAAGCTTTATGTATTTCTGCGATCTTCGTATTTATGGTTGTCCGCATAAGATCAAACGGTCTAAATTTTAAGTATGTTTTATTCTTTTTATTAAATTTAAAAATTCGATCTTAAAGAGACTAAAACGGAAGGAAAAAAAAATTTATGGCATCGTGTTTCCCCGGCCAGAAGTTGGTTGATGTCATTTGCATTTCTTCCTCTAAAATCCATATGTTGTGGAATGGCAAAATCTTAAAAGAATTTACTACTTTGAAAGTATAAGAAAATGTGGCTCCCTTTCTCCTTATTTGATTTCTTTTGTATTGAGATTGGAGATATTATTTCAAATGGTTTCTCTTGTCATGATTACAGGGTGCAAAAACATGTTAGACTCCATAAGGGAGGAAAGGAACTGAGATTTATCATTTAGTAAAGAAATATCTAGAGTTTTTCCTTTTCATAATGTTGCATGAACTTTATATGGGGCAACACTAGTGAGCATAGAAAATGTCAACAATTTAAGGCATCTCCATCAGGGAACACCGGAAGCATAACTGGGTCTGTCTGCTTAGGCACCTCGAACTCAATGTCGATGGGTCATATTTTACCATCAATGGAAGCTCGACTAATGAGGGGCTCATCCGTGATGAATATGGTTAATATGTGTCTTACGTCTTCAAATAATCTTGCAACTGAACTGTGGACGATTCTTTTGGCCTCCAGCTTGTTCGATCCAAACATCTGCAATATGTGTTAATTGAATTTGATTACAAAGTATTAATGTATATATTCAATGTGACAATACTACCAACATTTCTTATGTGCAATACTTGCACACATCATCTGCATTATCCAGACTTCTAATATGCACCTTGAGCTACATCATACCGACTGAAATGCACTTAAATGTGCAGGCCTTCTTGCACATCAAGCTTATTATACTTCTTTTGACTTAGTTGTAACAATTTTTTTCCTTTGTAAGACATTCTCATTTGTAGTTATTCCCCTTGCATGAATTCCACCGATTTGGGGTAGTTAAACAATTCCATTAGTAGCAAAAATAAAAATAAAAAATAGTCATGTGACTTATTTATAGTCTTTAATGTACAAAATAAGTCTTTGATTTTGTTTACAAGTAAAGTTAACATATCCAAGAGCATTTGGATGAGATGATAAATAATTTCTTTCAATTTAATCAGAAGTTCTGGATTCAGATCCACTCATAGAAATACAACAGTGTCAAATCACTTGAAAGAGTGCAATTATACGCATATGATACCCATTAAAAAAAATTAAGTTCACGTTTCTTATATCCTAAATATTAAAATGATTAACTCAACCTTTTTAAAATTATTATGACTTTAGACAATTAGAGTACGGTGGCTGGGATGTTTTCTTTAAGATGGGGGAATGAGGTCATGCGTGGAGATGGAGGAGGAGGTTGTGGGTGTGGGAGGAGGAGGCGGTATTGGAGTGTTTGCATTTATTTCACAACATTGTTTTGCAGTCTGAAGTTTCTGACAGGTGGCAGTGGAACCCCGACATTGAGGGGGATATACTGCGTGTGGCACTTATCAGATCCTTACTACTCAGGATCCTCCTTTAGTTGATGTCACGAGAGATCTCCTTTCAAATAAGCAGGTACCCCTGAAGGTCTCTATTCTTGCTTGGAGATTGTTGCGTGACAGGCTGCCAACAAAAAATAACCTTATGCGGCGTGGCATTATCCAAGCGGACAACATTAGGTGTGTGGTGGGGTGCGGGTTCGATGAATTAGCATCTCATCTTTCCCTACATTGCGATTTGTTAGGTTCCTTGTGGCAGCATGTCAGGTCTTGGATTGACGTTTCAGGTGCTGACCCTTAAAATATTCATGATCACTTTATCCAATTTACGCACTACATAGGCAATTCGAGAACTCGCAGTTCATTTCTTCAGATTATTTAACTTATGTGCATTTGGCTAGTTTGGACTGAACGTAATAACAGACTCTTTAATAACATTCAAACTCCCATTGTACAGCTTCTGGAAAAGGTTAAAGATAATTCTTTTTTGTGGTTGAAAGCTAACAAAGCCACTTTTCCATTTGGTTCTCACAGATGGTGGTCGGACCTGTTGCTTTGTTTGGATATCGACTGACCATTGTTTTGTATTTTTATGACGGATTGATTGCACCTTAGTGTGGTCTCTTTAGTACACCTTATGTTAAAGATGAGCTATTGTTATTGTTAATATATTTCATTTTGATTTCTTAAAAAAAAAAGTAAAACGATATAGTGTAATTTTTATTTCCGCTAACATTAAAATAGTCATTTTTTCTCAACCTCTCTCGCGTTTTCTCCCGACCCCCATCTCTCGGCTGCGCACCGCCACACACATGAGTAACCACCACAAATCCAACATACATCTATTATTTATACTTTAGTTATCCTTTCTGGACAAGAATTCAACGCTATCAAATCATCCAATTTCTATAATTACTTGATCAATCAATTTAAAAAACTATTTTAAAGAATCACACTAAAATTATATTTTTCGCATAATTTTGTTTTTATTTTATTAGAGACATATTTTTATTATGAGAGCCGAGTCTTCAATTTTACAGGAACAACTGTGAGAACCATGTTTGAAATAATAACTTTATTTTTTATTTTTTACATTATATTTACTTTAAACAAATCGATGATAGAGCCAGACTGATATACATATAATAAGGAATAGTGAACTTGGATAACACAACACAAGTAAAGCAAGCATGCCCCATAATACCCTTTTGGTATGAGTATTTGACTTTGTGTGGTTATAATTAAAACAAAGTTGGGATTGTCCATTACGTTATGTACAAACCATGATGTTTATGCTGGTAAAATAAAATAAAATACACAATCAAATGTTAGACCCCATGAAGACACAAAAATACACAAAGGGGCCATAATAAACCATCCCTATTAGACTATGACTTAAAATAAGACCCCACCTACTCGTTACATGTCTCAATTACATAAGGCAAAGACATAAATTTCACCTATAAATGATTATTTAGAAAACTATTCATTATTAAATTACCACAGACAGCTATTGTGAGGTGGGTCATGGCAAAGGGAAGTTCATATTCAAAATGTCCATATCCTTTCTTGTGTTATTTCTTGACTTCTTGGAAGGATTCATTTGGTTCACATTCTCATGTCCTTATTGGGTTCTCTCCATTTGGACTTAATATTGTGTAGTCACTTCTCCCTGATTTTGTTGTCTAGTTACTTGTATATTCCAATCCAATGAACTTCAAGGTTTATTTCGTTTTTGAGATCTAGCCAATTGTCAATAGAAAATTGATCATTTTTAGTGGTACCACGAATATTTTTTATGGATGGATAGCCGAATAACTTATCCATATATGATATTTGATTAATGTTGGTTCAATTTGTCAAAGTAGAACGAATGTGTTAGAAGGTAGCAAATGAGTGAGTTAATTGTGATGATCATACTTAGGGGATATACCCGTTATTTATATTGTGGCTTTGAAGTGATGCAATCCGAATTGTTTTTATCATTGCTCCTCATGTTGTATTGAACAAGTCTATAATGTTATATAAATTGAATCTCAGATAGATAGACGACGATACCTATCTGATTTGAATATATTTTATGATTAAGAACGGTGGAGAACATCAATGCTTCTAGAATTTCGATGTAAAATTGTATTATCAGTATGACGTTAGAGGTAGATTATCGTGTTGCATCATCCGTTATGCCGAGACGAGCACCTCGAATATTCTTAGTGTTGGACCTCACTCTTGGATCAATCTGATACTTTCAAAATGGCTTTTCTCGATATATGATTGAGTTGGACCTTTCAGGCCCATAACATAATGTGGTTTAGAAATGTGTTGTTTTGTTAAAAGAAATTGCACAAACAAATGGGAAGAGAGAAAAATAAAGGGTCTCACCAACAATTTTGAAGTTAACATTGTATAATAACTTTTAAAAAGTTAAATGCACGACTTTTAAGACTTACATTTTTATATCGAGTTCTTTAACCTATGTCCTTATTCCTTGAGAACACATGTTACTATTGGAAGGAAAAAAAAAAAAAGTAACGGTTTTTTAAATCATTGCAATTCAATAACGGTTTGGTAAAAATAAATATCTGGTGTACTTTTAATACATTTTTTTATACCATATTTTATATAACGGTTTGTACTTTAGCATACACATGTGATGTCAATTATTTTACGGTAGTTTTTTTTAAATCATTGCACTTGAATAAAATTAAACCATTTTAAAGCTATCATATAAATTTTGTTCAAAATTTGAAACTAGCAATTTCTTTGATAATTTTTTAAAGCATAGGACTGTATATAAACTTAATTTTGAATTTGATATTAACATGAGAAATTTTGGCTAAAAGGTAAATTAGTAAAAGTAGGAGTGAGCAAATAATGTAACAAAATACAGTGCATGTTAAACAAAAATGAAATTTCTATAGCAGTGTAAGTTTTTCAGAGAACATGTGCTAATGTTTCCTATCCTAAATTCAGAAACCAAAAGAATGGTAAAAATGGGAAACAAGTTATATAAGTTGGGTGAGATGCCCCAAAATGGAAAACGACATGTCAATGGATTTGTTAAGCCAAAACGATCCAAGAATATTACTTATCTATTTTTTTATCTATAAAAACAAAAGAACTTGATTGCAAATGCAATCTTGACCGTATGATGGTAGGAAAATCCAAGGGTCAACCGTATTATAAGGATGAACGGGACCCACAATTGTACTTAGTGTATAGATTTTACAGTGTATCTGTAAAGTAACTGCGTCAACCCAACAAATAACAAAGTTATAAAAAGTGTTCTGAGGTTAAGAGCAGTGGAAAAGGCAACGACTTTGAATGACCTAAACAACCTTCACTTCCTTACTTTGTATTGAAATATTCAATTTGCACGCTCCCTTTCATGCATGTGACACCACGCACATGTAATAATGTCATTTTTTTCCATTCAAATATAGCCAACAATCTAGACTCACGTAAATTTGAAAGGGTTTTACTAACCAGTATTCTCAGGACAATGATTAAAGATTTTATAAATAAAAACTTTATTTTGTAAATATAAAATATTATTTTAGATAAAGTAATGATTATATTGGGAAAAACAAAACTCAAATCTCACGTCGAATAGATAAGATTATTGATAAAAGTTTATAAAAATGAGTCAATTCTCACCTTACAAGTCAGTTTTGTAAAGATGAGTTAGACCCCAAATTTTAACATGGTATCATTGTTTTTCGAATTCAAGGGTCACCTACCTATTCACGCACCAATTCCAAAGATTGTTGGGCGTGAGGCGTGTATTGGGAGAAACAAAACTCAAGTCTCACATAAGATAGATATGACTTTTCATAAGAGTTTATAAAAAAGAGGCAATCTTCATCTTGCAAGCCGGTTTTGTAAGGATGAGTTAAGCCTCAAATTTCAACGGATTACACAATTTTTATTTTTATTTTATAAAAAGTTACTTGTTTTGGATGCTTAACCAGTGTCCCAAAACATAAATCAATGTCCATAGAACTATCAATTGAGTTGCACTTGCGAGACTATGTGATTTTATTTTATGTACTTGTGGCGATAAGCAGTGCAGTTTATATCGGGTTGACGGAAAATTCATTTGATCTAAAAATAAATTATATGTTGTTCAACTTTAGATGACTAATTTAATTACTTTTACCGAAGCCAATTTAATGCAATTTAATTTATTTCGGAATTGGGACATTCAAAATTGTAAACTTTTTATTTATATGGGTTTTTTTTAACAAGTAAAAATGATTATATTAACAATAACAGAGAGTCCTTGGTAGCACAAGATGTGTCAAGAAGAAACTCAAAAGTTTACAGCCAAACAATAGTAACCAAAGAAAACAAAAATAAGTTAGTTGATGCCCATACAAACAAAATGGCTCGACCACCACATATGAAAGTTTGAACAAAAATTGATATTATAAGCTTTCAGCCACCAAAAAAATGTGACTTGACTTTTTCTAACAACTGATGAATTGTATTTTCCTTATTCTTGAAATTTCTATTATTTCGCTCATTTCACAGGACCCAGACACAACATAACCAAATAATCTGCATGAAAGAATGGCGTGCTCGTGTTCCCGAAGAGAGTCTGGATCGACTTATGAGATGCCCATCCAATACCTAACCAAGCTCCAAAGGGGGGTGAAACAAGGACACGGTAGAAATAAATGGTGAGCCGTCTCTAAGTCTGCGCAACCAGTAACACATAATTGAGAGTCATGAAAAATATTATCGCGCGTCACCAAATTATCTTTAGTCAGTAGCCTGTTCCGAAAGAGTCTCCAAGCCAAAATAGAAACCTTCAAGGGAACCTGTCTGTGACAAATGATATATGAGGTAGCTGCAACATTATAAGACTCTTGACTAGTGAGAAATTTATACACACCCTTAATCGAGTAGCCACCGCAATGATCATACCTCCACTACCACTGATCCATAAAATTAGATTGCAAAGAAATATCATGAAGTAAAGTCCTACACTCCTTTAACAATTCCTCCTCCCATGCCTACAACCGACGACGCCACTGCCAAGCCGCACCTCCTTCCTCCCACCCTAAACCACACATATATGCTATCGTACTCAACTTATTCCCTGGCAAGTCGAACATGCGGCTAAACTTCACATAAAAAGGAACTCCTCCTAACCACAGGTTCGTCCAGAAAAAAGTATGTACATCATTACCAACTCTTGTCTTATTTATATGAGTATGGTTAACAAGTGCCCCAAAACACTCTTTAAGCATTCTAAAACAAGAAATTATTTTTTAAAAAAGTTAAATATTTCAATTTTCAATACATAGATACACACATTTTCATAAACAATTACTCCCCTCGTACCATAATAAGTTAGTCATTTGCAAAAAAAATTATCCCAAAATAATTGACACATTTCGCTTTTCAATAGTATTAATAATTATTTGTTTTCAATTATAATTTTAATTAATATTACTTTCATCATTCCCAATTCAATATACCATACTTTGCATTTATAATAAATAATGCACTAATACTTGACAAAACACTCAAAATCAATTTTTTTCTCTCTCACTCTCTTTCACTTACATTTGTTCTTAATATGCGTGAAACGAACAAAAGACCCACTTATAGTGGGAGGGAGGGAGTAACACTCATGGTCTTTAAAAAGTGTCTCGAAGACACTCGTTAACACCTCCCTATTTATATTAATATTATAAAGACACCGATAAAATAATGTATTTGATGCAAAATATAAAATATCATATTTAAAAATGATACAATGACATGGAAAAATAATGAATTATGTTTGCGACATGTGTCATAGTAAAAAAGAAGATTAAATTAAACTAATAAATAATATTAACAAATTAAATACAAACAAGTAATATATCAATGCAATGTTGCTTACAAATAAAAAAAATATGTGTACAATTTGATTTGGTTTTGAAAAATCAATCTAAAATTCAACTTAAGTAGTTTTCACAAAAGAACATCAAAACTCTTAAAAAAAATATTCGATTTTGCAAGTTTTTTTTTTTTAATTTAAATCGGTTTAAATTTAAACACTTATAATAATTTGTAATATCATTAGTTTAATAAAGTGTTTTGCAGTGAAGTGGTACATATAATAAATAGTTAGTTTTGTAGTGTCAAAATAATCAAGCATCAAAGTCCCTTTCAATTTGGAAATGAATAGTATATTATGAGTTTAATATATATTATGAACCTATAAGGATCAACCTAACTAAAGTCCAATGATTGTAAAGAGGAGGTCCAATTATTAATTTTCTAATAAAAACTAGTTAGTCAAGATGCACACATTCACAATCTTTGTTAATAAGGTGACAATAAATATACATTATATTTTTTTATAAGTTAATGGCTAAAAGTTCACTTTTAAGATGAATAAGGGGAGAATTTAAAGTTCGAATTCCGACTTTACATATAAAATATGATATTTTTACCAACCGAACTAAGCCCACAATGGCTTAATATTTTTTTAGAAAATATCATGTGCAATTTTTGTTTATGAAATGATATTTTCTATGCAAAATTACACTTTTAGTCCCTTAACTTAATTTTAGGTAACAATTTGGTCCTTTATCTTCTTTTCATTTCAATTTGGTTCTTTTTATCCATTTTCATATACATTTTCAAGTTTCAAATCTAATATTCTTATGCAAACATAGACGAGGATCATAGATTTGAAGACTGAAAGACCATAAGAAAATAAAATCATGAATTTTAAGCTTAAAAATTCATATGAAAATGGACAAAAAGGATCGAATTGAAATGAAAAATAAAGATAAAAGACTAAACTGTTACCTGAAATTAAGTTAAGGGACTAAAAATGTAATTTTGCTTATTTTCTAAAACACAAAAGCCGATAAATAGCTATTTCATTTACAAAATGATTATTAATCTATTGATCTAGAAATTAAATGTATCAAAATGAATGTCCTAGAAAGTTCTCTATAATATTTTTTTTTTTGTGTTAACCTAGTTTCTATTTGGTGGAGTTCGTTAACAATTTGAGTCCAACTTAGTTAAATATTGTGTTTTTCTACCAAAATAAAAAATAAAAGTTATTTTGTTTCTAGGATTTAATACCTTTCCTTTTCCCATTACCCAAAAATAATACTCCCTCCGGTCCAATTTATAAAAGAACTTTTACTTTTTAGATTCATTAAGTAATTGATGTATGTTGTCTAAAATATAAGCCAAATATATCATTTATACAATGAATCAAAAAAGTCAAAGTTTTCTTATAAATAGAATCGGAGGGAGTATTCCCTTCTGTCAAAAAAACTTTTTTTTCCCCTGTTTTTTCCATTTTCTCTTCACATTATGCCGATTTTTTTTTTATAAAAATTATGCCAATTTTTAACTCATGAACAAAAATGATTATGTCAGTTTTGGCGCGTGAAGATACGGTAGTAAAAAGAAGAACGTGTTGATGCGCTGTGTTTACAGAAAGCTGCACTGCAGGGGACAACCTCTCTTCATAACTTAAATATGCGCCGCGACAACATTCAATTATATATATTTTTCCTATGTTTTTTAATTTTTACACTTAATACAAATATACAATAATAATTTTTTAAGAAATGATATTTGAATAGTTATTTTTTTAATTTTTGTAACAATTTTCTCTCTTATATTTACATTATGTTTTCATTATCTCTTTATTATTTTAGTTTTTGTGTCAATATCTCATTTTCTTTATAAAATTTTGGTTGTTTAAAAAATTATCGTATAAATAGATGAGCAAATATCATAACTCTTATTATTTTTTATACCTCATAATTTTATAGCAACTCAATTAAATCTAGATAAAAAAAATTCTCATTTAACTCTCTTCTGTTATCATACCGGATACAAAGTAGTTTGTTACTTCGTTATAATGAGTTGAGACTCGAGATTATTCATCGTATATATAAAAACGTTAGAGATCAATTTTTTGTGTGAATTCGATATCCTTTATGTGTAATAGATGAATTTTTGGTATGTACTGAATATTCGTCAAACCAGATAAAATAGTTCTTTTGACGTTACCCCTGTGGTTTTTAGAAAAAATGCATGTGAATCATCGAAATTCGACCGAGAAGTAAACAAAGTGTTGTTAAAAAATTAAATTTAGGTTTTTTTAAACAATCCGTCGTTTAACAAACGTTGATATTATTTTTTAATCAAAATTAAATTAAATTAAATTAAAAAAGAAATTGTGAGGGACCGATATGAATCTTAATTTTTAATTTTTTTTACAAAAAAGATGAATCTTAATTATTTTTTTTGAAGAAAGAAGAAGAAGAATCTTAATTCTTAACTAGTAGTATTATTTTTATATACTCCTATAGTAGAATATAATTAAATTATGTACATTAATCTATGATTTTTTTACTACGTTAGTTGTTCCATTGCTTCATCTTCCAAAACACACTCCCACGCTTCTCTCAACTCCGTTTCTTTGCCCTAGATCCATGCTTTCCTTCTTCAACCCCTTCATCATTTTTCAACTTTTCAACAATACCCTTTTTCATTTTTCCCATTTTCGTTCTTCCAAAACCTTCTTCTGCTTCATATTCATCTCATAAACCCTTCAAATTTCCCACTTTTACTTGGTTTTGAAGAGGATCTGGTTGTTCTAAATTTCAAGTCTTTGGTATCTTATTGATTTGTTTTTTCACTTTTGAAATTGTTATACTGTGTAAGTTACTCTCATTGGTAGTTTTTTGTTCAAGTGGGTTGAGTAAAGTTATGATTTTTGAGATTTATGTGGTTTGATTTGTTGAATTTGAGGGTATCATAGTGGGTAATTGGGTTTTTAGAGATGGGTTTTGTTTTTTGTTTGCTGATTTGTCACCAAATTTGAGATTGGATGATGAATACTTGGTTACTACTGTAGTTGATATTGTGTACTTTTTTTTCTTCATTTGTGTGAGATTTAAGATTAAGATTTAAGAAGAATTGTTACTTAGTTTGTTGGTTAAATTTAGTAGGATAGGATATTGGAAATGTTACCGAGGAGTGAACATTGATATTTTGGAGATTGGTTTTGTGGGAAGAAGTGATTTGTTGTGTATAATGGGTTGCATGTGTTGCAAACCTTCTGCAATCGAGGATAGTAAGGATAGCCCGAGGGAGCGTTTATCGAACAAGCCTGTGTTGGATTCGCGTGTGTCTAGAGGAGCTTCATCGAGGAGGGAGGAAGCGTATAGGGTGAAGGATAGAAATGATAATAACAATGATGCTAGAATGGCGTTGATTGATAAGCATGGGCAAGGGAATGGTTCTGTTAGAGTTCATGGCGATAATTTTGAAAGAAAGAGGGAGAAAATGGAATATGTTATTGCTCCACATCCGGGGATTGGTAGTGTTCCTAAGGCTATGGAAGGGGAGCATGTTGCGGCTGGATGGCCGTCATGGCTGGCAGCAGTTGCTGGTGATGCAATCAAGGGATGGCTGCCACGGCGCGCAGATTCTTTTGAGAAGTTGGATAAAGTATGACTCTTTCTATTATTTGGCTGCTTAATTACATTGTGACGATGTTTTGCATTGATGCAGTTAATCTATTTTCACTTCATTTTCTTGTTAAATTTGCAATGGCCTGTAGTGTTTTGATTTAAATATTTAAAAAGTATCAAATTCATTTTCTTTAATTTGTTTGATGTCAACTTTCCTTAAGCTTTTTGCCTCCTTTTTTCATTCAATTATCTAAATTGCAAAATCTACTCTATGCTCATGGTGGCATTTGAATTTGAAATGATAATGGTGATTACTTTGTCATTCATTACTGCATCATATTGGTTGGACTGAAGTTACTACCACTTATGTTATGTTTGTGTTTTATGATGAAATTAAGTTAGAATATACTAATATATGACTTGTCTACTTGTAGCTTTTAGATATTTCTAAAGTTACAACTAAAGTTTAAACCTTGATTTCTTGTTACATCAATGTGAAAGTTACCTGTATGCTGTTTTGTTATGAATGATAAAAATTTCCTCTCTATCATGTGCAGATTGGCCAGGGAACTTATAGTAATGTTTATAGAGCTCGTGATCTTGAACAAAGAAAGATTGTTGCTTTGAAGAAAGTGAGGTTTGATAATCTTGAGCCTGAGAGTGTTCGCTTCATGGCAAGGGAAATTCACATTCTACGTAGGCTTGATCATCCAAATGTCATAAAACTGGAGGGCTTGGTCACATCAAGGATGTCGTGCAGCTTATACCTTGTTTTTGAATACATGGAGCATGACTTGGCCGGGCTTGCATCACATCCTGGACTGAAGTTTACAGAATCGCAGGTAATTTCAGAAGCTTCTTATTGTTCATTTTACTAGAAATGTAACCTATCACATGATTCGGGAATACACTGCCACTGATTTTTCGTTAATGTGATATTCAACCGTTTTATTTTATTTCTGTTTTTTCTTTTCTCTCTCAATTTCTTCTATCTGTACGTATAAGCCAATATAATAATAAGCTTATTGTTGTATGAGGAACTTCCTATTTCTGAAACAAATGCACTGAAATTTAATTTGTTATTGGAACTTGGCAGGTTAAATGTTATATGCAGCAACTTCTACGTGGACTTGATCACTGCCATAGCCGTGGTGTGCTGCACCGTGACATTAAGGGTTCCAATCTTTTGATAGACAACAATGGAGTATTGAAAATTGCAGACTTTGGTTTGGCGAGCTTTTTTGATCCCAATCTAAATCAGCCACTGACAAGCCGAGTTGTCACTCTTTGGTATAGGCCACCTGAACTTTTACTCGGAGCTACTTACTATGGTACTGCGGTAGATTTATGGAGTACAGGTTGCATACTTGCTGAGCTGTATGCCGGCAAGCCTATTATGCCTGGTAGAACTGAGGTATGTACACTTAGATGTTCACATTCAAACATTGCATTTTGTCATTGACTATGGTATATGGTGCATTGTGAATGTCTTTCCTTCAAAAATTGTAAGAATAAAATTTAGATTTACAACCAGTGTATTGCACGTTATGGCTTTTCAAAATTCTTCAAAAACCAATTAGACTGTGTTAACAAGAAAATTATTGGTTGTTGTTGAAAATACACTAATACATAAATATCGTCTTATTTATAATATACTACCTGTTCTTTTGTGGTCTTGTGCATGAAGCTTGCTTCTACAATTAAATTATTTGCAACTACAATTTTGTCTTGTAGGTGGAGCAATTGCATAAAATTTTTAAACTTTGTGGTTCGCCTTCCGAGGACTATTGGAGAAAATCAAAATTGCCTCATGCAACGATATTTAAGCCTCAGCAACCCTATAGGCGCTGTGTTGCTGAAACATTCAAGGAATTTCCTGCACCTGCAATAGAATTGATAGAGACACTTTTGTCCATAGACCCTGCTGATCGTGGAACTTCAGCATCTGCTTTGATTAGTGAGGTGTGAAATTTTTTAGTGTCCTTTATTTTGTTTAGTCTCTTCTTTCAATGAAATGAATTGTCACAAATGCAGGTTTTTTTTTTTTTTTTGAAAGAGCAATCATAGATTGATTTGATGTTATATTGGTGCATATATGCTTATGTTGTGAACAAATTGTTTAATGGACTATGCACTGGTTGTGTAAAAAAGTTTTACATAATCATCCAATCCTATCTCATCCGTTAGATATTTGTTGAGATATTTAAGGAAGTGATATAACACGGTGGCTACATGGTGAGATATGATTTGATGAAATGTATACACAGTCATTAAACTCAAACAAATCCACGCTCCTGCATTGTCTCTTTATCACATGTATTCCTGAAAATAAATATGTATATGAGCAAAGTCATGTGCATATCACTTATTGGTATTATTCAGTATCTCTGGCACAACTGAAGTTTTGCACCGTTTCTTTGGTTGTAGAATATTGTTTTCAAACTTACTTATGCATTGATGCTAACTATCTCCTTTTGTTTTACTTGCAATTCAGTTCTTCTCAACAAAGCCTCTACCTTGTGATCCTTCAAGCTTGCCGAAGTATCCTCCAAGCAAAGAATTTGATGCTAAAGTACGGGATGAAGAAGCTAGAAGGTATGTGCTAAAGTTTGGTGTGGAATTGTAGTTGTATATTTTCATTATTGCCAGTGTACTAATAAATATTGAAGTTCGGAAGGGTGCCTCTGTATCTGTACTCCTTGAGTGTTGTTACAGTTCAGTGTTAGCATTTTTGTTTATGGTTTTGGTCATTATGTTTGCAGACAAGGGGCAGCAGGAAGCAAGGGTCAGAGACATGATCCTGAGAGAAGAGGAGTACGGGAATCTCGAGCTGTTCCTGCACCTGATGCCAATGCTGAACTGGTAGTGTCAATGCAGGTAAAATCATTGTTAATTTCGATATTGTCACAACTTGTTCATTTGTGGATTTGTCATTGCTGTTTATAGATGATATTGTTCTGTTTGCTGAAATCAAACATCCTTTCAAGTGCATATGTCTTTTTGATAAACACCAAGATCAGTTAGGTCTCTCAAATGCATCATATATATCATCTGGATGAACTCTTCCTTTATGCGTCAAATAAGTATGTGTATGGCATCTTAAGATAAAATGATGAAGATCTATCTCATTAGGCCGGGTGCGTTTAAACTGAACAATAGACGGAGGTTACAGTTTTCTTGGACATTTATAAATTAATTCTTAGAGGAAGATTTTTTTTTAAACATCTGTTATGATTTTACAACTTGCTAAATCCTTGCAATAGTCAACACCGAACAAGGTGAAACTTGTTATAAGCTACTACACACTCTTCTACTGAGTCCTTCCATCTCGTGTAAATTTTGTTATGGTTTTCCTCTTTTACTGAATATTTATATTATTTTCCTGATTACTGAATTTCTTTCATTTTCCTTTCTGGAATACCTTGCTCCTCTTTGCATCCTGTTTAATCATTCATTTTTCTTTTCGTACAGAAGAGACAAGGTCAGAACTATTCTCAAAGTAGGAGTGAGAAGTTTAACCCTCATCCTGAAGACGCTGGTTCTGGTTTTCCCATTGAACCCCCTAGACCATCCCAAGCTGCAGAAGCAAACGTGGATCCCCAGGCAAATCAACATAAAAGAGCCTCTCATTCGGGTCCACTTACTCACCGTGCTGCATGGGCGAAAGCTGGAAAGAACCAGGATGACGCTCCAAAGATTTCAGTGGGTGGTGACTTATCTACAATGTCAGGCTTAGTTGCAGCCAGGAGGAGTATGCTGTCTGACGATCGCAGAGAAAGTTCTGGTTCATCACAAGTCGAGGCTCCAAAACTAATTACCAGGTTCCCAGGATCCTTCAAGGAGGCATCTGAATCATTGATGCAACAAAATCAAAATCAGAAGCATCATGTACATGCTTCTCAAAAGGAAGATGCGAAAGGCAGCAACAAAGACCCAAATAATGTAAGCAGCTGGACTTTCTCCCTTCCCTACCTTCTGTGTCTACACACACACACACACGCGCGCGCGCGCGCGTACACAAACATCTTTGTATATTTTGTTGTTTTGGGATCTTGTTTGAGAAAATGTTTTCTATTTTCATTTTTTGGTTCAGTTTTTGGTCTTGTTTGGATAAATAGTTTAAATTAGTGGTTATCATATAAGTGCTTATGTATAATCTATTTCTATAACAAACAGTAAAATAAAGTTAAACTGTTTTCATATAAGCTGTTTTTATAAGCTATGCTGGAGAGCTTATGAAGTAAGTTGTAAACAGCTTATAGACATGCCTTAAGTTATTTTCATATGCTTTCTCAAATAGTTACAAGCGGTTATACCAATAGATAATAGATAAGTTCAAATAAGTCAATCCAAACAAGTCCATAATTGCAAAACTGCCTTGGTTTTGCTCTATTTCTTATTTTTGAAGATTTGTATTTGTATAGAACAGGTCTTTTTTTTTTCTCCACTGTTTTCGTATACAAATATTTGAAATTATGAAACAGTGAAAATAAAATAGGAGACACTTTTGTAATTAAAAGTGTAAGAGAGAAATAAACACAATGTTTTCTCCAATCAAACATGATTTTGGTTAAGTTTGGTCTCAAATGTTTTGGTCTTGTTTTTTAAGTTTGGTCTCTAAATGTTTTGGTCTTAATTTTTTTCTTTTCACAATGTTACAGGTTGGTTATGGATCTAAGGGTTATAAAATTCATTATTCCGGTCCATTGCTTGTTCCATCAAGCAACATGGATCAGATGTTGAAAGACCATGACCGCCAAATTCAAGAAGCGGTCAGAAGAGCACGTCTAGACAAGGCAAAAATGCGAAGACTCCAAGCTGAAGGGAACCAGATAAACAATTCATTATTTGTTTCTGGTCGTTGAGCTGTAGAATCTGATGCACCAAAAAAGCATCATTAAGATTAAGAATACATTTTTATTTTCCCTTTTTGCCTTTGTAATTATTCCTCAGATCAATGCACCCCTTGGCCATGTTAGGTAACTCCATAGCACATCACATCTATTTTATTTCCACTTACAGATGCAATTTGTATGGCCTCTTGTAAAGCTTTTAACAACCTTGAGCTGCAGAATATTCGGGGACGATGTCTTCCTTATGTTTAACTTATGATAAAGTAATTAATTATTATTGGGAAGATGGCTTGGCATGTGTATGCATTCTTCTCTCTTTTATCGATCATGAGTACCCGAGTTTACTTATCTCCGACCAAATTTCGGATTACTAAGGCCTTTTTTGCTTTGGTAATCAGAGGTTTAAGACCAAAATGAAATCTTTCTATTTTTTTTACTTATTCTACTATTGCTTCAGCAGCATTGGGTTGGTGCATGGTTGCGTCCAGCCATTTTTGATGTGGTAAACTCACTTGTCTTTGTTTTGTTACTAATCTAAATTGTAAGGGGAATTAGCATCAAAATTTCAAAGCTTTGAGATACATGCAATCATGTGTGACATTGAATCTTTTATGAGGGTTATTAGTTGTCTTTGCAAATAATAACAAAGTATACCTGAAAGTGTTCGGAAGCTAATGTGATTTGCATGAATTTTTGGTCAAATGGGAATACGATAAAAGGGTGAAATTGCTGGCTTCTTATATATTAGATTAGATTAGATTAGATATTAATTGGACCAATTATTTAGCTCCCAATTGTGTGGCTATTGATTATTTTTGATTCAGTATTTTTCTGCAAATTGGGTCTTTCCTGCCATCATTAATATTATGTTGTGCCCTTAGTGAAAATTTGATGTAAATTCTTTAAGCAATGTCTTGGATTCAGATTTTATACTAGTTTTTTAAGAGAATTTTATACTAGTGTTTGCTATTAAAGATGGTCAATTAGGATGGTTGACGAAAATTAGTACATGACAACTGATGAATACTTTGTACTGATTACATATAGTTGCTGAATTTTTTTTTTCAAATTACTTTCTAACAAAATCTTTCAAATTTTATGTGTGTATTTGGATTGAGGGTTTAGGAAGGGGAGGACTCGCTTTTATTTTTTAAATTATGAACAATGTAAAATGATTTTTTGAAAATTGAATTAACAATATGATAAATGATCATATAATACTTCAAAAACACTTAATTTATTTTAAAAAATGTTTTACATTGTTCGTAATTTAAAAAATAAAAATGAGTCATCGCCTCCCTTCCCCTCCTAAACCCTCAATCCAAATACATCTTAAGACTTTTCTTTGCTTGCTCCAATTTGGGTCAATTGGTTGATTCCAAATTCTAAGCCTTTCCCAAGTCCTTTGATGGTTGTTAAACAGGCCCTTTAGATTGCTCACATGCCCCTCAATCTTTGGGTCTTAACTTCAAATCGACTATTTTTTGTGTGCAAAGTGTAAACTGCTAACTTCCGATCGGCTTTTTAAAAAAATGTGAGTAATTTGAAGGGTCTATTAAGCAATCATCAAATCCTTTTTACTAAATAATCTCCAATATTTCTTAAAAGTACACATCAAAGTTGTACAAATTGTTCGAAACTACACATTCAAACAATACAAATTTAATTATTTTCATAAAAATATACATTCAACTAATGTTGTAAGTAGAGAAAGTAGGATCAACATCCCATAGTCAAATTGAGATGAAAATGTTTGAATGTTTGATAGATTATTAAAGAACTAAAATAAAGATATCCTCAATTTTGCTTTTGACCATATGAAGCAGAAGAATAATTAGGAAAATAATAAAATAAAGAAAACTTATTTTTTTTAAGGAAAAGAAAACTAACTATATAGCCTTTAAATGAACGGTCAGTAAATTGTTTGGGAGTCCGAAGGAGCGTAAGAAACAACCACAAACTGTTGCTACAAGACCACCGAAAAAAGACGCTTAATCTCTACCAAAATAAAGATCAATAACATATTTAAACCTTATTATTATTTATTTTTTCTATAAAAAAATCAAATTCAACAAATTAACAATGCTACCTGCACAAGCTATGCAAAGAAGTACAAAATGACAACATGTCTAATGGCTGTACTTACATAATCTATGATATAAAATATTGTACCATAAGTTTGGAATAATTTAGGTTTATTCTCCTAAAAATAGATGAAATTATATCTATTTCGTGAATGGTGAATTATATAAGAACATAAAATAACAACCATACCTTGTGCCGGGGTTTTTATGGTGCTCTAAACATGCAGAACCATCATGTGAAATATAGATATAGTAGTATTATTTATTGTACAATAATAAATGTGAGAGAAATAAGAGCCACACTTTAGGTCCCTTCATTTGGGATTTGGTCCTACCAATGGATCCAATATTTTAAACTCAACATAAGAAATGGATAAAAGTATGGAGGAATCAATAAACAAAACAAGAAAACATAAGAAGAGAAGAGGCAGGCAGATGCATTTATTAGAGTTTCTTATTATTGGTTTTGTTGTCTGTCTCATAACATCACACAGTTCTCAATTCCAACGTTGTGGTCCGAATCAAAACACGAGTACCTTTTACATTGATTAATGTACTACCATAGTTACACTTACACACAACACAACATTGTTTGTAC
The DNA here is from genome assembly GCF_003473485.1 of Medicago truncatula. Taxonomy (NCBI): domain Eukaryota; kingdom Viridiplantae; phylum Streptophyta; class Magnoliopsida; order Fabales; family Fabaceae; genus Medicago; species Medicago truncatula. The sequence continues at coordinate 39,361,950 of NC_053043.1, read as the reverse complement.
TACAACCGTATTTAATTTGTATTTGTATCTTTCTCCATTTCTTTTTGTACATTTTTTGATAAAAGATAAAATAAAAATGACAAATAGAAATTTTGACATGCACACACGTACATTGCATGTGCGTATAAATTATAAAGTCACTATGAGTTTAGTTCAAAATCTCAAGGGAGAAAGTGATTCAAAAATTCTTATTGATATCATTCATCAAGACAATTTGAAAGATCACACAATGTCAACTTTAGTACCCAAAATTAAAAAGATAACAAAAAAAGATTGATATGTGAGATTCAACACACCTAATGTGAGGGTGATCCTTGTGTATGGCAAGTCACTATATATAATCTTTGTTTCTTCTTGAAAAAACTATAATATTGGTTTAGACAATATTGCTCTTCTCGTTCACTCGGTCGAGCCTTTGGTTGAGATGAAATTTTTTTTTTTTTTTTTTTTTTGGTGTTTGGGATTTGAACCCCGAACTTTGTATATATTAATTATACATTGTTTTTACTAACTGAGTTAAGCTCACGAGGACGAAACTTTTCTTGTTTGATGATATTAGTGAGACTCTTTTCTAAAATTGTTAGTTTTTTTTCCTTCCGTTTAACTCTTTTTTGCCTTAAACTATTCTTTTGTTCAAAGAAAAAGTCATTATTGGTTTCACACCGTGTTTTAAAATCCGGATTGGTGATTGATCCGACTAAGACATTTGATCAAGGTTTTACAACTCGAGAGTTTACCTCAACTTGTTTTAGCTATGTAAACTCGAATCGTAAACTCATACGAATTTACCTAAAATTAAATTATATAAAATAATATATATATATATATATATATATATATATAAAACATATGTAAGCTAATATTTAAACAAAACATAACCAATTAATCACATTTAAATAATAAACTCTAACAATAAAAAACAAAATTTATCAGTATATTTAAACTCTGTTTCATCTTCAGTTGTAACTTTAACTTCAATTGTTCCATTTTCTCATTTAAATACTTGAACAAGTTATATATTTGAATGATTTCAAATCAATCAATAATAACAAGCTTCTGAATGCATTCCCTAAAATTCAATGTATGTCATTGTCACACATTGACGTAGCTTCTGTACATAACAAGCATGAAAAAAATGAGTTATGTTAACCGTAAAGACAACATTTCAGCACTTTGGGATTGAAAAAAGAATTGGATTTTGAAAGAAAATGAGACAAAAAAAATAACCAAAATAAAAAAATAAAAAAATTCAAAGGTAAACTCGGACGAGTTTACTCCGAGTTTACACGCGTTTACCGAGTTTACCACGTGTTAACTCAGTCAAACTCGTCAAACTTTCCGATTTCACCAAAAACCGAGTTTACCTTCGAGTTTACACGTTTTTGCCACCTAAAAACGTAAACTCGAACGAGTTTACGAGTTAATACTTAATTTATGGAACAGTGCATTTGATCACTGGGTTGTTGGTCGGACCAGTGGACCCCTGGTCGGACTACATGGCTATTAGCCCATTCTATATATAAAAAATTCATGACTTAAATTTCATAACTATAAAATTTAATAAAAATATTTCTATAAAAATATCAATAATAAGTTATATATAAAAAATTCCCTTAAAAAAAAAGTTATATATAAAAAATTAACAATATTTTGATCAATACATTCATAAAAAATGAAACAATATATTTTTTTTGTCAGGTAGTCTGTTGACTAGAATTCACACAATTTAATTGTGGAGAAGTGGAGTGTCCGAGGTTCGAACCCCGACCCCTGCATATAAAATGCGATATCCCTACCAGCTGAGCTAAACTCACGGGGATGAAATAAAGAAAAAATCAGTTTGTTTTACGTTTAAAAAAAGAGATAGTTGATGATTAAGAAAAAAAAAGAAAAAGAGGTTTGCGTGAGCTTTTCTAAAAAAAAACAAAAAAGGTAAAAACAGACACTTATGAAACAAATTAAGATGCGGTTGATTTCAAGCTTACAAAAGTTTTTGTTGAAATTCTTTCTTAACCTTTTATTTACAATATTGTATGGAGAAGAACAATCAAGTTTTGCATACTAGAGATATTTTTTATAGGAAAAAATATTACTTCATTATATGTAGGAATATAATAGTATTTTTTCCTTAAAAAAGAATTAGTATATTTTTTTTAGAGAAGGAATATAATAATACCTACCAAAAAAATAAAATAAAAAATAATATATAGCATCGAGGACAAGGTGTATATGCATAGCTAGTAGCTCGCTATGGTGTGATGGTATATTTGCTTTCCCATTAGAGAGCTAAACATGAGAGTTTTTAAACTAAAGTAAAGATTTAACAAAACTCTACAATATTCTAATATATATAGCGCCAAACTCAAAGAATAAATGGAGAATGAAAATCATGTATCAATCCAAATTAAAGAAACAAAAAAAATATGGCCTCAAAAGCAAACAAGAGGCACGCATGAGGGTGAGATGGTAAGTAAGTTACAACTACGTCCACAAACAGATGAATCCAATTAGGGTTGATTGAGGGATAGTATTGGAGGGTAAAGTTCCACATAACGTTGTATAACAAGAAGGAAATTGTATAATGAGGAGGGGAATGAATCCTCTAATTTATGTAAGAGGGTATTCTATTTTGGCAAATGTATAACGAGAGGAAGGGAATGGATCCTCTAACGTATAATTTTCACGTGAGAAGATATTCTATTTTAGCTTGTTAAAAAAAAAGAGTAAATCGCTTTACAAATTAATATTATAATGTTGAGTTAGATGTAAAATATCTAATATAAAATATTCATAGGGAGAGGTAAATGATTTTTATTTATTTTTTAATAGGGATACAAATTCTCTTACACTTTATTTTCTATCAATCTCATACTATGTGTCACATTTGAAATATACACACTTCCTAAAAAATTGTTTATTTATACTAAGTTTCAATGCAAGTTAAGACTGATATATCCTTATATTTGATTCATCAATTTTTTTTGGAATCATTTTATTTAGAGGTAATAGTTATTTTGGTTCATGAATGTGTAATGTGTAGCCACAATAGTTGTTAATTGTGCATTTCGTTAGTTAAAATAGTCTCTCATGCTAAACTAATCCCTCAATAGTCACAATAATTCTTTTCATATAGAGACTGAATTGACGGTGAGTAAATACTTATAAGGACTGATATGACTATGAATAAGTATATTGAAGAAATAATATGACAATATCAACGAAATATTTTACTGTCAAAGACTATTTTGACTAACGAAGTGTTCAATCAAAACTATTTTAAAAAATTTCGATACATTAAAAAACTATCGTAGTTACACGTTACATATTCAAGACAAAAATGATTATTTCCTCTTTTATTTAGGAGTTGTTTACCATAAACTTTGAACTACTTTAATAAGCAAGTGTAGATAAATAAATGAACGCAAATAATGGAGTGAACCACGACAAAAGGACAGAACACATGTGTGTTTCACTTCAGATATTTTGCGCTGCCCAAATTATTTTTCCTCCAATAAGCAAAGCCTCATGGTTTTTTCTTTATTTTTTTATCACAAAAAATTTAGGCTGAAAAGATTGTTGTTCCAATTTAAAATAGTGAAGACTTTAAAGACCAAATAATATTTACAAAATTATTTACATTTATTTCTTTCAAATATACCATTCAGGTATACTATTGGAGTTTGACATCATGTTCTTTTTACCCAATCAGTTTAGAGTAACACAAGAACAAATTAACTAATGAGTACTTCCTGAAATTAAGAAACTTTTGTCTCCAGGTTGTCTAAGATTAAGATACTAACAACTAATTAGTACTGGTTAGCATCTTAAACTACTCCCTTAACTACATAATTCTGACCAAAAGAGATACGATCACACTTTGCTAACCCCTAAACAGATTGTTCAGATTTTATTGCCTTGTCTTTTGATGTTAAGATTTTCCAAATGTAGATATACCATGTGTTTCCAAAACAAAACATAGATACCCACCACATACACATTTTTTTTTAATATTATACATATCTCCATAATAACAAAAAAAAAAAAAAACTTATACACTTGTTTTGCTTTTCTAGTCTTTATGGTTGTAACAAAAAAAATACTAACAGAATTTAAATTTGCTTTTCCTCGCGTTTTCTCCACGAGATGTAAGGGCCGTTTGTTTAAGATTTTTTTTTTAAATCTATTTTTTCGTTAAAAAATCACTTTTTTTTTTTCTCCATTTTTAAGTGTTTGTTTAGGATTTTAAAAAAAATCATTTTATAATTTTTTTTTTATTTCGATCATAAAATGAAAAGCCATTAGGATTAGCTTTTCTCAAAATCAATTTTTTTTTCATCAACAAGGAGGTAACACATGTACAAGTTAAAACTCATTTAAAAAAAAAAAAAAGAATTTTTATAGGTAGTAGGCAAACAAAAATAACTTCGTATTTTTTTTAAAAGCTCTAAAAAAAATCTCTAGATTCTTTTAACATAAAATCTATTTTTTTAAAAGCTGAAACAAAGACACCTGTAATGATATACGAGACGTAATTGAACAACCCTTGGATGTATCTAATTGAGATTATTTGGTGCTCACAACAATTTTTTTGTTACAAAATTTTAGATAAGTTGGGTCCCACAAGTACATTACAGTTAGGTAAGCATCAACTAAATGTCCTCACATTAACGGTGAAAGTTGAATTCACATCCTTCTTATTAACTATGCACGTGAATTATCTCTCCCTCTCTAGGAGTCACTTGCAACTCTAGTTTCTTCTACTTCATCTATCTAAGAGAGGTGAAATATGGTTGATTTTGACTAGAAAGTTATCTCTCAAAATCATTTTTATGCTCCCCTTTTCTTTAAATAAGTTATTTTTACATATACTTGGTTTTTCTTTGGTGATTTCTTTGTCTTAGTGCGATGTTATTTTCTTCGTCGTCTTTGTGCGTTGTTGTTTGTCTTTTCCGTCTTATTACCGTGTTTGTTTGATTTAGATTGTCATATCAGTTTCGACCTAGTACATATCCAGTCAACAATTTAAGTGTCGTCAATCTTACTAATCCATATATATATAAGTATTTAATACACTTAAATATAATTATATTTGTAAGCTTATGTATTTTTCCGTTTTATGTTTGTGAGTTTGTTCAACGATTCATCCTTTTTGTTTTTTTATTACTTTGTTCTATTGAATGATAAATATAGTTTATTTTTAGTAAAAAGAAAACTACACACATAACTTATTACGTAATACTTTTTTTTTTTTCTGAAATTTTCAACCAAGGCCCACAATTATTAATATATTAACAAAATTTAATCTCACTCCTTACCATACTTAAGGTCACAGTAGAGCCACGTAGTATATTTGTATAAATAGTAATAAAAAAGCGGGAAGATAACGAAGGATGAAGTGGAAACATGAGGTCCTCCAAAAGGGTCTAAAAGAAATTAAACAAAGTAACAAATATTCAAATAGATGAATATTAGATACCAAATATAGACACTAAAGTTATACTATTGGTGTGTGTGAAGATATAGAAAACTTTCCTTTTAGAATAATTCTCAAACAATCTTTCTATTCCAAATTAATATTATATTAAATATCTTAACTATTATTATTATTTTTTGTGGGGAAGATTATTTTGTTTGTACTCTTGTTTCATTTTATTTATTTATATATATATATATATATATATATATATATATATATATATATATATATATATATATTTTATAATGTTTGGAAATTTATGAGGCTGTGAAGCTTCATTGTAGTTGTGAGAACTAAACTTTTTGTTGTGTGGTTCTGTATTGAGTTTGGCCTAAGCAGGAACAGGAGATCCTTTTATGGTGACACTGGTACACATCTCTTATCTCTCTCTCTCTCTCTCTCTCTCTCTCTCTCTCTCTCTATGGTACTTTCTCTTTGTCTCTCTACATGTTTCTATCTCCTCATTTATTAACTTTGATGATGTGTGGTGGTGGCAAATTCTGATCAATTTGGATAAACTTTAGTCCTTTGTGGAGGTTATGTGTTTCTGTTGTTTTTATTTTCTTGCTTGTGTTTTACTTTTTAAGTTGAAAAGATTGTTTTTTTAGTTTGGTCTTCTCAGTTTCATCTTTGTCTTGCTTAAAGATTTGTTTTTTAAGCTACCCTTTATTGTTTTTTCTATATAAAATTGCATTCTGAATAAAGTTTTTGAATTCAGGTTGTTAACTTTGACTGGAAGTTGTGACTTGTGATCAATAGAGATTGGTCTTGATATTGATTTTTTGTTGGTTTTTTTGTGATCAATGAAATGAGTTTCGTGTTAAGAAGGTGATGATGGAATTGCATGAGTGTGAAAGAATTTGGAAGAGTTTTCTATTTGTTGGATTTGTTGTGTTTAATCTACATGCAAGTGTTTTAAGTGGATAAAGATGGAGGAGAATTCTGAGAGTTCTAGGGCTTTGAATAGTTCTGGAGTCTCAGATAGGAATCAAAGGGAAAATCCTTTCTCCGGCGAGGGATCACAAGATTCTAGGTTTAGAAAAGAAAGGGATTGGATTCATGGTGCACAAGGTGATCAAAACAAAAACCTAGGTGGGTTTTGTGAGGGTGAAGAAGTAGAGAATGATCCTTTCTTTTCTTCAGTTGAATGGGGTGATATTAGTTTGAGGCAATGGTTGGATAAACCAGATCGATCCGTAGATTTCTTTGAATGCTTACACATATTTAGACAAATAGTTGAGATTGTTAATGCAGCACACTGTCAAGGCGTTGTTGTTCATAATGTGAGGCCTTCGTGCTTTGTCATGTCGTCTTTCAACCATATCTCGTTTATTGAATCGGCTTCTTGTTCGGATACCAGTTCAGATTCTTTAGGAGATGGAGTAAACAACGACCAAGGTGTTGAGGTTAAAACTCCAACATCTCACTGTCCTCGTGATATTATGCATCAGCAGAGTTTCGGAAGTGAAGATTTTATGCCTGCCAAGATTTCGACGGATGCTCGGTCTGATTCTAGTTGCATGCTGTCAAGTGCAGTGTACGCAGCTCGTGCGTCGTTAATTGAAGAAACAGAAGAAAATAAAATGAAAGATATGAGGAAGGATGAAGAAGTGGAAGGTAAGAAGCAATCGTTTCCGATGAAACAGATACTTCTAATGGAGATGAGTTGGTACACAAGTCCTGAAGAGGTTGCTGGTACTCCTAGTTCATGTGCTTCGGATGTTTACCGATTGGGGATTCTCCTTTTCGAGGTTCATAATATAATTTGTGCAATTCTTAAGTTTTTTTATATTTCATTTCGATACTCTGGCTCTGTTTGGATTTTTTTATTTGAGCTTTGTTGGCATAAGTACTTCTGAGAATTTTTGGGAGAGCTTATGAAAACAGCTTATGACATGTTCATAAACTGTTCTCAGCTTATTTTCATACGGTCTTCAGGATGGCTTATGAAAACTGCTTATAGTTTATATGAAAACAGTTTGACTTTATTTTATCTATTGTTATAGAAGTAGTCTATAAGCGCTAAATTAAGCGTTTATCCAAACAAAGCCTTTGTATGTTTTATCTTCTCCATTTTCTTGTGTTAGAAGTAGTCTTTGAAAGAGACGTTACTATTGTTTCAATGTAGCCTAACTTCGTTATCCTACATTTGAACAGCTATTCTGTCCACTGAGCTCAAGAGAAGAGAAAAGTAGAACAATGTCTAGTCTCAGACATAGAGTTCTTCCTCCACAATTACTTCTAAAGTGGCCTAAGGAAGCTTCATTTTGCTTATGGTTACTACATCCTGACCCTAGCAGTCGTCCAACACTAGGGTAATTTATCGTCATCACATTAACTTTACATATCAAGTATCCATTTAAAAGGATTTTTTTTTTTGCTTTTGTGTTTGAATTCTTAAATTTTCAAATTAGTTCCTTGCAAGCTGTTTCACATTGAATTCCTGAGACTGAACTATTTGTATGGTGAGTTATGCACTGTCTTTCTTTGTTGAATCATGAGTTTTGAATCATTTTCTCAAATTGTTATCGGTCTCAATGTGTTAGTATCAGTATTGTGTCCCGGTCTTTGTCCGTGCTTCAAAGGTGTTTGGAACCAGTTGTTCATTAAGCTCATATGATTTTTACCTAGTTCTTTGTTTTTGCTTTCAACTAGAGACCTAATCAGAATAAATTTCTTCATATAGAAGCAAAAAATCAAAATCCTTACTAGTTAGACTATTTCCAATCCCGTCATTAGTTCCGCATATATGTAATAAATCGTTTATTTTCTTGTGTATCAGGGAGTTGTTGCAGAGCGAGTTCCTCAATGAACAAAGAGATGATATGGAAGAACGTGAAGCAGCAATAGAGCTTAGACAAAAGATAGAAGATGAGGAGTTGTTGCTAGAATTCCTTTCATTACTTAAACAAAGAAAACAAGAAGTTGCTGAAAAGTTGCAACATACTATCTCTTTTCTATGTTCAGATATTGAAGAAGTGACCAAGAAGCAAACTAGATTTAAAGAGATTGCTGGCGTTGAACTAGGAGGGAGTGATGACCGTTCAGCATCAACTTTTCCATCTATGACAGTCATTGATAGTGAGGATTCTGCTTGTTTAGGAACTAGAAAACGAGTCAGACTAGGGATGCATCTCGATGAATGTGATGATAACATGGAGAGTGATCAGAAAAATCATGGAAGTTTTCTTTCAAAAAATTCGCGACTAATGAAAAACTTTAAAAAGCTCGAGTCAGCATACTTTTTAACACGATGCAAACCAACCTATTCCTCAGGAAGACCGGGGGTTAGACATTCAACTATAGCAAATGGTGGGAGAGGGTCTGTCGTCATGAGTGAAAGAAGTTGCATCAATAGCTTGGCGTTGAAAGACCAAGGAAGGGACAGCGCAAGTGCTTGGATAAATCCTTTTCTTGAGGGTTTGTGCAAGTACTTATCTTTCAGTAAGCTTAAAGTTAAGGCTGACCTGAAGCAAGGAGATCTTTTGCATTCTTCCAACCTAGTATGCTCACTCAGTTTCGACCGTGATGGAGAATTTTTTGCAACCGCTGGTGTTAATAAGAAAATCAAAATATTTGAATGTGATACAATCATAAAAGGGGATCGTGATATCCACTATCCGGTAGTGGAGATGGCTTGCAGGTCAAAGCTGAGCAGTTTATGTTGGAATACATACATCAAAAGTCAAATTGCTTCAAGTAATTTTGAAGGTGTTGTACAGGTAAGTCAAATGCCATCAACAAGTTGTTTTTGGTTTCTACAACTATAATGTTGTTGGCTATGAATCATAGTTTACTGATAGGTTAGCACGTCGCTCAATTGGGGGTAGTATTGTAAACTGTACCATAGTATTTACACACAATTTGTACTATGTAAACCTTAAGCTTTCAGTGATGATAGAATGGCACTGCAACCGCTGTGCATTCTGAGATGTAGCCACAATTGGGCTAACTCTGATCAAATACTATGGGTTCTTTGTTTGCGTTTTTCGTACTTGTTTTTTTTTTTTTTTTAACTGGGGTAGCGGTTCTAATAAATTTTGTAACTTGTTAACTTATTCAGCTATGGGACGTTACAAGAAGCCAAATACTATCTGAAATGAGGGAGCACGAGCGGCGAGTGTGGTCGATTGATTTCTCATCAGCAGATCCAACAATGTTGGCGAGTGGCAGCGACGACGGTTCAGTTAAGCTATGGAGTATCAATCAGGCAAAATTCCATTTTTGCACTTGGTGGATGTCAGCTTTGAAAACTAAACGTACTGCAGTTATAATGCATTTTGTATATATATTAATGCTGGATGTATGATGAGTTGTTTCTCTCACCTGGGCTGTTATTGCAGGGAGTTAGTATCGGCACGATCAAAACGAAGGCAAATGTATGCTGTGTTCAGTTTCCTCTGGATTCCGCTCGATACCTCGCTTTTGGTTCGGCAGATCACCGGATATATTACTATGATCTTCGCAACTTAAGAGTGCCGCTTTGCACTTTAGTTGGACATAATAAGACCGTGAGCTACATCAAGTTTGTAGACAATGTCAACCTTGTATCTGCATCCACAGACAACACTTTGAAGCTTTGGGATTTGTCTACATGTACATCTCGAGTTGTTGACTCGCCGATTCAATCATTCACTGGTCACACGAATGTGAAGGTACACAAACAATAACTTGTAACTTTATTATAACACATGTGGTTACATTCAATTATGTTTATCTTCTAAAATTTATACTTTTGTCTACTTGTTACAATATAATCTTGATGAACCATGTTTCTTTTGTTTCAGAATTTTGTGGGATTATCAGTATCTGATGGTTATATTGCGACTGGTTCAGAGACAAATGAGGTATATTTCAATGTCCTTCGGTATAAACTTGTGTTTTCCTATTTATTTTGAAGTACCACTAAAGTTATTTAATGTTGGTTTACCGAATATATATATATATATATTTTAAATTAGTTATTATTTTCTTTCTCTTATTTTATTGAAGCTACTTGGAACAACTTCTTATATGAAACAATTTTTAGATTCTCGTTTTTTTTATTAAAAAAAAACTGTAGCAAACGGATGAAAACTTGTCAAAATGACTTTATTGTTTAAAAAAAGGTTCTAACCAATGGACTCTAAATATCGTCTATGTGCATTAGGTGTTCGTATACCACAAGGCCTTCCCTATGCCAGCATTACAATTCAAGTTTCAGAACACAGATCCAATTTCTGGTAACGAAGTGGACGATGCTGCACAGTTCGTCTCCTCGGTTTGCTGGCGTGGTCAATCACCAACCCTTATCGCCGCAAACTCCACAGGGAATGTCAAGATTCTCGAGATGGTTTGAGTTGGCCTCTACACAGCAATCTATAAATGATTCATATAGTTCGATGTGAATGAGAGGACATATTCAATTGTTATATATAGAGGGGTATACAAGTTCCTTCATTATTACTTGCAAGCTGTAACATAACAAATTTTTGCATTATTATTGTTAGATTATAGCGGAAACAGGTAAAAGAGAAGAGTGAGATTTGATAAGGAAGAAAAAAAGTGTTGTAGATAAAGTGCCACATGGAAAAATGTAAAAGAGGTCAAAATCTATATAAGATTTTACTATTATAGTTTTGATCCATATTAAATTTTACATAGTCCTTTCCCTACATGGAAGCTACTCATTTTTATGTAGAATTCAATGATATTTAGATATAAATGTTGCTTTTATTGTGGCAAGCTTTGATTCCTTGATATTTTTTGTTACCATGTAATGTTGATCAGCTCCCCCACTATATATATCTATGTATGGATGCATGTAAGCTGCTGAAGAGATTTTCTGATGGAGAGGAGTTTTGTGATGGCTGAGATGCTGTGCTTGACAACAGTAATTGCAGTAAAAAGAGTGAAAGCTATAAACAAGGTCACCTCGAAATTTAACGTGGAAAACTTCTCTCGATGTTAGAGAATAAAAATCATAAAACTTAGTCCGGTCAAAAGTTTCCACTATAGAAATAATTGGTGCAACAATGTCTTCCTACTATCACTAGGAATTGGCAAAGAATCAAAACAATCAGCAACTCTGATGAAACTAAGTAAACATGAGAGGAAACCTCACAAACAAGTAGGTATTCCAAACTGATGTAAGGAGAAGACAAAACTATAAAATAAATAACTTGGTGACATAAACAACTTACTAAATTTTCAGCCGAAACGATGAACGTTTGCGAAACTCACTTCCACAGTTTCAGATATGGATGCTCCTTCTAATCCTCCAGTTGATTTAAAACCTGACATTACACCTTCAATTGCGGATCCTTCTGCTAATATGAAGTCAGACATTGTACCTCCAGTTGCGGATCCTCCCACTTATGCAAGGGCCAACGTTGCACCTTCAATTGCATATTGCATTGATTACCGCCTACAGTTCACGACTGATAGACAATTTACTTCAAGAGACGAGTTGTGGACATGAGTTCGAGGTGAAGCAGAGAAGTTACAATTTACTGTTATTATTACAAAATTAGATTATAGGGGGAACAAAGGAAAAATATTTATTGTGTTGCCATGTGAAAGAGGTGGTGTATATAGAGTACAAGAAGTTGAAACGTCATTAGACAAAATTCTTTAAATGTTAGTGTCCATTTTATTGAGGGGTTATTTTTCTAGCGGTGGTCTATGGAATCTTAGTGTTGTGCATGGAGAACACAATCATAAGATGACTCAATTCTTTGAAGATCATAAGTATGCAGAATGTCTAAATCTAAATGAGAAGAAACTTGTCAATGAGATGACATGTTGTATGGTCCTTTTAAGAAATATTTTGATTTTTTTGAAAGAAATATAAATGGTCGCAATGCAGCTACTTCAATCATATTTATAATGCACGTAACATATTTAAGTAGACTAATCAGAGGTCCAAGATCAACAATGCAACATCTCATAAAATAATTTGTTGAAGATAAGTATGTGTGTAGATATAGATTGATTGTTGATTCTGAAATTGTCATAAATATTTTTTGGACCATCCAAATTCCGTCAAAATTGTTTACACTTTTCCAGATTTGTTGTGCTGGAGATGGGTTCTACTTATGATAACTCTAATATAAGAAATCCTAACCCCCTTTATTCTCTAAGGCTTTCCACAAAATCTCTTTACACTATATCACACGCCTTCTCGAAATCAATGAAAACTAGGTGACAATCTTTTTTATACATACGATATCGCTCCATCACACGTCGAAGTAATTAGATAACTTCCATAGAAGACCTTTCGGGCATAAAACCAGATTGGTTATAAGTAACTCGAATCACTTTTTTTAGTCTTCGTTCAATCACCATTTTCCATAGCTTCATGGGATGACTCATAAGTTTAATTCCATTATAAAAGAGAAATAAAAACAAACAAAAAATTATCTAATAAAAGAGACCCCACTAGCGTTATTTAGTAGGAGGAGACTAATCTCAACTGGTGGAACAACTATTGGAGTATAAGCCTCAAGATTGCGAGCTTCCATCTTAGCAAGGTAGTTAGCAAATGCATTGCCCTCCCGAAGAGTATGCAATAAATGGACCTGCCAGTCCGCAGCCTAAAGCTCCTTAATATTATGGAGGATAGCTGCATAATGATGCCAAGTATTAACTGGTTCAAAAATTAACTTTATTGCTAGCTTCGAGTCGGAATAGCACCACAACTACGAGCAACCGATCTCCCAAGCCATGGCCAAACCGTAATACACACCTAATAATTCTTCATAAAGAATGTGGGAGAAACCAATATTTCCAACAAACCCCTAAATCCATGCACCGTCAGAATTTCGGATCAACCGTCTAAAGCCTGAAATGGCGGGATTACCGAGACTACTATCATCTACATTCAGTATCATATCGGTGCCTCCCTAATCAATCCATCGAATCAATCTCATAAGGGAACCCGATTATTGCTACAAGAAACAATTAATCAACGAAGGGTCATAATTATCAGTACAAATCTTTAGAGAGACAGGTGAAACCAATTCATTCTCCATACATAACTTATTCCTTGCGCACCAAAGCCACCAAATAGCTTCCAGGAACATATAAATATAAATAATTGAACCTTTAACACCAGTCCGCAACAACTCATACAAATTATCGGTCTGGAAAAACGAGTTACTCGAGAATCAAATTGATCTCCAAGAGCAATTCACAAAAGCACAATCACGCAAGAAGTGAAGCATAGTCTCAGGTTCCTGATGGCATCTTGGGAAGAGGTTCAACTGAAGCACACCATGATGGCTTAACATCCAATGCGTAGGCAGGAGTTCTGAAGAGCAGTCCACAAAAAGAATTTTTCCTTTTCCGGCGCTGGAAGGTTCCATATCCAAGTTCATGAAACAGTCTCCACTGCACCAGCAGCAAAAGCAATCATGTTCAACCAATAATATCCATCCTCTGCTGAGTAAATACCATGAAGATTACCTTTCCAAGTATACCCATCAGTCACGCGGGAGTTCAGGCAAATGGGGAGAATTTTCAAGCTATCTGTAATAGATGCAGGGAGAGTTGTGTAGATATGATTAAAATTCCAAGCTCCATTCACGAAGACATCCTTCACTCTTAGATTGAGATCGTGAATGTCCACATAAAGAACCTTTTCTGTTAACTTTCCTATCCCAGACCAATTAACAAACCAAAATGAGGAGTTGTCATCACCCAATCGGAAATCAAAACCATCCCTAAGAGTAAACCTAGCTTTCATAATAGCATTCCAAGTGACTGATCCTGATTTCCTGGTAACAGTGAGAAGCTTGTCTGCATGAAAATACTTGTGAGTTAAAACCTTCACCCATAAAGAATCACAATTTTGATGTAACCTCCAAACTAATCTGCCCAGCAGAGATGTGTTAGCCTCTCTAGCCTTCCTGATTTCGAGACCACCTAGCTTTTTGGGTTTGGTTATTTTCTCCCAGCCAACTAAGTAGATCCTAAAATTGGAAGAACCTTTCCACAAGAAATTTATTGCCAATCTATCAATAGACTCACAAGTTGATTGGGGCAACCAAGCCACTTGCATATAATAATAGGGAATAGAATTTAATACAGATTTAACCAAAGTCATTCGACCAACTTTGTTCAACAGGTGATGTTGCCACGAAGCTAACCGTTGGCTTATGTTTTCCTCAAAAAAATTCAAAATCTCTCCTTTGGAGGCCTCCATGCATCATGGGAAAACCCAAATATTTCTCAAGGGAAAGAGTACGGAGGATACTTGTAGTCGTAACAATAGATCTCATATTTTAAATATTAAGTTTGCTTCTGATATATTGTTTGCAATCACGTTTTTATCCACTCTTTTATCACTCTTTTAATTACTTTTTGTTGATGACAAAAGGGGGAGTAAGACATAATAAGTGCTTAGGCTCTGAGTTTACTAAGTTAATTTAAAATTGACTTAGGAACAATCTTCTTATCTCTTAGCCTCTAGATTTAATGTGATTTCATTCCGAGTGATGCGTTATTTAATTGTTTTGGACTAAAAATAAATCTAAATAACTTGGATAGAACTTAGGGGGGCTTACAACCTTATGAACTATTGACTATATATATATATATATATATATATATATATATATATATATATATATATATATATATATATATATATATATATATATATATATCTCAATACGATGGATGATTATATAGATAGAATAAAAAAACAAAATGCAAATTGTTAAAAAAATTAATTAATTTTAACACAAGTCTTGACCGTTCTTTGTTTGCATTTTATTGCAATTTTAAAAATTCCAACTAGATGATTGAAAAACAACAAACTAATGAACTTGATTCATTGAAATTAAAACGATTAATGAAAATTTTGGAGAGATATGATAATTTAAATAAATAAGATGCTCTTTATTCCAATAATGCATAATACAATATCACTATGATTCAGTCCTAACCAGATCACATACATGAAACTAGTGAAGTCTGTGTGCTTTAACTAAATTTTAAAAAAATATTATGAAACATAAAAATATAAAAATAATTAATAAGAGCATCTTATGGTGGATCTAAGGGCTCATATCAAACGAACCCATGAGGACCATGTCCATCTTGTCCTCCCATGATGTTGAAACCAAACAAATGAGGTTGCAACATATGGTTATGAAAAAAATCAGCTGAAAAATTTGATTCTTGTTGAGGATTTGGTTGATGCTCAATAGGCATGTTGGAGGATGAACCATTTCCAACAAAAAATGGAAGGGCTTGGGTAGAAGTACCTTGCATTTCAACCCTATCAGCATGTTGTCGAACAAGTTTCTGAAGATCCTCCAAAGCCTTCTTTAACAAATCAAGTTGGACCATATTCATCTCATCAATGGGACGAGTCCACCAAAACTGACCCCCATTCATCTTTCGTTGTTGGTTCAGCTCATTCTCACGGTTCTTGTCAATGTCTATTGCATCGTTCATACGAGTCAATATACCATTGAGCTCACGCACCTTGGCTCTACGGAAATCCTCCATGAATTCCATGATGCCATCATTTTGGGGTGGGATCAGAGACAAATAACGATCTATGACCGTTTCAACATTTGGATAACCAAATGAAAATACCTTCTCACTAGGTGAGAATATGATTAGAGCAATATATGCACCACAAAGGGTACAAAGCTCACTGGCTTTCTTGAAGAGCCCACTACGGCGCTTCGAGAAAGTCACTTGCAAGTTGCTTTCATTGCTCATCTTTTTCATCTCAATTTTTTGACGACCTCGAGTTTTCTTTGCGCCCGACATGGCTAATGCACAGAAGGAGAGAGGAAAATATGGGTGGGTGTGTTTGTTATTTAGGCTAAGAAATGACACATTGTAATTGGGTGTTGAAGGGTCATTTTATAGACAAATTTTATGAGTATATTTTCGACGCATGCTTCTTTTCTAAAATCTACTTTTTATTTACATTAAATTATTTACTGGATTGAGAGATTCTCATCAAATCTTTTTTTTTTTTTTTCTTTTAATATGCCAGATATGACATGTAATTCAATGTTAAATAAATGTTGTCCTTTTGTCAATTAATATTTAGTATATATGTGTGTGTGTGTGTATATATATATATATATATATATATATATATATATATATATTCGCATATTCTACACTTGTTAGATACATTGTATTTGGATAATTCTAGGAATTTGTAATAACTATTTTCAAATTCACTGTTGTTAAAACTTGGGTTCCTAGGTGTTTTATTCCGTCTTAGTATGAAACAAAATTGATCTATTAATTCATTTACAATGTGGTTAATGAAATTTCTTCAAAAAAAAATGTGGTTAATGAAATATTTATCGGTAAATTAGGATTGAGTTGGAAAACATTTAGAAAAAAATAAATGTAAGTAATCATGTTTGATGCATTAAACACTTTTTTAACATAGCTTAATGAAAAATACGATCATTTTGTTACAAAAAGATAAAATAATTAAATCACTAACTTATTTAAATTTATTATCTTTCAATAAATTAAAATTATGACATAGCTAAACATTTCTTAATTTAATTAATTAACATATTATAATTCAAAGTGAAATATAAATTTCAAATTCTTTTCATTATTTTTAAAGTAATAATTATCCTTAATTTAATATGATGAAATAAGTCACCATTAATTTATTACATTACTACACGTATGACAAATGGCAATTGGTTAATCCATTTCATAAATAAAAATTTGGATTCAATAATATTTTAACCCCTAAAAATATCTACAATTTTTTTTTAATCCTTTTTTTAAATTTTCTATAAATTTTGGTTTCTCAAATGTTTTTCGTCTCGACTTTTGATCCATGCTTTTAATAAAATTTGTGTGTATTCTTCAAAGTTTTGAATTATATTTTTTGTACAATGATGTTTTTTTACATTTGAAAAATCTCTCTTGCAAAAGTTGAAATATTTTTAACAAGGAATAGATAAATATTTACTTTTATGTTTTTAGCGCTTAAAAAAAATTATTTGATTCATGATTTGTTGAAAACAATATTTTTCTTAGAGAGACTTTTATAATATTCTAAACATGTACATACAAAATTTATTCAAAAATATGAAGGATACAAAAAATTGACCTAAACACACAGACAAAAAAAAATTCATGGCAGAAAAAAATTTGAGACCCAAATTTGCAAAAAAAAAAAAAAAAAAGTTTAGAATGACTAAAACAAAATTTGGAGATATTTATAGGGAATATAAACTTATTTTATCGTATTATTATTTTTGGTTCGGCCTGATTTCAAAAGGTGCATAAATATAACATGATATTGTTATGTTTACACAAAAAACAATTATATTGTCATCCGTTATCGGCTAATAGTTAATTGGGCTAATAGGCGCAGAATCATAAGGTCTATAGTGGACCTACGATGTTGGTCCACCTTATAAATTTGTGGTTAAAGTTGTTGGGAAAGAATCAAATTGATTGAAGGAATCATTTTTGAATAACCATATTGAACGTTTTACAAGTTATGAGACCAAAATAAAATCAATAAATTATTTAGGGGAACAACATAAGTGTGTGTGAGGAGGGATCATTTTCAATGTTTTTTTTACCTTGTGTTCTTTAATCCGACGATAGTAGTTATCATTTTAATCTTCATCTCTAATTTTTACCCTTTTAGAGTTTGAAAATATCGCATATCCTTCATTAAATAAGTTGTAAAAACAAACATTCACCACTTATGTTTTTTTTTTTTTTTTTTTAATTTAAATAGGAGTTTTACCATAGTCAAAACCAAAATTCATTTTAATCAAAACAAAAACGGTAAATTCGACTTTTAGATGAATAAATAAAGAGTCATGTTAACTAGTGCCTCTGGTTGGTTAATGAAGCCCAAAAAACAAAGTTTTATGTTTTTTTTTTAGAACAAGAAAGTTTTTTTTGTTAAAAGTAACATTTTAAAAATTTTGAGGAGTTGACTACACAATTTCCAATGTTATACCACTTAACCACCAAAGACACATGTTAGCATTTTCAATAAAAAAAAAATTAGAAAACCAAAAACAAAAATTTATGAATTCTAAAATATCCCAACCCAGAGACTAATCATTGGAAATACGAAAAGGCACATAAGAGACCGGACCATCTTTTCCAACAATTCCATAGACAAACACAATAATGGAACGAACTCATGCATGACCACATGCAATTGCATGGACACCCTCGAAAGAGACACTGTGCTGGGCTGACTTTACTTTACCACATTTCTATGTAACTTTGCAGTTCATTCATGAAGTTCACCTTCAATCACCTCTTAAAGCCATCCTCTGTCACAATTCTCCAACTCAGTTACGAATGAACAATATGTCAATGAAGCTCTTCCACTTTCCTTTTTATGTTTGAATGACTTATGTTGTTTTACAGTGTTTTAATTACTATTTTGCTTGAATATGATAATTTGATGGTATAGAATTAAGTTCAGTTCCCAATCCCATTGAATGAATCATTCTTTATTCTTTATTTTTTGGTACAAGGAGAGAAAGAGAGAAAAAAAAAACAAAAAATTATCTAATAAAAGAGACCCCACTAGCGTTAGCTAGTAGGAGGAGACTAATCTCAACTGGTGGAACAACTATTGGAGTATAAGACTCAAGATTGCGAGCTCCCATCTTAGCAAGGTAGTCAACACATGCATTGCCCTCCCGAAGAGTATGCAATAAATGGACCTGCCAGTCCCTAGTCAAAAGCTTCTTAATATTATGGAGGATAGCTGCATAATGATGCCAAGTATTAACTGGTTCAGAAATTAACTTTATTGCTAGCTTCGAGTCGGAATAGCACCACAACTCCGAGCAACCGATCTCCCAAGCCATGGCCAAACCGTAATACACACCTAATAATTCTTCATAAAGAATGTGGGAGAAACCAATATTTCCAACAAACCCCTGAATCCATGCACCGTCAGAATTTCGGATCAACCCTCTAAATCCTGAAACGTCGAGATTACCGAGACTACTACCATCCACATTAAGTATCATACCAGTGCCTCCCTAATCATTCCATCAAATCAATCTCATAAGGGAACCCGGTTGTTGCTGCCATAAACAATTAATCAACGAAGGGTCATAATTCTCAATACAAATCTTTAGAGAGACAGGTGAAACCAATTCATTCTCCATACATAAATTATTCCTTGCACACCAAAGTCACCAAATAGCTTCCAGGAGCATATAAATATAAATAGTTGAACCTTTGACACCAGTCCGCAACCACTCATACAAATTATCGGTCTGGAAAAACGAGTTACTCGAGAATCAAATTGATCTCCAAAAGCAATTCACAAAAGCACAATCACACAAGAAGTGAAGCATAGTCTCGGGTTCCTGATGGCATCTTGGGAAGAGGTTCACCTGAAGCACACCACGATGACTTAAGATCCAATGCGTAGGCAGGGAGTTCTGAAGAGCAGTCCACAAAAAGAATTTTACCTTTTCCAACGCTGGAAGTTGCCATGTCCAAGTTCATGAAACATTCTCCACTGCACCAGCAGCAAAAGCAATCATGTTCAACCAATAATATCCATCCTCTGCTGAGTAAATACCATGAAGATTACCTTTCCAAGTATACCCATCAGTCACGCGGGAGTTCAGGCAAATGGGGAGAATTTTCAAGCTATCTGTAATAGATGCAGGGAGAGTTGTGTAGATATGATTAAAATTCCAAGCTCCATTCACGAAGACATCCTTCACTCTTAGATTGAGATCGTGAATGTCCACATAAAGAACCTTTTCTGTTAACTTTCCTATCCCAGACCAATTAACAAACCAAAATGAGGAGTTGTCATCACCCAATCGGAAATCAAAACCATCCCTAAGAGTAAACCTAGCTTTCATAATAGCATTCCAAGTGACTGATCCTGATTTCCTGGTAACAGTGAGAAGCTTGTCTGCATGAAAATACTTGTGAGTTAAAACCTTCACCCATAAAGAATCACAATTTTGATGTAACCTCCAAACTAATCTGCCCAGCAGAGATGTGTTAGCCTCTCTAGCCTTCCTGATTTCGAGACCACCTAGCTTTTTGGGTTTGGTTATTTTCTCCCAGCCAACTAAGTAGATCCTAAAATTGGAAGAACCTTTCCACAAGAAATTTATTGCCAATCTATCAATAGACTCACAAGTTGATTGGGGCAACCAAGCCACTTGCATATAATAATAGGGAATAGAATTTAATACAGATTTAACCAAAGTCATTCGACCAACTTTGTTCAACAGGTGATGTTGCCACGAAGCTAACCGTTGGCTTATGTTTTCCTCAAAAAAATTCAAAATCTCTCCTTTGGAGGCCTCCATGCATCATGGGAAAACCCAAATATTTCTCAAGGGAAAGAGTACGGAGGATACTTGTAGTCGTAACAATAGATCTCATATTTTAAATATTAAGTTTGCTTCTGATATATTGTTTGCAATCACGTTTTTATCCACTCTTTTATCACTCTTTTAATTACTTTTTGTTGATGACAAAAGGGGGAGTAAGACATAATAAGTGCTTAGGCTCTGAGTTTACTAAGTTAATTTAAAATTGACTTAGGAACAATCTTCTTATCTCTTAGCCTCTAGATTTAATGTGATTTCATTCCGAGTGATGCGTTATTTAATTGTTTTGGACTAAAAATAAATCTAAATAACTTGGATAGAACTTAGGGGGGCTTACAACCTTCTGAACTATTAGACTTAGGGGGAGCTTAAAAACCTCAGACCCTTCAGTCAAATTGTTAATCTGATTAACAACAATTGACCATTAATACTTGTGTCTGTCATCAACAAAAATGGGGAGATTGTTAGAAAAAATAAATTTAACAATTACTCCTAAATTATTGATGATAACAAAGTATTAAAAGATCAATTGGATATGCTAATATTTGTTCAAATGTGCAAGACCATAGACTATAATTTATTAAGTCTTATTCATATTATTGGTTATGGAAGAACAAATTGAAGAGCAAGAATTTTCATCGGAAGCTACGTTGCTATCAGACTCTGAAGAAAGTCAGACTCTGAAGGTCATCCAGACTTGGATTCTGAAGGTTAGACTCTGATGTTTTCCCAGATTCTGAAGATTGGACTCTGGACTAGCTAAAGGACAAAGGAGCTGAAGCCCTGAAGATCATGCACAATGGTTCTGAAGATATCAGAAGGTCAACATATGTCATTGTCAAGTATTGGAAGGACAATAATATAAATTGTACAACCACTACTCCAACATTCCCATGTGAAAATGTACGAAGCTACATTTATGTTCTTTGGAAGAGAACGGTTAATTCATCTTCAATGAAATGATTCAAATACATTTCTTCATAGGACATTAACCAAATCAAGCAACAAATCAATGTTGAATGATCAAGCTTCTCTAACGACTCTATGATTCGTTAGCACACTCTCAACATCTCTTTTCTACCTATATATAAAAGAATGAAGACTTGAAGACAATGTGTGAAGACTCTACAATTTACAAGTTGCAAATCTCTGTCAAATTTACTACGCATCAAACATTTAGAATTTCTTATTAACTTTCATATCTTAGAAATCCTTAAGTAATAGAGTCTGAACTGTTTTATATTGTGAACACCACTAATTGTATATCAAGTGTTCAACCAAATAATTATATCTTTGTATTTTTTGTTTGTTTATAAGTCTCTTGCTTGTGTGCTTGAGCAATTGTAATCTTGTGTGATTATAGTGAAAAATCTCTTGTAAGTGACAAGGGGACTGAACTACTTCTATATATATATATATATAAGGAAAAGTTAACACAATTCAATCCTCTCCCCCTCTTTTGTTTTTTTTACCTTCAGTGACAATCTAGCTGGGATGTCTTATATCCTCTTTGATATCATATTCTACTCGTAATTCAATTAAAAAGTTAATTTATGATTTTTAAGATATCTTTTAATTTATGTTTTTCTTTTTCCATTTAATTTAATATGGTTAATGACATAATATAACATTATCTAATAATTAATTTATTATTTTATAAAAGTTACTTAATAATTTAAATAATAAATACATTGATTTAATATTATTTTATTTGTCAAGTAGTCTGGAAAAATATTTACCCCTTGAAGTCAATAAGCATAACTTAGTAAAAACATAATTAATCCACGTTTGCGCGTGAGGCTAGCACACGTTTAATGTGTATGAGTGTTAAACCTACATTGTGTTGGTGTTAGGTAGATATAGATTAATTGTCTTATAAACAGGGATATATTTTTTAACCTTCAGTCAAAAACATTGATGAATTAGCAAAATGGTCTAAATTGTACATATGTGTATATTGCATTCGTTTTTTTTAATGAATAAGATTATGGAAAACACACCTCATAAAAAAAGTAAAAAGAAAAACCTTGAGATTTTACAACAAAAAAAAAAAATACAGTAAAGCCTTTAGAAATGAATTAGCCTGTTTAATTTCATCCATCATTATAATGTTAAAATTTAGCGTAAAATATGTAACATCAATAGGTCATGAGTCTAGTAGAAGTGATTAGATTCCCACGATACGATAGATGGTGGAGGTACACATATTTAATGTCTTACACCTTTGTACATGATTATCTATAGTGGATAGAAGAAAAAAACAAAATGCAAATTGTTCAAAAAAATTAATTAATTTTAACACAAGTCTTCATCGTTCTCTTCCCATCGGTCTTTGTTTGCATTTTATTGCAATTTTAAAAAGTCGAACTAGATGATTGAAAAACAACAAACTAATGAAGTTGGTTCATTGAAATTAAAACGATTAATGAACATTTTGGAGAGATATGAAAATTTAAATAAATAAGACGCTCTTTATTCCAATAATGCATAATACAATATTACTATGATTCAGTCCTAACCAAATCACATACATGAAACTAGTCAAGTCTGTGTGCTTTAACTAAATTTAAAAAAAATATTATGAAACATAAAAATAATTAATAAGAGCATCTTATGGTGGATCTAAGGGCTCATATCAAACGAACCCATGAGGACCATGTCCATCTTGTCCTCCCATGTTGTTGAAACCAAACAAATGAGGTTGCAACATATGGGTATGAAAAAAATCAGCTGAAAAATTTGATTCTTGTTGAGGATTTGGTTGATGCTCAATAGGCATGTTGGAGGATGAACCATTTCCAACAAAAAATGGAAGGGCTTGGGTAGAAGTACCTTGCATTTCAACCCTATCAGCATGTTGTCGAACAAGTTTCTGAAGATCCTCCAAAGCCTTCTTTAACAAATCAAGTTGGACCATATTCATCTCATCAATGGGACGAGTCCACCAAAACTGACCCCCATTCATCTTTCGTTGTTGGTTCAACTCATTCTCACGGTTCTTGTCAATGTCTATTGCATCGTTCATACGAGTCAATATACCATTGAGCTCACGCACCTTGGCTCTACGGAAATCCTCCATGAATTCCATGATGCCATCATTTTGGGGTGGGATCAGAGACAAATAACGATCTATGACCGTTTCAACATTTGGATAACCAAATGAAAATACCTTCTCACTAGGTGAGAATATGATTAGAGCAATATATGCACCACAAAGGGTACAAAGCTCACTGGCTTTCTTGAAGAGCCCACTACGGCGCTTCGAGAAAGTCACTTGCAAGTTGCTTTCATTGCTCATCTTTTTCATCTCAATCTTTTGTCGACCTCGAGTTTTCTTTGCGCCCGACATGGCTAATGCACAGATTGAGAGAGAAAAATATGGGTGGGTGTGTTTGTTATTTAGACTATGAAATGACACATTGTAATAGGGGGTTGAAGGGTCATTTTATAGACTAATTTTGTGAGTATATTTTTGACACACACTTCTTTTCTAAAATCTACTTTTTCTTTACATTAAAATATTTACTGGATTGAGAGATTCTCATCAAATCTTTTCTTTTTTTTTTGAGAAATCATCAAATCTCTTTTAATATGGCTGATATGGCATGTAATTCAATGTTAAATAAATGTTGTCCTTTTGTCAATTAGTATTTAGTATATATGTGTGTGTCTAAATATATATATATATATATATATATATATATATATATATATATATATATATATATATATATATATTCGCATATTTCTACACTTGTTAGATAAATTGTACTTGGATAATTCTAGGAATTTGTAATAACTATTTTCATATTAATTTAATTATATAAAAAATAGCGTGTGTGGTACACTATAAAGAATAATGATAGTATCTTTTACAAAAAAATGTAATAGGTTTACTGTTCAGTTGGTATGTTCAAATTTACTGTTGTTAAAACTTGGGTTCATAGGTGTTTTATTCCGTCTTAGTATGAAACAAAATTGATCTATTAATTGATTTACAATGTGGTTAATGAAATATTTATCGGTAAATTAGGATTGAGTTGGAAAACATTAAGAAAAAAATAAATGTAAGTAATCATGTTTGATATATTAAACACTTTTTTAACATAGTTTAATAAAAAATACGATCATTTTGTTACAAAAAGAAAAAATAATTAAAACACTAACTCATTCAAATCCACTTTAGGATGATTTTAAAATGACAATCAGTGTCGCGTTAATTAATGAGAATTTCATCATTCCTCAAATATTAAAAAATTAGTTTTTATCTGGTTGTCATTTTCACAGGGTATCTAAAATCCGGGCAGCAACCAAATCGATTTCTTTCTTGCAGGATGGTGACAATGTTATCTCTGATCCCACAGATATAGAGACGAATATTCTCTCTTATTTTCAGGCACTCTTTAGCATGGATAACAATTGTGTTCAGAATACTCTGGTAGATGAAACAATTCCTTCTTTAGTTACAAATGTTGATAACCAAATGTTGATGCGTTTTCCTTTGCATGGCGAGATTAAGGAGGAGGTGTTTGCTCTTAATGTTGATGGGGCACCGGGTCCTGATGGGTTTGGTGGCCACTTTTACCAAACTTTTTGGGACGTGGTGGACAATGATGTGGTTCTATCTGTTCAAGATTTTTTCCTTCGCGGTGAGGTACCGCCCAATATTAATTCGAATATTATTGTGTTGATTCCGAAGACTCCAGGGGCTCGATCTATGGGTGACTACCGACCTATAGCACTTGCGAACTTCCAGTTCAAAATTATTACTAAAATTGTGGCGGATAGGCTAGCTTGTATCACTTCACGGATAATTTCGGTCGAGCAACGAGGCTTTGTTCGCGACCGCAATATTTCTGAGTGCGTTATTATTGCATCCAAGGCGATCAATGCTCTTGACAAACGGTAGTATGGTGGAAACATTGCACTCAAAGTTGACATTTCCAAGGCTTTTGATACTTTAGATTGGAATTTTATGATCATGGTGCTGCATAATTTCGGTTTCTCAATTACATTCATCAACTGGATTCTTGCTATTTTACAATCTGCTCATTTATCTATTTTGGTTAATGGCAAGGCAGTTGGCTTTTTCTCTTGTTCCCGTGGAGTGCGTCAAGGCGATCCTCTCTCCCCCCCCCCCCCCTTTTATTTTGCCTTGCCAAGGAGGTTCTCAGTAGGGCAATTTCGGCCTCTTCACATAGGGGGCGGATAACTCCTATCTCATACTGTCGTGGGACTTTTATTCTGACTCATGTGCTATATGCTGATGATATTATGATTTTTTGTACAGGGTTGAAGAGTAATATTCGGGAGCTCCTTAGCATTTTCCATCAATATTCTGAGGTTTCTGGTCAGATTATAAACAACACAAAAAGCCGTTTCTACACAGGAGCTATGTCCAGAACTCGAGCAAATATGATTTCTAATATGTTGGGTTTCTCGGTTGGAACGGGTTCCTTTTCAGTATCTTGGTTGTACCATCTTTCAAGGAAAGCCCAGGTTAATTCACTTTCGTATGATTGCAGACAAAATTAAAAATAAATTAGCTACTTGGAAGGGTAGAATTCTTTCAATTATGGGAAGGGTGCAACTTGTAAAATCAATAATACATGGGATGCTTGTTTATTCTTTCCATGTTTATCTTTGGCCTCGAAGGCTGTTGCGGTTACTTGATTCGTGGATAAATTTTTTGTGGATAGTTGGAACCAGGGATTGTATTCATTTTTGGACCGACAATTGGTTAGGTGAACCTTTGGTGGATTTGATGAGCCTTGATTCTGAATTCTATGGACATCTTAAAGGAATGCTGTCAGAAGCTATTGTGAATGGATCCTTCATTTTGCTTACGGTTATATATGATCTTGGGGACATTAAAAGCCGCATTGACAACATTGTTCTACCTCATAGTCAACTCCCGGATGTGTTGGTTTGGAAGCATTATTCGGATGGAACTCTTTCCTCGAAGCATGCTCTCTCTTTTTTGTGTCTGCGATCAACTGTGCTGCCTTGGGCTGATTTCATTTGGGCCGCTGCTATTACTCCTTCACATTCTTTTATTTATTGGAGGCTTCATCACGGTAAAATGCCCACTGATGAAAATCTTAGACACTGTGGTTGCTTTGTGGTGTCAGTTTGTAGTTTATGCTTGATTTCAGATGAATCTTCCGATCATCTTTTTCTTCGTTGCCAATTTGTTACTCGGCTTTGGGATTGGATTGGTAGTAAGCTTAATTGTGTCATTGAAACCTCTTCAGTAGATTCTCTCCTCTCTTGTAGACCAGCAAGGCGCTCCTCTCAAGTGTCAAACATTTTTTTAGTTGCAGTCTTGCATACTATTCATACTATTGGGTGGGCTCATAACTCCTTGCGATTTTCACTGGCGGTGCCCTCATTGCATTCAGAAAAAGTTCGTATACACTCCTCTATTGTAATGTCCGGAAATATTTCTAAGGGTAAGTGCCACCTATCTCGTAAGGGACCGCCTTTCAACCACTGATCCAACCAAAAAAACATTTTGGCCCCGACACCCTCTACCCGTACTAAATTATCATCAAACCAGCTACCCAATCCAAAACCTCTACGAATACCCATTATTTCTTTCCACCGTAGATATAAATAAATCCATTTTGGCTATCGACATTTTATTTATTTTTTCTATTAATGAAGCGATATGTCCAAAATACTTTTTTTTTTGTGTATAGAATGTTTAGACCTTCGAGTTCAAAAACACTTGCTTACTTTTGAGTTGAATGTATGTCTTTTTATCACTAGTGCAAACTTTTAAACTTATACGTTTATTGGGTAAATGGTCACTTGGTATCTGATTTTGGTATCAATTGTCCAATTATCAGTTAACAAAAGTTTTTGACCGAGACTAAACTGATTCAATGACAATTTTATATTTTATCCTAAGTCTGAGACTAAAATAAAGGATAAAAGTGACCATTTACCCTACATATTTTTAAAGACATTTATCCTACCTGTATTTGTTCAATAAATATGTATTTTTCCTTAAAAAAAAATAAATATGTATTTTATTTTCAAGGTTTCCAAAGTGCAAAGTACGTTTATTTTTTCTACCAATAAAAAAGTGTGCACTTTTATTCTCTTTGACTTTTATACGTGGGAACGAGTTTGTGGTCTTGTGGATGTGAAATGTTCGTGCAATATTCGATTCATGTGTTGTACCGTTTTTTCTTGGAACCTTTTTTGACTTTTTGAAAGCAATGAAGATACAAATTACTCAAAGAACAACCAGTTGCATTTATCAAATTTAAATCACTTCCAAAATTAGTCAAACCCTTTCATTTGAGGAACTGAAGGGCCAAAAAAAAAAAAAACCATTTACTAGAGGGTTAAACAATATAAAAAATTCAAAACAAAAAAAAAGTGTACTGTCTATGCCAAACACCCAAAGCAAAAGAAATATTCACAAGGCAACATAATTTTTTTTACCAACTTAGTAAAGCTCACAAAATTTATTCAACAATGGAAATTATGTTCAAGATAAATGAAAGAGCATTACTAGATATATCATTATTTAACGACCACATAATCTCAGGATTGATTGAGATTCCTTGAATTGTTGATAATGGACAATCATGGCCACTAAACCATATAAGGAAGAAAGAAAGAAAAAATCTAGATTTGTGAAATCCACTCAAATTGATCCAACAAAAAGCAAAAGAAAAATACTATTTCTTACGTTTTTCTTAGTGCTATTTTTTTACCGACTACCTCCTTGTATTGTGTAAAAGTCAATCTGAATATTTGTTAATTTGTTATGAAGAACATGTATGCATTTTGCTTTTCTTTTACCAAAGCCTACGTAAATAGCAAGGTTCAAAGCAAAAAAAAAAAAAAAAAAGCATAAAATTAAATTTTATTTCATGTGTTTGAATATCATTTTATGAAAATATCACGGATCAAATCAAATTAGTTTTTTGTGCATATATACATTTTAATATATATTTATTTTATTATTAGTGTCTAATATAATATTTTTGTTACTATTTCATATGTGTTTCTCACAATTGATTATTATGATTTCCTAATTTTAATTTATATAGTATTATATGTCATATATGTTAATGTTGTTTAGCTTGGTTTTTTCTTTTTAAAGAAGCTTTAAATTTAATATGTTACTTTGACATGGGATATCAATATATAATTATGTGTAGGTTAAATAAAACAAAATGAGTCAATCCAATTAAAATCACATTTAATGGAATCAACTTGGATTGTTTTTTTTAATCCCCGTGAGCTTATCTCAGTTGGTAGGGATATTGCATATTATATGCAGGAGTCGGGGTTCGCCGGGGTTCGAACTCCGGACACTCCACTTCTCCACAATTAAATTGTGTGAGTTCTAGCCACTAGGTTACTTTAAAAAAAAAAAAAAAAAACTTGGACTTTTAAAAAATCAAAACCAAAGAGTGAATGAATATCCTTAACTAACGATAATTAAATGAATGTCTTATATAGTTTCTGGCTATTTGAGCCTAAAATATAATGCTTCAAAATTCACTTGTCTATAGGAAAGCAAAAAGATCATGATTCATGAAACATGATGTATAAAGTAAAAATAATGATGGAAAAAAAATTATAAAATTCATCATTGACCATGATGCTTCCAAAAAATCATGTAACCTCTATGTAAAAGGACCTATAAAAATAAAAGATGATCCTCATGAGTCATGCATATTAGGCCCTTTTATGTAGAGGCAACTAAATCAATGCCTTGGATTTACATGACCATCAAGCTTATATTATGAATGAAATGCAATTGCACTTCAACCTCATTCCAAACACTTTGGCTTTCATCCAATCTCCAACCATGAAAATTTCCCACAGGATCTATTTACACTGATCCTGACCCGATTTAGCCTTCAATGTTAATCCAGCTATAAGTTTTTGAAGTCTTTGAGCCCCCGGACCAGGTTTGAGTTTATACATGTTTCCAACCTCGGTACATTTCGGTTTACCAGAGCACCAACCACCTAAAGTGAATAGTCCATGTCGCTTTTTGAGTAATTTTTTATCGATCAAATCCATGGCTGGATCGTCTTGTTTGAATTTTCTAGCAAAGGCAGCACCGCTCGCGATCATTTTGTCTGTGTCGTTTATGTTTAGGATGTGAGGGTGTTGTTTAGGAGGAACGTCCCATGATATATAATGTAAGTCGGTGTTGACAACGGTTTTTGATAATTCGGGCACATTGCACGCTACGGTTTGAAAGTAGCCTTCGGGGGAAGAGAGAAAATTTGCATAGTACATGAGAAGGGTTCTTGGTAGATTATCCCAACCCCATACAACGAATTCCACAAAGTCGCGGGATAAAACCATCCATGCTGAACCTACAATGAAGCTACAATAATTCAACAAAAAAATACTTTGAAAAGTAAATGAGGTTACACTAAGCCCTGCTCAACTTAATTAAGTGCTTATAGCATACACACTTATCATAAGTGTTCATGTATAGGCTAGTTCTATAATAAAAGATAAAATAAAGTAAACGTGTCATCATACAAGCTGTTTTTCCTAAGCTGTCTTGAGGAGCTTATGCAAATCAGCTGAAAACAGCTTATGGACGTCATAAGTGGTTTCCATAAGCTCTCTCAGACAGTAACACAAATGATTATGCCAATAGATAATCTCGAATAAACCAATCCAAACAGACACTAAACGGGTCATTGTTTGACTTCTTGCTTAAGATTGATCAATCTTCGCTCCCCTTAAAATAGGTGAATGGCCTATTGTTTGTACAAAAGGGGAATCTTTCATAAAACAAACACATTTCACAGATTGTAAAAACATTATGTGTTATAAATGACACATGCATATATTGTAATTGTGTCTTAAGAACCTGTTTCCTAGAAGACAATTAAAGGAACCAGATAACTAATTGTTTTTGAAGTATCAGAAAAGTAGTATCAACAAACTATATAGCATATAACTCCAATCAATCATAATTGTTAGATCATTAAAAACATATAACTGTAATTGCAACTACTTTTGAAGTCATAAATACCATTCGTTGAAACTTTTTACACTGACAGCATGGCAAGTTTAAACTCATCATTATATGGACAAAGAAATAAAGTTGTAAAGAAACCAACCAGTGAATAGTTTAAATGCAGTTGGCAAAGCTCTCTTAGGATTGACCCAAAATACATCCTGCTTTGTTGACTGGTAAAGCCCCGGATCTACTATTATTGGCATCGCTCGTTTATCCCTGCACGGTATAGTCCAGTTCATCGTTATGATTACATCCACGTATCGTATCTCATCATAGAGATAAAGTAATTCATTATTTACATGTCAAGTTGTTTATGCTACATTGAAAGACAGAAGAAAAAACTTACAGCTTCCATCCTAACCGACTTGTATGCTCGATGAAGTTAAGGCTTCTATCCAAACTTGAGAAAGAATATAGTAGATCTGCACAAGTTTGTAACCATGTAATTCTAAATTCTGAGAATCATTATAAACCAGATTAAAATACTAATAGAAAGAATTATACAAGATTAGAAAACTAACCATCTTGAGTGACAAGAGGATAATCAGAAGCACTAAGATTAATAAACCAATCCCAATCTTTACTTCTCTTGAGCAAAATAGCACAAGCATGAAGAGTATTAGCAACCATCGTCGGTCCACGGTAAGTAACCATATTAGCCTTTGAGATTACAAACACATTCCCAACCTCGTTGAAGATATGCTGTTTTTCGATTCTAGAAGCAAGTTCTAGCCTTTCCTCCAAGGGCGCCTCGAGGTCTAAATGAACAACATAATGATTTAATGGATGATAAAGTGCATGAAGAGTTCTCCAAAGCTTTTCCAAGTCGCCTTTTGAACCCGAAATTAAATAAGCGAAACGCGGAGTCGAAGGCTTAGCGGGAGCCGAAGAAGGAGAAATCTTTTTTTCAACAAAAGCAAGTGAAGATGTTTGGTTTCTATTTGAATGTGATGGTAGAAAAAAGAAAAGTGAATTGATTGAATGAATTGATGAAACAAGTCCAAAGTTAAAGGATGTTGCTAGAAAAAGCATACAAAAAGCAGAAGTAGCAATTAGAGGATATAACCATTTCTTTTCCATGTTTAAGATTCCCATTTTCATCATAATGGATAAATTCTACATTCCATGAATCATTGAAACATAATTTGATAACTCTTCCATCAATTTAACAATTTGAAGCTTCCAAAATTGACCCTTATCATATATCTTCTCACTTCTGAATAATCTTTAAGCCACTGATGAATAATTTTCTGTTGAATCAACATCAAAAATTAAAATTTCAATAAAATTGCAGTCAAATATTTTTGAAGTGATATTAATTATATACTAATAAATTGCAGTTTCAAAATCAAACGGGTAACGCATCAATAAAGAAACTGATAATTTAATGATCAAAACTAACCATACAGACAAACATTAGCATAAAAATAATCGAAGAAATTGACCAATGAATATTAAATATTATTCTAAATTCTTCCACAAGAATATATTTTTTGTCATGAAAAAACAAAAACATGAACATATTTCTCTACAATGAAAAAAAATAAAACAACGATCTAAGCTGAAACAAAAATAATCAAATTGTTGAAACTGTTATTATTGATAGATGTGTTCAACCAAAAACGCTTGAAAGGGAAAGAAAATGATCGTGAAAAGAATCAAACATAAAAAGGAGAAAACAATGAATGTTTGTTAAAACATTGATAACATAAAAAAGGAAAGAAAAGTACCATGCATGTGAAGATAAGAATTAACGTGACAAGAAATATAAATATATATAGTAATTAATCTATGTAGTAGATCATAGTGATGAATTGAATTTAGTAGAGAGATGATGAAACCTGTTTGTTATGTGATGGAGGAAGCGTCCACGTCTAAAAGAACATAGAAATGTAGGAGAGAGAAAGTTCTTAACTCTAATGAAGAAGGTTGAATACAACACAAAACATGTTATAAAAAATATTAAAAGAACCGAAAGGAGTTTCTTGTTGTTGTAGGTACGTATGTGTACGTGTTAGACTGGACAAAGTGGTACCATTTAATTAGGGACTTCAAACTTAATTAACTTACCAATTACCTATCTTAGGGTGTGTCACATTTTCTAACTTATTAATTCATAAAGGGGTGTGAGAAAAGTGTGATTGTATGATGAACTTACCAAAATATCCCTAATACATGGGGTGTACAATGAGGTGTAGGAATAAAAGGGTGTTCATGTATCATTTTTCTTCATCAAATTTATGTTAACTAAGTTAAGTGCAAGTCTTTCTCCCTCTCAAACAAGCCGGCCCTAGTTTCCTCTCTCTAGGTTTTCTCTTACTGTTTCTTCATTGAAGGGTGGTTTTGGGTCAATTATTGAGCTAAAATCACCTCTCTTCATCTTTTTTTCTCTATTTCAATTCAATCAAAGATTTGGGCGTCAACGTTGCAGATCCGGAGGCCATGGATATTCCAGTCACTTTAATTTTATCATATATTTTTGTAGGCATTATGTCGTTATATGCTATTAACTTGGATGATGTATCCCCGTGAGCTTAGCTCAGTTGGTAGGGATATTGCATATTATATGCAGGGGCCGGGGTTCGAACCCCGGACACCCCACTTCTCCACAATTAAATTGTGTGAGCTCTAGCCACTAGGCTACTTGACCCAAAAAAATAAACTTAGATGATGTGAGTTTGTTCGCAGATTCATCCGTTACGTTTTTAGCGGTGTTGAATGATATAATCTCTCGATTTGAATGAATGAATATCATTTTATTTTTGTCAAAAAAAAAAAAGTTAAGTTCACGTCTGTTCGATTTTTTATTACGTTAATGGATACATTCTTCGTTCTAAAGTATTATACCCAATTTTTATGATGTGTACTATTCACATAACGTATCTTGACTATATTTTTAACTAACAAATAAATAAATATAAATATTAATATGTAAGATGTTGTTCGATTTGTCTCGATAAATATTTTCAAAATATTAAATTTTTATTTTTTATTCTAGATAATTAAATATATTAACGATCAAAGTTGTGCATTGACATGTGTGAAGTGGTTGACTGCAACATATATTTTGAAACTAAAATAGTATAAATTAAGAACAATAGTTTTTTTTTTTTTTTTTGAAGAAAGAAAGATAGTTTTTATGAAATTTTGATTTAAATTATTTTGATTTTGACTAAAATTATAGGTATACATATTTTGTACTTTTATACTGTAACAAATTATAATTATTTCTTTCAATGACACTAACCGTATAACAAATAAAATATAAATTCTTATATTTTTAATGACATTAAAAAAATATAATATAACATTTTTATAGACAAATTTATTTAAGGATGAAATTGAAAGTGAAAAAACCAGTTTAAAATCATGTATTCTCTTTATATATAATATAAAATTATTTTTGCATTCATATTTATTTGAAAAATACATAACTTTTATTCATTACAAAATGATGTGCATCATGTTTAACATCTTAATCACTCGTATATGTATGTGTATGCTTCTTTATTTGTAAAGATTTTTGATTTAAATGAGCATATTTCTAATATTATTTTCCAACATGTATTTAGAGAAGGATGCATATTTTTAAACCAAGCTTGGACAACCTTCAAAATTTTAAGAGTGAACTTTTGGCAGGCTTGTCCGCCGGATTTAGAGATTCGGTTGAGGCTTGATGTCACATACTAAGCCATGTTCCTAGTGTTCTTTTTTTCTCCTTGTCATTCGCAAAAAAAATGAAATTGACATAGTTTAACTATATGCTTTATTTCGATAACACATTTTGATCATATTTTTCTATTAATATATAAAAATAAATTTGATAATGCGTTATTTGGACTATATTAATTGATGTATTTGGTTTATATAATTAAAATACCTTATTATTTAATAAAATTGAAGAAATTTTTTTGAATATTTGATTATAATAGTGTCCAGATGCAATAGTACCATATAAGATGTTGGATTTGTCTCGAAAAATATTATTAAAATATCAATTTTTTGAATAGATAATTAAAGATGTTAAATATCAAAATTGTGTATTGATACATATATATAAAACAATCAACTATGTCATTTAATACTAGATCGTGAGAGTACCATCTTTAAAATTTATTCTCTATTAAAAAAAAATAGTATATATTTTTACCAAGAGTGTAGAAGAATATATTAAGATTCTCACAATATTGCAAACGTCTAAAATAAGATTAGTTTTGATGCGTGGAACCTATGAAAAATAAATATTTTTATAAAAGGAGTGAAGATTGCTTCTAGTTTTGGAGATAAAAAAAAAAACCACAAATGGATAGAATTTTGTATGAAGATTGCGTCTGAAAAAATAACTTACGTCTTAGTGATGAAAGAAAACTGAAATTCTTTAGCTCCTACCTCAACTTTTACCCAGAAAAGGATATAATTTTGTGTGTACGATATGCATTTTTTATCATGTGTCCACCTAGTCATATTTTACAAAACATGTGATATGAATTATTTCAAGGATAATTTGTTCTCTGTCAAAAATTAGAAAGTTACATTTTAGCCACTAATTTTAAATTTTTGATCTTTTTCTTCTTTCAGCATCGAAGAATCTTAGACAATTTTGTCACAATCAGGGGCGAATCCCTTCATAACAATGGGGTAGCATTGAAACCCCAAAATAAAAATAAATCTTGCATGTATAGTTTTGAATATAGCTACCCTATTAATATTATTATTTGGCTACTCCAAACAATTTTATCGGTTTAAAGAGAGATTATTTTAAAAAGGGTAATATTAACTAGTGCTCCGGAGACATTGGTTAACATGACCCTAAAAATACTTATAATCTATTTAGTTTAGTGTCAATTATAAATAAATTTGACTTGTTAAAACTTCATAGAGTACAACTTTTATAAATAATTATTGTTAGATTTTATTTTCTTCATTGTCGTTTCATTAAATATAAGTAAAAATTGGCCTCCTCGTAATATATAAATTTTTAAAATATATTTTATTTCTTCTTTATATTTGGCCTCCTCGTAAAAATTGTGTTAGCTTCGCAGTTGGTCACACTTGTATGCAGAAATGAAAAATGGTTTACATACTTGCATCTCTATTTAAAGAATGTCGGCATGTCCAACCTAGCATTTTTAATTAGACTTTAGATTGGTTTCCTTCACTTACATAGAATGTAGTACGAATTTAATACTTGGTGAAACTCTATCTTATATGCATTATCATTTATTCACCCTAGCACCTTAAAAGGGTCACACTTAGCTACCCAGCGTTTACCGTTGGCACGATAACTGGCAGACTAGAGGTGCGTCTTTCCTGGTCTTTTCGTACTAGGGAAAGGTCCCCTCAATACTTAAACACCCATACCGAATATGGACTAAACTGTCTCATGACGTTATGAACCCAGCTCACGTACCGTTTTAATGGGCGAACAACCCAACCCTTGGAACATACTACAACTCTAGGTGGCAAAGAGCCGACGTCGAGGTGCCAAAGCTAGATTTTATTATGAAGGAAAACATCTCCTTCCTTATGTGAACCCAAACCATATCACTGAGTTCAAATACCATTTTTTTCTTTCTTTCTAGTCTTGACTCTTGATGGCACTTTTAGTATAGCATTCCGTTTTCTTTTCAATACTGACCTTCACTTTAGCATGTAAGTCTTTGACGTGCCTGGCTATTGTTTTTTTGACATCCCCTACTCAAAGCATTATCACTAAGATGTAGCGGAAGCATCGAGTGGAGTTTCTGGGTATCCTATGTGATTTGGTACCTATTTGGTGGATAAGATTTTCCAAAAATGACTCAAAAACTTAGTGTCCATGTGTGAAACAATGGATTTGGGTATATCGTGTGATTTCACAAGCTCTTACAAAAACAAACTAGCAATATGATATGACATGCATCGTCAAATTTATACATGACTAGGAATGAAATGTTCCGTCATAAACAGTCAACGAAAATAAAATGGTATCAAGACCATATTTGTTCTTGGTGGACCCAAAAGCAAAATCCATGGACAAATCAACTCAGAAAAAGAAGAAATGGACACCATGCTTCATCTTATTGTCGAACAAGTTAGGTTAGGGAAGGGGCATTCCATGCAAGGTTAGTGATAACCTCAAACCTCATTGAAGATTTACAATGGAATTTAGTATAACCTATCAAAGGTGTGATTCAAACACGAAACCAAGTCGCAGTAGATGTGAGCGGAAGGCACAACCATTTGTGTCAACCACAATTGGTACATGCTTCATTAGGCAAAAATAAATGTTCATGCGATAACCTCAAACTTCATTGAAGATTTACAATGGAATTTATATAACCTGTCAACCTTGGGATTCAAACACGAAACCAAGTCACAAAAGGTGTGAGCGGAAGCAGTGGCGTAGCCAGGATCCTGGAGTAGGGGGTTCAGACCTTTCAACTTTACTAGAGCTATGAAAGTTTTGTGCAGTTATTTTTTCTTTTAATTATCATTTATTTATACTACTAAATTTATAATTTTCGTCATTTTTTTCCAATCAAATATCTATTTTTTTTGCATAAATGTTTAATTATTATTTTTTATATTTTCCATATTTTGTATAAATTATAAATTTCAAAATCTATCAAATGAAAATTAGAATTTGTGTAAATTATAAATTTATAATTCTAAAGCATAATAATTTGGTGTATTACATTTTGTGTTGAAATATGTTTCATGGGAAGAAGTAAAAATAATTTGCATAAGTTATTGGTTACGGAAAAAATGTGAGGGAGAGTAATTTGGGTACACCTTGCATTTGAGTTCATGAAAATTGAGAATAAGTAAGATTTATTTTATTTTATTTGGAAAAGATGACATTTGAAAGAATATAAAATATTTAGGATGGTGGGAGTATTAAGTTATGAAAGAATATAAAATATTTAGTAATATATATTATATTTGCAAGAATTAAACTCTGCGACATACTTGGTTTAGTGGTAAAAGCTTCTTAAAAGACTTTTAGGATTTGTGTTCTATCTTCACACACTTCATTTTTACTTTAGAAGGAATTCAATTATTACAATTACAATTATTAATAAGAAAATAAAAGAAAACAAATGTAATAGGAAAAACCAAATAGAGAGTTGGGCTTTTAAAAAATAGTTATATCAAAAAGGAAGTCAATTATCTCTAGTTGAGCCAAATACTGTTGTGTTAACATAAAAGTGAGACTCGTGTCATTCATAGGGTGAGAGAAACTTGGATTATTGGTGCAATATGTTTGGCTCAATTGCAATGTTAAAATATGAGGAGGTTCATCCTTAAAATATCAGGAGGTTCAAACACTAATAAAACAGTGCAATCATGTGGAAATTTTAAAAGTCCAGGGGATGCAAGTGCATCCCCTCACTTATATGTGGCACCACCACTGAGCGGAAGGCACAACCATTTATGTCAACCACAATCGGTACTTGTGCTTCATTAGGTAAAAAGAAATGTTCATGTGATAACCTCAAACCTAATTGAAGATTTACAACTGAATTTAGTATAACATATCAACTATGGGATTCAAATGCAAAACCAATTCACAGCAGGTGTGAGCAGAATGCACGACCATTTGTGTCAACCATAATTGGTACATTGTGCAACATATCAAGGATCTTATGCTCCCCCAAATGACCTATTAAACATCCACCTATCTAACAAAAATATATCATCTTAGGCATAATCTATTGCTTTTGAACAAATAACCACCATGTCTATAATAAGAGTGATGCTTCATAAGCTCATAATAATGAGAAGAGAAGTAAAATCAAGTCTATGACATACAATACAACCCACCTTTATGGTCTCAAGTTTTCCTTTAAAGTACCGAGTGCATCTTCTTTCTCTTTTTCCCACTTAAATGCAACATTTTTCTTAACGGTGTCATTCAAAAGAGTGGTAAAAGTATTAAAATCAGACACAAAAACTCTTATATAAGCTAGCAAGCTGGCCATGCAAACTCATAATATCACTCAGACATTTAGGTTTTTGCCAATCCCTTATGGCCTTATTCTTTTCTTCATCTACCATTACACCTTGTGCACTTGCACCAAATCCTAAGAAAGTAACCTCGCTTTAAAAAAAAAATCTCTAAATATGTTTTAATGGCATACTAACTACATTTAACTAGGTACCACCATCAATTATAAAAATAAAAATAAAGTAAATATTATCATATTAATGGGACATCTAGTATAAGAGAAGAATATTGAGATGAATCATTCTTGTATTTAGAAGTCAAGACTTTAGGAAAAAAATTGTCCTCCCTTTTATGCTTGTCCTTTCAATGTGAAGAATCGTTGGTTGATGCCTTTTTTTTTTTTTTTTTTTTTTTTTTTTTATAAATGATCTTTCTCTTCAATTGTTGCTCAACAATGAATTTCTTATGAACAAGCTTCTCAATATCGATAAAGTATTGTAAATGAACTACATCTATTATCTCATAGCTTAGGCCATCAAATAACCTATCTATTATGACATCTTCATTCTCGCTAATTTTGAAGTGAATTCTCAAAGTCTCGAAGTCCTTAAATAGTCATCCACACTTAGGGTTGGTTCAACCTTTTGGATTTTTTTTATGTAGCCCCTTGATAGTAAGATGGTATATATCTCTTCCTAAAAACTTCTTCAAAACAATCTCAACTAACTATGTTCTTAATAAGATGGTATATTATTCATCTCTCATATTTCTTCATTTATGGCAACAAAATCATATGATTGAAATCATAAAAATAATTATGTTTAATTCCTTAAAAGGATTAAGGAATTAAATTTAATTAAGGAAAATTTAGGTGTATTTCCTTATTTAATTTCAGGTTTGAAATTCCTCGGCAGTTAACTGCCGAAGTTTTCCTCGGCAGTTAACTGCAGCCGGTTCTTTAAAATTTCGGTAGTTAACTGCCGAGGAGCATTTGAGTAATTTACTCGTGTTTCTCAGCCAAACCAAATGTATCAAGCAATACTCATCTTGTATTGTTATGTCAAGAACTTACCTTTTAGCATATCAAACCAAACAAATCTCAATCAATTTTGTGCTAAACCTCTACACAAATGTGATAAAACACACATGTAAGTTATCACTCAAGAGACCAAACAAGACGCGAGAAGCTTTAAGATAATCACGACAAATGTAAAAGACAAGAGAGAAAAATCTAAGCAAATAAAAATACGCTAAAATAGATTTAATTAAAAACTAGCTCAAGAAAGATCGAAATTAGATGGTTAGGTGATTCAAATATGTGTATTGAACAGATATGTGGGAGGTGAGGTACTAAAATAAAATTTGCAAAATTCTTGTGAACTTAACTCAGTTGGTAGGGATATTGCATATTATATGTATGGATCGGCGTTCAAACCTCGGACACCCCACTTCTCCACAATTAAACTGTGTGAGCTCTAGCCAATAAACTATTAGACAACAAAATAAAAATTGCAATGTCTATTAGAGGCAACAAGTGCGCAAAAATTATTGATATTTCAACGTTGAACATTTTTAGTTTTATTAGTATTGGTTTTTTTGAGATACATTTGTTATGTCTCTATGTTATTTTACTTAGATTTGTTCGGTTTGGTTGTCCCCTCAACTTTTTTTTGTTGTTATTCTTTTTTATTAATAATATATACGATAAGATACATTCGATAAACGATGTTTTGGAATGTCGACATAACTGAAATTTTAAAACATCATATTACGGTGACGGTGTCAACATAGTTTGGATGTCTACCCTCAAAATTAATGCATATCGCATTCATCGTTTATAAAAAATAAATTAGGATATATTTTCTAAGCGGTCTTTTTCTCAACCTTGGCCTAGGGCCTGTAAAATGTTAGGAACGGCCCTGACTGAACCAATACCTACCTCCTCACACACACATGCACGCGCGCACACACACTTATGATTATGCCTAACATTAAAGTCCAACATAAAATACATTTTAATACATTTATTTTCTTCCATCATCATCATCATCATCTCTTCACTCATACTCAATTTCATTTCTACTAAAAAATAAATCCTAGATGAAAGCCACACCTAACCCATTGTTCCTCATCGTTGCCATCTCTTGTATGTTTTAATTTTAATTTTAATTTTTTTTGCAATTTTTGTGTTTGATGAATGATTATGTATGAAGAGTAGTGCTAGCAACACTTGAATAATGGATGATTGAAATATTTGAGTTTGATGGACTGGTGTTTGATGAGTGATGGATGAATGGATAATGGATGTGTGAAATATTTGAGTACTGTTAGTTATATAAATTTGTTTGAAAAACAAAGAACATAAAAACCAAAATATGAAAAACAAAGTTCCATGAAATATTTTAGTATGCATGAAATACAAATTTGTGAGAATTTGAATTTTTTAATTGTATTTTCAAACAAACCGATAAACCGAACCGATTAAATCAAACCAGTTTGTTTGGTCCGACTCCTTTTTTCAAAAACAGTGAATACCAAACCAAATTGAACCAACGAAGATTAATTTCATCAGTTCAGATATGTTTTTGATTGAAAATCGATCTAAACCAAACTGTTACACCCATAAAAATATATGTTAAAATAACACTACTAACATAGTGTGAAATTAAAAAGAAAAAAAAATATATAATATTTTGGTCTGAGTCTTGAATAATAAATATTGAATTATGTGAAACAGATATGTGACCAAGAGAAATAGAGTTTGACTGATTTCTGAATTACTAATTGGTAGAATACGAAACAATCCAATCTTTTTTTAATATTATTCAAGAAAAAACGATTTTTAAAAAAATTATAGAGTTCGAAGAACTGTTCGACTCGATTTGAATTTGAGCATAAAAAAAAAACTAAATAACTTAGACTGGTTTAGATTAAACTTTTGATTTTATTTCAAATCATTACTTTAGTTCTTTTGATTTTATTTCAAATCCTGATGTGAAGGTATAGTGTTTTTTTTACTAAAAAACAATGGACGAAGTGCAAATGAAAGGCATTTCATTACTTTAGTTTTTTATTATCTGAGGGAACTTTAACTCTGTTTGTTGAAATTATAGATTCAAACTATTATCAATAAGTTGTCATCTCTTGGTCGAAAACAAGATAATGATCTTGTTTGTTTTAACTTTTTATTTTTATTTTTTTTATAATCATTTTGATAAAAATAATGTGAAGATAGTTCTTTAGAGACTTTTGAGAAAATCATAAACTATGGTTGAAAAAACATTCAAGATGAAAATTAACCATATTAAAATAATTTTTTATTAATATTTTTGAAAAAATGTAGACGCCGTAAGCCTAGCTATGTTTTTTTTTTAGGGATAAGCCTAGCTATGTTGTCAACTGTCTTCTATTAAAAATGTTTTTTTCTTTGAAAAGCTGATCAAAATAACTATTTCATTTTCAACATAAAAAATATTTTTCAATAAAATAATTTTAGTGAAAAGTGTATCCATAAACATAACTAAAACATGCTAAAGCATACCTAAAACAACAAATATGATTTTCAAAAATCTAAAACAAATAGACTCAATACATGGACTAATCTTCTTAATTTTTTTAAGGATATAAGGATTAATCGAACTTACATTTGATGTGCGCAAAATAACAATTCAATTAACACTATGCAATTAGGATGTATAATCTGCAGTTTGAAACGTTATGCAATCAGGATGCAATTGACTTGGTTAAACCTTTTAGCATGGAGGAGGTGAAGCAGACAATTTGGAATTGTTAGAGCTTTAAGCGTCCAGGGTCGAATGAGATCAATTTTGGTTTCATCAAGAATTTTTGGGAGGAGATTAAAAATGATATGATGTGGTTTATCATTGATTTCCATCGAAATGATAGCCTTGCAAAGAGAATCATAGCACTTTTATAACTCTTATTTCAAAAGTAGATAGTCCTCAACGATTGGGTGACTTTAGGTCAATTTTCTTGGATGAGTGCATGTATAAATTTCTAGCAAAAGTTTTGGCAAACATATTAAGGAAGGTTATTGGTGGTGTGATATCAAACTCCCATTCTGCTTTTGTTACAGGAAGGCAAATCCTTGATGAGATTCTAATAGCTAATGAGGTGGTTGATTATGCTTAGAAGTGGAAGAAATAATCATTGTTATTTAAAGTAGATTTTGAAAAGGCTTATGATTCGGTTGATCGAAAGTATTTGGCAGAGGTTATGTGAAAGATAAACTTTTCTTTTTTATGTTGTAAGTAGATGTTGTCTTATGTTGGATCCGCAATGGCGTCGGTGTTGGTTAATGGCAGCCCAACTAAAGAATTTCCTTTAGAGCATGGATTTAGGCAAGGTGACCCACTTTCTTCGTTTCTTTTTTTGCTTGTTTCGGAAGGGTTTAACAATATTATGTCCACCAAGGTTACATCTGGCTTTTTCATGGATTAAATTGTTGGTCGTGGGGAAACTATTTGACTATCTCGTCTTCAGTTTGTGGATGATACATTAAACTGGATCAGTTCTTTACGTGCGGCCCTAATTTGAGAATGTATTAGGATTGAAAGTTAATTTTAACAAAAGCATGTTAGTGGGTGTGAATGTGATGAATTATTGGTTATCGAAAGTAGTGATGGTTATGAATTGTAAGACTAGGAGGTTTCCATTTGTGTATCTTGGTCTGCCTATAGGTGGTAACACGCAAATGTTGAATTTTTGGGTTCCGCTACTAAACTGTATCAAAACTCGTCTGTCAAGTTGGAAAAGGAAGTCTCTTTCTTTTGGTGGTCGGTTTATTCTCCTGAAGTTTGTCATGTCTTCTCTACCGTTCTACTTTCTTTCCTTCTTCAAGGTTCACATACGTATAATCTCCTATATTGAATCTTGGGTTAATAGTGTTTTACCCCCCTGTAATATAGGTCATTTTCGGTTTTACCCCCTGTAAAATATTTTTTTTGGATTTCGTCCTTGTAATTTGAAGATTTTTGGTTTTGGACCTTCATGAATTTTGACAGTACAAAATGAAAGATATGGCAGGGGGTAAACCGAAATTTGCTCAAATTAACAGGGGTTTAAACCGAACTTTTCTCAAATTATA
The DNA here is from genome assembly GCF_003473485.1 of Medicago truncatula. Classification (NCBI taxonomy): domain Eukaryota; kingdom Viridiplantae; phylum Streptophyta; class Magnoliopsida; order Fabales; family Fabaceae; genus Medicago; species Medicago truncatula. Next base: position 39,318,081 of record NC_053043.1, on the reverse strand, counting down.
AGGGGGGTAAACCTATATTTGCTCAAATTACAGGGGGTGAAATTTTCCATGAAGGTCCAAAACCAAAAAATCTTCAAATTTCAAGGATGAAATTCAAAAAAAATATTTTACAGGGGCGAAAACCGGAAATGACCTATATTACTGGGGGATAAAGCACTATTAACCCTTGAATCTTTATTAAAATATTTTTTTTTTTTGTGGTGAGGATTCTAGGGAAATTTCTTGGGTCAGTTGGAACTCGATTTGCTTGGGGAAGGAGATGGGAGGTTTAGTGGTTAGGAAGATGAAGGAATTTAACCTTGCATTGTTAGGAAAGTAGTGGTGTTGGTGGATGTATGTTGATAGGGAGAGTATTTAGTATAGAGTTTTGGTGGCGCGTTATTGGGAGGTGGGGGGTCGGTTGAAAGAAAGTAGGAGTTAAAATTCTTCTTGGTGGAAGGATCTAATGGGAGTTCGAAGATGGATTGGTTCATGGGTGGCTAATTGGTTTGATGATAACTTAAGGAAGTCAATATGAAATGGTATTGCTACATTCTCTTTTGGACGAATCATTGGTTAGGTGGTATTCCTCTTAGTGTTAGATTTCATACGTTATTTGAGTTAACTGACAACCCTTTCATGTAAGTTGATGATATGTATGCGGTTGGTTGGGGTAAGGGAGAGAGGCTTGGAACCAGAGACGATGTTGTTTGCATGGGAGGAGAAAATATTATGGTAGTGTTGTGATATCCTTCTTGATGTTGTTTTACAGGTTGATGTGGTGGATACATGGAAATGGTATATAGATCCTTCAAAACGTTATATTGTTTGTGGTGTCTATCATTTGCTGACAACGGAGGACCAACTTGGTGATTCAACATTATCTGATTTAATGTCACATAAACAAGTTCCTTTGAAAGTTACATTGCTTGGCGTCTTCTTCGAAAACGGATATAAGCGTGACATACTTCAACAAAATCCTCAGTTATGTATAGTTGGGTGCGGTGTCGTGGAGTTTGTGGATCACCTTGTTTTGAATTGGCCTTTGTTTGGTTCGATTTGGTAGTTAATTAGGTTTTGGACCGGTATTTGTGCAGATGATCTGCACTTGATGCTGAATCACTTTATTAAGTTTAGAAAGACAGGTGATAACTCAAAATCTCTTCGGTACAACATATTTAATAATAAGGAGGAATCGATACAACATATTTTTATCTGATTTTATACTCCTCTTTTTTTTTACTTAATTCTTTAGTTTGTTTGAGTTTTGTCCTCTAATTTTCTACTTCCCCTTGTTGGGTTTGACGTCTTGTAATTATTTTTGAACTTGTTGTGTTCTGATTTTGCACGAGTGCTTTTCAGAATGCTTTTTTCGTAATTAATATATATCATTTTGCGTTGTTAAAGAAAAAACTTTGCAATCATATCGCTAGTTTGAGATGATCAAATAACATAATGATAGGATGCAAATAAATCATATAAAAGTAAAACAGTAAAATTAGTTGTGTTTTAATTTTTTTTAATTAAATTTGTAATTTATAATACAAATTTCCAATTTATACTTTATCATTTTAATTTTTGTGACTAATATAATTTTTTTTTCCAAATCATATGATGGTCAATTTACGATTTCAAATTTCATAAATATTTTCCAAATTAGTTTAAATACTTTTAACCTAACTCTTTTTTTATAGTTTTTAATATTATTTTTAGTTTATTTTAATATTTATCATTTGATTAGATTTTACATAATATTTTTTGTAACTTCTCATTTTAAAAAATAAGTAAAATGACAAATTACCTTTTGTATAAATTGACATAAATTCTTTGATTTTTTGGGTTAATAGTGTTTTTCACCCCTGTAATATATGGCATTTCCGGTTTTCGCCCCTATAAAATTTTCGGTTTGATTTGCACCCTCGTAAAATTTTTATTTTTCGGAAAACACCCTTAATAGGCCATTCAAAAACCAAAATTTTTAAAAAAAAAAAAAATGATAGAGATTAAGATTTATGGAGTTTGAACCCACCAACTAAGCCGTGTTCATGGAGAGATTAAGATTTAAATTTAAGGGGCATACATAATAAGATAGAGCAACACAATTGATTTTTTTTTTCTTTTCTGAATAACAACATGATTGAGTAATAATAATATTCACTTGTCAAATAACATATTTAAAATGAATGATCTAGTTTGACTATATACAATATTCATATAACATATTTTGACCATATTTTCTACTAAATTATAAACACTAATGGTAGTATATAAGATGTTGTTGGATTTGTCTCAATAAAAAAATTTAAAATATAAACTTTTTTTTTGCTAATAAATAGTTAAATATATTAAAGGTCAAAATTGTGCATTGACACGTGTGGAACAGTCAACTAGATCACTTGGTTTAAGACTGATGAAGTATATTTATTCTAGTTGTGAAACATACCCTAAAATTCACGTGATTACGTAGATTGGACATCAAGCGGGTTCAAGACCAAAACCCCAAACTCAACCCATATCAAAATCATGTATATGTTGTCTAACCCAGATTTTAGAAGGCTAGCAACACTCTGATATGACGAGTAGCGAATAATCGAGTTTGGCGTTTTTGGGTTGTTTAGACTTTAATGACTAGTTTATTTAAATTAATTTCTTTTTTTTTGTTGGATTTATTGTGTCGGCCATGATAAACTACGAGTCTTAGTATAGTTCAATATGTGTTTAATTTCATCTTATCCACATCAATTCTACGACCAAGGGTGTTTAGATGGGCAACAAGTCCAACAAATCGAATTAGTGATAATTAACATAAAAAGAGCAATGATAATGACACCAATTCATAACAACCTGCATAGATCACTAAACTCGTCATCTATAACCCTAATCAATATGAGATAATCGTATCTGCCAAACCCTATGATTACCTAAATTAGCTCATCGTGTCCAACCTCTATAAATATCATATCTGAGAATGAAATCTCTATAACCTTATAATAAAACAACTATAATCATGTATATGTCCTATAACCTTTTTTTGTTGCAACACTATATGATATAACGAGTAATTGAGTTGTACATAATATCAGGCAGTTTAGACTCTAACGACCAACTTGTTTTCATTAAGTTCATTTCTTTTTTTTTTGTTGCATTTATTATGTCGGTCAAACAACGAACTACAAGTCGAAGTACTGTTTAACACGTGTCATACGTCATATTATGCAAATAAACCCCACACTCAAGGGTTTTTAGATGGTCGATAAGGCCAACGAATCGAACCACTGATAACCAACATAAAAAGAGCAACAATAATGACACTAATTCAAAACAACTTTCATTGATCCCTAAACTTGTAGCCTTTGGCCTTAATCAATTAGATCGGATAATCGTATCTGAAAAACCATATGATTACCTAATTGATATCATCATCTCCATCCTTTATAAATATCAGATCCGAGAATGAAATATTTATAACCTTATAAGAACACATCCATAACATGTATATGTCATATAACCCTTTTTGCAACAACACCGTGATATGACGAGTAATCGAGTTGGATATAATATCAGGGCGGTTTAGACTGCAATGACGAACTTGTTTTCATTAAATTTATTTCTTTTTTTTATTGCATTTATTATGTCGGACAAATGATGAAGTTCAAGTCTAAGTACAATTTAACATGTAATAGGCGTAGTCTTATGCAAATAAACCCTACACCCAAGGGTTTTTAGATGGCTAATAAGGCCAACGAATCGAACCACCGATAACCATCATAAATAGCAGTTATGATAATCAGATCTTTGCAACCTTATAATAACCAACGAAAAACATGTATATGTCTTCTAACCCCTTTTGCAGGAGTACTATGATTTATCGAGTAATCGAGTTGGACAAAATATTTGGCGATTTAGACTATAACGACCAACCTGTTCCCATTAAATTTCTTTCTTTTTTGTTACATTTATTATGTTGGTCAAACGATGAATTACGAGTCTATGTACAATTTAACATATATCAGACTTCATCTTATCCACATAAACCCTACAACCAAGGGTGTTCAAAATGGGCAACAAGGTCAACGAATCAAACCACCGGTAACTAACATAAAATGAGCAACGATAATGACACCAACACATAGCAACTTGCATAGACTCAACAATATCACTGTCTTCGATCTTTCTCAATATCATATCAGATAATCGTATATGTCAAATCCCTATGATTACCTAATTGAACTCATCGTCTCTGACCTTTGTCAATATCATATCAGATAATCGTATCTGTCAAACCCTATAATTACCAAATCGAACTCATCGTCTTCAACCTTTCTGAGTATCAATTCAGATAATCGAATCTTTGCAACCACATAACTAACTACCTAAAATTCACCTAATATTTCCAAAAGCAACAAAAGCTCTTTCTCATTTTCACACAAACCTTGTATAAACTCACTGAACTCATCGTCTCCGACATTTCTCTGTGTCATGTCAGATATAATCGAATCTGTCAAACCCTACAATTATCTAATCGAACCCATCGTCTTCCACCATGTAACTACCTACGTAAAAATTCACCTAAAAATGTTTCCAAAAAACGACAACAAAATCATTCTCATTTTCAAACACAACCTTATACAGACTCACTAAACTCATCGTCTCCAACCTTTCTCTGTATCATACCAGATAATCGAATCTGTCAAACCCTACAATTATCTAATCGAACACATCGTCTTCAACCCTACAACTACCGACCTAAAAATTCACCTAAATATGTTTCCAAAAACAACAACAAAATCATTCTCATTTTCAAACACAACCTTGTACATTTTAGTAAGTGAATATTCTTCCATTGCTAAAAGTCAATATAATACCTAAAATTCCATTAACTGCAAATTTCTCTACTAAAAGAAACAAACCTTCCATTCAACCTAAAAATGAAGAAAACACAAAGGTAAAGAATATCATCATATATAGAACCACCCAAAATTGCAAAACCCAAAACCTCATTTATTCATTTCATTTTACCTTTTTACCCAAATGAAGAAAATCCACAAAAACAAGAGAAAACAACCTTAGCCTTACGTTTTTACTGTTTCGAAGAAATCGAGGTAGCGAAATCCACTGTCGAACCTGAAAAAATCATTACCCTTTTTTTGTTCATATATAAATATAGAGACACTGTAAAATGATGTCTCTTTCTCATTCTCTCTCTCTACATCTATATCTCTCTCTCTAAACGGGTTCTTGAGTAAACCTGCACGTGGAGGAAGAAGAAGAAAACAGAGCGAGATCTGACCCATTTTTCAATTTTGGGTTTTTACATAAACTCTTTATTGGATTTGGAGACCCTTTTTCAAAAGGGGTCTTCTTCTTTACGAATCTTCTTAGCTCTATACTCTGGTATGTTCATTTCTCTCTGTTTTTCATTTCTCAAGTTTTGTTTTTTTTACTTACTTGTTTTTTGTTGTTGTTAATCATTGATGGGTTTGATTCATTTTTAAATATTCAGATCACACCCTTTATAAAGTTTTTAATTTTGCTTTGTTTGGTTATTTTTTCTGAGATTTGGATTTTGCATGTTGGGTTTGATCACAATTGAATAAGGTGTGTGTGTTTTTTATTTATTTATAGTACTTATTTTTTGTTTTTGTGTATCAATGATGTAGTGATTGATTATTCAGATCATGCCCTTATGAAGTTTTTTATTTGGTTGTCTTTGCTTATTTTTCTGAGATTTGGATTTTGCATGTTGAGTTTGATCATAATTGAATAAGGTTTGGTTTTAAGTTTTTTAACCTAAAAATTTGATTTTTATTTATTTGTTAATAAATTATTTATCTGGATTGTGATTTTTTTGGTTTGCATGTTTGAGATTAAGATGGTAAAGTTTAGATCTTTTTTTTTTTTTTTTTATGTCATGTGATATGGCTGGATTGATTGTTTGTGATCAATTTGATGCAATTGTTTTATTGATTGAAGTGCTCATTTTTCATGTTGATTTGTTGTGTATATGGTGTTTTTTTTTTTTACTGCATGTGTATCTGTTTGTTTGACAATGATAATACACTATTAATGTTACTGAAAATTTAATCTGTGATTCATGATTTAGTATTTGAGTATCTGTTTATTGAGCATGTGGATCAAATATTGAATTACACAAAGTGCCAAATTTTTCATACATTGATATGGTTTAAATATTTATCTGTTTTTTTTTTATTTTTTTTATTTTGATTCAGGTATCTTGGATTTTGTAGTTGGAGCTATGTCGGTTGAGATTGTGGGATTCGAGATGGTTCAAGGACCAATGGATAACGGTGTTGAAGGAGACAAACCTGTTGCTCTTGAAAAGGAGAATGGAAAGCTGGAGAAAGATGTGGGAGCTGGTGAGACCATCAAGTTTGGGTCACATGGAGATGAATCTGCGAAAGTGGAAGTCAACGATGTTGCTGATTCCAATACCCCGAAAGATGCTGCTGAAGAATGGCCTGCACCTAAGCAGATTCATTATTTTTACTTTGTCAGATGCAGGCCTTATGATGATCCATCCATCAAAGCTAAGATTGATCTGCTTGATAAGGAGATCAGCAAGAAAAATCAAGCTCGGTTTCAGATCACGGAAGCGCTGAAGGCAAAGAGGGTGAGTTGGTGATAATTCACAATTGTTGCTTGTCGTGTTCGTTACCGTACAAAACCCTAAATGTCAAACTATTTTACTTGTTATTACTGTGGTGCCATCGAGTTAATGTAGATATAAGATAATCAGAATGTTTTAAAACCGTAGCGATTTAATATTTTATTTGACCTATTAATGCTATGCTTGAGTTGTCAATTAATATTGAAAATTAATGTGAAAGGTCAAATACTTTATTTTCCGGTCTTGAAGGGATTCGTGTCTTGGTGTCTCTTGACTCCAGGCGTTGAGCCGCAAACTGTAAAAGGCACATTTTGTCGTATTATCTTGAGATGTAACCTGTAAAATTAGATCAAAGGAGTCAAATCATTTATTTTCTGATGTCTAGGCATCCATGTTTTGGTGCCTCGGTATTGAACAATAAACCCTTAACGACACGTTTTTGTCTACTGGCGAAGTTATATCTCAAAATCATTTGCTATGTAATAAAAAATTAATGTGTGTTGCACATGACTTGACAACGGGAAATTTTTTCTCCCTTAAAAAAAGGGAACTTTTTTCTATGAAAGTTTTATAATCTCAATATACATCTTATTATAATTGCATGTTTGGTCTTTACTCTTCCTTGCAGTCGGAAAAATCTGAGTTGATTTCTCAGATTAAGATTCTAAGAGAGGACAACAGGCAATATCAGAGTCTTTTTGATGAGAAAATGAAAGAGATTGAGCCTCTGCAGCAGGCACTGGGAAAGCTGCGCAATTCAAATAATGCTGGTCGGGGCGGTATCTGCCAATCCGAGGAGGAACTTAACAAATTCGTATGTTATGAATCTCTTAGTTGCTTTTTAATCCAAAGCCCTCACTTTACTTGTGTTTTAGTTCATTCAAACATGTATTCTTCATTCACTCACCGCTGATATGCTTTTATGGATACAGATAAATGGCTTACAGTACCGCATTCAGCACGAGAGCATTCCATTGACTGAAGAAAAGCAAATCCTCCGTGAAATCAAACAGCTTGAGGGGACAAGGGAGAAAGTCATTGCCAATTCTGCAATGAGGACCAAGTTGCATGATACTATTGGGCCGAAAGATACCATCCAAGACCAGGTTAAGGTAAGATATACTTTTTTTGTAAGTTTTACTATTGGTTTTTTTTTCAAGAGTTTTGAATTTTTTTCATTCTGTATTATTATTAGTTAAATAGTCCTTTACATGTTCAATTTTCTTGCAGCTTATAGGTGGGGATTTGGATGGAGTGAAGAAAGAGAGACAGGCGATTCGGTCCAAAATCAAGCAAATTGATGATGTGCTGAAAGCCATTGACATCGATATCCAGTCTCTGCAGGCAGAACTGGTAGCTGTTACTCAGAAGAGGGAACAAGCTTTTGAGAGCATTCAGAAGCTGAGGAAACAGCGTGATGAGGGGGTATATTTTGCTATAATTATGAGCATTGTTTATTGTCTAGTCTCGAAGGAATATTGTTAAAAATTAAAAACAGTTTTGTTTGAACCCAAGGGTGCATTTGATTGTGAATTTTTTCCGGTAACGTTTTCTATATTCAGTATTAACTACATAAATGTCTTGTTTTCAAATATATGTATAGGATGTGGTGAAACCCTTACTTTTACATTTTCATCTCAGTTTACATGAATAAATTTTTGAAAGATGGAGTACAAAATGTGGAAGATGTCACTTCTATTCATCTGAAAATGTGGCATTCAACGACTCCCAGTCTGTTTCTAAATCTTCCGATTTTCATCCAGTATCATACCACATTTAATCTGACTAATAGTGAAGTTTGCACCTAAAATTTTCTGTTTGAGTTTTAGTTGAAATTGCGATAAGAATCTGATGATTGTTTATAGCATATCTATATAATTCTGTCCTTAATGTAAATTTCATCTAAACATTCTTGATGCTGTTGCTAATGTAACTATCTAGTAATTTTTGTCGTTATTTCATAACTTGTATTTTTCTTTCTTTCTTTCTTTCCTAGTGTCATGATCTAACTCTCCAAATTAATTTCTGAATATGACTTGTATTTTGTTTTTCAGAACTCCTATTTCTACCAAAGTCGTACACTTTTGACCAAGGCACGTGAGCTGGCTGCTAAGAAAGACGTTGCTGCTATTGATGAACTTTCTCAGACAGAGGTTAGCCCACATAAATATTCATTCTTCGGAGCTATTAAATAGTCAACGATGGGATTACACAGCAACCATCTCTTTTTCCCGATTTCTCTGACCTTGATAATGGTTGTGGTTGAATCTTGCTTTTTTCTAATTTTCCCCTCTGATTGTAGGGTGAGAAATTCATGGCACTTTGGAACGGCGGCAAAGCTTTTAGGGCTGATTATGAGAAAAGAATTTTGTCATCGTTGGACATGCGGCAGCTGAGTAGGGATGGGCGCATAAGGAACTGGGATGAAAAACCACTGCTGGAAGAACCGAAACCTGCTGCTGAACCTGAGGCATTACCAAAACCTGTCGCAAAACAGCCAAAGGAAGCGCCTAAGCCTTCTCCAGTTGAAACTTTGCCAGCTCAAAAAGAAACCAAATCCAAAGGGAGGGATTTGGCAGCAATTGATGATGATTATGAATTTGAAAATCCTCACAAGGAGGCCCCTGCTGCAAAAGAGCCTGAAATTGATCCAGCAAAGTTGAAAGAGATGAAAAGAGAAGAGGAAATTGCAAAAGCAAAGCTTGCTGCTGAAAGGAAGAAGAAGATGGCAGAGAAAGCTGCAGCAAAAGCAGCTCTCAAAGCACAAAAGGAAGCTGAGAAGAAACTTAAGGTAATTTAATTCTTGATCTGGTTCTTTTTTTATTTAGACTCTCGTGCTAGTTTATATCATGCTATAGAGATTTTTTTTTTAAAAAAAATAAACTATCTTTCGACTCATCATTATTTGTGTCGGGCCTATTAATTTTACTGTAATATCTTTATGGATTTAGATTCTCTCGTGCTATTTTTTGTCATGCCATAGGGAACAAGGTAAAAAAATTTAGGTTTAATTACTCTGTAGGTCCTTCAACTATTTGAAGATTTTTAAGTAGGTCCCTAAACTAAAAATGTTTGTAATTGGATCTCTGTATTAGTGTAATTTGTAATGAGGCCTTGAATAAATTGTTTATCCAAATAAGGCCTTGCTAGTGTTAGGGGATCTAAATCCATTTTCCTATTCCATTAAGATATAATTTGCAAAATCTGGAATTGTTTTGTAGGTCCTCGAAAAGAAAGCAAAGAAGAAATCTGGAGCTGTTGCCACTCCCCAGGAGGAACAGGAAGCTGCAGAAGTCGAGGCTACTGAACAAGAAAAGGTGGATGATGTTGTTGAGGCCCCTGCCCCAGTGAAGGAAAAGGTCACAAAGGAGAGCAGTGTCAGGTCCAGAAGCCGAGCAAAAGCACCAGAGGCGATCCCAAAAGCTATCCTGAAGCGGAAAAAGTCCAACAATGACTTGCTTTGGACTGGTATTGCTGTCTTGCTAATCCTGATGCTGTTGGGGCTTGCATACATCTATTTTGTCTAAAGAAGAAGTTTAGTCCTAGAAGGAGTCTGTGAAACCAATCTTCCTAATGGATGGTTAGGTTTATGAGGTAGCTTAAGTTATTTCTGTTCTTATACATCCTTAGGGGAATTGAGTTGAGAAACACATATACTCCTGTTGTGCTTTTGCTCCTGTCTTTGGAAAAAAAGCTATATACACTAGTTTGGATACTTAATTTTCAAATTTTGTTCAGATTTCATGTTACTGGAAGGTTTGGTGTTGTTGTGATATAGTTAAATTTTCGGCGGAGGGAATAGTAGCCATGATATACTTTACAGAATTCAATTGTTGGTTAGTTTTGATGGTAGACAATAAAATCACATGGCTTGGAAATTAAATCTTGTGGTAGATTTGATGGTGTATATTTGAAGCCTGTATGTATTTCGGGTTGGTTCAGTTTTGCATTAATAATTGGTGCAAAATTTTAACCTACCAATAGCACTATAATTTGATTGGAGAAGTGTTCGGGCGGAAAAAAAATTGTTTTTATCGGCAAGTACACATCTAGACGACAATTTTTTTCGTCGGATGTGTACTTCTGAGGTGACTTTGGGAGCAGGTAAAGTTTCTACCCTATAATTTATGCATCAAGTTGTTTGAAATGATTTTTTTGGGTACATATAGTTGACTTGGTACTCTTTTTTTTTTGTTTGTTTTAAATAAATTTTTTCATTCGTTATTATTTTTAAAAATAAATGTCCCTTTTGCATTTTAAAAACACATTTTGAATGAAAATTGTCAATTGAAGGATCTACCTTAATTTAGGATCTGCTTTTAATTTTGATAGTGAATTTTACATATATAGTTTTGTTTGATTATTTGAATGGACAATAATTTGTCTAAATGGAACCACTGCTTTTAAATTATTATTTTTTGGTTACAACCACTGCATTTAAATTTGTTGGCAGCAAAGTTGTTCCTTTAATCAATGTGATTTTAGACAGAGACAGATGAGAATGGGGCACAAACTGTTTTGATCTTTGAATCTAGAAGTAGTTTTTCTTGCTTGGTTTATATTTGGATTCACATTTAAAAGATTCAAAATGATTTTGAATATGTCTTTCTCACATCTCCTTTATCTCACTCTCCAAACAATAAGGCTTTGTGTGAGGGTTTGGAGGGGAGGGGAGGGGAGGGGAGGGGAGGGGAGGGGAGGAAAGGGAAGGAAAGTCTTTGAAGGGTTGGTAATATGGAGGAAAATGGTCAAATCTTTCACATTTTTTGAAAGAGTGTTTTTTTAGAGAATGTTAAATTAATGCTTATGATTAAATATATTTTTAAATTAAAAAATATTTTAACTACATAGTTCAAATTTGTAGAATTCATGTAAGCTCTCCAAAATCCTCCTCCAATATAATTTTTGAGTTTCCATAAATGAGGATGTTGTATCATGAAAAAAAATGAACCTCTAAAGTCTTCCCCTCTTAATGTTATCTATTTCTTTCACTTGCTCCTTCTTTTTTATCTTTTCTTTTTCTCAAACCTCTATGCTCCCTTCTCTTCCAAACTTGCGAACAAAGCCCAAGACAACATCGATTTTAATAAAATAAACCCGCAATTTTATGAGTTTGAGGATTGTTTATTAGAATTGATGTTGCCTTTACAAATTATCATCTTTATCACGTTTACAAAATTAATTTAAGAGCCTCTGTTTAAGATTATAAAACAAAATCATTTTTAATATTTTAGTTATGTTTGTTGGTAAGTTTTTTTTTATAACTCATTTTTTCAAAAATGATTTTTATGCTGAAAATTTAAAAATAAAACTATTTTGATTAGTTTTAGCAAAAGAAAATAAAAATTTTTCTAATATAACAACCATTCTTATTATGAAAAGTGGGGTTTATTATAAAAAAGAATATAATTTCTAATAAAATGAGAAATAAATCAAACAATGATTAATTTTTTCACCAAAGAACATATGGTTCAGACGACCGTAAATATTTAGGTAGAATAATTTTTGAGTAAATTACACTTCCCTTTCTTCAAAGATGCTTGAATTACAGTCCCCTCTCCTCTTATGTATATTTTAACATAAGAGAAGAGATGAGTGTAATTCAAGCTTCTCTTAAGGGGAGGAGTGTGATTTACTCATAATTTTTTTACTAAACTTTACTTAATTGGACTCTAATTATCTACCATTAAGGCAAAATGTCACCGACATTGATCAATCTAATTGTGACACGTAAGACAATTCAACTATTTTATCTCTCTCACGCATATTTTTATGTTTAAAAAATTGTAATTGATCAATGTTATAGAATTCTTTCCATTTGATAAAATAAATGGAGTATATAATTTGAAAAGAGATAAACATAAAAAATAGATAATAAGTCATACTACTAAGTACTAAGTGAGTTCCACCATCATTAATTATTTTATACATTTTTCAAACATTTTGTATCTTTATTTCTAAATGAGAAAAAATAGAGATATCATAAATTGAAAAGATCTTAACTCAATGTTTATATGACATCATGCTATACACGTGCAATCCGAAAACTCATCTAGAACTCCCAATGCAAGTAGATCCACGAGTTTGGTACTTTGGTTGAAAACTTTGACAAATATGGATGAAGTTAGTTGTTGGTATTTAATGTACCATACCATTGGCATTGTCAATATTAGGACAGTACGGGGTATCAACCACTATCAATAATATCCTTATCACCGCCAACGTCTTTGACTTTGAATTATTCACAAAACTTGAACTTGAACTTGAACTGGTACTATATCTTGTCTTATTTGTAAAGTGAGGTTGAGTTTTAGTTGCTTGTACATTACAAGAAAGTTATGAGTACTAAATAGATGAGTCACCTTTCCACAAAGAACAAGAATGTAGTACTCCATTTCAATGAGATAAAATTAAGAACCCTTATTGCAACAAAAATGTGATGCTCGTAGAGGACATAGATATTAATGTGCATGTGTATATGTTCTTCTAGGGAAACTTTTCTCACACATGGCACTTCAATTTTAACATATTCAAACATACAAAATTATTATAAAAACACAAACAAATAAATGAGTATTGATTCTATAAAAATTAGCAGATCAATATCATCGTCCTATTTTTTTAAAAAGTCAAACTAACTTATCAAAATTAATATTAGAACCGAATCTAAAACTTTGAGATTAACTAAAAACTATGGTATTGGGGCTTTTAAGTTTTAAGAACCCAAGCAAAAGGATCAAAGGCGATCCAAAAGCTATGATATTGGGGTTTTTAAGAAGCAGAAAAAGAGATTTTGACATTGACTATATTGACAAAAATGATTTTTATGAGAAGCTGTTTGAAATAAATTCCTATTAGTTTTTTTTTTAAAAAAATTGACTATCCAATTATTTTTTTTAAATTTAGAATGATATTTTAAGAGAAGTTATTTAAACGAAATTTTTATTTGAAGAATTTCTTTAAAAATTCTTGGTTAATAAAATTATAGAAAAAAGGTATTACACTATAAAAATATATTTTAAATTCTTAATTAATGCTAAGCATGACTTTGAAATAATGTATTTCATTCATAAATTACATGTATGAACAACCAATCTATCTATCTATATATATCTTTGAATTAGAAACTTGAACTATTCTGATGCTTCTATTGTGATGATGTGGCACCTCTAAAGAAGCTTGATTTCTACTCTCTTATTCTATCTAATAATCTAATAGTTGTAATAGATAGATAGATGGATTAGAAATAATGTGCAATTAAGTATAAGTGACATAAATATAAAGATAACTTTTCACTGCTCTAGATTAATATATAAGCCAAAGAGTTTTAACGGTTACTCTACATATGCTCTATTTTTAAGAAGATTTAATTTGATGTGCTATAATAATTTCGTATGTTCATATAAAAGACTTTTTTTTTTTTTTTTTTTTTTTTTTTTAAGGAACACGTAAAAGACTTATACACTAATCAAATTCTGTTTTGTTTAGTTCTATAGACCAATCAAATTGCAGTTATAAGTTAAATAAATTAAAATAGATAGTGCTCAAATAAATTAGTTATTAAATTTTAGTTACCAAAAAAATGTTACAGTATATACATGCAAACAATAGGTTTCATATTTTCTCCACATGAACATCAAACAAATTTTTAAAATTATAATAGTGATCATCACGATACTACCAATATTTTTATAAATACAAACAATTAAGATTAATATTAATTTAATAGTAATCACTATGATTTATCACACCAACCTTTGAACTATCTTTCTTTTTCTATTCCTTAAGTATCCTACCACTCACTCACTCACTCATGGGGTTAATGACAGTCTTTTATTTATTTTTTTTAATTTTCAGTTATAGTTTTATCAAGTGCTATATTTTGTCACATTCATAATCAATATATATTCTTTGTGCATCGATTGCTAAGTCTTTGTAGTGTAAAATTTGGTTTTCATTGATCAACACTTTCTCCAAACAATTTTCGGTGGTAATTTTCAATTTTCATGTAAGTATATGTCTTTAATCATTATATTTGCTTCAATGAAATTAAAAATTATGCAGTTTGTATCGAAGATGCTCTCATTCTGCTTCTATTCCATCTCTCATGTTAATACATAGTTTAGTTTTAATCAAAACATTACTTAATTCGAGTAACTATTATCATTTTTATTTGAGATGAAAAGGAAAAGAGGTGGCTACAATTTTTCTTTGATTTTAAATTGGAGATTTTTCGAAGAGACGAAGGATGAAGGTTTCAACAGAGAATGAGGTGATGGAGCTTATCTAAGTAGTCGCGTCATAAGAGATGAATGATGAAGGTTTCAACAAAGAATGAGGTGATGAAGCTTATCTAAATAGTCTTTCTAACATATAAGAGAGGGTTGGAATCAATTCTTAGTTCTTATTTCTAAATCTACATTTATAGCACATAAATTCTTGATTCTTATTCTAAAATTAGCACATATATAATATTTATAGTTTGAACTAGCTCATGACAAAAAAAAAAAATTATAATATTTATAGTTTGACTAGCTCATGATAAAAAAATTATAATATTTTGGTTAGTATTTGTCGCTCCCTCTAATTTTTTGGGAAAGATCCGCCACTCAGGATGATTCCTTAAAATTTGGGGTTTTCTTTACTTTTTTTGGTGAGCCTATTTTTTATTTTTAAATTCCTTTTTATCATTTTTTTGTTATAGAGCAATTGCCTTTTCGACCAAAATTACGGTAAAATATAATTGCCTTTTAATTCCTTTACAAGTCTTTCACAAACAACAAATATATTCTTTAAAAATAAAATAAAATTTACAAACATGCACCTTTTCTTATATAACAAAAGAAAAACATAAAAAAAATTATCAAATAAAATGCATTTAAGGTTGTGCGATAAAAATTTCTATAAACCTCTATTTATTTTTTTAGTGTCAATAAACCTAACTTTTTTTAAACAACCAGAGAAATGCTAATTATTTTTTCAGTTCCCAATATTTTTTTAAAAATGTTGTTTTAAATATCTCCATATATATATATATATATATAAGAAAACATTTTAAACCAAAATTGAGTGTACTTAAATGAAAAAATTATAAGTGCATTGTATTAAGATTACCGCTTTTTAGTCAATTAAATAATTTTTTATTATTTAACCGTATTTTAACAAACACCTGCAACGCACGGGTTGCATTTCTAGTATATCTAGTAAAGAATACATACATGTCACATTTTTTGTATTAAATATGACTTTTGAAGTCATTTATTTTAATCACAAACAACGACACCAACTACATGCATGGACCACCAACACATCTTTCAAATAATACATATTTTCCTCATTCATCATGTATTCAATAAGTTTCTTTCGGTCATGCATGTCATGTGAGAATAAATTATATATGTTAGAAATATAAAGAGATTCTCAATTTTAACCCTTATTATGTTTATGTATTATGTTTCTATCTTCTATCGGATAACTTATTTGGTAAAAAAAAACTAATTTTTTTTATTTGTAAATAATCACATAAGATTTAATAAGGTTATATTATTTTATGGAAGAATTATAAATTACATCAATTATCACTTTGAAATTAGACGTATATCAACAATTTTTTTTAAGGGAAAGTTAATTATTTATTTGTTATCTCTTTTGTGTTCATATATTATTTTATTGTTTATTTTTTTCTTATTTTTCCACAAATGCGTAAAATAAAAAACACTTTTGCAAACACACAAGTATAAAAAATTGTTACCCTCTAATTATTTGACATATAATATTAAAATAATTAGTGCACATCTAAATATTTATACTATACTAGTGGAAAGACGAGCAATCACTCTTATTGCGCTAATGCGTGTGGATTATCAACGATATTTTATTGAAATTTTTCGTGTATTAGCGCAATAAGAAGAGGAAAATTATAAACAATATTTTATATAGAATTTTTGATATAGATAAAAATTATAAGTATAAATGTTTGTGACTTTCAAATGTAACAAATTCAACAAACCATAGTTATCTTTTTCAATGACAAAAACAATATAACAAAAATTCTTATCTTTTTAATAACACCAACAATATAACATTATTTTATCCTTAAAAAAATTTAACATTATTATAGAATTTTTTTGTTTAAGAGTATAATTGGAATAACAAAAAATCAGTCCAAAATCTTTCCAGAATCCCCTATATTCTCTTTATATATGGTATAGATGTACTGCCATTTAGATGGGCACTCCGTGTTGTTTGTCATCTTTTTTTTATTGCGCTAATACATATAAATTACGAACAATAGTTTTAATGAAATTTTGATTTAAAACTATTTTGATTTTGTTAAAATTATATGTATAGATAATAGATATTTTCTGTTTTCATATTTTAACAAACTATAATTATATTTTTAAATGATACCAACAATATAACAAATATAATACAAATTCTTATCGTTCTGAATGACATCAACAAAATAGCATTCTTATTGACAAATTTGTTAAAGGATATAATTGGAAGTGAAAAAATCATTCCAAAATCATGTACTCACTTTATATATAGTATAGCCGTAACAAACTATATTTAAAGCCTAGTTTCTTATGCAATTAATAAGGAAATATAGTGGTGATGATTTTGTTAAGGACTGGAGATTATGATTTCCGTTCAGCTACAGAAAAAAGGGATTAGAGTAGCCGATCATACCCTTTATATCATATATATATTCCTTCCATAGCAAAATGGAATGAATCCACGTCGTGAATAACGTTACAAAAGAAGTCAACATCGTAACGATGAAGCATATCAATTGAATCTTTGTTGTTGTGGTCCCTTTTCATGTTAAAGTCGCGGAAATTGAATTCCCAATGCAGCGATTGTTTTCAAAATGAGAAGGTTACCGTTGGCGGTTAAAGTGAGACCAATTTGAATGATGTTAAAAGTACCGATCATGTTATTGAATCATGCCGGGAAATTCAATGTTTTTTGTTATTTAAATATTTAGCTAACGCTCAGTTAACATGTTTGTTTTTATGTTATCGATCCAATAATATTCAATATTAGATTTTGCTTAATCTTTTTCTTCTTCAAATTATAACACTTTTATTCTCTCATACGAAAAAATAGCTAATAAAAATTGATAAATTTTTAATATGGCTTAAATGCTTTTTTGGTCCCTTAACTATTTAATTGGTATCGCTTTGGTCCCTTAACTAAAAAAAAAGATTGTTTGAGGATTTTAAGTTTTTTTTAGTCTCGTTTTGGTCCATTCTGTTAGGTTTCCGTTAGTTTTAATAAAAAACGTTAAGTGTGGACACGTGTCACCTTGTCATTGGCTCTGAGTTTTTTTTTTTTAATATATATATATATTTTTGTAAAAAAATCCCAGAACCAATGACAAGGTGACACGTGTTTACTCTGGGACACGTGTCACGTTATCATTGGCTTTGGGATTTTTTTTTAAAAAAATATATATATTTTTAAAAAAATATTATTATTTTTTTTGTAAAAAAAAAAAAAAAACTCAGAGCCAATGACAAGGTGACACGTGTCCAAGAGTTAACTTTTTTTTAAAACCCTAACGGAAACCTAACATAAGGGACCAAAACGAGACTAAAAAAAACTTAAAATCCTCAAACAATCTTTTTTTTAGTTAAGGGACCAAAGCGATACCAATTAAATAGTTAAAGGACCAAAATAGCATTTAAGCCTTCTTAATATTGAGAAATGGTGCATAAGAATAAAATTAGGCTAGCCATGTATGACACATCATCAAAATTATTAGTAAAAAATTCTGAGAGACCTTATTAAGTGTATATTAGTTACAATATTTTTGTTCTAACATTTTTAAAAGATAAAAAAGAAGCTTCAACTAATTTGTTGAGAAGAACTACTGCTTGATTGTTGAAATTTGAAAGGACACTTTTTCGTAAACTAAAACAAACCAAATAGACTAACAATACTAAACAAAAGACTTAAATAATTTGTGAACCTTTAACCTTTAAAAAGTTGCAATTTTAGTCTCTAACAAAAAAAAATTACCCCTTAATTTTACAAAACGTTGCAAATTAAGCTGCTCGTGAGAAGACGTCACATGTCCTAAAACAAGGGTCAAAATCGCAATATTTTTGTAAAGATAAAAGGCCAAAAGAGCATATTTCCCTAAAGTTAGAAGGTCAAAAGAGCATATTTCTTAAAAAATAGCGGGCAAACTTTTTTTATTAGAAGGCCAAAATCGCAAAATTTTAAAATATAAGGGGGAAAATTGCATTTAAATGAACTCGACTTTCATATATGACCTAATTCGGCTAAGAATGAACATTGAACTCGACAAATTGAGTCCTTTATATAGGATCTAATTGGACAAAGAATGAAATATAAAATACAATTTCTACGATCATAATCTTTCGTAGAAGTCAATCCACAAACTATTCCTTTAAAAATCTAGTCAACAAGAAAGGAAACTTCTCCGTTGGCGACTGAAACAGACCCAAACAACAAACAATACCAAATAAAATCAATACGACCATTAGATATGACATAATAAAACTAAGAATGAAATAGAAACTCGAATTTCAACGATCGAAATGTATTCGGTATAAGTTGATCTCACAAACTATGCCTTTCAAAAAACAATATATCTTTATTATGATGAATTGAGAACTAATTTATCTTACATATAAAATTGTTAAGGACTAAATTATTATTTTTATTAGAGACTAAATTGGACATCAAGAAAATTGTCAAGGATTAAATTAGATTTTCACTTGTCCAAGACTTAAATATAGCAAAAACATTTTAAAAACTACTTCCTCCGTCCCATAATATAAGCAAAAAAAACTCATTTTCTTTGTCCCAAAATATAAGCAAAAAAGACAAAATTTTATCCTATTTAATCTTGTTTTTTTTAAAAAAAATCATCTTTTCCAAGATTTTTTTTGTTTATTCTCATAGAATTAAATGCAAATTACATTCAATTTTCTCTCTCTTTCATTTTCTCCATAACCAATAACCAATCAAAATTGTTTTTACATCTTCCTATAAAACTTCTTTTAAAGAAAACACAAAAAACTAGAGTCCAAATTCTTATATTTTAGTTTTCTTAATAAGTGTGTTTTTTTTTTTTTGCTTATATTATGGGACGGAGGGTGTAGTATTTATTAAACCTAAGTCTAGCAAACATTTAAAAAAGCAAAGTAAGAGCTCAATTTATATACATTGTCGATGAAAGAAAATTTACACATGCATTCACCACAAAAAAATATTTACACAAGCATTCAATAATATGTTATCATATTGATTAATGAAGTATGATAAATTATGTGTTTTTAACTTATTAAATAACGTAATAACACATCATTGAATGTATGTATAAAAAATTTCAATACTGATATTAAAAATGTTTTGAAATGCATGTAAAATATCCACCACATCCTATTCAATTTCTAACTAGATTTTGCTTGGGAGGAAAAACAAAGAAAAAAACAATTAACATATTTTTATATTCATTAACTAATGCTTCAAAAAAATATTCATTAATTAATTGACTGTCACAATATATGTATATAAGTTTAATAACAGTGGGTTGACGGTGCAAAATATTCGTAAAAAAGTTTAATGGAGATGGGTCTAGAGTTTTTACACCTTAATTAAACTCATATTTACACATACACCCATATCATATGGAACCTATCACTCATATTCACCATGGCTGCAACTACCACTAGCTTTGGAACTGCTTGGTGTCTTAGAAGAGTAACTCAAGCTTTTGCACTTTCTCATTCTCATACTCTCCGCACCAATGGCAATAATCTCTCTTTTCAAAGGACTCTTACCTCTCATCTTCTCTCGTTTTCCACTTCTTCAGGTTACTCTCTATTTTCTTCATTCATTTCAATTTTTTGTAAGTTGATTCTATTTGGCATGCAATTTTGTTCAATTGTTCAAAATCATAGTCTTTTTTATAAAATAAATTGTTGGTTTTGAATGAAATTGTTAGTTTATTTTTATTTTTTGACAAGTTGTTAGTTTATTTTAAGTTACATGAATTAGAGTATTTATCCAACTCAACATAGTGATGATGAATATATAGCTGAATTAGAGCAAAGGGTTTCATAAATTGTAATAAGTTCAAAACTTTGTGTTTGTAATTTTTCAAACTGTGGGAGAACTTGTTGCTAAAAAACAGTCATAAACTTTGCTACATGTGAAGCAATAGTGAAGTGAATTTGGATACTGAAGGATATATTATGTACTGTGTTGTTATGAGCTTGTGTTATTAGTGAAACTTTACTCACACACTAAGGCTCTGTTTGGATAAACAACTAAATTAAACACTTATAACATAAACGCTTATCATATAAGTGCTTATCTATAAGCTATTTCTATAACAAAAGATAGAATAAAGTCAAGTTGTTTCACTTAGCTATCTGAGAAGGTTTATGGAGATAAGCTGAAAGCAGGTCATGGACATATCGTAAACTGTCTATATAACCTCTCTCAAATAGTCTCACAAGTATCAATGTCAGTTGATAAACTCAAATAAGTCAATCCAAACAAACCCTAAAATCAAAATGAAGTGCTTGACTGATCAATTAATCAAATCAACTTGAGCCATGCCCTGTGTTTCCATCTAAGTAGAAACTTGAGTTTGGATTCCATCCCACTGACTGTAATATAACACAACTTGAATCGTATTTAGCATTGACACTTTAGATTGAAAGTGTATTTGGTGTCCGACATGTGTTGATGTCCAACACCTACACAACATTGCAAGATGTGGTTACATTCAATCACTTTCCTAAATTATTATGGTGCCTACTTGTCAGCGTCGTGTCTGACGTCCGTGTCTGTGTCAATGTTTGATGTCTGTGTTGGGCCATATGAGGGAATACATGACATTGGGGTAGGGGAGACATTTTCATGGACTTACATGGAATGAGAATCAATGGCTTTGATCATGGTTGTGAACGGTGGTACTGGTACAAGCAACCGAGCAAGTGGCGTGGCCTGATGATGAGTGGTAATATGTGTGGAGATGTGGCAAACTAAATGGTGAAAAGAGGTAACATGTATGCCTAGTCTCTTGAAAGTATGTTTGGTAGTTGGCTTGGTCCAAGTGACGAGTAGTAAGAAAATGCTTAAGATGGGTCTTGATTTGGTGAAGAATGCCAACATGTTGGTAGATACATGGCTTTTGGAATAGTATGCTTGGTGTTCCCGCTGAGTGGCAGTTGAGCATTGAATACTCACGAAAGGTTTTCGTACGAGGAGTGTTAAAGACTTACACTTGAGGATGAGATTGTTGGTAACTCGTATGTTAGTGTTATGTGGGCGTGAGTGAAGGAGTTTCACATTGTTTATTATTGGACAAGGTGAACGAAGACCATATAGAATGGAAAGGACAACAAAACTAATACCTGGTTTTTGATTTAGATAGGGTGCAGAGTGGATTAATGTGGTTCCCTTGGTAAGTTCTTCAGTACATATCTCCTTGCTCTCGTATCATCAAGAGTCTTTATCGGTGCCAGAGGTTATGTATGTGCAGCAGATATTTCAGTAGTAATGTTTATGACTGGATAACTTTTAAATCACGTGATTTTGTATTCCCCTTCCCAACTACTAAGCAATTTTGATGTTTTATCCTTTGATCATTTGGTCGATGTTTTTCGAAGAAGCACCCTGGTTGATGGAGAAGATATATTCATAACTACTTTTGAGTTGTAGTTTATTATATGTATTTCTTCTTAGCTAAATCATTATTTTGGCATCTCAATGTCGATCCAGTTTCACATTTTTAATGCTTTCTGACGCGCAGATTCAGGTGCAAGTACGACAGTGCAAGCTTCAAAACGAGAAGTTGATGTATTGCTCAAGGGAGTTGGGGAGAAAAGTGTAGAAAATGAAGTGAAGCATGTCCTTGAGATGGTACTCTCTTGTTTTTTTCCCTTGATCCATACAAATTTCATTCTAGACTGTCACAAGCTTGGAACTCCCTTTTTTCCCTACATGGAAGTCTAATATTCATTACCTGTGTCAACATTTGATGTCTGGTTCGGCCTTTGAGCCATTATATATCGTTTTATGCTATATAGCATCATTTGATCCCTAACTTGGTTGTTGTCCATTTGACTTCGTTGTAGGCTAGACGAGCATCATTAAAACGAGAGATTCTCCATACAAATTTTCTAACACCTCCAGTGCTAAAAGAATCTATGCAAGTATTGGAAAAATTAGCGGATATTAAAGCATTGGCTCAAGGAGGTTATCCACAGGTAACCATCTAGATATAAGTGCTTTCCATTACCTTGATACAGTGAAGTGTTTGCATCGTATCACTTGTAGACACATAACTTATATGCTCTCTAGGCTGAACGGTGCCGGATTTCTGTTGGACATCCAGATGAACTGACAAGTGATCCAGATGTTATTTCAGCATTGAGGTAAATTTTGTTACCAAAATTGCCAAGCCCAGCACAGAAATTGTTGATGCTCCTAGATGCCTTCATAGTATATTTAGGTAAAATTACTCTTTTCAGTATTACAGGCAACTTCCAGTTTGAACCTTGCTCTCACGGTGACTTCCTTGGCTCAATTCTTGGTACAGGAATTGCCAGGGAGAAAGTTGGGGATATTATATTGCAGGTATTCTATAGTTTTCCCCATTTACTACATGAACTTTTACCTAAAACTGTGCTCTGTGCACAAAATGGTATTAACTTAAGAATTCATTAATATTATTATTTGAACACGTTCATATAATATTTATATCCACCAAAGGATCAGAAAAGTTTTCACAAGGAATAGCCATGGCTGTTTAATGAGCAGCTATGACTGTCTTGGCCTGTGTATATAGTAAAAGACCCCTGTCTAAAGTTGTGCATATCTCTCACATTAATTAATGACTTCATTTTGTTGTTTTATGACTTTATATTCTATTATAATGTAAAATTAATCAAAGAGTGCATCTGAACAAAGTTAAATCATTGTGACTGGTGAGAGTTCTACATTAGATGTGACTTGACCTCAAAAAATGTTTATAAGTAGGAGACACCCCTCACTTTACAAGCTGATTTTGTAGGGTTAAGTTAGGGGCCTTCTTTAGTTTGCAACTATGTTGACGATCCATTGGTTTAGCCTCAACTTAAAGTTTCTGGACATGACCTGGATTAAATTATTTTTTATTTTCATCCAGTATATGTTTTATTTGACCAGTTTGGTTGTCTTTCCAAATATTTTTTTTTTGTTTATTTTCGCAATGTGCATATGATACCCAATTAAGAAAGATATAGAGATTAATGAGCTGGATAAAGATGTGATAAACAACAGAACATTATGACATCTTTTGATAGTTGCTGTTATTGTATTTTCGCAATGTGCATATAAAACCCTTCATATTTTGTATACCTTTGACTTTGTTACTTTGCTACCCAGGGAGAACAGGGTGCTCAGATAATTGTTGTACCAGAGCTTGTTGAATTTCTTACGTCAGCACTGGATAAGGTAATGTTCTTGACTTACTTCATTTTACAGACTACCTTCTTAAAACATTTAGGTATCAGAACAAAAGGAAATGATTGTGTAATTGTGGTGAGGAGTATTTTATGAGTATATCATTACTGTCGATATGAATGTCGTTTCAAAATTTCGGGGGTGCAGGAATTTTTTAAAATCTTGGATGAGTGTAGCAGACTATTCATAAAATATCACAAAAATGTTTTTATTCCTCTGAATAAATATTACTAAATTTCGTAGTTTGAAGGTGAAAATTGGACAACACACAATAGCACAAGTATCACACTTTAAGTACCTTGGTTCTGTCATAAAAAGAATTTTTTACCATAGGATCTTAGTAGGATGAATAAACTGGAGGAATGCTTCTAGTGTAATCAGCGATAAAGAAACGTCATTCAAGTTTAAAGGAAATTATACCATATGGCCATAAGACTTGCAATGCTGTATGCAGCTGAATGTTGGGTCATGAAGAACCAATAAGAAAGAAAACCCTGTATCACAAGGATGAGACTGTTAAGATGGATAAGTGGTCAAACATGACAAGATAGAATTAGGAATACAATCTTTTTATTGGATAGACAAATGTTAGTATATTAGGTATGTTAGTATTTTCTCCTTCACAGGGTTTGGGTCATTTAACTCCTTCAACCCTTAACTTTAATGAGTTGAGCTAGCCAACCCCCTTAGGAACACAATTATAAACGAACGAAATGTGGTAGCTACAATTCCAGAAAAGATGATAGAACATGTCTTAGATAGTTTGGACATGTGTCAGGATGAGGATGTTATGATCTGTCAGTGAAAGTGGAGACACAAGACAAGATATTCTCGAAAATGAATTCATTAGAGAAAGACGGGGTGGCACTTGTTATGAAAAAATTGACAGAATCCTTTAACTTAATTGATTTGGGAAAATGTTGAGAAGATTTGTAGAAGATCATATAAAATAAGTAGATCATATGGGAGGTAGTTCAATTGTTAAGGCCTTAAAGGTGAATAAAAACTATAGATCAAATCATTGAACAGGATTCAGATTTAAATGGTTTGTAAATTATGTGTCAATAGACATTATTTTTGTTTTTTCTATATGACAAACTTCACCTGATGAGAAAAGTTTTTTTTTTTTTTGTGTGTGGCTTTTAAGCAGTTTGTTGTATTAGTGTTGCTAATTGTTGAGAAGTTCCACATTATATGAGATATGACTTTATGTTGTGTTTATAAATGGGAGACATCCCTCACTTTACAAGCCGATTTTGCAAGGTTGAGTTACACTCAATTCAAATCTTAAGACTAATTATCTTCTGATCGCATTCTTCTTATTCATTCAGGTTCGTAACGTTCCAGTAACTTGCACCAAGATACCATTAATTTCTCTTGATTATGAACCGCCAAGGTAACATCTTGGTCCTGGTTTGAAGTTAACATAAAAGTAGCACTTAACTATGTGATTCAGATTTCACCAATTTTTTTTTATTGTGCAGAACAAAATCTTTCAAAACTATAGAAGCGTCACTAAGAGTTGATGCAGTAGCTAGTGCAGGATTTAAGATTTCACGTTCGAAGCTAGTTGACATGATCAGGTTCGCAATCCCCAATTTGTGTATATGTCATGTCTGTGAAATATTATTGAATTCTTGATTTGCTTACGGTTGTAGTACACTGGTCCTTGAGAAGTCGCTTTCTGAATCCTATTCCAAAATCTGTTCTTGCATAGTGAAATATTATTGAATTCTTGATTTGCTTACGGTTGTAGTACACTGGTCCTTGAGAACTTGCTTTCTGAATCCTATTCCAAAATCTGTTCTTGCATAGTGAAATGATGCCTTGTCATAAAACGTTGTACATAACATCAGTCAATATATGGATGAGGCTATCTTAATTGGCTTATTTGAGCTTATCTGCTGACATAAACACTCATGAGACTGTTTGAAGAACTTATGAAAACAGTTTATGACATATCCATAAGCTGTTTTCAGCTTATATTTATAAGCTCTCCAGGATAGCTTATGAAACCAGCTCATAAGTTTTATAACTTATATGAAAACAGTTTGACTTTATTTTATCTTATGTTATAGAAATAGTTTTTATATAAGCACTTGTGTGATAAGAGTTTATGCTTTAAGCGCTTAATTAAGTTGTCTATCCAAGTAGAGCATAAATTTAATGTCTCTGACTATGATTAGATTTATTTTCGGCAGTTTCTTAGCCTACTCCTCCTTGATTTTCTTGCACTTAATTCAAAATTTTCAATATCTAGAAATGTATTCTCGAGCATAGAATTGTTACCCTTTGATTATTTTGGAACATGACATGCTTGTTTGAGCATGATTCATACTATACAAACTCTTTTGCATGAAATATTTTGGCTTACATTATTATATGATGATTGTGCTAAACAAATTGTGCTCATAGCAATGGCGATGTACGTATCAACTGGATCCCAATTACTACAAAAGGAACCACAGTCAAGAGTGGAGATCTTGTATCAGTTAGCGGATTGGGAAGATTAAAGGTAACTTGTAAAAGCTTAAAAGAAGGCCAAGTTCATCTGAACGGCTTTGGATATAAACCACTTCCTTTTTATTTGAGTAATGTTTAATTTATTTCATTTTGGTCCAGATAGGAGAAGTAAACACCACAAAGAAAGGAAAATTTGCAGTGGAACTCATTCGATATTTGTAGAAGTTTTTCATTGCTGCAGAGAAAAAGTGTATATACAAAACAAAACATTTATCCTCTTTTATTATTTTAAATGTCCATATATGCCTACTTGACCACATTACATTGCTTGTTATGTGGAATACCAAGTTCAAACCAGGAAGAGAAGAGCAAAGAACAAATTCCAAAAATGGAGTACTATAATTAGTGAAATTATATACTAAATTCATTCATTTAGTCCTGTGGATATTTTTGCATTTCTGAATCAGCTCTCCTTATATTGTCAATAATTATTTGAATTCATGTGGACATTTCCTCTGTTTGTTTCTCAACAATGTTTATGAAGCTGAGTAGTTTTTCTCTATATGCAGCACTATTCTTATTTTTATCGTCCTCTATTGAAACCTTTAGCTGTAGCAATTAGAGGATGGTTGTGATCCTTTAGAAATCCCTTGACAACCCATTTTCCAAGTATACGAGCAAGAGTGTTGCCATCTATCCCAGAATGTCGACATTACATAATGCGTGTAACAGATCCTATGAGAGGTAGCATATTCAACATAAAATTTTCTGGCCGTTCTACTAGGAAAATGGCAAATTTTGATTTTTGAATAGTCATGGACTTTGCTATGTAAAAATTCAGTGTTCTTGTTAATTCAGTGAAGTTAGAAATTGAAGGATCTCACTGAGAAAGCTACACAAGAGGAAGTCTAGAAACCCATTTT
Source organism: Medicago truncatula (assembly GCF_003473485.1). NCBI lineage: Eukaryota > Viridiplantae > Streptophyta > Magnoliopsida > Fabales > Fabaceae > Medicago > Medicago truncatula. Next base: position 39,290,592 of record NC_053043.1, on the reverse strand, counting down.
AGCTAAACCTCTTTCCCATTTCTTTACCATTTATTTTCTTCCCTAATTCTGTTGCAATTGCAGTTATTGGTTACTTTAGGTTGTGAGAATCAGAGATTCATTCATTCATGGCTTTGTTCATTGTTCCAAATTTCACTCATACGGCGTCATAAAGCTTCAGACCACTCTATTAAATCAATTCACTAGTTTTTTTCGTCTTCCTCTCTTCTTTTTCAATTCAAGATCTGTTTCAATTCTTCTCTCTTCTCTTTCGATTCAAGATCTGCATTTTTCAATGGCGTGTGGAAACAACTCAGGAATTAACAATGGCAACAATTCAAATCTAGATGCAGCGTTGGATCCTTACTATATTCATCTGCCAGAAAACCCTACCACCGTCCGCGTTACTCATCCGCTTGCCAGAGACAGCAATTACCATGACTGGAAAGCTGAATGCATCACATCCTAGCTACGAAGAACAAATTCCAGTGCCGAAAAAAGATGATATGAATTTCATTGTGTGGGAATGATGTAACAACTTAGTACACACATGGTTAATCAACTCAATAGATTGCTGGAAGCATGGTGTATATTCAGAACGTTGTTGATGTATTTAACGAAATTAATGAACGGTACCTACAAGGAGACATAGTCAGGGTTGCTACTTTGTATCAAGATATTGCAAATTAGAAACAAGGGTCACTAAAGATATCCGAGCATTTCACTAAAAATTGTGCGCTTTGGGAAGAATTCGACCAATACAAGCCTATGCTACAATGCACTTGTTAACCAACCAATACAATTCTAAAGCAACCCCGGAATATTTTTCACCATTATATGTTAATGTTATGTTAAAAGATAGGAAGTTTTTCTTTGACCTAATTTACATTTATACTTTTTAATTAGACAATTATTTCATCTTCATTTTTCTTAATGACAAATGCTACTACTCCTTTGTTAGAGATTGAATCCAGAACCTCAAACTCCTTATTCCTTAACTCAAACTAGTCGAGCCACCCAACTCACCCCCACCCCCTATTTCATCTAAAAAGGTTAAATTAAAGTTCTAATTTAAAAGGTAAAATATCTAAATTTTGGTTGAGTTAATGAGTTTAATTGAGTTCACAAATTCGGATCGAGTCGAGTTCAGGCTAAAATAAGTGTTCATATCGAACTTGAATCAAATTTCATGCCAAACCAATCCTATCGAGGTAAGGCACACAACATCAAGTGGTATCGTGGATGTAAGTCTACCATAATATGAATGGTTCAAATCACAATATAAACTAACCGAAAATGACAAATATGAAATATTGAAATTAAGAAGTCTTCAATTTCTTCGAGCCAAAAAAATGTATGCATATTCTATGAGAAACAAAACTCAACCAAGAAAAAAGAACCAAGTACACAGACACATTCAAAATTAAGAAATTTGAATGTCAAATATTACACTCTTTGAAACTCAAGTAATTATAAAGCAACAATTTATTCAAAGAATCCAACCATAATCCAAAATGTTGAGCAAATTCTAAGAGTGTGTTTGGATGGGGGAATGTTTTGAGGGAATGTATTGTTTTAAGGGAATTCAAATACTTTGGGGTGAATTCCATTGTTTGGATAATAATTTGAAGCATTTTCAAAATGATGGAAATTTATGAAGTATTTTGTTCAAGTTAAATTTAGAGAATTTCAAATAACACCTAAAAGCTAAGAATTTCAAATTTCTTCATTGTTGTTATTTTTCATTTTGGTCCTCAAATTTTCCAAAAATTTCAAATTGACCCCAATAAATTTCCAAAAAATTGCAAATTGGTCCCTCAAATTTTTCGAATATTATAATTTGACCCCTCAATTTTTTGAAATTTACATTTTGACCCTAATTTCAATTTTCAAATTTGGCCCAAAAAAATTAAAATTTATAAAAGTTGCCCAAAAATGATGACAATGAATTTTTTTTATTACTTCATCCAAACAAAAGAATTGAAAAATGAAAGTAATTTAATTGAATCATTTAAATTGCCTAGAATTCTAAATTCTTTAAAATTTCTCAATTACCTCATCCAAACACACTCTAACATTCTCTAGTATAGTTTCATAAAATTTCATGCATACCCACAAAACCCAATTCTACAAGGAATCCCACGTTTACACTTTTTGTTACACTTGCCACAATTATTAACATTATACAATATGTTAGTACAAACTCCACCACAACAACGTTCTCCTTGCTTACATTTCTTCCCACATTGACCACAATGGTTCATATCACCAATAACATCAACACATTTTTTCTTGCAACATTGTAGCAACTCTGTTCCCTTATTTGCTAAAATTCCATTACATATATTCTTACCAATAGGGTTGCATTTTGAACCTTTCTTTATTGTAGTTGCCAAAAATCTACTTCTTGATTTGTAATGAGGAAATGGAGAATCCAATTCAAATGTACTTGTTGAGAAGGCTATTTGGTAGTGAAGAGTTAAAGTGATAAAGGAAAAAAGAATAGTTGTGACCTTGAATAGGGTTTTGGCCATTGTTTTCTAGGTGTGAAAAAAATGTGAACTTTGTGATTGCTAATCTTAAGGGAACAAGAATTAATGTGAGCTTCCACTAAAAGGTGTCATGCATTTAGGATGATTTAAACACTAGGTTTTATGATAAAATATTGCATGTTGCATGAATAGTTTTCTCTTTATATTATACCACTTCTTCCTGATTCTCTAATGTATAGCATCTTTTTTACTTGACTAATTCAGCTTAAATTTTTTTATGGACTACAATCTGCAAAGTTTAACCTTTGATGCTATATATGCTGTCTCTTGTTAGTTGACTATGATTAATGAAATTATCTTAGATCATGCCATACATGTTCATGTAAGTATGTTTTTATTTTTATTTTTTCATCCTTGCAAAATCATAAGTAGAATAAACCATAAATTAAAATAGTTTTATGGTTTGTTTAAAAGTGTGTATACTTTATATGTTAAAAGGTCTATTATAAGCTGACGGTTTGATATAGTCAAATAAATCAATTTTTCATGTGATGAGTTGCTAAATTAAATTTTCATGTGGTAAGATTGAACTAGAAAGACAATTTAATTTAATGATGGACAACTTGCCAATTAAAAGATTTGGCAAACTTTCAAGGTCCACACGTTATAGAAAATTGGACAGCATGTAGCATAAGTTATTTGTCAACATTTATTTTAATGGGGTTAATTAAAAATATTTGTAATTTTTTTATTTAAATAAAAATCTTTGTCAACTTTAGAATTGAATTAAATTGAAATAAACATATAATTGAAGTAAGCCTGCCCCGTTGAAGTACACTTTTCTGAAAAGATTAGAGTAAGACTGGACGCAGATTCCACTGTCCATAGTAGTGTAATTGGATTATACCATTGCTGCAGTATAAACTTTGAGAAGATCAAGATCAATTTTAGAGAAGAAAACAATAGTGGTGAGGCCATATTGAAAATTTGGTTTAATTTGCAGTAGAATTTTTCTAACTTAGTGGTTACTATGGTAGAAAGTTAGTTACTCCAAGTCACTATAAATAAGCTACACCTATGTACTATTTCATTATCTTTTATACAATTGTTTCTTGGTAATGACTCATAGAGATAATTACACAATCTATCTTTCCATTACATTTGACCTAGAACAATGGAATCAAGCTACACCTATGGTTAGGTTTTCCGCTCAAACTTGCTTTGACTTTAGTGTAACATAGGTTATGTTTATAATTCACGGTTATCACATATGGTTAGACCTTCTGCTCACATATGTTGTGACTTGATAAGTTATACATAAATTTTATTATAAATGCTAAAATGACTCTCCACGATCTTACACGAGGCCTGTCTCTCATAATTTAATTTTTTATATATTAAAAAAATATTATATTTGCACAAATACCTTAATTAAGCTATTATTCATAAACCCTAATCATAAAAGTGATCATATATATAATATATAACTTATGAAATAAAGTTATTTTTACTAAACTAATGAAAATAAGTTAAAAAACAACTTATAAACATTTCATAAACTGATTCCATAAACTTTCCCAAATAATATCACAGGACATAGATGGCGAGCTACATACTTGGCTTTCCATATGGTTAGTGATCTTCATAAATAAACCTTTATTTGACCACATATATATAATATGGTATTGATAACACTAAAAAACAAATTACATTTTCACAAACCAATAGTGTATGCTATATGTGTCACTATCATTCTCATACATTTATATCTCAAAATTGAAACATATATAGTAATATATATAGTATATAGTTTGAAATAATGAATTAACTTCATTTTATGCATACCCACAAAACCCATTTCCACAAGGATCACCATTTGAACACTCCTTCTTACACTTGCCACAATGACGAACATTTGACAAAACATTGGTACAAACTCCATTGCAACATCTTTCTCCTTGCTTGCATTTGTTGCCACAAACATTACAATTGTTCTTGTCACTCAAAACATTACGACAATGTTTCTTGCAACAAAAAAGCAAATCATTTCCCTTGTTTGCTCGAACTCCATTGCATATATTATTCGTCTCACGGTTACATTGTCTTCCTTTCTTTATTATGCTTGCCAAGAATCTACTTCTTGATCCATGATGTGTGTCAAGAACATAGAAATCTTGCTCCTCTTCATCTTCATCTTCAATTTCATGATGATTTTTATCATCATCATTGGATGAAACAAACAAGGATAGAGAGATGAGTAACGAGAGAATTATTGTGAGCTTTAGGATTGTGTTGGCCATATTAATTCTCTCTCAAACTCAAGTTAAGAGATGGTAAATTATATTGCTATAGGAAGCTACTTGATAATTGAAGTGTGTGTGACAATTAACGAAATTTGTGTGGAATTTAAACTAAAGTTTTTCGTGAAATGCTCCATGATCTTAGGGGAAGAAAGCTTGTTGCTTGCAATTGCAAGGTTGAATGAGAGAGTGCAATTCAACTAAATTCTCGGTTTGAGCATAGTTGAGTAATGTACAAGCATATAGGCATGATTATGTGCTCCAAGTTCTCTATTATTTATTGCAATAATTAACAAAAGTTAACTTGTTTTGAAGATAGTTTAAGAAAGCTTTCAAGTTCATTTTTTTTACCAAGGTTTCAAGTTCATAGATAATTAAAGTTGAAGAAAAAAAATGGTGCATATCATGCAACGTTAAATCTTTAAGTTGTAATACTACTTTTTTTGTTTTTTTTTGCAAAAAAATAAATAAATAGTTGCGATAATATATTTTCCTTTATGTGGAAATGTGGGGTTTGTCAAATATACTATAATGTTTTTATTGTGTTAAACTAAAATTGAGTATATGTGAGATCAATTTAAAAGGTTGACTGTTATAAACATAAGTGTCAGAACATAAACCCTAACTTGAACCCTAGAACTTTAACTCGTCAACTCCCTTATGAGATCGAACTAACAACCGAATGGTTAAGAGATTTTAATATCTACCAACTAACTTCTTAGTTGGTATAAATTAACAAGCTACACCAGATACGGTGTATTTAACAAATTTAATTATAGGTATTTTTTTGACTTACACCAACTAAAAAATAAATGTGTGTAGCAAATCCCATCCCATATGCATAAATATTTCTGACCCAAACAATGTCAATACGTTTGTATCTGTAGTGTATCTGGCATATCCGGTGACTGTGTTACTTTCTGTGGTTCATAGTTAAATTTCATTTAGTTTTATAGGAAAATATAATGAAGCATTGTTACGTTGCTTAATTTGCGTTTAATTATCAAATGAACAATCAAGCACATTTTTAGGAGGACAGAGGGGGCTACATGTAGAATATATGTGTTGGAACAATACTGCCCACTCTTTTATCATTTTATATATATATAGTCTATAGTCACTGATTTTTTAAGCCAAATATGAATACAATCAACGATAAAAAATTTCAAACACGTATATTTAGAAAAAAACTGCACCACATGTTCTATCTTTATATTGTTTCAAGGAAAACTGCACTTACTTTTTTTAGGAAAAATTATGTAAGAAAAATTGCACTAATTCTTTTTATTGTTTCTGGAAATTATACTATGAGCTCTAAGAGAGAAATGGTGCATGAAAAAAATAGTCTCAAATTAGTGGCAGTGAATATGGGTCCATGAACATCATTAAACTTGTAACATTACGAGGGTAACAAAGTAAATTATTTTAAAATTCTTCGATTCGCCCTTGTGAATCAATCATATATAAAATTAAAATTTCTCATTTTCTATCTTTTAAACCAAACATATAAATGCAAATAAAGTTCATCCCCTTCTCTCCCGCCCGCCATTGCATTAGAATGTCTCACCTCTCTCTCAATATGAACCAAACAAACTATTAGAGTCGGAGTTTAGACTTTTTATCACTTGTTTAAAAGTGTTTAAATAATTGAGACCAACTACATATTTTAAATACCTTTATAACTCAATTTCATTTTACAATAGTTTTTCCCCAAGCTAAAAATTATTAACGAAAAAAACTGGAGGACATTAACCTAATCCGGAATAAAAGTTAAAAATTAAATAATATATTTTGCAAATTAAGTAGACTTTTTACCCCTTGAGCAGTTATTATCTAACTGAACTTCATTCACCGATATATATTTTATGCTTAACTTCTCTAGCATCTTTATCCTTCAGAACATGTTGCAATATCTTTAAGTCGTGAGCAACATTTAGATTTAAATTTTCATCATTAACAACGTCCAAATATGTCATACTATAGCAACCATATCCCTTGAATGTGATTTGTTTTCAAATCAGAAGGGATTTGAACAATGTTATGTCCTAACACTACATAAATCAAAAAAATCGACAATACGTATAGTATATCCGTATAATCTTTTTTCTTGAATGTTATTTTGTTTTCAAACCAAAAGAGGATTGAACAATGTTATCTAACACTACATCACTCCAAAAGTCGACAATACATGTTTCCATATAATCTTTTTTCTGTGCAAATTGAATCAGATGAGTTAGATCTAAATACTTCATGAAGATCGCTCTTAAGCAGATAAACTTAAGGTCTACTTTGAATCATAATTAACTTCTCCTTCCTTTTCAAATGTCTAGAATATAATTAATCTATTATAGGTACCATAGGCGAGTTGAAGAAAAATACTACTAGTACTACTTAGGTATAGTCCTACATGGTTTGTCAATGAAAATCAAACAAAGGTGCACGTGTAGAGGATCCTCTTTACCGGCGGGTCACGGTGTACATTGCGGCTTCTACACATGCATGTCCAAAATTTACATATACATAAGCATTAATTCATTTGATCCCTGTAGTATTTATTTGATTGACCTCTACATGTAATGCAATTGGGGTTGACTTGACTTTCATTTTATTTGGTTATTTTTGCATTGCCACTAATTAGCTGTTTTTCACGCGTGTTGAGTATTGACTTAACAAAACCATAGACTTAAGTAGAAGAATGGAAATAAATTGCACCTATGAACTACTTGCTGAGAAAGAAGAAAAAGAACATTTTTATTACTATTTGCAACTACATCATGATGATGTCATTGTTTAGTATTCTTTGGAATGGTTGTTCCGTTGAGTTTGAATGTTAGAGGTGGCATCTCAAGATATGGTGTGTGTGTTCCCGCTCTTTGAATTTGTTACTATCAAATACTCTCTTTTTAGAAAGGTAATTCGGTCAAAAGTTATGAAGGTTTAAACAATATTTTAAAAGTCAAGTTTACAAAATATATTCGAGAATCCTCGTTTCTTGTGCTTTCAATACTCTGAGATCAAGAATAAGTTGTTTATCATAGTTGAATCATATTTGTAGGTTAAGGAGTATATGTGTATATGTAGTAGTTTATATATAGAATTTGGATTATTAATTGTATTAAATATATTTCGATAATATTATATTATATTATATGGTTTTTTCTACATTACCCTCTTTTATTTAGATGGTATTTACCCCTTTAAGATATCAACCAATCAAAATTTAATATACAAATGTAACATTAAATGTCAAATAAATGAGTCAATTTTTCTATAAAAAAATCAATTTTAATAAGGTAACTTTTAATTTTTATTTAATTATATTTAGGTATATAATCTTAATTAATTTACACTATAGGGCTTGTAACAATTAAAATTTCACATCAAATTCAATCCATCATGGATGTGTTTGGTAACACGAATAAGCTAGCTTATAGCTCGTAGGACTAGCTTATAAGCTTGTTTTGATATAATAAGATGTGTTTGGTAAAAAACTTTTTTCACTTGCTTAGTGTTTTTTGAGAAGCTATTTCAAGTGGCTTTTGAGCTTAAAACTGATAGTTTTTTTTTTTTTTTTTTATATATATATTTTCTTCCAATTTTAACCCTATTAGTGCACGGTCTTACCGAAGTAGTAATGAAAAGAGTATCGTTCCGACAAGGAGTTGTTTAATTCAATTAACTTTAGTTAGTGATTAGAAGAGAATCAAGTTGCAATATTGTTGTTTTCAAATGGTTGAAAGAGAAAATAATAATAATAAGAGAGCCTTGGGATCGTTGGTCCGTTATAGGCGACAAATCATTCACAAGCTAAACCATTAAACCTAAAACCTTATTTTAGACCTAGTTTCTAAAGACGAGTTTCTCTTAAGCCTATCACATCTCCTATCGGTCTCAGTGAGTGAGTTCCTCTAGCAAGCACGCCTATTTTCATGGTTGATTACTATCAGAATCCTTGAAGTTCGAACTATATGTCTCAAGGTTCACTAGGCTATTTTCATGTTTTGCAATCCTTGTCTAAATTCACTTGATCGAATATTAAAACTCCACTTTCGTTTTATGAATTAATATTTGGGATAATGGATTAACGATTATCAAACCCTCCACTTTTGTTTCCACAGTTTGATAATATTTAATCCATGTTAAAACGGTGAATTTAGAAGAGAAACTAGGGTTACATAATATTAAGGTTTAAGGCTTGGCTTGATTAGGATTATGTCATTAGACTTATCCAACAATCCCAAGACAAAAGAAGTCTACTCACTCATGTTCATCGTAGACATGGAGAAGAAGAGAGAAAACATAAAAGTAAATAACAAGAAAGTAAAGGAAAATAAAAGAATTTTTATTAGAAAGACAATTGTCACTTATTGAATTCCAAAGAAAAGATGAATATTTGTGATGGCTAGCTACTCTATTTATAGGTTACATTCGACTTAAAATCTAAGCAATTACATCACTAGAATGTTCCACAAGCAAAGGGCTTTATGGTAAAAATAAATAGAGTAGCTTAAAATCTAAGCAAAAGCAGCAAAAGGATGTCTGGGAGGTGGCACGGCCGTGCCAAGCTTCTGACTTGAGGGAGATATATTTTTGTCTCTGAATCTTCGTATTTTCGCACCGAATCAGCTCCAAAACCCCTTTCTTTTGCTCCAAGACTCAATCCATCAAATATTCATTCCTGAAATATAATAATATGCAATTGAAGTAAAATAGCTCAAAAAGGAAATAATATTAAAATAAAATAAACTTGAATCTAATTAAAACGAAACTAAATATTAAACTAAAGCATATAATTATTGACTCATCAACTGCCATACTTTATTTTATTTTTTAATGAACGCTTTATATATATTACTTAAAAGAAATGTTTTATATTTAACTATAACTAGCCTACGGTACGTTGTAAAATTTTATATATTTTTGCTTTCATTTTTTCCATCTTCCTCTTATTTCTGGGATTCATAAAAGTAGAGATCAATGAGCTTTTGCCGTCTTTTGTACAAAAAATGAAAGCAGAGATCAAAATTGTCTGTTAAATTTTATTGGAGACTAAAACCAAAAGTTTGAATATTTATAGGGATCCAAAATATAGTTAACCATAAATTAAAATATTAAAAATAAATACATTAGAAAAATGCCCCTCTCTCTCTCTCTATATATATATATATATATATATATATACACACACACATGTCATTTTATGTCGTTTTATACTTATCAGCCACTTCAACAACTAATTTTACCACAAACACTTCAATTTTAATAAACCATCTTTTCAGCTATAAGCTATCATCTATAAGCTAGTTTTTCAGCTTTCGGCTAGCTTATAACTTATTTTTACCAAACACACACCACATACGTTCATAAATTTTGTTCCATTCTAAAATCTAGAACACACATAACGTGCAATTTCTTCTTCATTCTTCTTCCCATCTTGATTGTTCAATTCTCTCGTTCCAGAATTGCCGTCGTTTTCAATTATCGTGAGAATCGTTCTCGTCCATTTGATTTCAGACATTGTGAGATTCGGTGTTGTTTCCAAAAGCTATATCCACAAATTGTTCACGAATTAACGCCCACCTTATGAAATTCATGTTTGTATTAACATTATTTATTATTTATTTATTTGACTTTGTCTTCTCTTCTATAGCTTTAACCAACCTCACACCATGTTCACAATCTCAAAAAATGTTCATTTCGGCAACACAAAATTCACCAGGAACAAAAACAACATAACAACACAATATAATGATTTGAATAAAACAAATTCGAAAAGTATATTTAATAATCAATATTGTACCAAAAATAAAATTAATAATCAACGCATTGAAGATCCATTTATCTTAATCAAATGCAAAATATGTGTGATAAAATACAATTTTATATAATCTCAAACAACTCAATCAAACTCAAAACCCAAATAAAAAAGGAAGCATTATTGGAATTCATGCCAAAGTTGAAAGTCACCAATGTCGCATTATAAGTGTGAAACGGTTGCTATCAAGTCATGATAGTAGTGAGAAAGAAATGAAAATGAAAAGTTAAATCAAGAAGAAAAATCAAGTCACGATATCGATGTGATTATGGAAACAACACCGATTCTGACAATGTCTGGAATCAAAAGGACGACAACGATTCTCACGATAATTGGAAACAACATCAATTCTCGAACGAGAGAATTGAACAATCAAGATGGGAAGAAGAATGAAAAAGAAATTGCACGTTATGTGTGTTCTAGGTTTTGGAATGGAAAAAATTTTATGAACGTATGTGGGGTGTGTTTGGTAAAAATAAGCTATAAACTAACTGAAAGCTGAAAAACAAGCTTATAGCTGATGTCTTATAACTGATAGCTTATAGGTGAAAAGATGGTTTATTAAAATTGAAGTGTTTGATAAAATTAGCTGTTGAAGTGGTTGATAAGTATAAAATGACATAAAAGGACATGTTTATATATATATATATATAGAGAGACATTTTTTCTAATGTATTTATTTTTTTATATTTTAATTTATGGTTAACTATGTTTTGGATCCTATAAATATTCAAACTTTTGGTTTTAGTCTCCAATAAAATTTCACTGAAAATTTTGATTTTTTTTTTTGTACAAAAGAGGAAAAAAGCTCATTGATCTCTACTTTTATGAATCCCAAAAATAAAAGGAAGGTGGAAAAAAAATGCAAGCAAGAATATATAAAATTTTATAACGTACCGGAGGCTAGTTATAGTTAAATATAAAGCATTTCTTTTAAGAAATATATATAAAGCGTTCATTAAAAAATAAAATAAAGCATGACAACTTTTTTTCAAAGGAGAAAACGTGGCAGTTGTTTTATTAAAAAATAAGCTATGAACTTGACCATTATTTTTTAAGCCATTAACATATTGTTTTATTAAAAAATAATTAAATTAAATTAATAGGGTTAAAATTGAAAGAAAATATAAAAAACTACTGGTTATAAGCTCAAAAGCTACTTGAAATAGCTTCTCAAAAAACGCTATAAGCTAGTGAAAAAAGATTTTTACCAAACACATCTTATTATATCAAAACAAGCTTATAAGCTAGTCCAACAAGCTATAAGCTAGCTTATTCGTGTTACCAAACACAGTCATGATTGGTTGAATTTGATGTAAAATTTTAATTGTTACAAGCCTTATAGTGTAAATTAATTAAGATTGTATACATAAATATAATTAAATAAAAATTAAAAGTTACCTTATTAAAATTGATTTTTTTTCTTATAGAAAATTTGACTCATTTATTTGACATTTAATGTTACATTTGTATATTACATTTTGATTGGTTGATATCTTGAAAGGGTAATCTAGGCCTCACCATATTATATTCTAATCAAATTTATTGAATTTATTAACTTTCCTTAATATTGCACTGTATCCTACAATCGTCTAATGTAATTGTAAGAGTAATATTTGAGTTATGATTAATAATATCCTAATATGAGTTAGTGTGTTTAATAAAATTAAGATAGAATAAATGATAATCTAAAATAGTACTAATATTTTATGATTTATTTCATTTGATTATCATTGTCTTATAGTACCAAGTCATAACTGCGTGGTCTTTGAAATTAGAAAAGGAAAAAAAAAACAATTCAAGTATTGGGTGGCAGCACAATAATTAAATTACATATCATAGAATACTTTATCATATATGATATTTATTATATCTTTTCCTAATGCAAGAAGCCATTCCTCACTGTAGAGCCTTTTTCTATTCTCTTTGGTGTTGTACTCCAACGTTTACCAACACCATTACCACATAGACATTTGTATTTAATACACCGAGGAATCCTAGGAAGCACACACTTAACTGTTGTTTCACAAGCAGAATCACTATGACATTCAAAGTACGCTGTAATAATGAGAAAAAAAAGAGAAAAAGAATGTTACAAATTAAAGGGGACAGAAGACTACATAAGAAGTAAAGAATACAATTTTAACATAATGAAACAATTCTTACCCCCCTTTGTAACAAGAAATAGAGACAAAAAGTAGATCATAACATAAACAAACGTCATAAATTTAGCCATATATTTCCCTTCTTTTGCATGTATCAAATAGGAAACGATATGACCACTTTATAATGTTTAAAGCTCTTACTTTGCATAGATTTAATAGATTTTAGCACACTTGGTAAAATGTCCCTTAACTATATTGAATTATCTTGTTCGTCCCTTTAATATACCTAGTAAGGAGGTTGTATAAAAAAAATCCAATTATAAAAAATAACTTTTATTTTTTAACCTTTTGTGATGGTATAAAAATGTTTTTACCTTAGGAAAAAGGTCGGATAACTTTTTAACCTTAGTGGGAGGTTAAATTATAATGTTGTTCGAAAATGTGACCCCCACTTCTATCAAGAAGTAGTTTTAAAAAATAATATAAAAAAAAATTTTGGTTTTCTTTTGCAGACACAAGGAGAAACAATGTTACTTGATGAGAAATTTGATAAGTGCACCAAATTGTTTCAAGTAATAAATTAGTAAGTGTATCGTCTCCATATTGATTGTTGTTTTCTACTATAAAATTTACAAAACTTATTATTAAAGACTATAAATTTAAGGATGTTTGCAAGTTTTTATTGATTAGACAAATATGTTTAGTTTGTTTGATTAGATGTTTAACGATGATTAGGATTCTTCAAAACTCCTCTATATTTTTTGTTAGATTAACACAAGTTTCCTATTAATTATGATCTATTATGAATACGTTGATTAAGAACATGTATCCTATGTTCTCTCTCTTCATACTCAGCCGCGCGACAAAAGCTCAACCTTTCATCCTTTCCTCATTAAAAATGGCGGTGTGCAGTCTTATCAGTGCAACACCACCTTTAAACACCTCTCGGGGTCGTTCACCAAGGGGTTCCTATCGACTACTCACTACTATTTCATCCAAGGAGTTCTAATCGGAGTGTTTTTCCATTGTTGTGATCCTCTAGTAAACTTTATTTGTTATTTAAAGCCTTGGCGGATCTCGTTCCCTTGAGCTTGATTTCAGGACTCTATTATTCGGCACCGCCATGGGCTCTTCACGAATTTTCTCTTGCAATTTTTGGTTTAAAAATATTGGATTTAGTTGTTTCTGGGTTCAAGATATGGGTTTCTTTCATTATAATATACAGTTTATGCACCACTGGTTCCATGGTCGACATTCTGCTTGGACCATCAAGGAGAGAATAATAGCATACCCCCCCCCCCCCCCAAAACATAATATAAAAATAACATCATGTCCTTCACATGGGCGATTTGACTCACATACTCGGCATGGGAAAGGTACCACGAGGAATTTGAACACAGAATGAATCAAAACTCTACATTGTATCAAAATATCAAAACATAATGTATCAAAAGTCTAGTATTCATATAAATAATGAATAGTTGCATTTTATGAAGATATAAATTTGAAAGCTTGAAATATACATCCAATGCTGATGTCAAATTCCATGTGCAATGTCCTTAATTCCAACAAACCACTTCTAACAGTCTTGCACACAACCCCATTTGAATTATTCTAAACTGGTAGTATAAGATGAACAATGTAAGTATAGAGTTTTACAAAATAGATGCGAAAAAAGAAGAACTGTACAACAACCATAGCAAAAAAATAAGCGGAAAATCCTTTAAGAATACGAAATCGAAACAAAATTTAAAAACAAAAAACCTTTCAAGTGGATTAACACATCAACAACATCTTGATCATTTGCAAACATGGCAAAGTTCTCCAAACTCGACATCTAGATCCTTATGTTACAAAGTTTGAAAACATAATGATTTTTATCTAACTATCAAAAGTAATTTGATGCGAACTTTGTTCTTTTAAATAGCAAGGGAAAAGAGGTGATCCATTTAATGAAGTAGTTGATAGTTGGACCTTAGTCTTGGTTAATGAGCTCTTAAATGACCACATAGCATCATCTAAGTAAGCATGACTCTTTTATTCAAGTAAGCATGCACTTTCATTAATGAAGTAAATGGGCATATGATGCAAATGGCGCCATAGGGTTTTCCAGAAATTGGCACCATTTGGAAAACATGATATTGAGTGGCTCAAGACCAATGAAAAACGTGTGAGTGGGCTAAGGTATGAGTGGCTCGAGATTAATGCAGGAAAACAATAAATTAAAGGGATGAAATGGTTTAATATTGAAGGATAAATTTATCATTTTGTGTGCTAGGGCTACAAGATGGTTAAGGTTTTGGTAGGTCAGACTACCTCGAATTTATAGTAAGTAAGAAGTAAGATTAGATAAGATCATTCTAGTTGTTAGATATGCAGAAACTAACGTCCTAATACATATATTTATATTGATAGTGAATAACAGGATATGGATAACATACCCTTTTTTTCTTCATGAAAGATTATAGTTGAACTAATCATTCTCTCATGAAGAGTCATAATGATTTCAAACCAATATGATTTCAAACCATAAACACTCATATCAAATTATTATTCAATCAATATGTTTTATAAACTATAAAATGTACTTGTAAAAAATAAAACTGTGGAATAAAACTATAAAAGCATTAAATGTTGATATTTGAATAGTTTAAAATAAGAATAATGGAAATTAAGTAATTGATCTCAAGTGGTTAATAAGTTTCACCAAGAGCGAGGTTTTCAAAAGAATATGAGTTCAGTTCCTGGGTGGAACAATTAAATGGTGTCATGAACTTTTATTTTCATTTGGGCTAAATGGTGTTTACCCCTCTTTGACAGAGTTTGGATATGAGATTTGGTTTTCTCCGATTTTAAAACACGGGTACGGGTCGGGTAGCGTGTATATAGGTACCCACTGTAACATCCCAGACTGCTTTCAGGATTGCCGACTGACCCTACAAACTAACACGAGTCTTTCCAGCGTGTTTTGTCCTCACTCGCACGCTTACCGGGAATTTCCCGGTAGGTCACCCATCATAAGAATACTCCAAGTCAACACGCTTAACTGTGGAGTTCTTATGAAATGAGCTACCAAAAAGAAGATGCATCTTGTTGATATAGGTAGTACCAAACAATTCTTATAAGCCTTCCTTCAACCATGTAGTCCCATACCTACACGGCCTCAGGATCCCTCTCATTCCGATGTGATTCGGCTTGTCTAGAAGTTGTCGGGAGCCACTCATTGTCATGCCTTGTGCACCGGCGACCACTCCCCGCCCTCGTCAGCCTTGGGTGTTACATGCCCACCAGCTTCCGCTTGGTTCGTCCCCGAACCACAACGTACTGGAAGAGGTTTGCTCTGATACCATTTGCAACATCACATACGACTTTAAGCATTGTCGACTGACCCTACAAACAAACACGGGTCTTTCTAGCATGTTTTTTCCTAACTCGCACGCTTACCGGGAATTTCCCGGTATGTCACCCATCATAAGACTACTCCAAGTCAAGCACGCTTAACTGCGGAGTTCTTATGGAATGGGCTACCGAAAAGAAGATGCATCTTGTTGATATAGGTAGTACCAAACAATTCTTATAAGCCTTCCTTCAACTGTAGTCCCATACCTACACGGCATCAGGATCCCTCTCATTCCGATGTGATTCGGTTCGTCTAGAAGCTGTCGGGAGCCGCTCATTGTCATGCCCCTTGCACCGGCGACCACTCCCCGCCTTCGTTAGCCTTGGGTATTACACCCACCCCAAACCCTTTCTCAAGTCCGTGCCGAATGTAGATTTTTTTATCCCTTTTATATAAATAGAAACCCAAACCCTAAACAACTTCACTCACATAGTCAGAATCTCAGTCTGTCAAACAATAATCTCTCATTCACTTCTCTGAGTTCTCTATCTTCTCATTCCACATCTCACACCCTCAGTTTCTCTCTTCTCCATCACTATAACCATCACGCCATCATATCTTCTCAATCGATCTCATTCTCATAAATTTATAACATGAATCGCTCTTGGTCTCGTCATCATCTTCACTCTCTTTGTCACCATCATCTTCAAGTGTTTTTTTTTATGATTTATGTTTGATTTTGTTTTGGTTTATCCTAAAATTAGAAACCTTCATTGCCCTTATTATTTTTCTATTCGTTCTATACTGGAATCATATGCAATTTGGTTTGATAATTTGAATTATCTGTTAACTTAGTTTGTAACGTGGTTTGTACTTGGTTATATTGTTTTGATAATTTTGTTTAATAATTTGGATTATCAATTAATATAGAACATTGATATTTTGGCTATATTTTGATATGACAATTTTAAATGCTACGGAATGGTCAGCTTAATTTCATGATTAGTCAATCCTTTCAGTCGGATACCAATATATATATATATATATATATATATATATATATATGAGATTTGCTAGAACACATCCACTAATTTTTATGTGGGAGTGTTGTAGCAAGTTATAACTAAAAAGTTAATAAATAAACCTTAATGTGTATGTTGCTATAACACACCTTCCAAAAAATAAGTGGGTGTGTTCTAGCAAATCCTATAGACATTTGCTAGAATACACCCACTTATTTTTTAGAAGGAGTATTTTAGCAAATGAATAACTAAAAAGTGGTTAAATACACCCTAATGTGTAGCTTTGCTAAAACACTCCCACATAAAAATTAGTAGATGTGTTTTAGCAAATCCATATATATATATATATATATATATATATATATATATATATATATATATATTTAAAATAGCTCTTATCTAAAACTTCAATATTTGTGTTGATCGTCTGTTAGTGCTTATTCGAAAAGATGGAGTAAGCGGTGAAATTAATGATGTCAAAATTTGAAATAAAGCAACAATTATATCTCACATCTTGTTTGATGTTGCGATAGTTTCCGCTTTTTATGCGTCAAGGTCGACCAAACAAATAAAATGCGAGCCATTTTATCTATCTATGAGATAGCTTATAGTGAGGCACCAAACCTAATCATAATAATGTTGCAATCATTTTAGGAGCGAAGGTTGTTTTACGTACTGGAAAATATTTTGGGCTCCCTTCTATGATAGGCAGGAGAAAAAATCCACTTTCAACTTTATCAAAGATAGAATTATGAAGAAGATCAATTCATGGAGTCGTAAAAGCCTTTCAAAAGCCGAACATGAAGTTCTCATCCAATATGTGCTTCAATCTATCCTTACCTACTTTATGAGTTTCTTCACTCTCTTTGTCCTCTTTTTGCTGAAATTGAAAGAATGATGAATTCTTTTCAGTTGGGTCATTCAGGAGTTCAACATAGAGGTATAAAATGGCATTCTTGGGATAAATTGTTTATGCACAAGAATGATGGAGGTATGAGTTTCGAAAATTTACCTACCTTAACTAGTGCAGAAAACACTTTTTAAATGGGGTGAACAATCTCATAAGTTATGTGTCTACATGTCAATATCAGTGTTGAATCCGGTGTTTGTGTCTACTGTATCAGTATTCCATAAGTTATGATTCATGCTTGTTTCACTCTTACATTATTCTTTGATGAACCACACTAACTTGACAGTACGAAATTGCAGTTAGCACTGAAACCAAACTGCAGCAATACATATACTGTTTATTTTCCTTCTAACAATAATCAACACAGATTCAAAATCAAAAACGAAAATCAATTTACTTATAACAATTAAAATTACGATTCTACACAAAGTTGATAATTACAATTAAAATTTACCTAGAACAATTCAAAATCAAAAACGAAAAATAAAAAACAATTAAACAATTGAAAAACACAGAGATTAGAAGATTTACCTAGAAATTACGATTTCGCGGCGATGAAGACGGAACAAGGTTTCACGGCGACTGTGCGATAGCTGCTGAGAAACAATTTCAAAACGAAAATCAAAACAAAAATAGATACATACGATTTCGCGGCGACGAAGATTGAACATATAGTGAACACACCACTCTACCCATCAGTGACGACATATCGACTCATGTGAAAAATAGAAAATCATGGTGAATACTCTATTCGTAGTGCATATCGTTTTTGTGTGCAAGAATTACTTGATACATCCTATTTCAAAGTAGAAGGATCTTGGAATCTAATTTGGAAGCTCAAGATTCCTCCCAAGGTAAAAAACTTTATGTGGTGAATTAGTAGAAATTGCTTACCAACTCTTGTACGTCTAAAAGATAAATGAGTGACATGTCGTGTGAGTTGTATATTGTGTACGGTGGACAATGATGATACGCTTCATTTATTTTTCTCAATTTCCAATTAGCTTAAATGTTTGGAGTATGGAGAAATGCTAGCACCACACACTTTTCAACACACTCTCTTTGATTGGTTAAATTTCACATGGGTCCCACCAAATTTATACAGGTCTTACATGATTTGGTGGGACCCATATGAATTTTAAACAATCAAAGAAAGTGTGTTGAAAATGTATGTTGTTAGCATTCATCTTGAAGTATGTTACCTTTCTTTTCTTCTATGTATATTTTGCTACAACAAGATGTGGATAGAAAGAATATTATCTTCAAAGCCTTACATGATTTATCTAAGGAAGATGTGGTTTTGTTTTGCTGTGTGTTGTGGAGTATCTGAAAACAAAGAAGCAACAAGTGTGGAATGGGGTAATTGATACTCAACTTTATGTTGTTGAGAGAGTAAAAACTATGTTTCATGGTTGACAAGATGCTCATAGGATTTATAATACAACTTGTGCATAACCGCGACAAGACGAATATTTGAAACGAATCAAACCAACTAAAGAAATATTTAAGTACAATATTGATGTTTCTTTCTCCCATCTTTCTAATAGAGTGGTAATAGGAGTTTGTATAAGGGATGACATACACTTTTGTTTTGGCTAAAACTGAATGGTTTACTCTAATCTCTGAGGTACATGTTGGCGAAGCTCTTGGATTGTTATCAGATTTAGAATGAGTTTATCAATTACACTTGGTTCCTATCGATTTTGAGCTTGATGCCAAAAAAAAGATGGATAGTTTTTCATCTGCACATCAGGATGTTACAGAGTTTGGATGATTATTCATAATTGTAAAACTATCTTTGAACAATATTATGTCAACTCTAGTTTTGAGTTCTTGAGGAGACAAGCAAATGAGACGGCTCATAAATAACTAAGGCGACCACATTCTCCTCTAGTTTTGAGTTTTGAACATATTTTATGTAATGAAATGTTATAAACTCATTTTCTTTAAAAAAAAAATCTAAAATTTCATCTTAACCGGATAAAATAGCTCATATTTAGATGATTCAAATTCATATCATACATCTTTGATCTTGTACTAAGTATTTCATAAATTCTTTCAGCTGGAGACGTCCTCTTTTTGAATGGAAGGGGGATTTGGTGCATTCTATTTTAATAAAATAAACCTATTTTGACTACATCTTTTTTGTTTTACTGATTTTATTTTATGCATTAGATATCACCTTCCCAAAATACTTTTTTTATCTGTTTGGATGTAAAAGTTTAATATGAGGCTTTTGCAAGTACCAAAAGTCGGTGTAATATGCTATAATATGAATTTTCCCCCATAGATTCCTACTAGTAATTTTTTAAATTGAAGGTTAACTTTTTACATTCATCCTAGAGGGAAAGTAAATAAAATGTTACTATTCAAGTGACATGTTCACATGGTATGGTTTGGTATGATCACCTTACATCTAAACCACTATTTTAGGACCGTGTTTGGAAAGCGACAAGCCCTAGATGGTTCTACTTAACATTACACACTTTGTTGATGCTTGTGAGTTAATGACACATCAATTACTGCTAACAAATTGGATAATCACATTACACCTATGCATTTAGAGAAAGCCTCGTTTGACCTACATTTTGTGGTACCACAAGTGCTCTAGATTAATGGTTACTATTACTAGTTACTACTAATTTAGTGTTGCCCCATGTAATAAATTCAATTAAGGGAATGAGTATAGAGATTTTTTTTTTTTTGAAAGGGGGTATAGAGATTTGTTAACCTAATTTAATTAACCTATATATTGAAGCCTATAAAAATTTAACCTATATATATATATTGACATTCACACAATCAATTGGTATAGAGCTAATTCATTTATGGCTTGAATTGAGCTTGCATATATTGGAATATTTGAATGATAAACGGGATATGTATACACGTAATTATATAGATTGATATCTCTAGTTGAATAAACTAATAAAACTCTTCCTCGAACATTCTTGTATTTCTAAGAACAAAATTCACCTACCTTAGACCAACTCAATCATCAGTTACATTAAAAATTAGAACAATAGACACGCATTTAGTGTGTGACGGTTTTTCAAATATGAATATTTTCAATGGAGCTATCTCAGGTTTATCATATCCTCTTCAGGTTTATCATACCTACCAATAATTAGTTTTAACCCCATAATATATTTTGATGGAGAGCTTGAAAATGAATCCATTTTTTTCTTCTAATAAAAGATGTTTATAGTTTTCCGTTAACAATAAGAGTAATAACACAACGAGATATATGAAAATAAGCGGTGAGACTAGTTGATAACATGGCTACCCCTGTTAAAATATGAGTGGCCTCATTTGTTTGTCTTCTTTTAAATCAACCTTAAAGTTTGTAAACTGAGCGGCAAAGAACTTCCTACAAATTGTGATAACATAACCAAGTTCTATAACATCAATCTGATTCAGTGAAGGCATTTGTTGGGGTTTTGCAATCAAGCATGAAATCAACATTATCAAATTGCATATCACTAGTCCATTGAAGCGCTTCCACCACATTCACAATACACAACGGAGTAACACACATTGTTTTGGCCTAAACAAAAGCATCATCCTCATCTCGCAAGTACATACCTATACTTGTTCTATTTAGCTTATGCGAAAAAGAGGCATCAATATTACATTTGAGTCAACCAAGTTGTGACCTATACCATTGTACCTGGTTTGAATCGGCTTGTGGTGCATTGAGATGCTGGCTTGTTGGTATAGAAGTAAAAGGCATCGCCGTTAAGACTGTCATGCTTTGTGTGATCCGTGCAGGAATGTCGTGAGGTTGATGTCAAGAGCAGCTGTCGTAGAGCATTTGCCAGCGTCCATTCCTCTTATCAAATGATGGGCGCACTCTACCACTTGCGCGCATAGCTCATTAACATCGTGCCATGGTTTAAGATTCCCGTGTTGTAGTAATAAGAAGACGGCTTCTGATGTCGAAGTAGTGGTAAGAACATCTTTGTGTATATCGTTCCACATCCCAACCATTTGCCAAACTTGTGTAGCCAAAGGGTAATCAAACACTACATGTACAGGGTCTTCATGTGCAGAATCACAACTAAAACAATTTGTACAACACTGCATGCCTTTATCTTAAAGACGAACTCTTGTTGACAAACAACCGCGGCACATACGTCAAACTAGATTTTTTACTTTAGGTGACACTTTCAGGCATCAAATCCCCGACCAAAAACCGGGTCGACGAATATGGGATGTGTCAACCAATTCCTTCACACAAAGTCAGCGAACACTTTTAACCGAGTATAAACTACTTTTCTCCACTTTTCATATCAATCTATTAGTGTCTAGTATTGATAATCACAAATATAGGCCAAATGCAAATGGAACTCAAATTCAAAATCCATTGTTAAGAGACATTTGAAGTAAGTTGTCATGCTCCAAGCTTGAAATTTGAAAATAATTATGACAAATAAGTTTTGATTACAACAGGTAAACGCCATTTATCTGTATTGAAGAAATGAGGATTTGTTTTACCGTCGTCTTTTATTGCAAGTAGTTGAACGGTTTGGTCCAAACTAATTAGTTTGAACAACAACTACTACTAAAAAGATTTTGTAGGGAAAACATTGTAATACACATGGATCAGGTCTGAACCTTGAACAAATCACTTATTCACTTATTGTTAAAAAAAAATCACTTATTCATTTTAAAAAGTGAATTTTCCAGCTACTAGACTATTTAGAAAAAATGTTTCAATTAAAATTTAGTTGTGATTTTTCGTCATAGGGTCTCTTTCCTAAAAATTAGCGGATAGTTGAAAAGTTAAGTTATAGCGGATAGTTAAAATGACATAAAAAGTTTTGTTTTTTGTCGATATTTAATCTTTTTAATTAAGATAACATGAGTAAAATTGAGAGAGAAAAAAATGATAAGATGTAAGTTTTTTGAGCTATAAGCTATACTTAACATGCATAGCTTATAAAAAACACTATAAGTCAGAAAGAAAGAAAAAAATGAATTACAGCTCGTGAGAAAATGACATTTATTGATTTTTTTTGGGTCATATAAGCATATAAGTTACAAGGCTATATATCAACTATCAGCTAACTTGTGCTTGTCAAAAAAATATTAATTAACTTTATTTTTGGATAAAAAACATATAACCCTATTAAAGATAAATTGTGTTTGGTTGTTTGGTCATACAAAAAAAAATGATAGTAGTTTTTAAATATGGATACACATAGAGATATATAATCTATAAATGTTTAGGTGTCTTTTTTTTTTTTTTTGTATAAAGTAGTATAGTTTTTTGCAATCTCTAATTTCTTCTTAGCAATAACTATGAAGTTAGTTTACCATGAATGCATTGATATCTTTTTTTTATTTACACCAGATAATATTGCCGCTACTAATCAAAATTTATGGATCTATCTATCATTGGGTTATGTGACCGATTCATCCTCAACTAGGGTTAATTTTTTTAAGGCATCGTCAACTAAAGTTTATTAACCTCTTGATTTTAATCATTTGATTATTCTTAGTCACAATTTAGTATAAGCACTTAATGTTCGTAGCATTGATCCTTATAGCTTTTCCATCGAGAGTCTCATATGTTTGTTCAAAAAGTAAAACTATAAAACAAAATTTTAAAAATGATTATTAATTACTCCTCGATTTCGTTTTAAAAAGATTTTACTATAAAATGAGGATTGATTTTACAAACTCAATTTACAAAATAAATTCGTTTTGTAATTCAAATTTATGTGTAGTTTGCAAACCTCAGTCCAAATATATGAATAGTACGATGGCCAAAACTATTTGTGGGGTGTCCAAGTATAGGAAGTTTGTTCAAAGACTAGGTCTTTTTGATATATGATATGATGATTAATATTGCAATTTCCCTGTATGACCTAGTATTATACATATATAAGTCAAGAAGAAGACAAAAAATGGATGACATTTTTCTGATAGAAATAGAAATGGCTTCCTACTAAAATTGATCTAGTCAAACCGGTATGGTTGTTCTAGAAGACCAAAATTGGAAATTGAATTAATTAACTGTGCTAAGTACGTCCTTCGTCATATAGCACATGTACATTGCTCATTTTCCCATTATTAGGGTTGACTACCCACACTATATATGACATTTCTAAATTATTTGAATTTTATTCTATTTATATTTTGCTTATTCAAAGAATAAGAAAATTATAAGGTGTATTGGGTTGCATGTTTTGCATATAAGAGAATAGTGGAAAGCAAGAGTAAAATTGCTTTATTTTTTTTTACTAACAAGAGTAAAATTGCTAGCAAAACACTTTCTAGCATATTTTATTTTATTAGTAGGGTTTATCTTCAAAATAGTGAAATTCATTTGAATTTTATTGTGTATGTGAAGCAGCATAGTTTGTGGTATAAGATGTTACTAGTGAGGTATGGGGTTGAAGGTGGGCGAGGGATGGTGGGCGGTCAGGGTCAATTTGGTGGAGGCGGTTGGTAGGTGTTCGGCGAGGGGAGGAAATGGCAGTGGGTAGGTGGTTTTATGATGATTTAGTGCGGTATTGTGATGGACCATAACGTTCTTTTGGTAGGACGTGTGAATGAAGGGGGGAGCTTTCTGTGATAGGTTTAAGAGACCGATTAATTTGGGTAAAAACAATGAAATTTTGGATTTTAAGTGACAAAGTCTCATAAGAAGATTCTTCTTAGGGAAGTCTCGTAAGAAGATTTTTTCGAAACTGTTTTTTCAACTAGAATGGTTAGTATGGTTCCATCTGAAAATTGATACAATGCACTTGCAAGACCTGAAACACACCGGAGCAGTGAGTTAGAATGGTTATTATGGTTCTTTAACTGACGATCCACACAAATATATTTAGTCTTTATGTTGATACAGTTCAGATTATAATTAGAAATGTTTCCCGCTTCCAAAAATTTATGGATTATATAATTTGAACCGTATGTTTTTCCAAAATCTAGGTTCCTAGTCCATAAAAGGGTTCGAAAATTTATTTTCCTTTTTTTTTTATTGAATATGCCAGCCTCTCTCATTGCTTAAGGAACTTCAAGTCTGTCGCTCAATCTATTGGATCAGAAATATTGAGATAAATATTTAGTAATCAAGCAAACTATAATTATTAAATCAACTTGTAGAAGGTGAAGAAACTAAAAATGTTAATATTTGTCTATAAAAGTTATAATGGAGTAATTTTAATTTCTCTAAATATATCAATTTTTATTATTAGTTCTTCTAAAATTATCTTTTATACTTTGACTCTTCTAAAAAAATTGTTACTATTTTATTCTATATTCTCTTTTAATGATGTGTCATCGTTAAGACATTAAAATATCATTAATTTAATAATTTAACTAGTATTTAATATTAATTTTTATTAATTCTTTAACTTTAAAATTGCTTTTTTGTGCAACAAACAAGAGTTATGGGGATTTTCTGTCAAAGAAAAGAGTTAGGGGGTTTGGCCATTTATGTCCCTAGATTGTTGAAACTTGAAAGCAATGACCTGTGTAGGGCCATTTAGTTTGACTTAGCAGCCGTTTTATACTATGCTCATTTTTTGGCTTGCAAGAGAGAGAAGAGTGTTCAAGCAAGCAAGCAACAAGTTTTTTGTGTGTATTAATCATTCTAATTTTAGAAAGAAAAATAAACTTTTGTGAGTTAATTCAAGCAGGAGCATTAGTGATATTTCAATTGAGAAAGAGCGATTTTTGTTGGAAGAATAGTAGAATTCTACTTCTTATACTCTTCATACTTTTGTGTTTCAGATATCTTTTATAATATTTTTGCCATAAAAAAAAATGCTCAACATGCCAAGACTCTTACCAACCAAGAAGTTTCCTACATAATTTGCTCTCTCATTCTCTCTATACCTGCCAAACTTTTACCTCATACAAACTCATTCGTCCACGTCCAAGTCCAAGTGAATATAATTGTTGATAATCCAACAAAACACCTCTTTAGGATTTGCTTTTGCTACGGCTTAGGTAATAGTGGTGATACTGACCAATCCAAACTTGTTCTTTAATCCACATGATTTTTGTTTTTTTATATTTGAAATTTTCTGTAACTATAGGGACCATGTTAATCTCACAGAATAACCAAGACAGGGCTGGAAATGAGTCGAGTCGAACCGAATCTGTCTGAATTTGGCTCGACTCGATAAAAATTGGTTCGGCTCGAGTTCGACACGAACTATTTTTTCAGCTCCAGTTCGGCTCGTTTAAAGTTCACGAACAGTTCGGTTCGGCTCGTTAGGTTCAGTTCGGTTGCTCAACTCGTCCAAAAAAAATTATATAAAAAAAAAAAGTTAATTTATAGATCTTTGATATTATATATATATATATATATATATATATATATATATATATATATATATATATATATATATATTAAATATTGAATTAAAATAAAAGTTCCCACAAACATGCATATAATAGACATAAATTATATAAAGTTAAAGATTGCATAAATACGAAGAAAAATATCTGATACAAGTAACAGAGACAAAAAAATCCAACAAAATTCAATTAGTTGTGAATAAAATTCATAATATTCTTTTACTTTTAAACTCCAACCGCTCTTCCCTTCAAGACAAAATTGTATTCAGCCACGTTTGCCACATTTGAATTAAATTTTTTTAAAAACTAACTCAAATTGATTTATATATATAATCAATAATCGAGCCATCTCATGAACCTAACGAGTCGAACTATATGCAGCTCAAGTTCAACTCATTTAATTAACGAACTTAATTTTCAGCTCAAGTCCAGCTCGTTAGGTTCATGAACCAAGTTCAACGGATTAGATATCGAGTCGAATGTCGAACTATAATCGAATTGGTTCGGTTCATTACCGGCCCTAAAACCTATTTAAAAAGTTATACACATTCTAACATTTTTTTTTGTTAGAAATACATTTCACCTTAAAATTAGCTTTAAGTCTCCAGATGTGTTAGGTAGACATTATACCCTAAAAAAGCACAAAAATGGATGGGAATTAAACAGATTGCCTTTACCGTTGCCTCATTTCATGTGGTAAGAGAAATCTGCAAGTACAAGAGACATTTGTATTTCTAAAAGAGAGGTTATTTTTAATTGATTATAAAGGAGGAAAAAGATCACGAGTCTTATGGAATTTGCCTAACAATATGGACTGGCCTACCAAGAATGTCAAACTTTTCGGCATAACCTTGTCGAGATTGGAAATTTAATCAACCCGTCATTGTTTAATTCCCTTGTTTGTTTTATTTATTTAGAGAGCAAATGATCACTTTAGTCTTTGACTCTACACCACGTTGTCGCAAAGTTCTCTGACTCATAATTAAATACAAAAAAAGTATTTGACTATGCATTTCCGTTATCACTTTAGTCTCTGACGTTGATTAATTTTGTGAAGTGATGAAGTGACACATGTTTTAGAATGACATGGCATATAAGGTGTCACAGGCACCAAAGTCAAAGTAGAAAAATGTTGTTTTGGTCCCTGAACCAAAAATCAATATCCCCAAATTGAATTTCAAATCTCTAAATTCCTAAATGTCATATAATTATCTCTTGTGTTCAAAATCAATCTTCCATTAAACATCAACTTATTATTGTTCACAATTGTTCTCGTTTTGTTCCTCACTAATAGGATTTTAAAGTTTGTTGCTTATGTGGTTTTGTTCCGGTAAAAAGTTTGTCATTTGAAATTTCTTGATTGATTTTTCTCTAATTTCTTGATTGATTTTTCTCTAATTTTCCACCGAGGTCATTTGGTGGGTCAAATGTGATAAAATGTTCAACTAGTTTTTTATGTTAAAAGCTCCAAAAACCAGTTATAGTTTAATGATTCTAAACTTTTTGTTGAAATGTGTCTCAAAATTGATGATGAAGTTTGGAAAAATCGTGGCATGTTTGTAGGGAAACGTGGCACGATTGAATGGTTCAGTTTTTGGGTTGCCACTGGAAAAATCGTGGCACGATCCAGGAGGAACATGGCACGATGCAGACGGATAAGGTATAGCATTGTACTATCACCCGCTCCATCGTGGCACGATGCTGCATATTCCTGAACACTATTTAAGGCTTCATTCTTCATTTTTTAGTAGAATTTCAAGAGAGAGAAACTTGGGAAATCAAAGGAGGTAATTTTAGGGTTGAGGGTCTTTGATTAGGGTTCTCTTGAGTTGGGAAACATTGTAAACACCTTGGGTGATTGAAAATCATCGAGTGTCTTGTTCATTGGTGAAATTAGGAAAATGGGTAGAAATTAGGGTTGTTCTTTGTGAGCTTGTTGAAGCTAATTTCTTGTAACCCATTTGTATCTCTCTGTAAGAACTCATTGATAGTGGATTAGAGAGATCAATCTCTCCCCTAGATTAGGTCAAGTTGGACCGAACTAGGTCAACAATCTTTGGTGTGTTTGTTTCTCTTCTCTATTTATCTTTTGCTTGTGGTTTTGAGCTTTTCACTTTGATTACTAGATTAGATCTAGGTGTTGTTATTATTGTTGTTGCTTGTTGTTTGCTTTGATATTGGTTACTACTTTCCTTTGCTCCACACATCATAGTTTGTATTGATGTGATTTTGAGTCCGAATTCACAACACTTTTCTATAATGATTTTTGTGGAACTAAAAATAAGTATGTCTTCATATGTATGTTAGGATACTTGATATTAAATTTTGTGAATAATTGATAATATTTAATTTTAGAAAAATTCTTGATGTTATACGGTGCAGAAAATGTGTCGTTGTAGCTGTTAATTTTGGTTGAGTGTAGAAAATATAAGATTGATTTTGAACAAAAGAGATAATTAGATGACATTTAAGGATTTGAGATTCGATTTGGGGATATCGATTTTTGGTTCAGGGACTAAAGTGATGATTTTCTACTTTCATTTTAGTCTTTGTGACACCTCATATGCCATGTCATTGTAAAATTTTGTGTTATATCATCACTTAACAAAATTATTTAACGTCAAGGACTAAAGTGATAACGGAAGTACATAGTCTGAGACTTCTTTGCATTTAATCCTAAGGCAGAGACCTTTGTGACAACGAGCTATAGAGTTAGAGACTAAAGTCACAATTTTCTCTTTATTTATATAATAATTACATGAGATTAATAAAAAAATAAAAAAAATTGTTACATTAGAATGATCCACTCACATCATACATTTTAGGTAAAATTATACCATAGATCTTTTATCTTATTTATTTGTAACATTTAGGTCTTTTATCTAATTCCAGTTGTACGTTGTCAAGAAAAGATGGTTGTAGTACAAAGAGCTCAACATACACATGCCTAAAATTAAACCGGCCGTGACGGTGACATAATTAAAGCCTAAGTTTGGAGGACCCTGCAAAGCCAGCATATCTCAAAATTTCAAAGCAATTAAGGATTCTCACTATAATTTTGCATATGACCAATAATGTGACACCTAATACTTTACATTGTTAATGTTCCTATAGTCAAGCCGGCCAATTAACTTTTTCTTATTACTTTTCCCTCTCTAATTTCTTGGTTAATTTATTGTATTTGATATGATAAAATAGTTCATAACTTACCAACAGATGTGTCTTGACCAATTGACATTTGACACATTCTTTGAAAGTAGCACATGGAAGTATTTGGAAGATAAATAAATACATTAAGGTTTGATAAAGTTATGGCATCATGAAATATTTTAATTTGTTTTGTGTCTTCAAGGTTATATTACATGGTTCTTGAGATATATATAAATTTATTACACTACTGACTCACTCATGTGTAGTTAACTAAAAGCACTAACTATATACAATTAATAATGTGTAAAAACTCTAAATGGTTCCTTAAATTTTACACTTGAATCAATCAAGTGTCTCACTTTAGATATATATCAAATTGGATTATGGCATTTCTAAACTTTTATCAAAATAGTCTCTGAATCAAATTAGTTTCTAACATTGTCCATAATACTATAGACTAAGTGATTGTTTGGTTTAGCGTCCACTATGTTTTTGTAACGTTTTGATGCAATTTCACCGTAGAAGAGTTGAAGTAAGAAATAGTGGCTTCCACTAGATGTGCGCTTTTTCATGTTTCAACGTAGAAACAAACATATCATAGGTTTATCGATGTCTAATAATGCGCGAGACCAATTTAAAAGCAGGAGACTGATTTGATCCAAGTGTGAGAGTTTCATTTTGTATACTTACTCAATTAATAATAAACTTATAGCTACTGCATCATTTCAAAAGTTTCTTGTGGAAGCTAAATTTGATACAAGAAATGAAAGACTTAACTAAGAAATTATATCCATCCATTATTATGAAGACATACTACCTAGAAGGATAGCAATTGGTCTATTTACCCTTTTGAAGGGTTATTGTTCTATTTACATGAATTGAAGCTTGAAATTGACTCATGTAAGAATAAGGTGCTTGGTGATGAAGATTTGTTTTTACTTTTTGGTTTCTTTAGAGATAAACAAACACAAGACATATTTTCCTATTGTAAGCAAATGGGTTGATTCCATTAATAATGTCATTGATTGATGATGAATTTGAAACTAGTAACATGAATTCTCCAATCATATGTCTCCAACACTAGAGTTGAGGAACCAAAAAATAAATAAAGGGTCATTTTCAGAAATATAGATCATGACTTGACTTTAGTATTGGTCTCTTTTGTTGATCAAGATGTCTCATATAGTTTGGTATTGCGCTTTGTCATCTTATTCATTGCTAGTCATTCATCAATGCTTACTCATTTCCCACTTGAAGGTGGACATGGTATCTCACTTTCTCCCTCAAATCCATTTTATAGCTTCTTGACACTTAAACTTTCACTGATTTTAGTATCTCATCAACCCTTTTTGGAGACTTGTTTCTTGATAAAAAAAAAAAGTGTATTTTTCGTTCTCTAATCATCATTAAAGAACTTCTTTGATTTCCTAGTTACCATAAACTCTTTCATTAGTTGTGCTTACTTAAAACAAAATTGTGATAAACCAATGTCGTCCTAGATTCATTTTTTTAGATACATCATTTATTGAATGAATGTAAAAATAAACTTAGAGATCGAAATATTTGTCAAAGAATTTAAAACAGAAAAAATTGTGATCGCTCACCATTCATTGTAAGAAAGAAACATATAAGATATTTGGATAAAGTAAATTTGAATGGTTATATATAACACTTTCTTGTTTTTCGTGTAAATTACACATTAGAGAATCCATTCTCCAAGCTCAGAGAGTAAGATTATGTCAACAAATACATTTTTGGATGGTGTTATTTACTTTCCACGCCCCTTAATATTTCCCTATGATGAGAGAATTCAATGAATTTGACCACAATCATAACTAGTACGTTTCTTATTTGTCACTCAAGATAGTAATAAATTCATAATTTTACATAACAGATGAGTTTTAAAAGGAATTCCACAATCCTAATAATAATGATTATTATACATTTCAAGGGTAGTAAAACAATTCTTAAAAACAGTGACTTTGTCTTATTGGCATTTGGTCCCCCACCTTACTCTTTTTTTAATGTAAAAAAATACAAATATAATTCAGAATTTGATTCCCCTTTCTTTTTTTGCTTTTACAAGATTTTTTTAAAGTGTGGAAAGAACAATTTAAACCACTTACTCAAGTGGAAAGTTGACATGAAATTATACATTACCAATCAGAAGCTTTGGAGAATGAAAGTCATGGAATCCCATAAGTGCAGCCTTCTGCATTTGTTTGAGGAACAGAACTGATTCACATGAGAAATTAATTAAGGTGCAAATAATGATTAAATAAACTTAAATTAATACTAACATTATTATATAATTAATGACTGGAAGAAGATTTGTGGATTAAATCTAAAGACACATTGAAAATAATGGACCGTTGAAACTACAAAATTTGTCATAAAAGCATCTATTTGGAAGGCAAGATACTTCAAAAAATCCAATATTAGAATTGTGTCGAACAAAATTAAGTAATTCAGCTCAAGTGGTTAATGAGCTTCACCAAGGACGAATCATTTAGGAGAATTCAAGTTCGATTCTTAAGTGAATTTGGTCAGGTTATCCTTACTTCACGGCCGAACTCCACATTACCAGGACTCATTTCTCCTGAGAACCGGAGGATTAACGTCAACAAAAGAAAAAAGAATTATGTCTAACAGAAAAGACTAGATCTTGTAACATGATGAATCACGGTTTGAATATCTTTTAAGAGGAGCGTCCACATTTAGTTGTCAACGACTCACCCATCCAACATATTGCCTCGAGCGTGAGGAAACCTATGAGTTTCACGTTATTAAAGAGAAAAACATGAGGATGTACCATATAAATTAACTAGAAGTCTAATAGTATTATTTTTAGGAAAACGTTAACAAGTATGTATTAATTTCCAAGATAAAGTTTCTTTTTGTAAATTTTAAGAAAAATGCTTTTATGATATTTGTTAGCATGACGATGCAATATCATATTTTAATTATCGAGGAACATGAAAAAGTCCTTGTAGAATTTTACCAACTGATTACAGTGCCATAAGTGCATGCATCTCCTCCAATATGGACTGCAACTAGCTTTTATTTATCTAACTTAAATATGGTTCTCCAAGAGGAGACAACAAGCATTAGCATGCCAATAACATATTCTATTGAAGCTACTTCTGCGGCGGAACACTTTGATCCACTCAAAGCAAAAAATTGCAATGGTGATCTATGTCACCTTCTAAAAATAGAAGTTTACTGTCCTCTTCGTCCTCACAACTTCGTGAGTGATGTCGGTTCGACAAAAACAATCAGAACCAAATATGAGTGCTTTAAAACTCAAATAATATTTATTTTCTTTGTTTTAGTCAAACCAACATCGATCAAGTCATCCTTGTGGTCGAACCAACACCGATCAGGTCATCCTTGTGAAGATGATGAGCATTGTGATCTTCTACTTTTGACTTCGTATGTATGTCGTTGTTGGAGTTTTATACGATTTTCAAATACTTGTTCATAATAAAACATCTATTAAGGTGATCTAGGGTAAAATCCACCCATCTTTTGATATGATATACGATTGTTCTTTATGAAGAAAAAGAAAATCAAATGTACCAGACGTTTGATGTTTGAAGAGTTAATATGAGTACAGAATGAATTTTTGTTCCATTCTTGAGAATATTTGGTCTGTTCATTCAATGCAAATTGTTTGAGTAAGTGATTTCTATCAAAAGTCTCATCCATCTAATATGTGAGAATATATATATATATATATACAAGGATTACATCTCAAATCAAGCACACTTTAATATTCTTATGACGTTTGTCAAAAAAAATATTCTTATGACGTAATTGTTGCACTATACTAATACTAGTACTAGTACTGTATTTTCCATAATTATATACTTTTTTATTTGCTAATATTCTTAAATTATATGCTGAATATATACCACTCCTTCATTTTGAATTTTCTTAAATTTCTGTTATAAAATAGTCTCAAGATAAATTAATCTACAAAAATCAAAACATTAAATTAGAAGTTTGTGACCGTACTTAATCATGATGAAATTAATCTAATTAACCTTAAATTTTTTTATTCAGATCAAAGTAAAGAGTGTATACTATCTGAACTATGAATCATCTCAAGCAAAAAAAGATAAAAAAATACTCTGAAGTATTGAAACCAATTGTTATTATATACAGGATCAGCCACTGAAGTAGAATATTTACTGTTTATAGAGAAAATAAGATATTACAGGACTTGCCAATTACATTAAATCGCACTAAAACTGTCTCCAAATATCATCAACTCGTGACTCAAAAGTTGAGATAAGATTGTTTAAATTCCTGTCTTGGAAGCCTATACACAACCAAAATCATAACTTTGACTCTCTTCTTGCTTGTAGAGTTTCCTTACTACTACAATCAATTTTTTTGTCCAAATTTCACACCTAAAAAAAAAAAAATACTATTCACTAATGTGTTCCCAATCATTGAATAAAGATGTAACAAAAAAAATATCATTGAATAAGATTAAAGGATTGAGATTTATTAAAAACGATCGAGATTCTTACAAATGCATAAATGTCAAATTTAATCATTGTTTTCTTCTTAGTTCATGAATATTTGAGTTACCGTCCTTCCCGTCCTAGTTCAACATGTCAAACTAGAAAATCGAGTTAGGCTAAACCAGCCCATAGTTTTATCAAGCCTGACCAAATTCAATATAAAGCACACAAAATTGAGTCAGGCTAAACCAACCCATAGTTTTATCAAGCCTGATCAAATTCAATCTAAAGCACACATGGTCAGGTCTCGGCGTGACCAAGCAAGTTCGACCAAATTGAGCCTAAATGAGTTGTTTTCTAGTATGTAATCAAGGAGTCAACTCAAAATACAAGCTGAGATTTTTATCATTTTTTAAAAGAAATTGAGGACTCCATTTAAGATGAATAAACAAAAGATGAAGATCGTTTGAAACTCATTTTTATCTACTTTTTAAAATATTTTAAGTAATATAATTTACTATCTTAATATGTCTACAAACCTCCTAAACCATTGGATTAAGCCAAAATTAACCACACAAATGAATATGTGACTTTTAACATACTCCAAGTATTATGTAAATCTTTTGAAGCACCAAGTATATACATACAAGATGTATATTAGTCAGCTAGTAATAATCTAGTAAAAGAAATGAAAGAGATAAGAGAACTAGATTATAGTATTAAATTGACATAAAAAAATATACAAATAAATAATTTTCATACTTTGAATTCTCAAACAAAATTCGTCACCCTCTTATAATATCTTCCTCTTGTCATAGTTACACAGTCATGTATGTATGGTGGTAGAGTTTGTCCATACTCATTGCATGATTAGTGCGTGAAGTACACGCTCTGTTACAAAGAAAAACAAAAGCCACAATCTAAGACTGAATGAATAATTGGTATTGCAATCAAAACTTATTCATCACCAATCCCATCAAAGTATACATTAGTCTTTGTGGTTTGGCTCTGAAGTCAATGCTACATTTATATTAAAACGCCAAAATTATGACTAAATAAAATAATCACCATTCTTATTGCTAAAAAAATCCAATTATCTTGCTTTCTGTCTTTATAAATCCTAAAACCGTTTGAGTGCATGTTTTTTTTTTTTCTCTAGCCAACCAAATTAAAATATGACAAAATTCATTTTTCTACATAGAGATGAAAAAATTGATTAGGAAAGATTAAAATATACACATTCTCATATAAAATTAAACATAATATCTGACCCGAGGATTAATTAATTAGTCTCTACAGTTTCGCATATAAGATGTTTGATTTACACGAAAAACATACTAAAATGAAGTGAATTCCACAAACTCGACAGTCATAACCGATGTAAGTGAATTTTTTTGCCGAAAGATAAATGAAATTTAACCAATAATTAATATAGTCGGGATTTGAATATTGATTCTTACGAATCATTCATCATTAACCACGTGAACTCAAACATTTGATCACGTAGGTAACTGGTATTTTAAACATCATTTTCAACACTCTTGATTAGAAAATGTAAAGTTTGAATAGTAGTCTACAAGAAAAAGAAAATAGTATATAGAAAGAAAGAGGCACAACCAAACAAAACAAGGTCACAATAAGCAACTCTCACCCTCCCAACCCCTCATTCTTTCCTCAAAGCCTTGTTTTTCACTCTTTCACATTTCTTGTCCAATCTCCCCTTTTTCTCCCTCTTTCCTCTCTCCCTTCTCAATTTTGTTTTTGAGAGAGAGAAAAAAGAGAGAGAGAAATCTCTCCCTCATCAATGGAAATCAGCTCAAGACTTCATCATCATCATCATCATCATGAAAGAGAGAATCCATCACCAATGAACTCACCAAAAAGCAATGTAAGCAACTGCATGAGTAGCAGCAATTCCAACAGCAATGGAATCCAAATTCCAACACCACCTCTCACTCCAAAAACAATCCCCAGATCTGATTCAAATCCTTATCCAACAACCTTTGTTCAAGCTGACACAACCACTTTCAAACAAGTAGTTCAAATGTTAACTGGTTCGTCAGAAACAACCTCAACAACACCAACAACAACAAAACCAACAACAAAACCAAACCAACAACAAGATCTACCTCAACAAACAAGAAACTTTAACATCCCACCAATCAAAACAGCACCTAAGAAACAAGGTTTCAAATTATATGAAAGAAGAAACAGTCTCAAAAACAGTGTTCTTATGCTGAACACCCTTATGCCAAATTTTTCACAGAATTCCAATTTCTCACCAAGGAAACAACAACAAGAAATTCTCTCTCCAAGCTTGCTTGATTTTCCTTCACTTGCTCTTAGCCCTGTCACACCATTGAATGATGACCCTTTTGATAAATCTTCACCTTCATTAGGAAACTCATCAGAGGAAGACAAAGCAATTGCTGAAAGGGGTTACTATTTGCACCCCTCTCCTATTACTACACCAAGAGATGCAGAGCCACAGCTTCTTCCTTTGTTTCCTCTTTCTTCACCTAGAGTTTCACAATCAAATTCTTGAAGAGGAAATAATTGATTGTTGTGTAAAAGATTGAAACTTGCTATGTGGGTCATTTAGATTGAGAATTGAGAATTTTACTACATGGGTTTTGAAACAAGGTACAATACATAGCTTGGTTTCATTTGTAATAGTGGATTTCTTCTTAGTCTTAACCATGAAATGGTCAAGATCCTTTTTCTCTTCTTTAATTATCTTATGTTTTGTCTTTAATCTATAATTATTTGCTATCATTTTCATTTCCATAAATGAAAGAAGAAGAAAAAAGTCACTTTGTCTAATGAATTTTGTTTTATTTTCCTTATTCATATTTCATGAATAGTTACTTTACTTCTTCAATTATTATTTTTGTTATAAAATCACATCTTAGGAATAATTATAAGATGAGATGTCTTTTTAATTTATTCATTATACGATGAATTTAATCAATAAGGTTCTTCAAAGTTTTTTTTGTGTGTGTGTGTGTGATTCATGTTTCACACCAACCACATCACATGTGAAGTTGTGTTGAGAGATTAACAAAATCCAAAGAAGGCAAAGAGAAGAAAAGAGATTTTTTTTTGAGAAAAATAAGGAAGCTTTGAGGGGGGACACTGACACATTGTACTGGAAATCAGTCTTCAGAAAGACTTAGCAAAACCATGTACTATGTGGTCATCATCATATAAAGCTGAACCAACAAGAAGGTGGGGTGTTTAGCTTGGTGAAGGTTGAGGGGGTCCATCTTCTTTTTATGCCACTATCTAAGTTTAAGGCTAAAGGCGAATCATTGACAAGATTTCGAGTTCGAATAGCGATTAAAACTATGAAGCACATACACTCCTTGAATTAGACGTGTCCCGATGTCAGACGACACGACACGGACACTTGTAATTACACTGAATTATGTGATTTTTTTAAATCATTAGATGTTTCGGCGTGTCAATATCTTGTCGTATCTGGTGTCCGTATTCGTGCTTCATAGGATTAGAACAATTACTGATCCGACTTTACTGGCTTTCTAGTCGAACTCTGATTACCATATCCCATTTTGGTGGGAACCGGAGGGTTAAGACCTAACTCGGACATATATACGATCATATATGTTTTGGTTTATCTTTTTTTCTTTAATTTTTTTGTTGTTTTTGTTTTTCATATAACTCCTTTTTGAAAGAAAAACCCGTATATTTCTGTATCAATTCTCAATATCCCCTTCTGATGAAGAAATATTGCAAAGACTTTCCTGTCTTTGCATCCTTTTTAAGTGCAGAACATTTATGCATAATAATGTTACCAACTTGTACTTCTTACAATTCAGACAAGGGACCTATGTATGAGACTATGAATATTGATCATAAAAATTATATTTTTTAGTAACTAGTATAGGATCTATGTCTGTGTTGATCATTAATTAAAATTGTTCAGAACAGTTATCCTTCAATCATTAGATGAATAAATATTTTTTGTACTCAGTGACTGTTCCCTTAGTACATGAAAATTCTCACAATAGACATAAATTTCAAAGTATGCAAAAAGAAAAATCTTCTTGTGTGTGATATGAGAAGGGAAACAAGGACAATAAAAATAAAAGAAAAAAAAACAAGTAGTAGAATAATACTTGTTTGAATTTTTGTTATCACATCTAATTTAGGTGACCATATTGTAGAAAATTACAGTCAAATACAACGAATGCAGCTGAAATTGCATTTGTGATGCAATCGCGAAGACATCAAAAACCTTGACGTCAGGGTCGCAATCCGTTCTTCAAAATCTTACGTCTATTATTGGAAGTTTCAAATTTGTAGTTTTGATCAAATCACAATTGAAGGAAACAAAATGTAGTATTGAAAATGTCTTTAATCCTTAAAGATGTTCGTGTTGAAAATGTCTTTGGTCCTAAAAGAACTTAGTGTTGAAAATATTTTGGATCATATATTTTAGAGTAAATTTTCTATCCTATAAAATGATACAGTTAAAACTGAAATTTATCTATTTTAAGAAAAGTCTTTCTCTAATGATGTAACAGAATTTTATTATTGAATATTAAATTTTTTTCTATGTGCTTTGCATGGAATCTTTAATCAACATAGTAATAAATGTTGAATGGGATTAGCAACAATTTATATATTTTATAAACTTGAACCAGCCAAAAATGTTTCTTTTCTCTTGTTTTCATTTTTCACTCTCTATGTTCATTATTTGAATTTTCTAAGATTGAATGAGAAGCATAGTAGGGTTGACAAAATGACAAAGAGAGAAAGATAAGATAGAGAGAAAGTGGGACTTTTGTTTACAATGATCTTGCTAAGAGAAAGTGAGGCTAAAAAGAAACAAAATGTAAATTACAAAAGCAGAGAAAACGTGAAGACCACTACCCTTTTTCTTTTTCTTCCTCCTTTTTAGACTTTGCTTTGTCATTTAGGTACATCTTGGTTGGTCCCTATTGCTAGTGATGCATTGAACAACAAAACCGCCAATATCTTTTTCTTTTTTTCTAGTTTTTATGCAACTTCAATGTTCAAATATCTTCTATATATAGGATCTAGATTAACACTAGTGGAAAAAACACGTGATTTCATGCGGTAAATGATATTGGCCGTTCATATGAAATCGGAGGGTTTAAATTACACAATAACAAATCAGTTTTAAACGATCTCGGACATTAATTTAAGATCAGGTGGTTGAGATCGAAAAACCGTGTGATGCAGTTAATGCACCAAATCTAAATCCATGTAGATATTTATTGGCATCTTAGACATTTTTTTGACAAAGATGGGAGCTAATTAGGTGGTTTATGAAAAGACCATGTTACTATGACCACTTCCTTATTCAAGCAAATATAATAAGCACTTTATAATGAATACATATGCATCAAGCTAAATTGTTTACTTGAGATTAGGCATGTTGTTTGCTACTCCATGTTATGTTATATGTGGAAATAGGTAGATATGAAAAAAATAATAGATTTTTCTTTTTAAATAATTTATTGATGAAAGTAGAAAAAAGGGAAATGTGAAAAAAATGGAGAATCAAACAAGTCTTGAGGAAAGTTGGGTTGTGATAACAATGTTTTGGAGGGTTGTTTTGTTCCAAGATACAACATGCTACACTAGTCAATGGATGAAATGCTTTTAAGGTACCTATTTTAATTTGACAATGACTTTGTTTTGGTGTGTTTGAATAGTTGATTTTTTTTTTTTTATATATAATAGTTAAAACTTTTGTTGAGTGTACATCTTCGACTCTTTATGATTTAATGCCCCATAAAATAACTCCTTCAAAGTTCAAGATAAACGGCTGAAGAGAAACAGTCATATGCATAAATAACAATATTCTCTCTTTCTATTTTAGCAAAAATAACAATATTCTTAAAATGGTGTATATTTTCTATGGAAATGGTTTTGAATAACTTTGATACATTAAGCTATCACTTTGGTCAATAATCTCAGCCATTTGTGAATATCAAATAGTTTAGATTTTGAGTATTCAATTTGCTAAAGTCACTACATGAGTCATTTGATTTTTGTCCAACGAATTATATCTACTTACCGCAATATTGTTGATTTCAATGATACACCATACTATGCATGAACAAAAGGTCTATACATATGCTATGTAGTAATCTCAATCTAACCAGGATAATGCAATACTAAGAGAGTAACAGGGATGTCAAATTTGGGTAAATGGATATTTTGGTCCTTGAATAGGTAAGATTCTGTCATTATAATCTTTGAATGCGTAAAAATTGCAAAGCGTACGCACGTGTCTTTTTTATTAGTCGTATTGGTCATCAAATTTATATTTAGAATATCAATTTAGTTTCGAATGTATTTTTATTGGTCAATTTAATCTATAAAATTACCAACCAAAGAGAAATTATGGATATATTAGCAATTTTGATATATTTAAGGATCGTGATCATAGTAACGTCTCGCGCACATTCAAAGGCTAAAATAGCTTTTTGCTGGTAAAACTTTTGTAAAAATAGCACTGTTCATTTTGGAAATGAATACCATACGTTGAAAATATCTTATTTTGGAATTTTATCTTGTTTTTTCAAAACAAAAAAAAAAGGATCATTAATCTCATTCATACAGTTTTAGGATAAGCAAAAAATAATCACAATTTTATTGCAACGACCTCAGATGAAAATTCAATGAAAAAAAATCCTTTTCGTCATATCAAATGTATTTTTCTCAAAAAAAAGAAGTGTATTATGTACTACATACATCATTAATTGAATAAACCTAAAAAGTAAAATTTGCTTATATTTAGGAACGGAGGAAGTATGTGGAATGATAAGGCGATGATTTTTATGCAGAGAAGATGTTTGGACTTGACTAAAGTTTGACTATTACATTATTATTTTTTTAAAAAGAGTATGACTAAATCAAACTAATTTTAGAAAGATTAAGCCATAATCAAAATAAACTATTCTAATATGTTAACAAAATGAAGTCATTAAGAGTAATAATTGACATCATCGGCAGAGAAAAATTATCATAAGTAATAAAAGATTAGAAGGAATTTTAAATATTGATTTAAAAAAAAAAAAATAACAGTTTTTTGACAGTTTACAATTCGAGAAAAATTTCTTACAGTTAGCACATATCCATGACAAGTCTTCAACGATCTAACAAGTCTTTTTGACTCATGATTCACAAGTAAAATTTTGTTTGACAACTAAGAATATGCCTCATCTGCACTAGAATGTGCCTTATATAATAATGCTAATGAGAATGCATGCAACATAACCATATTTACATTTTGTTTTCGAAAAGAGGCAAGTTATATCTGAAACTTGTTGAGATTTGAAATACATTATTTCATATTAAGAAGTAAACGTTACAATGTCCTTAATTATCATAACGTTTAATATCATCAAAGATGACTGCAACTACTCTTAGATATCCGAGAAGGACTTAACTGTCTTGAACCCATGGCTTCCAGGGAGAGGTCCATTTCCGGGTCGAATAGAAATTATCACCTCCAAACCTGAAAACATAGACAATTGTCGACAAATTGACGCAGAGACGAAATAAGCAGTTTTTTCTTTAGTTCATATAAATTGAAATCTCAAGAGAAGACCATAAATTGCTCTAGCATACCAATTGGAGGGTTTCATTCACACCAATTGCTTGTTTGCAGGGTGGTAAATCTTAATTTTGGCCGGCAGTTAGTCCCAAAAGACATGCAAACTTTTGTGAAAACCCCCTACAGATACTACCTAATCAAGGCTTAAAGCTTGGGAACAGCTCCCTTTAAAAGCCGTTTCTGTAAGGTTGAACTAGGCTCAAAATCTAATATGGCTATCCTAGTTTCATTGCCGGGCCACTGACCAAGCTCATAAGTGCTGAGTGTGAGAAGGCGAATTGGAAAAAAACCATGTTCTGTATTGACTAGAGATGGTGCCTAGGTGCAATTGGTATACAAGTGGATGAAGTTCAAAAAGACTATTGTATTTACTAAGCCAAATTTTATGTTGATTTTCTATTTTATGTGAATCATAATATGACATTTTCTTGTTTACTATAAGTTAAAATAATTTAAACTTTAAGTTTAAATAATGGACTAAATTCATATTGTCTTCACTGCAAGTAAAAAAATTAATTAATTACTACAATCATGTGAAACTTTAGGCTTATAGAAAATGTAACAAGTTTTATAACTGATGGATAAAATTTAACTCAATAAAATGATGGGTTAAGATTCGGGGGGAAAAAAAAAATGCTCATACCTGCTCCCTTTGCAGCTGTGGCTTCTTGATATACATCAGTGACAAATAAAATATCCGATGGCTTATCAACACCAAGTGACTGAGAAATTTCAACATAACTTTGTGTCTCTTTTTTGTTCCTACAAAAGAGTTTTGAGTGAATACAAGGCAACTTAAGACAATCATCAAAGGGAAGCATCAATATCGGCATTACCCCACTGTGGTGTCAAAAAACCCAGATAGAAACTTTCTTAGGTCCCCATAGTTTGTTTTTCCAAATATTAGCCTTTGCGCCAACCTGCTGCCGCTAGAATATATGTACACCTGTCGCATTTAGATCAGAAAAAGCAATTGAAATACAAGAAAATATGCTCTCAAAACACTTGATAAACACTGCATATAAAATGTGATGTGATTGCTCAAGTTGTTTCATTCTTGCGCAACTAAAAATAACAACTGCTTTACCCTCAACAAACTCCGAATGAGAGGAGTTGAGTATTTTTACATTAAAAAGTATGACAGAGATCTATTTGAATTTGTATTCTATATTAATATTAACTGTACGCTAAATAGGTATTATAATCATGTGTCATTTTATAGTTTTACCATATTTATAAGTATATACTGTATGGTATTTATGTCTTGTGTTATAATTGCTGGAATGTCCCTTCAGGCCAATTCTTTATGCGTATTCTTTGATAGTAAATTAGTAGTCATGTGATGCCAATATAGTGGGTCCATGAGTGAGTCAACATGTGACACAAAGGGAAAAAGAATGGTATTATGGTAGGATAAAGGAGATAAGGATGTAATGGGTGGCTCACAGTGTTAAGCATATGTTACAAAGGAATTTTGGTTGGGTGGGGACATCCAAACACAGGGTCCCACTGTAGACACCTAAGGTAAGACCAAATCAATGGATGAAGAGATTGAACATTGAAAGAGTATACGTAAGACAATATATATGGAAATTCAAATAAAATGGTTACATTCTAATGGTAGGGAAAGGTATCATATACTCACACAGCCACACAAGTTATTCCCTTTAGCTAATAGAGGGAATATCAACCTATGGTCATCTTATACCATTGTACCAAATATTGGCATCTTACGTATGCAACAAAGATGCCTAGGGTCAAAATACATGAAGAATAAAAAAGCAACAATCCTTTAGGAAGCAAACAAAGGAACCGAAAAGAGGTATAGAGCTGATAATCAGTAAATTAGACAACCTTTATGCCCAAGGCATTCCACTTTTCCAGAGCTTCGGGTACATCATCAAAAACTATTCCCTCCAATTCATTATTCGCATAACCCGTTTGCCATATATGACCCTGCAAAGCCAGTTGTCAGTAATATAAAAGATATGAATTCAACAGATAGAAGAAGTCTGCAGCATTAGGCTTAACTACCTGCAACTCTTTTAAGGCAGTGATCTTTCTATCCGCTTTGATCATAGCATCCACATTAGCCACTATAGCAGCAATAACTTCATCTTTCCCAGCATCATCTGGGGGGATAGGCACAGCACCTGCAATCCCTTGTTCAAGGTCACTTTCAACCTGGTATCAGAACAGAAGAGAAGTCAACCACTAGATTATCTAAATGCAACATATAAATAAGATCTCCACATCTC
Organism: Medicago truncatula; assembly: GCF_003473485.1. Classification (NCBI taxonomy): domain Eukaryota; kingdom Viridiplantae; phylum Streptophyta; class Magnoliopsida; order Fabales; family Fabaceae; genus Medicago; species Medicago truncatula. The sequence continues at coordinate 39,246,818 of NC_053043.1, read as the reverse complement.
AATCGGCAAAAGATTGTTATTCTTTTGTTGGGACACAAACTGCACTAAGGAAAGTGGGCTGGTCCCTGGATTCGCTACTATTACCATATAGTTCACATATGAAACTTTAGGGAATCTCCATAAGTCATAACTCATACCTAGTTTTCACGAATTTCTTTATAAACATAAATTCAAAATGAAGGAATCAAGATGAAAGCAAGATAAGACTTGTGATTATAAATGAAAGAGTAAATTACACTCCCCTCCCCTCAAAGATACTTGAACTACACTCCTCTCCCCTCTTATGTTAAAATATACACTCCCCTCCCCTCTTATTCAAAACATATTAGAAAATATTTCACTCCCCTCCCTTGAGAGAAGCTTGAATTACATTCCCCTCCCCTCTTAAGTTAAAATCTACGCTTTAGTCCCTCAATAATTTTTTTTTTATTTCTAATAATCTAGAAAAAAAATAATCGAGCACACTTCAAAGAAAAATAGCATTGCGGGTTCATTTTAATATAATCAAACTTTGAATACATATCTTTCTCTATTTTTTATTCACAATTTCATTAACATATAGTTTTAAACCCTATTATAAAATATGAAACAACCCAAAATAAAATTAAAATATGTGAAAAATTACTAAAGTCGATTAAGTATGGTTATTTAAAAGTGAATTTTGTACTGTAATTATAAAATTAATTACAAAATATTTAAATTTAATTGTCATTGACATTTAGATTATAAAGAAACGAATTTATATTTTTTAAATGGTGATTCAAAATTAATATATATTATAAAAATATTTATTTATGTTAAAATAGATTAAAGTGTAGTCCATATTTAATTATTAAGGGAGGGGGTTGTAATTCAAGCATCTTATAGGGGAGGGGGGTATAAATTTTCCTTTTCAAGGGAGGGGAGTGTATATTTTAACATAAGAGGGGAGGGGAGTGCAATTCAAGCATCTTTGAGGGGAGGGGAGTGTAATTTACTCTAAATGAAATTATATTTTATAAAAACGAGAAAAAGAAAATGTTTCCCTTAGCTAATTTCACTAATAATAACAAAAATGACACATTATTTTATTGTTTTTGCTTCCATATAAAACTTTGAAAAGACATAACAAACTAAAAACAAGGAGATTTTTGTAACTACAAATGAAAACAAAAGAATGTTTTGTTAAACTGATAAGGAAAGTTTATCCCAAGATACTAGCTTACTAGGTGGGAGAACTACCTAACTTGTTACCGAAAAAGACTCAAGTCCCATATTTAATAGAGATAAGGCTTGAAATGAATTTGTAAAGAGTCACAACCTTCACCTTACAAGCCGGTTTTGTAAGAATGAGTTAGGCTCAATATAAAAACCTAATATGGCATCAGATCCTATCCATGGGACCACCCATCATTTATATCTGTGCACCAAGCTCAATTTTGTTGGGTGTGGAGTATTGGGAAAAACTCAAGTCCCATATTGAATAGAGATAAGGACTGAAATGAGCTTATAGAGTGGAACCCCTCACCTTACAAGTCGATTTTGTATGGATGAGGTAGGCTCAATGTAAAAACCTAATATTAATAAGCCTCGCTTTTTAGGTGAGACACTCCAAAAGGGAACTTATAACAATGCACCACCTTTCGAGAGCCAGTGCAGCACCCTACTTTCTTCTTTATCTCTTTACTCTTATGTTCGAATGGAACATTTTTATTTCACTTTATCCTTTAATGAATCCCAAAACAAGTATAAATTATAATAAATTGAAGAAAATTTGAATAATATAAACATGGTAAACAACTTTTGTCATTAGTGATTTTAATATTTATGGATGTTTGTACTTCAAATTACAAAACTGAAATGTAATTCTCATCTCTAACACATCATTCCAGTGTCAAATATGGGATAACATTCCACATAACGAGACTGCTACCATTCAAGACCTACCATATAATTCAACTGAAGGAATATAAATGCCGTAACCATACAGCCAAATAAAGTCTTACTTGGGAGCGAAGCAACTTGATATCGGCTTTAGTTTCAGCGGTATCATATGTTGCAGAAAGATGCCTCCCAACATTATCACGGGCATACGGAAAGAGAACCTCTGAAACAAATGATATGGGAGTAGTAGTTCCTTCAATGTCAAGAACAATGCAACGCTGCAATCCAAATAGAGAGGATAATTAACAATCTAAATTGAAATTATTAAATTTAATTTGAAACTATAAGACAGTCTGATGGGGATAGAGGATCTCAGGTTCAGAAATTTAAGCAAATTTAGATACTAATTTTTGATCAAAAGCTTTAAAAAAAAAAATGGGGGAGGGTTATATGAACTCACTGGATGTGGATCAATGTCACCATTATCTTTTCTTGCCTTTGCGGAGATATTTGACTCCCCAGCAATACTTAAACCCCTTCGTGCACTTTGTATCGGACCATGATTTGGAGTTGACCAGTCCAATCCCATTTGGTGAAGTTTAATAGCAGCATCGAAGAGGTAATGGTAGCACTCGGACTGGAAGAAAAATCATCAGTTTACCAAAGAGCCTCATCATTGTTAGAATATATCTCGTAACATTAATTTATAATCTCAAGTATCTTAGATTTTCTCATAAAATTATATTTTATGGTTACTCCATGCAGAGCGCACAAACAGGCATCTTATATAAAATGGAATCTTGGGGATTGTGGAGATCAAAAACCTGAGTTTTAGCACTGATCCACGAGTCTCCCCAAACAAATATCCCATGGTTACGAACAAGCACTGCTGTTGCTTTTGGGTAGTCTTCAATCTACAAATTGTGAACAAATAGAACAATCAAGCTATACTGCACATGATGTGAAAAAATGTTCATGAAAATTAGAGTTTCGAACATATATGTAAGATGTATGCAGAACCATTAGAAAGAAACATACTGCTTTAGTAAAAGATTCTGTGAGTTGATGTTCATGGGCCGTGTTGTCAATAATTGGGACCACTAGTTCATCATAATAACCATGCCCCTTGATCCCTTTTATCATCTCCATGTGAGTAATCTGAAATTGTGAAGACGGCCAGAATCCAATCAGAATAGGAAGAGGACACAAAAGCACAGAGCAAGATATAATATGTGAAGGAGGTGTGTTAACCATTTCAAAAGACAAAATTATGTTTAGTTTTCTCAGAGCAATATATAATAAGCTGTAACAACAAAAAAAATCACCATCTTATGCTTGATCAGGAAAAAATAACAACAAACAACTTGACAAAGCCACAAGGAAGAAGGTTGGCAGGTGCCATCTCATTTCACCCTCTCCCAAAGAAAATATGAAAATTCTTCATTCAAAATTGTTTGTGTTTAAAAGTATTTCTATGAACACAGAACATATAACTGCCTTATCCCAATCCCACCCACCCAACCAAATGTCCTTCCTAATTTTTTCAGCACTAGAAGCGGATCTAAATTTTCCAACTGTGCGCACAAATTCCTCTTTGCACAAGACAGAAGCCAAAATTTTCAAGAAAGAAAGTTACTTAGATTGAGAAAATAGCCAGTAATCATATTCAAAGAGGACAGAGATGATCAGCAAAATGTTCATCACATGTCAATATCTCTAGTTTAGACTTTCTCCAGTTTTTAAACTATTTCACTACTTTTTAATGGCATACAATTTTTTTTCCCCTAAAAACTTGAGTTTTGGAGACTGGAGAGAGACTTTCAAAACAAAAGGATAACACAACTACAGAACTAGTTATACCTCCAAGAAGGATGTCTCATTCTCATGTCATTACAGATCATATTATTAGGAACTTGCATATTTTCTCCTTTTCAATTCTTTAAGTAACCAAAATAAAAAAATTTCCTTAAGTTCGATAAAGAGGCTCTTCCTCATTCATAGATGTTTGCCTGACCGGAAGTTAGCGTTTCACAAATAGTCTTATGCTCAAGCAAATATAATATTTTTTGCATTCAGCTTCATGTTCTATTATCTCTCAAAACGCACTCAAAGATCAAATAGCAATTAATAATTGTGTATCATCAATTTGAATTTCCATCTTTCTCAAGGCATCAAAAGATTGCAAAACCAAATGACATCCATGTACAAGTACTTACTCGAAATTCCTTTGAAAATGGATTGATCATTGTTACAAGACAAGATTCCATCCCATGACTATGGATAATAGCCCCAGCATCACGCTTTTCATATGCCTATAAGGGAAGCGAAAGAAACGTATATCAATTGCTAATTTATGCAAGAAAAGAAAGAAAACATAAGAATTGTGAGTTTCTAAGGTCAGTCAATAGTACACACATTTTGACCTCAAAAGAACTATCCATATAAATATTTCACAGCCATACCATTCAATAACCAAATAATAGTTATATCTTATAATAAGTGAAAATATATAGATATTATAGCATTTACCAGTTGTGAGTCTAGTAATTAGTGTACAGCAAAGCATTTGTCAACTGAATGTTACAGGCTTACTGTTAACTAATACCATCCTAAGTCCAAATATCCAACCATTCAAGAAAAACCTAAATTGTACATATAAAACCATCTCTTAAAATGCTAAGGTTGTATACCAGGTAGTGGATCATGCCACATGGCATTACCATTATGTCAGTTTAAGTATGTTTAATATAGTTACTAATAGTAGCCATAGTTAGCTAGATTGTTGCTAACTTATCAGTTTCTGAAGAAGCTAACTTATGAGTTAACTTCGGGTACTATATAATCTCTTCTCTGTTGTAATGGTTCATTCAATACAATGAATTCAAGATTTATAATTCATCATCACTCTCAGTTCATAACTTCAATATGTAACATAGTATTTTGAAATCTCAAGAATAATGAGCATACAAACTCTTAATAACCCAGAAAATACAGTAATTACTATAACGTGAAACCAAAGTTACCTTCATGAAAAGTTGATCACAATCAGTACACTTGGGAGGCTTATGTGGGTAAGGTTTGGGAGATGGGGCAGACAAAACTGACCCATTGTCGGATAACACATACATATCCTCTGCTTCCATTCTTTCTTTCTGAACAGCTGCACAGTTATTTCAGCAAAAACACACCCAAAAAACACAACAATCAATACATAATTGAATTTCATTTTCTAGCAGATAAAACCATATCAAATTTTAAACCAACTAGAACTAGTAATCCATATTGCTGCAACACGAGTTTGGAAAGTGTGACATCTTAATTAAATAAAGGAGAGCAAAGCACAAATTTCTAATAAGTAATAGATAATGATCTGGAATAGAAATTTATCATAACGACATTAAGTTAAAAACGATAAGTTTGATTTTGATAAATTTTCAGTGTAAACTTATAACACTATCAAGCAATCACAATCAATTGTGTGTGTGCGAGTATATGACTGGGGATCCGTTGACTCCAGGAGTAACTCTGACACGAATTACTCCGCTTAATAACTCATTATATTATAAGCAATGAATTTCATTAATCTAACTGTCAAATCAAAAGTTCTTATTAAGTAGATTGACTCTACCAATTGTTATAAAATTTTAAAACTATTTGATATTATATTAAATAATTTCAAATGAATGTATAATAAACTTTTAAAAAAAATATAAGTAAATAAATATCAATGGTTAGATTACATAGCTATGAATTTTTGAACTTATATTAAACTTTGTATTTGATTGTTAATATCTATGGCAATAATTACAGGGTGGATTAGCGCGGAGTAACTCATAAAGAAGAACTTGCACAGAGAAGCAGCGCACCAAGCCTCCAACTGAAAAGAATAATTGAAGCGAATATTAAAGAAAGCAATTCGAAAATGAGAAGGAAGTACCAGAAGGGGACATGAGAATGAGTTGTTGAGGTTTGGGAATGGAATCATCATGAACTTTGATGCTGATGCTGCCACCAGTTCCTGAAACCCATCCCAAACTGTAAAAGTGGCGACACAGTTCCGCCATCAGAGCTTTGGTTTCCTTCACTGCCTTCCCTTCAAGATACGCCTGAGATGATGCTGTTCCCAGCTTTGCTCCGTTCAGACCAATCGCTGCAGCCATTTCTAGAGAGAGAAAGAGAGTGAAAGATGTTCTGTGTTGGAATGGAATCAATCTAACTCGTTACTCTTTTGTGACACTTAAAATAAGGGAAATGCTATTTGGACACGATTTCTGGACAACTATACACACATAACATCTGCACTTATACAAAAAAATAAAAAAAATCTGCACTTATACAATGAATAGTTTTTTTTTTTTCTTTCAAAAAAAAGTTATTTATTTTTTTTACAATTTTTTTTAATAATACTATTTTTTACATAGTTTTACTTACTAAAAATACGATATTTGTTCATTCAAATTCATATATTACACCATTCATCATCGCTAAAAATATAAATGATAGATTTGCAAACAAACTCAATAACATACAACCACAAAATGCCTACAAATAATATGATTAAATTAATATGACTGAAATACTCATGTATCTGAATCAAGTTGACGCTCAAATCATTGATTTGAATAAGCGACATTTTAATAGGAATCAACTAAACACCAAAGCAAGACTGAAAATCAAACGACGCCGCACAAGACAGCGAACAACGCAATGTCACATTTAGGAGACAAAACCACGAAGAAGAAAAAACTTAGATCTGTGTATAAATCACTTGTTTAGATTGAAATAGAGAAATAAAGATAACAAGCGACGATTTAAGGTCAAAAATTGATCCAAAACCACCTATTTCAATGACGAAAAAATGGAAGACAGAAAATTAGGGTGGTTTGCTGGGGAGAAAGGAGCTCGAGAAAGGTTGACCGAAGTACATTTATTTATCTACATTAAGCGGTTTATGTTTTGCTTTTTTTTATTGATGAATTAGTCAAAGTGGTAAATGAATTTCATGTTAAAATAATAGTTAAAAATATACATTTTTATGGTTAACGAAGTTGTAAAATTCATTATTGAGACAACTCGGAATTTGTGTTACAAAATTCATCTATATTTAAAAAAATAAGAAAAAATAGGGACAAGAAAATTTGTTCTTCATATAAATACGACGAACAACGCAGGTGTCGCGTATTGTTGTCAAAATTACTTGAGAAAATAGAGAACGTGAGTTTGCTATCATAAAGTTCAACGAGAGAGAGAGAGAGAGAGAGAGAGAGAGAGAGAGAGAGAGAGAGAGAGAGAGAGAGAGAGAGAGAGAGAGAGAGAGAGAGAGAGAGAGAGAGAGAGAGAGAGAGAGAGAGAGAGAGAGAGAGAGAGAGAGAGAGAGAGAGAGAGAGAGAGAGAGAGAGAGAGAGAGAGAGAGAGAGAGAGAGAGAGAGAGAGAGAGAGAGAGAGAGAGAGAGAGAGAGAGAGAGAGAGAGAGAGAGAGTATCATCGACAACTCTTTAAGTTAGTTATATGTTTATACAAGTTATTCATTAAGTTTTTTTTCCGCAATAATTTGGTCTTTAAAGTCATACAATATTTTTACAATGTTAATAGTATGTTTGATGTCATAAACACTATTTTGACATGTTATCTCAAACTTAATTGATAGAGGAAACACTTTTTAACAAAGTTGGATGAAAAAATAGTAATGATATAAATATTTCATGACTTAAAAGATCAGTTTATCACACAGAGAAAAACAATTTAAATGAGTAATTTGTTACTGCAGCCATGTGATTTAGAGGATTGTCGAAGTTACTTGACCATAGAGTAAAGTAAACATAAGCAAAGTTTTATTGGATAAATATGGAAAATGCCACTTTGGATAAAAATAAAAATAAAAACATCCTCGTGGTTTTAACCAAATAATTTATTTGAAAAACTAATTGGATACAATTTCTTGTGACCGATTTTGTTTGGCAAAATTTAAAATATTAAAATATCAATTAAGACGTTGATTTGTATTTATATTTGTTTGACATTCAATAACCGAAATTGTGAGGGGAGGGCTATAGCATATTAAAAATGCTTCATATGATTAAGAAAATAAAAAAAATAAGTTAATTTCATTAAATATCAAATGCATGACATTGCTTGATTTAATTTATAGTGTCAAGAAAATGCATTAGAGAGGAGAACATTTCTATTGAAAAAAGCCTCAAATGTATAGTATATATACATAAAAACACAAATATTTAGTTTATACAAGCATTGTTTTTGCCATTCAAGAATCAAGACACGAGACCTTAGTACAGTTCTATGAATATTGCTTAATTCTCTTACTTAGGCTAACTTCTATTCCTTCAATAAACAAATCTCCTTTGATCCTATAACCACTCCTCTGGAGAACACTCATACGGACTTCTTCATCTTTAGGGCTTGAATTGAAGAATTTTCCCATCTCAATCTCCAACCACCCATCACTTCTCACAGTAGGACGCTGCAATCCTTCTTCATTGTAGTGCGACTTCCGCCAATGTTCCAAGTCTGGATCCAAACAAACGGATTTAACGCTTCTACGGTCACCATCAACACCAACATTAAAGCACACGGGTTTGTTCTTTTGTCCATAGGCATGGATCATCTTGAACACGAGATAAGCCGCGTACTGAGTATTTGGGGACAAGGAAAGAGTGTTAATAGTCCCACGAATTTCATGCGAGTACAAAAGAGAAAGCTTAGCAACTTCAGGAAACCTGTAAAAAAGTTGTGCAAAAAGTTGCAAAGATAAGAATACAAGAACAGAGAAAAAAAGTTGAAAATGGATAACTAAATTATTTCAAGCCTAACTGATTATATGATGAACTTCTCAGTTATATGATTATATTATTTGCTATCAATATAAAGAATTATCAGACAGTGGACCACCATTTTGAGTTAAGCTATGGATTTTGAGACATTTATATATGGCATGGTCTAGATGTAGAACACCACATTTAACAGCAACTGGGTAAATTTCCTTAATGAGGGGAACAGGACCAATCAAAAGACAGGAAATAAAATCATTCAAGCCTATAAAAAATGTTGACTGTGATCCATTGATTCACATATTTAGTATTCATAACAGTATAAATAACTATTATCAAGAGTTAATTAAGTTTATTAAGGCATTGGATGGTAATAGGAAATAATGTAATAATTCATCTTGTAAGCATAATTCAGTTGGCCGGAACATTTCAGTGTGTAGAGGTCGGGGTTCGAATCCCGGATTTTCCATTTATTCAACATAAATCGGAAATTTTTACAACCAGACTACTTGACAAAAAAAAAAACAAATAAAAAACTAAAGAACTAACCTAGAATCATCCATAGGAATCAACTCTTTCACACGATACACACAACGACACTCAATGGTGAGAGATCTAGCAGCAAGCATGTAACACTTTTGTCCACTCTTTCTGTGCAATTGAAAGCTCTGCATTTCAACATATACAATTGCTATTAGCATTTAGAACTAAGAATTTTATTCTTTTAATGTTTGCACTTCTTGTGTTTTGATTATTTTGTTTAACAAACAATAATATAAATAACATTCAATTCCAAGTACAAGACATACCGAGAAAAGAGGGAAAATAAAATAAGAAAGCACTACACTAGCAGATAAACTAGACAAAAACACACCAATGTACACCAAAGATGTGTGTTTGAATTGAAGGTTTAGGAGCATGAAATTTACTTTTCTTTAAATTATTGATTCTAGAAAAAAACTTTAAATCAATTAAGTGTGATCGGACTATTATATGATTATTAGTCATAATGTTCTTTTAGTTGTTTTTTTTTTTTAATATCAAAATATAGAATTCTGTCGTAATTAAACACTTCAACCCAAACACGCTATAAACAAGTTGCGTCTAATATGAATCTCTCACATAATCTTTACCATTTTTAGTAAAAAATGAATTATACAATAATAAGCAACTGAGAACAAAGGCAATCCAAGAAAGGTGTGCAAGCAAGCCAAACCCAACTGACCCTAAACCAGAAAACCCTTTCTAGCAGCTACTAACCACTAAGACGGTCTACAAATAACAAATTAAAGAGCAAAAATAACTACGGAAAAACTGGTATAGCAGACAAAAACGACACAGACGAAAATACAAGACTGCAGGCCGGAGGATCACAGGAAACAATGCTAAATAACAAGCCCTATAATAACTTCCTGAACAGCATAGTCATTAATAATAAGCCTAATATTCAAGAAATTGGTAGATAATGAAGAATACCTTTTTACCATTGTCGATGATGATATGGCGATCAGATAGAGCGAGATAAAGAGCTTTTTTGGTAGAAGCGGTTATGCCTTGAGGATGGGAAGTCAGAAAACGATTCCACACCGTGTCGGAATCGGCCGCAGAATGAAAAGACTTAGGGGGGTGTATTGGATTAGGATTTTAAAAGACAATTTTAATAAAAAAAAAAGTCTTTAAGATTTTAAAAGACTGTGTGAGATTGTATTGATTCTATGAGATTTTAAAAGACTTTTTATGTAAAAGACTTTATACACTCAAGATTTTAAAGGATTTATCACACTGACTTTTAAGGATATCAAAGGATTTTATGTGATTTTAAAATTTCAAAGGATTCAATGAATTTTAGGGGAAAAACAACAAACTTTTAAGCGTGAATGATAAAAATAATGAACAAATAAATTCTAGCGTTTGAATAAAGAAAAATAAAATAAATAAAAAATTCTTTTACTATTATTTTCAAATTTTAAGAATTTTATGGATTTTATAAGATTTTACGGGATTAAAAAACACTCTAACACATTATTCTCAATACATATTTTTTATTTGTTACAAATCTTTCAAAAAAAAATTGTGTCAGCGATTACAGATCGGTCGAGTTTACACAAGTTTACCGAGTGTTAACTTAGTCAAATTCGTTAAACCTTCCGATTATACCAGAAATCGAGTTTACCTCAGAGTTAACACGATTTTTGTACCTAAAAACATAAACTCGGTTCTCAGAGAGTTAACACTCGATTTGCGGAACATTGATTACGACATACTCTGTATAATAATATTCTCAATACAATTTTTTATTTTTTTATGAGATAGAGAGAGGGAGAGAGGGGGGATGAGAGAGAGAGAGAGAGAGAGAGAGAGAGAAAGAAGAGAGAAGGGAGAGAACAAGGAGGGGAGGGAGAGAGAGAGAGAAAGGAGAAGAAAGAGATAATAACTTTTAAAAGAAAAACAATCTCAAGAAATCTCATTTTTTATGAAAGACTTTTTCTTGTTAAAATTACACTACAAAATCCCACAAAATCCATCAAAATCCAATTTATTAAACAATCCTTCGAAATTTGAATGATTTTGAATACCACGAGACTTTTTTTAAGTGATGAAAAGTCTTGATTGAATACCTCAAGACTTTTTTAAAATGACAAAGAGTCTTGATTGAATACCACAAAACTTTTTTTAAATTGCAAAAAGTCTTGATTGAATACCATAAGACTTTTTCATAATTAAAAAGTCTTTTAAAATCCTATAGAATCCTAATCCAATACATCCCCCTTAGAAACAACAGAGAATCTGCCGGCGTCAACCGGAGTTGTATGAGAGAGTATCGCGGCAATACATCCTTCCGGCAAGTCCTTAATGGCTCTTGATCGTTTGCTCGTCATTCTTTTGCTTAAGCTGGTTGCCTCGAAATAGCAAAAATCACGATAAGCTGCGAAATAAAGGTTCACACAGAATAACAAAAACCACTAAATAAAGGAAGTCGTTTGAGCATTTATAGTACTTTTTTACTTTTTATTTTAGAGGAGTATTTATCGTAGTTCTTTTAGGGATTTGTTTGACGGTTTGAGAGGTTCTTTTAGGGTTAACAATTATCTTTTGTTCCTCTTTCAAAAAAAATTTATCTTTTGGTATTTAAATAAATTATTAATTAAAAAAAAAACAACAGTAATATATATATCTATACTATCTATATCTATTCTATATCTCCTTAAAAGAAAATTATATTTATTCTATATGTATATCTATACTGTATATAAAGAAAACTATCTCTTTCAGCATTTTTTGACTGAATTTTTTTTCTTCAACAATACCCTCAATTTTCAATACAAATAACACATATAACAAATGGATAAGAATAAATTTAAATATTAAAACAACTTTTTCATCATTTAAAAAGTGTAACAAACTAGATGAGTATATTTATACTTACTTTTTCATCATTTCAATTATATCCTTAAACAACTTTTTCTATAATAAAATTGTTGTTGGTGTCAATAAAAAAAGAATTAAGATTATATTTTTTTTTTAGAGATAGATTATATTGAGAAAGACTTGCTTGGGCACAAACATTTAGACACATCAGTTAGGCACTCACACATAAAATTATATTTCATTTAATTATTTAAAAAGAAAATATTATTTAATTATTTTCTCTCTCTATATTTTTTCAATCATGTGTGTGTGTTCAAACCATGTGTTCAAACCCTTGTGCCCAATTAAGTATTTTTCAGATTATATTTCTTTGTTATATTGTATTATTGTGGGTGTCTTTGAAATTGATAATCATGGTTAGTTTGATTTATTATAACTTGAAAGCAACAAACATTTATATTTTTTTTTAGTTTTAATCAAAATCAATATTTCATGAAAAAATATCATTCATAATTTTCAAACATTAGCGCAATAAAAAGAGTGGAAAGACGGACATGTGAGTATCCGTCTTTTCGCTAGTTATATATAAAGAAAACTACCCCTTTCAACTCTTTTGGGCTAGATTTTTCTTTCCAAAAATGTCCATAATTTTCAATACAAATAACACATATAAAAAATAGATAAGAATAAATTTAAATATTAAAATAAAAGTGTAACAAACACAAATGTCCAATTTTTCCTTTATCATTTAAAAACTAGATGAGTGTATCTACACTTACTTTTTCATTATCTCAATTATACCCTTAAACAACAAATTTTTCTATAACAAAGATTCATGTTGGTGTCATTTAAAGAATAAGAATTTAAATATATTTTTTTTGTTATATTGTTAGTTTCGTCGAAATAAATAATCATTATTAAAAAAAACAATTGAAATAAATAATCATGGTTAGTTTGATTTGTTATAATTTGAAAGCAAAAAACATTTATATTTTTACTTTTAATCAAAATTAAAATTTCATAAAAAAAACACTGTTAATTTTTTTAAAACATTAGCGCAATAAAAAGAGCGGAAAGACGGGCACGTGAGTGCTCGTCTTTTCGCTAGTTATCTATAAAGAAAATAATGGATTTTGGAGGGAGTTTGGGTTTACTTTTTATTCCAATTATATCCTTAAATAAATTTTTCTATAATAATATTTTATTGTTGGTGTTATTGAAAAAAATAAGAATTTTGTTATATTTGTTATATTATTGTTGTCATTAAAATAGATAATCATTGTTAGTTTGGTTTGTTATAACTTCAAAGCAACAAACATTTATATTTTTAGTTTTAATCATAATCAAAATTTCATAAAAAAAGATCATTCATAATTTTCAAAAGTTAGCGCGATAAAAGAGCGGAACGTGCCCGTCTCTTCGCTAGTATAGTATAGATATCGTTTATAATTTCGGGGGATTTTGGGTTGGCTTTTTTATGTTTCTATCATTGTTTTTATCATTCCAAGTAGATGTATGCGTTGTAGTCAAACACAAGATTTTAAGTAGGATCAGTTGGTTGATGAAAGATCATTGAGATAATTGTTCAAGCAATTATGCGTTGTTTAGTGTGATAGAATTCGACTTGATTGTAGATAAATTGTTTTGCTATCTATTTTTCATGTATTGCACATTGCTCTACTAAACCTTCTGTGTAACTCCTATATTTTATGCAATTTACAACCCTATTTTTCCTTTGCTTCAATTACTATCTTATTTTTTTGTTAATTTTTTTGTTTTTACAATAAACTCCTAAAACCCCACGTTAAATTAAAAATAATTTGATATGAAGTATAAAGTAGTTTACTTTTAATTTATTTCAAAAATAATTTTTCCCGTGCATGGGTTTTTTTCGTTGATAGGTTCGTAAATTATCTAAGTTATTTTAACACATACAAATATAAGAATACTCTAAAGTGTGAAAGTGTTAGCTTGGAGAATAAAACTAGTTCTTGAAAAATATTACATGCAATAACACTTGGGAATATTTATTTTTTTCATAGAGAATAATTTTATTTTATTTTACTAATAAGCTTTTAAATTTGAGAGTTTTGTTTTGTTTTATTTTAATTAAGATCTCTCCAAGACATAAAGGACATGATATGTCTCGGTAATATTACTATCGTTCACACACTACAGGGGCAATCAATGCGCCGGTTTTTTTGGTTAAAATGGGAGTCTCGTCTGATCTTGAGTTGTCTATCCACTTGTCTGCTCCTGTTGGGATGAATGACCTGCTAAGGAATGATGCTTGGGGAACCTTTTTTCCTAAGGGCTAGTTTTTGTTTGCCTGTTCAGGCTTTTTTCTTTGTTCCTTGCCTCTGTTTTCTTTTTCCTATTTATGTTATTTTCCCTTGTAACCAAACAAAATTAAAATCTCTCCTACAAAATTTTGTAAACTAGTGGATATTGACAAAAAAAAAAAAATTGGACAAAATCTCGTGTTTTACTAAAAATGGTGGTGGTTCACCTTTGAACCGTATTATGGGTCCTTATATTACTAATTGAAAATATAAGATAATTGTCTATTGTAAAATTATTTGTGCATGCCCATACACTCATTCAACACCATGAGTCAAAAATAGAAAGAGTGATGTGGTAAATATATTGAAAGTGAGGTAAAAAAAAAATAAGGTATTGAGTGGATGTTTGAGAATCATCGGTGTTGCAAATATATGATACATCGACTATTTTCTAAAAATATTTATGACAAATCTAAAAGTACATTGAATCATTTACATATCTATTAGAGGAAATTATTGTAACACATTTGGTTTAATTATGTTTACGAATCTTGTTGTAGGGAATTGTTGCAAACTAACTAGCCATGTGTAACAGCCCAAACAAGGGTATGAAAAATTGTTGAGGTAATGAACTCATATTTAAAGGATGCTTACGTGTTCAAAAACATTAATTAATACAAAATATAACAGCTTTAATTGAATCAAAACAATTAACTACTTCCTGGTTAGAATGATAGTTTTATGACAAGATTACTCGTTGGTGTGGCAATATATATATAAGGTTGATCAATCTCATTGCCAATCACCCATCATCATATTCATCTTAATTAATAATATTGATAATTTCCTTCCTTACAATTAAACCATGAATGTATTCACTCACTTCCTCATCACTTTCACATGTGGTTTTCTACAAAATGTAGTTTCAAATGCAAATCCTCTCTCATATGAAGCGTTCTTTAACTTTGGTGATTCTATAAGTGACACTGGAAATGCTGCGTCTATCTTGCTACCTATGCCTAACCCTATTCCTTATGGTTCTAGTTACTTTAAACATCCTTCAGGACGTATGTCAAATGGACGACTGATCATAGATTTTATTGGTATGATTAAGTTTTTTTCTAGTATTATAAATTAGTTTTTCTCCAATGATAAGAATAAGAAACAATAAAAATTCTTTACATGCAATCTACAAAATGTATTTCGATATATCATCTCTCTCTCACACACAGACGTGAAATATGGTCTAATGTCTTATCTTGATATTTAGATTAAAAAAAAAAAATGAAATGAGGTTTTATTAAAAATAAATAAAAAATCTATTTTCTTTTGTGGAAATCAGTAAGAGTAGTCTGCAATTAAATTTTGATCAAAGTTCTTTAACATGTGATCATTTCAATTGTAGCCGAGGCATATGGGTTGCCGTTTTTGCCTGCCTATGAGAATAAAAGCATAGACCAAGATATCAAAAAAGGAGTAAATTTTGCATTTGCTGGTGCCACTGTACTCAATGTTGAGTATTATGTCAAAAATGGGCTTCCTCTTCCAGATACAAATAACTCATTGAGCATTCAACTTGGATGGTTCAAGAATATCAAACCTCTCCTCTGTAAAAGCAAAGAAGGTTTTACCATAAGTAGTGGATTTTTTTTATTTTTTTTTTATGAAATACATGAAATTTTTTCGATATGGCTAACAAACTTTGCTTCCTTGTATGATAGATTGCAATATCTACTTCAAGAAATCATTGTTTATAGTTGGAGAAATTGGTGGGAACGATATTATGAAGCATATGAAGAATAAAACTGTTACAGAACTTCGAGAAATAGTTCCCTTTATGGTTGAAGCCATTACTAACACCACAAATGTATGTTTTATTGCAATTAAGTTTTGGAATGACTACTTCACTAAATTATAATTCAAAGAGAAATATCATTGTTTGGATCATCCGCGTGAAAAAATGTGACATTGATTTTGTTTCTATGTGCTAGGTGCTAATCGAAGAAGGAGCTGTAGAGCTAGTGGTACCTGGGAATTTTCCGATGGGATGCAGTGCTGGAATGCTCACATTGGTGAATAGTAATAAGAAAGAAGACTATGATGAATTTGGGTGCTTAATAGCTTACAATAATTTAGTCGAGTACTTTAATGGGCAACTAAAAAATTCTATAGAGACACTAAGACAGAAGCACCCTGAAGTTAAGATAATATACTTTGACTACTATAATGATGCCAAACGTTTATATCAAACACCGCAACAATATGGTGAGCAGTATTTATATATAAATATATATTTTGGAAATAACAATATACGTATTTGATTGCTATTGCTACAACAAATTATTCCTTTTTATTTCATTTATGCATGCTTACTGGATCAATCAAATTAATTATGCAGGTTTTGATAAGGATGCTATTTTCAAAGCATGTTGTGGAGGATGTGGATCACTTGTCGCTACAGTTTGCTCTGATCCTTCAAAACGTATAAATTGGGACGGACCTCACTTTACTGAAGCAGCTTATAAGCTAATAGCAAAAGGGCTAGTTGAGGGTCCATTTTCAAATCCTTCTCTTAAATCCCCTCTTTTCAAAATAGCTTAGATAACTTATTAGGATGCATGATACTACTAAAGATAAATAAAAAAAATGTAATGAATTGTCCTTGAGGTTTGATAAGTATGAAATTTGTAACCTCAAGGGGCGAAGTTCAAATCCCATAGGAGATTATTGGGAGAAAATTCTAATAACATTTGAGTTGATTGTAAAATAATCATTAATTTCACTGTAATTAATAATAATTTTCCGTTCATCGATTATAAAAAATTTGTAATATGTGTTTTAGTGAGTAATCAATTTAGATCATTATGTGAGAATAATGATTTTTTTTTTGGGTACAAAAAGGATGTGATAATAAACTTGATCGCTATATGAGAATAATGAATTTTTTTTGGATACAAAAAAGATGCGATAATAAACTTTAACTACATGAAAATATTAATTTTGATGTGTGATTTAACATTAGTACCCTAAAGGCAAAATTTCACTATCCTTACAACAACAAAAAAATATACATTGATCTCACTAGTAGAAAAACTAAAATTCATGATATAATAACTATTAAATTATGTTTCCTTCAAGAAAAAAATTATTAGATTATGTTTATTTGACTTTGTACTAATTTTTTTTTATTACTACCAGTTTTTTTTTTTTTAACAATATAATACTTTACAGTATCTATGTTAATTAATTTATTAATTGAATTATAAACGCTCTTAAAATGCATCGAGTTCATATTTTAATTGAAACAATCTTTTATAAGACTTTACTTATCCTAAAGTTCACTTTAAGTTATTAGAGCTAACTTCCTTGAGACTTTGAGGTATAAGAAAAAATAATTAATTATACTCTCCAGTTATGGTTATAAGCAAAACTCAATATTTTAAGTTCATTCATTAAATAATGTAATTAGTCTTTATTATAGACTACATATATTATTTAATGAATGAACCTAAAATATTGATTTTTACTTATAATAGTGATGGGGTGTACTTCTTTGAATAAAACTAATCTATATTTAATATGTTTAACTTTTGCTCTTAGTTCCATGCCATAGTCTATGTTCAATCTTAGTTCCTTAATCATTAGGATCTTTTGATGCATACTGTAACAGCCCGATTTTTAGCTAGTTTTATTTTAATTACTTTTATTGTGTGATTGTGTGTGATTAATTGTGATTGTGTGTATTTTATTGTCATCGGGTGCATTTAAATGGATTACCGTATTAGAAGGGTATTTTGGTCATTTGGCGAGTAAGGGTAAAATGGTAATTTTGGTGAGAATTATTTTAATATTTAGTGAGAACCCTTATTTTACTAAGTTACTAGTGTAGTGATTAGTTTTTACCGCTAGTGACCGTTCGTTACATTTTACCGTTATTAGTTAAAATATCGTTTGGAGTGTAGAAATATCTTTGGTTTGAATAGAAATGGGTTAAGCCCACTAGAGTTTAGAATTGAGCCCAATTGAAATAGAGCACATCTAAACCTAAACTTGGGGGAGAAATTCATTTCATTCATTTTTTTCATTTCACAAGTTAGAGAGAGGTAGAGAGAGAGAGTGGGAGAAAGGAAGAACAAGGGTTAGAGAAAGGGAGAAACTTGAAGATTAAAGGATTTAGGAGCTAAAGTGAAGCCTAAGTTTGGATTAATCATAACCTAAGGTAAGGGGGTTAGTCTTCATCATAATCATAATTGTTTGTTTGCAATTTTCTTGGTTTGTATAAAAAAAAAATGCTTAATTGAGCGAGAATCTGTATGAACCCAATCTTTAATTTTCGTGCTCTTGTTTTGGTGATAAGTTTGAGTATGTTAATGATGAAATAACATGTTCATAATGTATGAAAATGGGTTGTTGTGAAATTATGCTTAATTGATGACTTATGACATGTTGTTGTTGAATTGTGATGAGAATCATGTTTAATTGATATTGTTGTGGTTAAGAGATATTGTTGTTAATGATTCATGGCTTGGGTGGTGTTCATAACTCATGATTTGTGATTTGAAATAAGTTGTTGTTATCGGTTTTGTGGGAATGTGTTGATTGGGTGAATTATTTGTTAAATGAACATTTTGAATATTGGTTGTTGAATAAGTTTTTGGGTGTTTTTGGGTGAGTTAGACAAATTGAATTTTCTGTTTTGACTTTAAGAAAATGGTTGTTGAGTCTTTTGGAAGAAAACGAGAGTTTCGTGTGAAACTTCGATTGTGAACTATTTTGAAAATAAGTGTTTATGTGAGGTTTGGGTAATTTGTTTTGGGATGGTTGGAACATGAATTTTCTGTGGAATAAGATAGAGTTAAGTGTAAGGAACGCGTAGACGAAAACGAAATCAAAATCGGATTAACGGTTTGAATTTCTCGGACGAAATGGCGAAACGAAAACTGAATTTTTACTGTGCTGTCAATCTGGCTTGAGCTAGCTCTAAGCGAGCTCTCCTTGGAGAAATCTGGCTTGAGCTAGAAATCTGGCTTAAGCGAGATGCCCAGAACTGCACTTCTCGTTTCGTGTATTTTGGGCTATGGGGAATCAATCCGGGTGGTTCCAAACTGATTCTTTTGATGTAATTAAATGTATTTGAGCTTTCTAAACCTTTTGTAACATCAATTGAATTAGATTGGACTCGGTTTTGTGAATCGTATCATAACTTTTGAAAATAGTCCTAGAACATGAATTTTTCCAAAAACTCGATTTCTCAAAGAAAAAGCATAGGACTAAGGTTGTATATTGCTTGTTTGATTTCTAAAGTTGGTTCAATGTCTTAATCATGTAAAAAGTGATATTTCGGGTGGGATTGTGAAAGGTTGTGAAAATAGGATTCTTTCATGAACATAAGTTGTGCTTGGGTTAATGTGATGGTTCGAAGACGACTTAACTTCATGTATGCATTATTGATTAAGATTGGTTAATAGTGTTCAATTGTCCTTGTTGTTTCGTTTCAAGTTGGTGTGGTGAAATGTTCATATGATTAAGTGAAATTGTGTGAACGATATTGTGATTATTGTTAATCAAGTTGTTTATGTGATGATGAATACTATGATTTAATTGTGTGTGGACATGTTTCCTTGGTAATGCAATGTTGTAGAGATAATTGGTGAAATGTTCATATGATTAAGTGAAATTGTGTGGACGATATTGTGATTATTGTTAATCAAGTTGTTTATGTGATGATGAATACTATGATTTAATTGTGTGTGGACATGTTTCCTTGGTAATGCAATGTTGTGGAGATAATCAATATAATTGGGTGTTGTCCTATATATTGGGTTGAGATTGTGAATTGTTGTCGCATTATCGAGTCCTTATACATGTTCATGCATCATAGTCGTTGTTGCCGTAAAAGGGTTGAACTCTTTTACTTCGAGATTATTGTAAGGCAGGTGTGAGCCCTTACATTCGATGTGCAAGTGGCATCGAAAGGTGACGATCTTGTTGAGATTTGGTACCACATGCATTTATGTGTCAATAAGTGCATATCATATCATGAGTCCTATGTGAAATATGTGATTGGTGATAAATGAGATGAATGAATGTTGATAATGATTGCTCAATGATTGATGTTTGTGAATGAATATTTATGATTGGATAATTACTCATGTGATTGATATATGTTGATATGAGCTATCAAGTTGTGATATAAGTATTTATGCATGACTATTATTATTCAAGTACATGATATTATTTGATTTAATTGTTATCTGGATTATGATAATGTAATGCTTACCCCCAGTGGTTTTAACCGCCTACTTGCTTGTATGGGTGAGTAGACGTTGTGTAGGAGTAGTCTCGGTGAGTCTTTGCTTGGGATATCGGGAGCTTCCTCCGATATCGGTGTCGTGTCGGCTCTGATCTAGGCTTGTCGTGTCGGTCTAGATTAGGTTGTTTATATTTTCCTTTGGATTATTATTTTGTTGATGACTACCCGTATGTTTGGGTTTTGAGATTTATCTTTGGGATATGATTTATTTGCTCATGGCATGTATATATTCGATCACTCTGATTTATATTCCGCTGTAACTGTTGAGATTTACATACATGTCTATCGGTTTTTGAATTTTGAATAAGACGTAATCTCTATTTCTTGAATAAATGTATTATTCGCATGTTTAATTGCTTTAATAGAAATAGGAGCGTTACACATACGGTTCACAAAAACTGGTAAATCAAATTAGTATAAGCATTTCATTTTTTATACCACAATAGACGAATAAACTGTAATGTCCATACTAAACTGTCTAACATATTTAATTACAACATGAATTTTGTCTGAAATAAATTATATTAAGATACTGGATATATTAAAATTACAACATGAATTTTGTCTGAAATGAATTATATTCAAGCACAGTCTCATACATCTGAGGAAAAATGCTAATTGACGAGTACAAACCATAAGCCGTATCTGAATACAAATGCACTAACCGGCGAGTACAAAATGTAAAATCCTTGTTTAAGTAATAATACACTAACTAACGAGTACACTATACATAAGGAAATACAATTGATGGCATAATAAGAGACAACTGTACATAATCATCCAGCTTCTTCTACTTGCCCTTGCCACGATCAACCTGCTTATCTAAAATAAAATAAAGGGATTGGGGTGAGACATGATGTCTTAGTGAGTTCCACCTATCCTAGACTGTAGGCGATCTTGGAAACCTATGATTGTCATTTATTTGTACATAAACATAATTTAGGGTTTGTCGGCGATACTTCAAATGCACACAAGCCTGGTGAGTTTACTGATTTTTTCCTCACAGGTCCTAATGGAATCTTTACCGGATTTTCAACTGAGTTTGTCGGAAGAGCTTAGGACTTGGACAAGAACAACGTGAAAACCCTCGTTGGAAAACAATCCGGTAAAGGGATTGTGAAGCTGGAAGGAAACATCAACCTTCCTCAACCAAAAGAGGAACACAAGAAAGGGATGGCCTTGAATTGTCTAGAGGCATCATTGGATGTTTTGATATTAAGAATGGTGGAAGGGTTGTTCTTTTGAACACAAAGAACCTTATCTTGTGATTCTGCTTTACAAGTTACCTACATTGTTAGAGGGAGCGGTCGTGTTCAGGTTGTGTGACTTACACAAGTAAAAAGTGTTTAGACATACACACATAATTGAACAAAATTCAAGAAAAAAATGATAGAATGATATGACTTAATTCTTTTTAATTTATTTTTCTCTACTTGTGTGAGTGTATCCAAATCTTATTTATTTGTATTTGTGTTCAAGCAAGTCTTCCTCCCGAAAACAAACTAAACACATTGTTTATTTGGAGTTTGAATTTGTTAAAACATTATTTTCTCTCATCTCATATGGAAAACGAACTAAACATTTTGACCTCATATATGGAAAACAAACTAAACATTGTGTGTGTCAATATAACAACTTTATCGAGAAATAGAAAATGGGCAAACTATGTACGTCAATGACATGCCTGTAATTCAGGGCAGTGTTGGAATTAAAGGAATGATAACATAATCAAGATATGAAATTATTTTTAATTATCAATACAAAACTGGAATAGAATATAAATTTACCATGAAATAGTTACTAAATATATATAAAAAAAAAAAAAAAAACTCATGTCACTTGATTAAAAATTGATTTATGCATCTCACGAGTTTAACTTAGTTGACAGGGGCCGAGGTTCGAACCCCGAACACCACATTTATTCACCTTAAAAAAGGTGAATTCTAACCACTATACTACTTGACCAAACAAAAAAATTGATCTATGTGGAACACTTACATTCAAAGGAGCCAATAATGCCTAATAAAAAAATCTTAAGAATTGACTAAAAAATTGCTTGACAATTAAGTAAAAATGCAAAATAGCAAACATCTATCGACAATAACTTGACGATAAAATTGAGATATGAATGAAATAAATTGAAAAAAAAAACATAGCATAACATAACCTTTGACTATCCTGTTATCCCGGAAGACATCAATGTTTTCCAAGTCTTAAAACACTCAAATCAGCGCCATCACCTTCTAGAAAAAAGCAAATCATGCCATGAGAAATAAGCTTGAGTACACAGATTTTTCCTTTGACAGGAAAATAGAGACCTATATTAACAATAATTGACACACTATTTTTCTAACACTGATTCAATGCTTTATTTTTCTCTTTATCTCTCTTTTTATCATATCATCAACCTATTACATATATCACAATATTCCTCTATTTCATTCTTTGTCAAGATTATTAATTGATGTATAAGTGTCTACAAAATATTTTCTTATTTTGTGGCAATTCATGATGACGGGGAACAAGTTGGTTTAATAATTGTGTTGTTAGAAAGGTGGGGAATGGACAGAATACGAGTTTTTGGAGGGACACGTGGGTGCGAAATCAACTTCCTTCCCTCGACTTTTTTCTATTTCTCTTCAAAAGGAAGCGAAGGTGGGTAATTTGTGAGGTGCAAATGAAGATATTGATGCTTGGTCTTTATTGTGGCGAAGACCGCTTTTCGTGCGGGAATTGAATTTGCTTAACGATTTGAAGGATGTGATCCTGGAGTGGAGTGTTTTGGTTTGGGAGGATAAGTGGTGGTGGAAAGTGGACGAAATCAGGGTTTTCTCGGTTAAGTCGGCATATATATATATGTTGCTTGAACAATCATTAGATGTGGATGTCACTTTGAGCCGGTCGAAGGAGAGGGTGTTTGAGTCAATTTGGAAGTACATAGAACATTAATTGAAATATTATATTCAATAGTTCTTGAAATATTAATTGAAAAATATTACATGCAAGTACATAGAAACTTATGTATTGAACGAATACTAATATCAATTTTAAATATCTAATAAATTATATGGTTTCAAAAATAAATTATGATTAAATAAAAAGTACAATTAAAGATTTAAAAATAGTTGATAATGGGGGTTGCAATAACACTTGGGAATCTTTATTTTTTTCATAGAGAATAATTTTATTTTATTTTACTAATAAGCTTTTAAATTTGAGAGTTTTGTTTTGTTTTATTTTAATTAAGATCTCTCCAAGACATAAGGGACATGATATGCCTCGGTAATATTACTATCGTTCACACACTGCAGGAGCAATCAATGCGCCGGTTTTTTGGTTAAAATGGGAGTCTCGTCTGATCTTGAGTTATCTATCCACTTGTCTTCTCTTGTTGGGATGAATGACCTGCTAAGGAATGATGCTTGGGGAACCTTTTTATCTAAGGGCTAGTTTTTGTTTGTCTGTTCAGACTTTTTTCTTTGTTCCTTGCCTCTGTTTTCTTTTTCCTATTTATGTTATTTTCCCTTGTAACCAAAAAAAATTAAAATCGCTCCTACAAAATTTTGTAACATAGTGGATATTGACAAAAAAAAAAAATTGGACAAAATCTCGTGCTTTACTAAAAGTGGTGGTGGTTCACCTTTGAACCATATTATGGGTCCTTATATTACTAATTGAAAATATAAGATAATATTCTATTGTAAAATTATTTGTGCATGCCCATACACTCATTCAACACCATGAGTCAAAAATAGAAAGAGTGACGTGGTAAATATATTGAAAGTGAGGTAAAAAAAATAAGGTGTTGAGTGGAAGTTTGAGAATGATGAGTGTTGCAAATATATGATACATCGGCTATTTTCTAAAAATATTTATGACAAATCTAACAGTACATTGAATCATTTACACATCTATTAAAGGAAATTATTGTAACACATTTGGTTTAAGTTTACGAATCTTGTTGTAGGGAATTGTTGCAAACTAACTAGCCATGTGTAACAGCCCAAACAAGGGTAGGAAAAATTGTTGAGGTAATTAATGAACTCATATTTAAAGGATGCTTACGTGTTCAAAAACATTAATTAATACAAAATATAACAGCTTTAATTGAATCAAAACAATTAACTACTTCCTGGTTAGAATGATAGTTTTATGACAAGATTACTCGTTGGTGTGGCAATATATATATAAGGTTGATCAATCTCATTGCCAATCACCCATCATCATATTCATCTTAATTAATAATATTGATAATTTCCTTCCTTACAATTAAACCATGAATGTATTCACTCTCTTCCTCATCACCTTCACATGTGGTTTTCTACAAAATGTAGTTTCAAATGCAAATCCTCTCTCATATGAAGCTTTCTTTAACTTTGGTGATTCTATAAGTGACACTGGGAATGCTGCTTCTATCTTGCTACCTATGCCTAACCCTATTCCTTATGGTTCTAGTTACTTTAAACATCCTTCAGGACGTATGTCAAATGGACGACTAATCATAGATTTTATTGGTATGATTAAGTTTTTTTCTAGTATTATAAATTAGTTTTTCTCCAATGATAAGAATAAGAAACAATAAAAATTATTTACATGCAATCTACAAAATGTATTTGATATATTATCTCTCTCTCACACACAGATACCTAGATACACATACGTGAAATATGGTTTAATGTCTTAACTTGATATTTAGATAAAAAAAAAATAATGAAATGAGGTTTTATTAAAAATAAATAAAAAATCTATTTTCTGTTGTGGAAATCAATAAGAGTAATATGCAATTAAATTTTGATCAAAGTTCTTTAACATGTGATCATTTCAATTGTAGCCGAGGCATATGGGTTGCCGTTTTTGCCTGCCTATGAGAATAAAAGCATAGACCAAGATATCAAAAAAGGAGTAAATTTTGCATTTGCTGGTGCCACTGTACTCGATGTTGAGTATTATGTCAAAAATGGGCTTCCTCTTCCAGATACAAATAACTCATTGAGCATTCAACTTGGATGGTTCAAGAATATCAAACCCCTCCTCTGTAAAAGCAAAGAAGGTTTTACCATAAGTAGTGGATTTTTTTATTTTTTTATTTTTATGAAATACATGAAATTTTTTCGATATGGCTAACAAACTTTGCTTCATTGTATGATAGATTGCAATATCTACTTCAAGAAATCATTGTTTATAGTTGGAGAAATTGGTGGCAACGATATTATGAAGCATATGAAGAATAAAACTGTTACAGAACTTCGAGAAATAGTTCCCTTTATGGTTGAAGCCATTACTAACACCACAAATGTATGTTTTATTGCAATTAAGTTTTGGAATGACTACTTCACTAAATTATAATTCAAAGAGAAATATCATTGATTGGATCATCCGCGTGAAAAAATGTGACATTGATTTTGTTTCTATGTGCTAGGTGCTAGTCGAAGAAGGAGCTGTAGAGCTAGTGGTACCTGGGAATTTTCCGATGGGATGCAGTGCTGGAATGTTAACATTGGTGAATAGTAATAAGAAAGAAGACTATGATGAATTTGGGTGCTTAATAGCTTACAATAATTTAGTCGAGTACTTTAATGGGCAACTAAAAAATTCTATAGAGACACTAAGACAGAAGCACCCTGAAGTTAAGATAATATACTTTGACTACTATAATGATGCCAAACGTTTATATCAAACACCGCAACAATATGGTGAGCAGTATTTATATATAATTATATATGTTGGAAATAACAATATACGTATTTGATTGCTATTGCTACCAAAAATTATTCCTTTTTATTTCATTTATGCATGCTTACTGGATCAATCAAATTAATTATGCAGGTTTTGATAAGGATGCTATTTTCAAAGCATGTTGTGGAGGATGTGGATCACTTGTCGCTATAGTTTGCTCTGATCCTTCAAAGCGTATAAATTGGGACGGACCTCACTTTACTGAAGCAGCTTATAAGCTAATAGCAAAAGGGCTAGTTGAGGGTCCATTTTCAAATCCTTCTCTTAAATCCCCTCTTTTCAAAATAGCTTAGATAACTTATTAGGATGCATGATACTACTAAAGATAAATAAATAAAAATGTAATGAATTTGTCCTTGAGGTTTTGATATGGATGAAATTTGTAACCTCAAAGGGCGAAGTTCAAATCCCATAGAAGACTATTGGGGAAAAATTCAAATAACATTTGACTTTATTGTAAAATGATCATTAATTTCACTGTAATTAATAATAATTTTTCATTCATCGATTATAAAAAATTTGTAATGTATTTTTATGAGTAATCAATTTAAATCAATTATGTGAGAATAATGATTTTTTCTTTTTGGGTGCAAAAAGGGATGTGATAATAAACTTGATCGCTATATGAGAATAATGAATTTTTTTTGGGTAAAAAAAGGATGCGATAATATACTTTAACTACATGAAAATATTAATTTTAATGTGTGATTTAACATTAGCACCCTAAAGACATAACTATCCCTGCAAAAAAATAAAGACATTGATCTCACTAGTAGTAAAAAAACTAAAATTCATGATATAATAACTATTAGATTATGTTTCCTTCAAGAAAAAAATTAGTAGATTATGTTTATTTGACTTTGTACTAAATTTTTTATTACTACCAGTTATTTTTTTAACAATATAATACTTTACAGTATCTATATGTTAATTAATTTATTAATTGGATTATAAACGCTCTTGAAATGCATCGAGTTCATATTTTAGTTGAAACAATCTTTTATAAGACTTTACTTATCTTAAAGTGAACTTTAAGTTATTAGAGCTAACTTCCTTGAGACTTTAAGGTATAAGAAAAAATAATTAATTATATCCTCCAGTTACGGTTATAAGCAAAACTCAATATTTTAGGTTCATTTATTTAATGATGTTTGTAATCTTGCAAGTACAAAATGTAAAATGCTTGTTTAAGTAATAATACAGTAACTAATGAGTACACTATACATAAGGAAATACAATTGATGACATAATAAGAGACAACTGTACATAGTCATCCAGCTTCTTCTACTTGCCTTTGCCACGATCAACCTGCTTATCTAAAATGAAATAAAGGGATTGGGGTGAGACATGATGTCTTAGTGAGTTCCACTTATCCTAGACTATAGGCAATCTTGGAAACCTATGATCGTCATTTATTTGTACATAAACATAATTTAGGGTTTGTTGTTCTATTTTGCACATCGTATCGATCTGGGGAAGTCTAGGATCATTGACAGTATACTATCATAATTCTTGTCATATCATATCATATTTCATGTTATCATTCTTTTTGGTTAGCACTGTGAGCGTGTAACACACAATTATTATCAGAGTTCATTTTACGGAATGCATCGGGTAGAGTAACCCCAACCACATTCCACTGTTGTCTGATGAAATTTCATATTGTATCAGGCTAACATCGGAACTCCTCTTATCGTCATGTAGGACTTGCATTGGAAAAATGTATGTCCACTACTGACGGGGAACCTCAACTCCAGTACTGACGCGAAGTGCGAATGCCATAACTTAACTGCTTATATAATTTCTTATAAACATAATTGTTGAAATTTGTCTTCAAATTTGTGTTTTGGGAGAATAGAGAAATCGTGACACGTCGTGTCACAATTTTCAGGCAGCGAGCATGGTTTTTCAGGGTGCTCAATCGTGTCACGTTTTTAGGAAAACGTGACACAATTTTCAACTTGCTGGGCACATTTTCAAGATAAGGTTGGCCGTACCTTGGGTCGTACGCACCAATCGTGTCACGATTTGGACAAACATGACACGATTTTGACAACTGAAGACTGCTATATAAGTGTTCTTGTGCAGATTTTGAAGAAGAGCTTTTAGAGAGAGAAACTTGGATTACAAAGGAGGTAACTTTAGGGTTGAGTGTCTTTGTAGTGAGGATCTCTTGGGTTGGGGAACATTGTAAACACCTTGGGTAGTGAGATTTCGCCATTGGAAGGATCAAAAAGCTTCCTTTTGTGTTTTCTCTTAAGATTCATTGAGAGTGAGGGTGACACAAAATGGGTAGAAATTAAGTCTTGTTCTTGTGTAAGCTTATAAGCTAATTTCTTGTAACTATTTTGTAACTCTTTCATCATAGTGGATTGGAGGGCTGCTCTCTCCCCCAAATTAGGTCATATTGGACCGAACTGAGCCAACAATCTTGGTGTGTTTGTTCCTTTCTTTCATTGCTTATCTTTATTACTTTGATTATGCTTGTGGTGTTGCTCTACACTTAGATTTAGGTCTGTTTTTGTTGTTGATGTTTGAAGACACTTTATCTATTGATTACCACTTCCTTTGATCCACACATCTTTGTTATTCATTTCCTCCTTTACTGATTTTGCTACAATGATCAGCCAAGTGACACAAAATTTTCACGAGATAGCTTATATATATGTAGGAGGAAATGACCCAAATGCCCTTCTTAAGAATTTTCCCCGATTACTAATTACTTATACATTATTTTTTTTTCTTGACATAAACTATTAATTTAATTATCAAACTACCATTCTGGTTTATAATCTCTATGAAAATACAATAAATATTCATAAATATACGAAATCCATCAATTAATTAGTAGCTAATATTAAAATTAGCAATCAAATTGATAGATTTTATGTAATTTAAAGATGAATTATTATATTTATAAATAAATTGAAGAGAGAGTGATAGTTTTTGAGACTAAATAATAGCCGACCAAAAAAACTAGTTAATTAATGGATTTTCTCTTAGAGAATAAAAACAATATAATAATTTACATATTTATTTTTTTATTTAATAAAATTAGTAAATTTATCCCCTCTCGTAAAGTATTTTTCATAATATGTCCTTGTGAGCTTAGCTCAGTTAGTATGAATAATGCATAATAATATATAAGGTCCGGGGTTCAAACCCCAGCTACCACAAAAAAAAAAAAGTATTTTTCTTAACATGCAACAAATCTAATGCCATCGTTGAACTTATTTTGTTGAGTAAATAACTCTAGGAGTATTTCATATTGGTCAGAGGGACTTATAATAGGAAACCAATTGAGTATTTTATATCGATTGTGCATCAATCAACAATAAAAGAGATGGGTTTCCTTAAAAAAAAAAAAAAAGAGATGGGGTTGGGTAGCTCAATAGTTTGATCTTGAACGATAAGAAGTTGGAGGTCTTGGTTCAAACTCGGGTAAAAGAGAAAAACTAATCTAATAACTAAGTATAGATCAATTGTTAAGGAATAAGAAGTTGGAGGTTTGAGTTCAAACCTGAACAAAGAAATAAATGTCAATCTAACAACTTGAATCACATAATTAAAAAAAGGTTTCATAACACATCTTTACATGGAAATCCGTTGAGGAAACAATAAATGTCGCATTTACAATTGTTTGAGTCACCTTCCACCACCGTATTCGTTCAATCTAGTTTTGCGTCCAAGAATTCCTATCAACCACCACTTGACCTCCTTCAATTCCATATTTGTCCCATTAATTTCGTAGCTAATTCTTGAGACAAATATGAAGAAGAAGGGGGATAAAGGAAAAATATTTTAAGATGAAATCAAGAATGATAAAATGAAGCTATGAGATTGAATTAATCAAATGAAATGATGAAAACAAAGAAAGAAGAATATTAACAGATATTGAAGCATAAGGAAATCAGAAACCCTATAGATGTTTGATTACTGTGTGTTGTTGAGGCAAAGACTCTGTTGGGATGGCCATGTGAGGGCAGTAGAGGGGTGGACGCGCAACACATAGAAGTTTCTCAAAAATTAGAAGGAACAAAGGAGAGTGGAGATAGGGGTGTCATGGAAATCAAAATGTTGCATATGGACAAAGAAATGTGCCTTGGTAAAAACAATTGGTTGCTTCGTACAAAGTATTATTTGGTAAACTTCGTGTATAAGTAATGTAGAGTTCATGAGAATTTATTATTGTCGAAATTATTGCTTTGAAGACGGAAATGACAATTCAAATTCAAACTTGTATATGCAAGGTTAGCAAGAATTGGGAGGAAAATGGCTAGTTAGAACCCGCAGTCCATTATTATATTCAGGGGCCGGGGTTCGAACCCCGGACACCCTACTTATTCATTCTATAAGGTAAATTCTGGCCACTAGATTACCTGACAAAAAAAACCGCATTTAATGTTGGCGTGAGCCTTATTACGTAAGCTCATGTGAGGGGGAGGGAAACCAAGCTTATGATCAGGATTATTCAAAAGCTTAACCTAATAAGCTTTTATAAAAAGAAGAAAGAAGACAATCTCAAATTTTCAATATTTTATCATATCGACTTTTTTTTCATATACACATATAAATTTTGTTTTTTATATAATTACCGCAGGGGTCTTCTACTAGTTTGTATTAAATAATCTATCATGATACATTTTTTTTTTTTTTATCATTGAATTTATTTTTAACCAAAAATGCAAAATGTGAGTTTTTATATTGCTATATAAATATTTCCATAAAAATAAATAATACCGCAATAAAATAAGAGTTTTATGATACCGAATTGACGATCTAAAACTAACTTTTCACACAAAATTAATCAAAAACATTTAAAATTGATTTATGAAATTATGAGGTAGTGAAATTTATTAAACTCCTTTCCCTCTTTGAACTCTATCTATCTTCTCTATCCACTCCCTTTCATTCACTCAGTCACTCTCCTCCCGCCACGCCATGCCCAAACGACCTCGCGGTTTCGGCAATTTCGTCAAGAAATTCTTCAGAAATCGCTTCAAGGAATTCAACAACGCTTATGGCGAAACAGTTAGCGATGTCTTTGCTTTCCCCTTCAAAGTTCTCTTCACTCCTTTGACCGTTGCAATTGATATTGCTGGTTCTGCTCCTCGTGGCTTTGGTGTTCCTGAGCTTGTTTCTAAGCTCTCTGCTGCTTCTGTTTTTGTTAGTTTTGCTTACCCTTTTGTATTTTAGCTTTAAAAATCGATTCTTTTTGTGTTTTGCTTATCTGGGTTATCGTCAACTAGTTCTATTTGTCAATTTTGTGTTTTTTAAGGTGAATTGTGTTGTTTTGTTGAGGTTATGTTTTTGGGTTTGTGGGGTTTTGTGGAAATTATTGATGTTTTTTTGTTTATTTATTTTTCCTTAGTTTCTGGGTTTTGGAGGAAATGAGATTTAATGTTGGGTGCTTTGTCGAAAATTGAAATGAATGTTATGTTGCTATGAAACTGTGACACCTACACGAGACATGGCACTAACACTTCAACGCCGATGATAGTTTGAAAAAAATGGAAATTTGAAGGTTGGTGCTACATAGGTAATTTCATCAAGGGTGCTACCATGTGCCCTTGCCATAAGGGCACATGTTAAGGTACTTGAATGTAGAAATTTTGCATTGAAAAGAGCAGCTTTTGGACATTTAAGAAATTGATTACACAACTGTAGTTTTTTTTTTTTTAAGGATAATGTATGTAGTTTCTTAACATTAAGGGCACATGTTAGTTTCATCAAATGAGATTATTATTTTTTTTTGAAAATTGCTGCTGATACATCCTTTATTGTACTCTTTGATGGACTTTATTTGAGTTCATCAATTAGTCAATGACTACCACAAAATGTATTGAGTAAATTTTTATCAAATAATAGATAGTGTATCAGAAAAAATGTTATAAAGTGTGTTGCTAGTGTTCTTCTTTTGATGTTTGCAGGAATTGCATTGTATGCAAGTATCACCATTGTTAGTTCTTTGTTTTGTTTTTATCTTTATTTGATAATGAATATTGCTGCATGGCTTGATTGTAGGCGGTTGCTACTTTGGGGACTTATGACATTGCATTAAACTTGGGAAGGAAGGTGATATGTCAAAGGTGCTGTTTTGTTTTGTATTTATTAATAGATAGATTGTTGTTTCCTCACTTGAGGACATGATGTGTATAATCTTTGGTTAGTGTAGTGTTGTTTGTTGCCTTTGGAATTATTGAAATCTAACTAAATGTGTTATCAAGAACAGGGACTGTGTGACATGTAATGGATGGCAGGCCATGCGGTGTACCATGTGTCGAGGAAGTGGAAGAGTCCACTATCAAGTGAAGAATTGCCACCTGAAGAGGTGAGTACTCTCCATGTGGAAAAAAGTCAGAGTTTACAGGCATTATTCCAATGTAGTTTGTGGTTTATTTAGTGTTATTGTTGAAGTTTTTAATAATGAATTAATGATCTCACAAACTTGTAAAACAGTTGATTCCAATCTCATAAATTGAGATTCTAGTTGTATTTTAATACTCTGCAATCTTTATCTTTTCGGTTCATTTTTGGTTACATGTCTAGATAGTTCAAGGAAACTTCTAAAGTAATAAACTTTGCACTATAAACGATTATAGTGACTCTTACTTAGATGGTCTTTTAGAAGGCCTCTTAAGAAAACGTACATCTGATTTAGAACAATTTGGGTATGTAAGATAGTGCAGTAAAGTGTTTTTCCGTAAATAACTCCCTCCATTTTGATTCCTTGTAGCATATTTTTTTAATCATAATTTCATAGGATTCTCTCTTCGAACTAATATATAAATACCTTATATTTTCTTCTTCAATTTATTTATTCACTTTTAGTGGAGAGAAAGCGACGGCCGAATCTGTTGCAGATGCCATTGTCAACAACCAGGCTGAGTTAGTGCACATACCATCATCCTCTTTCGATCCTCAGATACCATTACCATCAAAAGACTGTCCAATTTGCGATGGAACGGTATGAACTCAATACAATGGCTGTTAACATGATTGATCTAGTAATTTTGCACGCCAATGCTGTTGTGATTTGTGGTTGAAGAATTTTTCGATATTGCACAGGGTGTAATGGGATGTCCTGAATGTAAAAACAAATTACCATTTAAGATTTCAGCTGATGGTGTGAGTTAATTTCTTTAATTCCTTGAACCTATTTTTTCTTTCTTTCTAAATTGTTAATTTTTGCTGATTCATATTTTAAACTTAAATATCATTTGAAATTGTGATAATTCTTACCATTTTTACGTGCCCTTTCTTTGTTTAAGATTATGGAGCCCCATTGGCAAGCTCGTAATGTCTTGGAAAAGATGGATTATCCATATGAGGTCAGTCGTCATTCTAAATTCTCACCTAATTCTATCCGACCAATTGCTATTATTGTCAAAATTGATAAGATAATGTAGACCTCTCTCATATACTACGAAAACAAACCTTGATGCCATACATTTATAGTCATTTGTTAACCTCTCTGTACTATTACCATCGGAGTGAATGCTTCTCTTAGATTTACATTTTATGCAAACTACTAATTAGTATTTTTTTCATTTGAGATTCTCACTCTTATTTGACACCGTATTCTTAATCTTTTTTATGTTTTTAATATTTTCAGCACATAAGGGATAGCATGAAAGATCCCGATATTGCTGAATTTTGGTTGATTGCCTATCCACAGATTATGTATGGATTTACCTATGGCGACAATGCAAAGAAGACAATATTGTCAGAGTATGAGGTTGTTTGTTCATATTCCTTCTTATTTTTCAGTTTCAGTTCAACTATTCATGTATTGATTTGTCCCCTTATTGGTTTTGATATGCTTTTATTTTTCCTTTTGAATGTCCTCTTTGCTCGTTCAAATTATTCCTTTTGGACTTATCAATACTAGTACTGAACTACTTAGAGGATAGTAGTTCACTTGAATATGTGCTCTGAAATAGAGAAACATCAAAGAACAAAACTAATGGAGCTGGCCTACTGACTTCAAGGGTTTTAGGCTTAACATAACAATAACACGGTTGTGCTCGGTAGTGATGAAGATGGGCGTGAAAACATCTTAGAAAATGAGGAGTGAAGTATGAAAATGATTTGCCCAAAACAATCATCCTTTGCAATTTGCTGAGGAAATGCGTCGAAGTTTATTTTCCACTTCCAGTAATTTCTCTAACTGACAAGCATAATCTCTTAGAAGACGTTCTTTGAACAAAATGGTGTAGCTTATATGCCAACAAGGAAATAACTCCATAACTATTCTTTATTGCTAATCACATGCATTCCATTCATTTTTTGCACAATGGTGTGTTAGGCATATGGTTTTATTAGTCAATTGTAAGAAGAAACGTTTATACGGGCTTGAGTAACCCTTGAATGGATTTTATATTGGTGGGGAAGGTGATGCAGAAAACAAGATTGAGTATTTAAAAAGAATTTGAAGAAAAGGCAGAAGGTGCATAATACCTCTGATTATGTAACTTATAAAGTTGATTATTCTATCCTCCCATACAGTAGCTTTTTCAAGTTAACCAGGCATCATGCAGCCTAACTACACATTACCTATAACATTTATGCTCTAAAGCTTTTGATCAAATCAATTCAAAGCTGTTTTTATTTTACCTCCATAAATAATATTCGTATTTCTTTTGCGTGTGGGTTTAGGAATCCAGGTGGGACCAACTTCGAGATGAGGTGGCCACGAGAAAACCTGGGTGGGAGTTTCTGAACGATGTAAGTTTCGTATACTGTGCACTGAATATTGTTGCTTGTATTCATGGCTGGTTATGCTCTTGGCTATGGACGCAAGCACATAAATGTAGCTATGTAGGAATAAATATTTAGCTAGTTGATAAATGGAAAACAGATAAACTTTTACAATTTTGTTGAAAATCAAGGTGATTTTTTAAATAGTTGGATGCTAGATATTTTGTGTTATTCATGTATTTGAAATTATAGCATCTCAATTTTCTTCTTTTTCTTACCTCTTGCACAAATTTATATATTTTTTAATACATAATTTATAATCGTACTGTTATCACAGGCCTTGATATCTATAGATCCTGACCGTGCAAGGGATGATCCTGTCATAGGTAAAAACATCCCTTACTACAAGGCTAAGAAGGCACTGGAGGAGGAGGTTATGAAGCTTGATCCTCCACCAAGACCATCAAATTGGGGTGTATGTATTCACTATCTTCATAATTTTCTGTCACATAATTACAGGCTTTTGTTAAGTGTACTTGTTGAATGTTTCCCTTTTCATTTGTCTAAAATTTTCATATATGACTGTTGAGTTCCTTGTTATTCCACCAACATTAGTCCACACTTTAGATGTTTAGTGCTAAGTGTGAGGGAGTGTGTCTAGAGTTCCCATCAACTATAGATGATTTAGTGCTTATAAAGCATGGACATTCCTCACCTTACAAGTCAGTTTTGTGGGATTGAGATAAATCCTAAATCAAAATTCTAAGAAAAACCATAGTTGTCTGGACTAGACTACTGTGGCCAGTTTGACTTGTAACCTGCGAGTAAGCTGGTCTAAACAAGTTCATGTACGCCCTTTCCACTGAATTTGTCAAACCCAGATGAAACGCCTAGGGTGGTTTAACTTCATTTTATTTGGAGTGCTAGCACCACATTCTTTAACACAATCTCAATGCACTTCTTCCTATTGGTTGAAATTCAAATGAGTTTCATTCTTTTGAAAAAGATTCCACAAAATTATTTGGATCACATAAATTTGGTGGGACCTGCATTATTTTCAACTAATAGGAGGAAGTGTGTGAAAAAAGTGTCTCAAAGAGTGTGCTGCTAGCATTTCTCATTTTACTTGAGCTTCACAAAAGGAAACTTGTTGTGTGTATGTGAAAAACAGTTGAATGGTAAATCAATCGATGATAAGCTTCTGTAAATCACTTTGGGAGATGATGAAAATAAGGAAACAAATTCCAGATTATGTTGAAAAAAATGTGGTTATAAAATATTCAAAAGTAACGGCTGAGTTTCCTGTGAAAGCTCTACAGTTTAAAAGTTTTCAGTTGAGATATGTGAGCCTTTTTGCATTGTGTTCAAAAATGCTGGTTATATAAACTTCATAAATTGACTAAATTAATCTCACACCCACTACATTCTGTGTTAACTTCATAAACCTGCTACCTATTATGAGGAATTCATTTTTTTTTTTAATCATATCTAGTTTCTAACCCAACCATCATCCAATGATAAGAATTTAGCTAGAGAGTTAGGATATGATAAAGTGACAAGATTAACTTATCATATCTTGTTGACTCGTCATTCGTCAAACATTGGATTGAGATGGGATATGATAGCTCATTTTATCACGTCTCTATTGTCATGGGCCAAATAACAAACCCTCAGGCTTTGTTTGGGAGTTAAGAGGGAATTGGAGGGGAGGGCTTTGGAGGGAAGGGGAGGAAGGGAAATATTAGAGAATTCTTCACATTTTTTTGGGAAAGGATTTTGAAGGGAGTGGGATGAAAATACTTGTGAGTAATATATCATTTATTTTGAAAGTATTTTCAAGAGAAGTAATGAATTTGAAAATTTATTCAAAATCTCCAAGTTCTCCCCCAATGCATTTTTTCAGTTCCCCTATTGGAGGGTTTTAGTCCAATGAAGAAAAATAAAATCTCATTCAAGTTGGAGGGACTACTCACCCTTCCCTTTCCCTTTATTCTTCCCTTATCGTCAAAGCGCTCCCCTTCCTTTCCCTTCAAACTCCCAAACAAAGCCTTAAAAGTTTGCACTGTGCACTAAACATTGTCATACTCATACCTAATAGATTGGTTAATATAGCTATTGGCTCATGGATGCTTTGTGGTAAAATGCTATCTCTGGCATTATATCTTGAGGGGGAAGATTACATTCATTGATGCAAATAAATTGAGGATTCGTGTTGATGCCTAATCATGTATTTAAAGACAAACAGTAAGAATTGAAACGATAAAGTATCACGTTGACCTGGTAGTTAAAACATCTGACATTAGAATGGATGAGAACATAATACCAATACAGTATATACGAAGTATGATAGAGTTAGTTTGGATAAACTTTCAACAATCACTTATAGGAAAAGAAATGTTGAATTGGTTTTACCAATGACCGGGTTTATAAATAATAACTTTTCACATATGTTGAAATTAGCTTTTACACCTCAATCCTTTCATATTTTCCCACATTTTTTCTTTCGATAAGCACCTTAAAATTTATTAGGATTTTTTATAAGTGGAGAATTTAACACTTTTCTCATTTTATTTGTGTCTGTACATGTATATCCTTTGCATTTTTTTTTTTGAAAAGTAATGTAAATTGTAGTCACTATTGCTCTGAAACAAGACATAACTAACCACAGAATTGACAGGAACTGGACCTTCCATTGAGTCCATCATCTTGGGATGAAGAGGATCTCAAAAATCCAGAAAAACTCCATGAAATGAATGTTCTTCTCAATGCTCAAAGAGAAATCTCTGAAAATATATTGGATGTACAGTGGGAAACTAAATGGCGTCAAGAAAAGGTTGGTGATCTTTTCTCTTTCCATCTCCCGTTTGTTTGTTCGTGCCAAAAAGGATCAATTTATCAGACCTGTCCTAGTCACTCATTTTCATGCAATGAAATTATTATGTCCAACAGCATGTACATTACAACTGTCTTAGCATACCTTGTGCTCTTACCGATAGTTCAGAATCATAGGGTGTTCTTGGTTCTTTCCCCTCAATTAGTGTTTGATTCTTCCATGTTAATTTTCTATCTTTTTGTGCTGACTGATGCTTGATTTGACCTTAAGGTGAATGAGATGCTAGAGGAAAAGTTGCAGCCATACATTCAGAATATAGACAATGAAGTTCTTTCTGAGCCTATTTTATTAAAATCACAAAAGCAAGAAAAGGTTCTCTCTCTCTCTCTCTCTCTCTCCGTGTTTTATCTGGGTTTGCGTTCATTGATTATGCATGTTGACTAGGACAGTGACTCACAATTTTCTATTTGGAATGTCACGCTCCTACTCAATGAGTATATGTATGTGGGAAGATTTATTTACTTGTGGCCTCTAACTCATTAACTTATTTGTTTGTTGGTTATTGGTTTGCACATGTTTCTATTTTGAAGTATAGTGCTATGTTAAAAGATAAATGAAAAGTAATTAATGTAAACAAAGTCTTGCGAGCTTTTTTGTAACACTCCTTCCAAGTGTTTGACATTTTCTGGGGTCACTGGATGTTTTACAATGCCAAACTTTGAAGTTTTGCATTCAGTAGAAGTCATGAAACAGATACTGAAACTTAAGGTTGATTAGACGCACATTTTTTGAGAAAAGAAAAAGGAATTTGAAGTGTCTAATATGATGTTTTTATTTTCTCTACAATCTATCCTTCTCCCAGTAGTCACAGTGATAATGACGACTTCCATAATCTTGCCTGTTACTCTTGCAGAAACATCGACAACGGAGGTGGTTCATCTTTTGACATGATGGGATGATTTTGGTTGCCAGAACGTGCTTGTATCCTTAATTTTGTATATGCAGCACTCAATCATAATCAAGCTCACATGTTATGCCTAGCTGTCATGCTCATCATTTTTGTGGAGGAAACTATTGTTGGCGACACAAGAAATACACTTTATGAAAAGGAAAGGTTTCTGCTAGGTTTAAATGAACATCCAAGAAGCAACTCAAACCTGCATGCACCCAAACCTAAGCTGATGTTACACTTGCCAAACAATATTCAATTTAGATTATTCATTTTCCAGGGTGTTTTTTCCTTTTAACTAATGATATAAGTATTTATGTTAGTGTTTTGTTATACTTGCAAAAATAACTTATGACATTACTAAGTTTTCGATTTTTTCAATATTTTTTCCAGAATGGTATGTGTATGTATGCTTTGAAGTGTTTATTCACAGTTTATGTGTGTTTATCTTATGACATAACATAAGAATTTGTGTCTGAGAAAATTTGTAAACTTACCTAGAATCGTTTATTATTTGAATAAATATTTATTTATCTGTGTTTCAAACACATTTTACTCTTGTGATACTGAAACTTTCATGCATGTCTTGTGCATTGTTGAGTACCAAGTCTTATTCTGAGAAATTATTTACTACAATTTGGGTTGAAAAGGACAAGTAAAATTTGATTAAGCATTTACATCAATGTTGTGGCAAAGGAGTAGTGTAAGTTGAAATTGAAAGCATCAAATCTTTGGTTTACTTCGACAAGATGAGTGTTATATATGCACTTATGAAACATTGTATGTTTAATTTAGGTCAAATGCATTTAAAGGTCCTTTAAGTTTTTCGTTTTTCCCAAAGTCGTCCTTTAAGTTTCAAAAGTTCCAAAGTTGTCCTTTAAGTTTCAAAAGTCTTAAACAAATCCTTTTAGTTTTTGAGTCGTTTCAAACAAGTCATTTTAGAGGATGATGGTGATGATTTAGATGATAGCAACAAAGAGCATTATCTACCATTTGTCATGCCTAAAAAGATGACTAATTTTAAGTGGGTGTTAGGAGCCATATTTGGTACCAAAGATGAGTTCAAGGAAGCAATTACCAACTATGATATCTACAATAGGACTCGTTTGAAACGATTCAAAAACTAAAAGGACTTGTTTGAGACTTTTGAAACTTAAAGGACGACTTTGGGAAAAATGAAAAACTTAAAGGAGTTTTAGATGCATTTGATCTTTAATTTACTAAGTGTATGTTTGGATTTACAATATGTGGATTCATAATGCGTTAGATGAAATTAAGATAACACCGTGATTTCGTTAAATTTATCGTCAATCCAAACTCTTAAATTATCGTTAATCCGATTACATATATATCTGATTGGACACAATTCAAGTGATCAGGTGACTTTTTTTTCTTCCATGAGATGATAACAGAAGTTACTGACAAAAGTTTGTAGATAGTTCTATACTATATTAATACATTTATACAATTTGATATACAAAATAGTATATAGTAATTAACGTTTAAAAAATGAGTAAAATGGTGATTCACATGGCTTGAATTGAAGTTTAACGTTTGTGAGGATGTATCATTACAATGTTTGGTAGTACATCACTATCATTGCTTTAACACTTGGATAGAGGGAATTAGTTGCATGGATTTTTCCACTTTATAGTACGTTACTATCCTCTACTATTATAGGTCATGGCCCCCATACTAAATTATTAATTAAGCCTCTTACCGACGGTGTGCCCCATCCCTCTTTTTCTTTCAATTAATGAACGGAAAAAATGTGATTTGAAGATATCACTAACTTCTGTTCATTGAAAATGATGGCATATAATGAGTCAAACTTTACATTAAACCGACATATCTGTTGGCAGGGCATAGGAATATTGAAAAAAAAAGTAACATGATATAGACATAGATACGATTTTTGTTCCCATATCTTCAATATTAAGACATTGCTACATTGCTAAAGTTGAAAATAAATAGCATAATTAACTAGAGAATTAACTATTTTATATCTTCATTGTTTGAATTTGATTTGATTAATGTTCAATAGTGTTGTCTTCACTACTCCTTGTTTCAATAGGAAAAATAATATTTTAGACATTCATACATGTCTTTGATATCACGATTGAGAAAGAAATAGAACGAGTGATATTATATTTATGATAAGATAGGAAGCGAGAAATATATAGAAAATAAGATATTAGATAAATGTTTAAAAGTTGAGGATGTCCAAATACAATCGTATAGAAGATCATTGTTATTTATCAAAAGTATAGGATTAAGAATCTAGAACTTTCACTTACAAGCACTTTCATTATAAATTTTATGTACCATTTTATACTAAGGGAGCATCACTTTTTTGGATTAAGAAAGGAATACCAATTTTTATCATATAAGAAGCAAACTTTACAGAATCTTATTTATGTGTGCTTATAGTGTATAGACTATAGACATACGTGTAAAACTATATGCATAATAATTATGTAATAACATTAACATTTTTTTTTTTGAGAGAATGTAATAACATTAACATGAAAAGTATTTTTGAGACAATATGTAACATACTATAAAATAAATATAATTTGATAAATGTGTCCCCTGTTCGATTTCTGTAGCTTCTGGAAACAGAACAATAATGCTAGTAAACTGAAGCAGCAAAAAGTTGAAACAAGAGAATTCACATTGCAACCAGATTATACACGTAAAACTAATTATGAGATGAGATAGATATCTCTTGATTATGTCCAACAATACTTACAAAACAAAAATGTTCACAAATTATATATGTGAAAATTCAAAAGTAATATAATACTATATAATAATTATAATATATGTTCGATTTTTCTATCCAAGAATAGTGCTAGCGAGGGCAGCACCGACCAAAATAGTAATGGAGTATGCCCATACCCCAGATGGACTTGCAGACGCCACTCCGATTGACCTCCCTGGCGTGGTTTCATTCGACGAAC
Source organism: Medicago truncatula (assembly GCF_003473485.1). NCBI lineage: Eukaryota > Viridiplantae > Streptophyta > Magnoliopsida > Fabales > Fabaceae > Medicago > Medicago truncatula. Next base: position 39,205,025 of record NC_053043.1, on the reverse strand, counting down.
GCGTTCCTGGAGGGGTGGAGGACGGTGACGGACTTCCTGCAGTAGTAGACGAAGGTGATGGAGTTGCTGCTGCCGGCAAGGAACCCGCAGGAGATGCTGTTGGAGAATTGGTTGACACTGGGGAACTAGCCGGAGTAGGAGCTGGAGGTGAAGTAGTGGTTGGCACCGGAGAACTTGCCGGAGTGGAAGCTGGAGGCGAGGTAGTGGTTGACACCGGTGAACTAGCTGGAGTGGAAGCTGGAGGCGAGGTAGTGGTTGACACCGGTGAACTAGCTGAAGGTGAAGATGAAGGTGATGTTGGGTTGTTAAATTGATAAGGAGATGGTGCTATTCCATTTCCAGAGGGTGTTTGTGCTACTCCTGGAGGTAGAGATGATGATGGAGAAGAGGTGCTTGGTGCTTGAATGTAAGGTGGCTGAGATGTTGGGGAATGAGCGTTTGGTGGGGTTTGTATATATGGAGGTTGTGAAATTGGAGAAGGAGCTCCTGATGGTGTTTGAATATAAGGTGTATTTGAAGATGGAGAAGGAGTGCTTTTTGGAGGTGTTGAAATATATGGTGTTTGAGAGGATGGAGGAGTACTTTTTGGAGGTGTTGAAATGTATGGTGGTTGTGATGTCGGAGAAGAAGGAGTGTTTGGAGGTGTTTGAATGTATGGTGGTTGTGATGTTGGTGAAGGAGTGTTTGGAGGTGTTTGAATATAAGGAGCTTGGGAAATGGGAGAAGGGGTTTTCGGAGGTGTTGGTACATTTCGAGGGTTATTGCTTGGGGAAGGAGCTTTTGGAGGTGTTTGAATGTAAGGTGCTTGAGAAATTGGAGAAGGGGTTTTGGGAGGTGTTGGCACATATGGAGGTTGAGAAAAAGGAGAGGGTGTTGTTGGAGGTATAATTGGAACATGCGGAGGGTGATTGCTTGGGGAAGGGGTTGTTGGAGGTGTGTAAGGAACATTAGGAGGGGTGTGAATTGGAGAAGGAGATTTAGGTGGTGTAATTGGTACATAGGGTGGTTGAGAGACGGGAGAAGGAGTTTTTGGAGGAATTGGTGTATATGGCGGTTCATTGTTAGGGGAAGGAGCTTTTGGAGGAGTGTAAGGAACATTACTAGGAGGAATAGGATTGTAAGTAGGAGAAGGAGTCTTTGGAGGTGTAATTGGAACATTAGGTGCATGATTGCTTGGGGAAGGAGCTTTTGGAGGTGTAATTGGTACATATGGTGGTTTATTGCTAGGGGAAGGAGTATAAGGAACATTAGGAGGGGTGTGGATGGGAGAAGGAGTTTTTGGTGGTGTAATTGGAACATAAGGTGGTTGATTGGTAGGTGAAGGAGTATAAGGAACATTAGGAGGGGCATGAATAGGTGAAGGAGTTTTTGGTGGTGTAATTGGCACATATGGTGGTTGATTGGTAGGGGAAGGAGTATAAGGAACATTAGGAGGGGTGTGGATGGGAGAAGGAGTTTTTGGTGGTGTAATTGGAACATAAGGTGGTTGATTGGTAGGTGAAGGAGTATAAGGAACATTAGGAGGGGTGTGGATGGGTGAAGGAGTTTTTGGTGGTGTAATTGGCACATATGGTGGTTGATTGGTAGGGGAAGGAGTATAAGGAACATTAGGAGGGGTGTGGATGGGAGAAGGAGTTTTTGGTGGTGTAATTGGAACATGGGGTGGTTGATTGGCAGGGGAAGGAGTATATGGAGCATTAGGAGGGTTGTGAATAGGTGAAGGAGTTTTTGGTGGTGTAATTGGAACATGAGGTGGTTGATTGGTAGGGGAAGGAGTATATGGAACATTAGGAGGAGTGTGAATAGGAGAAGGAGTTTTTGGCGGTGTAATTGGAACATGAGGTGGTTGATTGGTAGGGGAAGGAGTATATGGAACATTAGGAGGAGTGTGAATAGGAGAAGGAGTTTTTGGTGGTGTAATTGGTACATAAGGTGGTTGATTGCGAGGAGATGGTGTTTTTGGAGGAGTATAAGGAACATTTGGAGGATTGTAAATAGGTGAAGGAGTTTTTGGAGGTGTAGGAACATAGGGAGGTTGATTAGGTGAGGGAGGAGTACTTTTGGGAGGTGTATAAGGAGTATTAGGAGGACTATAGATTGGAGAAGGAGTTTTTGGTGGTATTATTGGTACATATGGTGGTTGATTTTCAGGAGAAGGTGTTTTCGGAGGAGTATAAGGAACATTAGGAGGATTGATAATAGGAGAAGGTGTCTTTGGTGGTGTTATTGGCACATATGGTGGTTGATTTCCAGGAGAAGGTACCTTTGGAGGAGTATAGGGAACATTGGGAGGACTATGAATAGGTGAAGGTGTTTTAGGTGGTATAATTGGAACATAGGGAGGAGATATTTTTCTCACAGCCAGCACCACAACAATTAGTTTTTGACCTTTTTCACAATTATCATCTTTTCCACTAATGAAATAAAAAGGACCAGATCTATCAAGTTGAAACTCAGAATCACCATCATCAAATTTCTTGATCGGATACTTTTTGTTGCATTTATCATAATCTTCCTTGTTCACCACTAACACTGAATTTGAGTCCTTCTTGTACTTAAAAACTATAGTACACAAGAAATTCATTATTAAAATCTATCTCACAAGCAAATCAAAAATAGATTTTTGCATTAAATGAAATTAAACTTACCAAGAATATCATTGACTTGGAACCTATTCCTCCCTGTCCATTGACTGTAACTCTCCGAGGGATTCACAACCCATCCATCTTTTCCACCAACATAGAATGTATATGCTTGAGAACTTGAAATTAAACTAAAGAGAAACAAAAATAGGCAAATATGTTTATGAAGCTTCATGACTAATCAACAAGTTCTATACATATAGTATATATTGTACATAAACTTGATGTGCTACTATGTTCACAAAAAAGGTTCAAGACTTTTTTCTAGAGATGAATGAGAGTGAGAAGTGAGAAGTGAGAAGAGAGTTGTGTAAAGTGAGGTTTGGAAAAGTGATGGAGAAGAGAGTGAGATATAAAGAGAAACTTTTTTTTGGTTACCGTTGTATAGTGATGAATGAATTATTGATGTATGTACTAGCAAGCGTGTATAAGGCAAGGGGGATTACGTGTGAATGATGAGGGGATTACAAGTGGCATTGGCCAAATGATGGAGATGTTAATTTGATCAATAAAGTGTATTTACTATAGGGTTATGTCGGGGTTGAATATATGATATCATAAAATGAATTAGTACTAGTAGATATTTAATGCAAAGAAATTTCAAAAGTAACGGGAAAAGCATTAATTAGGAGAGTTTATTGGTTTCGTGGCCATTATTTTGTGGGTCGTGTCGTGTGGGAGAATTGTGATGAAATGATGTGAAGTGAGAACTTAATTATGCTAGATCAGACTAGAGATATGGTACTACGTGTGTGGTGAAATCTGATGGAAATATGAAGTTGGAATATAAGAAAGTTAATTGATTATTATTTTGGAAAGGAATATGAGAAAGTTAATTGATTTTAAATAGTTCAAAACAAAAAAAAAGTTTTACCTTGCACTTATTTTAAATAAGGTTTTTTCCCTCTAGATTATTTTTAAACAATTATGGATAATTTATTCAAAAATTAACCATAAGAATAAACTTATCAAAGGTGTCTACAAACTAAATTTTACTCCACTTGCAAGTATATTCATGTGAGTAATTATTATTGGTTCTTGAAAAGATTATCAACATTTTTGTAAAGTTAATCAATTTGAAATTAGCATAAAGATAGAGCGGTATAAAAGGTACTCCATTCGTTTTCAAATGAGTATCGCTTTAGCCAATTGTACACGGATTAAGAAATGAAATAAAGTAGTTAAATGTCATAACAATTTTACTAAATAACCTTACTTTATAACATCAAGATAAACTTAAAGTTGCATTGAAAATTGTGTGAGGGAGAAAAGTTGGAATATTTATTGAGGGTAAAGTTGGAAGAAAAAAATTAAAGTTGTATTGAAAATGTAAAGTGACATTCATTTTGAAACAAATTTTTTTAGTCAAAGAGACACTCATTTTAAAACGGAGGGAGTAATAAAAGATAACTAAAAGTTGTGAGAAAAGTAACTAAAAGTTGTTGAATATTAATCATGATTTTACTTTAGCCTATGATTAGTAGTATAATTCTTTTGCGGATGATCAAGTATTCAAAGTTGCATAATTCTCTATTTTGCTTTTACATAAACTTTTTTGGTAGCAGAAATTAGTGATCCAGGACGGGTTGTTTGAGTCCACTTTAATTGCATTAATTAACTTTCCTGATCAGAATTAGTTATTTTTTTTTTATTGAAAGATGATCAGAATTAGTTTTGTTTATGGTATTTTGTTTGACCAATCGCTTACCTGTGTAATAGGCTTTCATAAATAAATAAATGTAGGTATAAGAATTTTTTTTTTTTTTAGGAAAAATGTAGGTATAGGATGTATTTACGATTTTATTGCGGTAAAAAAAAAAAAATTACTGACAAAAATTAGTTAGGGCCTGTTTGATTCACTTTTTGAAAACAGTTTTTCAGTTTTTGAAAATTAAAAAAGAATAAAACTTGTTTGATTACTCTTTTGTAATGGATAGTTTTAAAAACTGTTCTCCTTTTTCTCTTTTTTAAAACTGAGAAATGGAAACACGTAAAACGTGTTTTGCTTTGTGACAAATTTCATTAATGGCAATTTTGTAAATATAGCAACAAGTTTTATAAAAATTGAACACGATCGAGTCAAGTGGAGCTACCAAACAGTATTTCTTTTTTATTGTTTTCTTAAAAATAATTTTTTAAAACTGATTTTCAATTGAGTATTTAAAAACTAAAAATCAAAACCCAATCAAACAGGCCCTTAGTATTTAGTTTTTTTTTTTTTTAAGCGGAATCTTTAGTTGGATGCATAGTAGTAAGTTGCAACTATAGATATATTTTACATAGGAAAATGTTGTGTACACTTGATTGGAGTGTGTACACCTTAAGATAAAGAGAAAAAGAAAACACGATGTAATAGATTGGTGATGGTATATATATATATATATATATATATATATATATATATATATATATATATATATATATATATATAAAAGGAACTTGAAAGAGCTAAGATGTTAGAGGAAAGTGAAGAAGAATGATCCTGAGAAGGGTGAAGCTATTGCTAAAAAGGAAGCATGGAAAGCGGCAATGAAGAGAGCTTCGGGAATTAAGGTTCATGATGATCCTAAACTGATAAAGAGAAGTATACAGAAACGGAAGAAAAGGCAGCAGAAAAACGCAGTGAAATGGGAAGAGAGGGTTCAAACAAGGGATCAGTTGAAGTCCGAGAAACAACTAAAAAAGGTCAGCAAATATAGCTGAGAAGATTAATGATGAGAAACTGAGGAAGATTGCAAAGAGAGAGAAGAAGCTATTATAGCCTGGATTTGAAGGTCGTAAGGAAGGATTTCTTAATGGTATTTCTGGCTAACTTGGCTGTGAAATTTATTGATTTTGTGCCTTTGCTTTGCTTTTTTATCAAACGCAAGAAGAAAAAAAACGTCTATAAATTTAATGTCTAGTTTGGTATACTTGCTTACATTTATCAATTTATGTTTCCTATTTTTAATACCATGGTATACTTTGGCAATTATGCATGATGCATCCCTTTTGAAATTCTAGTATTTTGTTAAACTGTGATTAGAGAATGAGTCTACATGATTTAATAGCAGTCACATAAATTGTACTCAATAATAAAATGTGCTGGAGTCTATTGATATTGTATGCTGCATGCTTATTGTTGCTTTGTCTTATAAGGTTACGACTTACAATAAGACCAAAATGGGGAACAAAGTTCTTCATTGTTTACTATCTAATAGGGGTGTGCATTGGTATGAACCAAACCAAACTGCACCAGATTTATGGTTTGGTTCGGTTCATAGATCCACTTACGTCAATCCGGTTCATAAGTGGTTCAGAACCGGTTTTCAATATGAACTGGTTTGCTTTTCAACCAAAATATTGAGAGAATCTGAAACTGAGATCACAACACGTTTCCTGCTGATTCTCCTTGATTTGGCAGCACACACCAACCCTAATGTCTTCATACAGAAGCACTTTTACAAAACGTGCTTTTCCAAACAACTTATTCGAAACGAGCTTCTGCAAGGAAGAAGAAAACGTGATGCTGCCAATTCCTAACCGTGATTTCGTGACTGATGATTTTGCGGTGCAAATCTGCCAAAGTGATTATGTGAACGCGATTCCAAACTTGAATCCGAATCGATTTCACTCTCAATACCTGGTCGAATTCTCCTTCTTCTCACATGTTCTTGATTTGAATGTGAAAATAGGGGAAAAAAATAATCGGAACTGAAAACGTCGCAAGGGGAATTGACGATGAGATCGGCAAAGAACTCCGTTTCTTGATTTTTTTTAGTTTAATGAAAATGGTTATGGGTCAGATTTTCTCTTGAATATGTTGTCTTTAATGTTTGGTGCACCGGTTTTTTTTAAATGGTTCTGCTGAATCAGATTTTTTTTGCACAGGCCTGCTATCTAACACTAGATTTTCTGCAAATACTGAGAGGCTATATTATTTGGATCCGGATTGACTACCGTCACAATACCACCCATATGTTGCAGTTAGTACATCATAATAGTTATATAAAGATTAAACAGTTGAATGTTTAAATTTAGTAAATCAAATTAAAAAACATCTCGCCATATGAGTAATTCAATCTTTATCCAACAATATTGATTAACTGGTAGCGCGATTACATGGTATTTTAACTGTTTCCACATTTTGCTGTGAGATACATTTCTGCCTTGCAACAATAGAAGTTCATGTTAGACTCTGGAACAAAAACCACTGACAAGAAACTTTGTTAGATCATGTGTGCATGTCAATATTTATTTCTGCAACTCACAAACACCGCTTACAAAAAATATCATGTTTTCACTCTCTCTAAATGAGTAGGAACAAGAAATGTTCTTAGATAGAAAAATAATGTCTAATACAACCTATGACCATTTTAACCTGAGTTTGCTTCGACATTCAAAGAGTTTTCTCCGAAAGCTGAGTTTAAAGCTCCGAGTTATAGTTTCGCTCACACTGCATCTAAAGGAGCTGTCTCAATTGGCATGCATTCAGTTGTTAAAACAACAACAGGTTGATCTTTACCTTTGTCTCCTGAGAGATTCAGTTTAGTCCATTTGGCATATCTTGTCAAAAGTAAGAGTGTCCCAGTTTGACATGCCAGCCCACAAATCAGACCAATCCATAAACCCTAAAACATAATTCATAAACACAATGATTAATTACAAAATAAAGAGTATTAAGAATGAGGTTCATGGTTCAGTCCCTACTGCTAATAAATACTTTTTCCCATAATAAATTAACCATTAACATTTATCTATAAAAAGACAACACATTTACATTATAATTTTGTGAAAAAAAATCTTTTACCTTGTATTCCAAATTGGTCTTAAATCCAAGGAGACATGAAATGGGTAAACCAATGAGATAAAAAGTTGCAAGGTTGACATAAACAACTAAGTGCTGCCAACCACATCCTCTAACCACCCCTGCATTAATATTTAACTCATTGTTGTTCCCCTTAAGTTGTTTTTGTTAATTATAATCATGTTGTAGAGAAAGCTTAATTTAAAATATATGATAAATTCAAACCTGATAAGACACCTTGGACAGAATCTAGTAGTATGGAAGTAGCAAGGAAGGGTGATATTGAAGCAAACTTATGTTTGATCGTAGGACTACTGCTAAACATCCGAATCCATATATCATGACCAAATACAATCATCAAAGCAAAACAGAAACCAAGGACGACAGAGAGCTTTAATGTGACTCTCATTGCATGTTTTGCTCTTTCGGGGTGGCCTGCTCCCAATTCATTGGAAATTCTTGTGCTATAAAAGTTCAAATTTCAATTTTTAAATACATGTACAGAACATAGGTTAAAGTGCTTATGTTAGGAGATAATTCCAATAAAATGTCCTTTATGAAGGACATTGGATTTTCTGCAGTCATACAATCACGTTGTCGCAGATCTCGGTCGTTGGATGAAAATTGGATGTATCATATTTTAAATAGTTTGATTAAACACTTATAAGCATAAGTGCTTATCATATAAGTAAACAGTCTTTCAAATATTTATGCTAGCAGATAACCTCAAATAAGTCCATTCAAACAGACCTAAATTCTATTTTGAAGTCAATTTGGTAAAGTTAGCATACGAGTCGTCGATCTTCATCTAACGCCGGAGATCTCTTGACTGCGTGATTTCTTAAACTCTACGAAATCCATGTCCAGAAAGAAATGTGTGACAATGCTGGGGAAAGAGAGTATGTTAACTTAGACTAACTAACCTTGCAGCTGCACTAAGACCATAAGTGATCATGTAAGCAATGAATTCTGTGTTCGCACTGCATGGTTGTTTTGAAGAATATCATTAGGGAATATTTCTTCTATTCATTATAGTAACAGAAATATAAAGCTACGAGAACCATACCATATTGCGATCAATGAAGTTGTTATTTGTGAGTCAGGCATTAATCCAGCTAAGAAAACCAAAACTTCAAAAGCCCAATGCTCCAAACTTGCATGATATAAAACAATATAGTAAGTCTGATATTGTTCAAACTAGAAGCTAATATGTTTTTGGTCAATGCAAATATACAACTGTCTTATTTTAGTCCTTGCAAATATATCATTTTTTTTTTATTTTGGTCCTTGTTGTTTTGTTTTAGTCCCTAAACCTTGTAATAGGGAGAGCTTTTGATTTTAGTCACTCCAATATGGTTTACATGAGGACCGAAATGAATATTATACACATATTACATGGACCAATTCAAACATAAACAAATTTTGCACAGAAATCTTGAAGGCTCTAAAAGAAAGAAAAAATGATATACTTGCAGGGACAAACATATTCAAACGATTTATCAAACTAGGTTTTGTGAAAGGCATTTAGAAACTCATACCATACCATTACGGCGGAAGTCAAAGCTAGTTTCATGTTTGGAAACAAGTAATAAAATGATTGCATTGAAAATCCCCTCCACGTATTCTCAAACTTCTTTGCATACATAACATATGATCCTAACATTATCATTGATATCCATAGTGAAATAGAAGTTGCAACTGGTCCACCTTTGAAATTCAGACTTGTCCATTGAACAAATCCATATGCAATCCCACCATGAACCAATGCTGGTATAGCTGAAAGTATAACCAGTGGTATTACTACAGATTGTGTTTGTAGAAACCTCAACAAGTTTTGCAAGATACTATATGCAAATAATCCTGGTATAAGAAACTTCATATAGAGTGCTGCTGTTCTAGCAATGTCTTGTGATTGATGAAGTAACACTAGAATGGGTTCTGTATAGAACCAAATAATTGATATAATGATGGAAAAAATAAAAGATATAATGCAAGAGCTTTGTAGGTAAATTCCCAACTTGTGATATTCTTTTGCGCCAAATCCTTGTCCGCAGAGTGTTTCTAATGCACCACTTAAGCCAACCTAAGACAAAGAAGAATAAAACAAAGAGCATATAGTTTAAACTTGCGACAACATTTAGGTATGTTTGCATAAACAACTTAATTAATTAAGCGTTTATGGCATAACATTTATCATATAAGTGTTATATATAAGCTATTTCTATAACAAAAGATAAAGCAAAGTTAATGTGTTAATAAGCTATCCTGAAGAGCTTATGTAAATAAGCTGAAAACGGTTTATGAACATTTGATAAGGTTTCCATAAACTATCTCAAATAGTCACACATGTGCTTATGCTAGTGGATAAACTTTAATATGGCAATTCAATCAGGTTTGTCTTGTTGTATTCAGTTGAATAAGCTTTGAGATAGTGATTATGATGTTAAACTTGCATTCACATTGAGCATAAATTAGATGGTAAATGAAGCCAAAATTCAACTTTGAATATAGAAATTAGAAACAATGGTTGACATTTAGCATTATGTTAAGAGTAGATATGTCCCACTAAGGTAGCTCGGTTGGTGAACTAAAGGACGTTGAAGGAGGAGGAAGTTTTGGGTTAGATCACCTGAAACTAACATGACTAACATTTGCCTATAAAAAAAATTGTCCGGGTAGAGATCTAACCCTCGACCACCTTATCTCTCCGCTGGCCTACCTTATACCCCTTTTTAATATTTCTTTTTCTCTGTGTAATTTATGAAATTCTGCATGAAAAAGTACTTAATAAAATTTTATCTAAATTGATGCTTTCCCAAATTTACTTTCTTCATGTAAATCTAACTTTTTAGGGAAATAAATTGCCACAAGTTTCAAAACAGAATTTTCATATTAGAGGATCATCTCCGTTAGAGGATTCTTACTCCAGGGCACATGTTAACGTTTCCCTTACTTTAATTGATTTATTCTCTCACCATTGGTGCTTTCATAGGAGAAGTTGTTGCAAGCATTAATTAATGAGCCATTGGTTACATTTCAGAGGAAAAGTATTTATTGTGAAACTAATAGTATCATAAATACTACAACTACAGGCTACAAAAGCAATGGAGCCAAGACTCATAACGTTATAGCAATACTCTAACATCAATCAGATCTTTAAACAAACCATTGACTTCTCAAGTCTTTTAAGAGCAAATACTAAAATAAACAAAAGAAATTCTGATTTTGTCAATATATACAAACATACATATAAATGTACATTTGACTAATTCATACATAAAACAGGGTGTTACTGCGATAAAGGCCATTACAAAACGGTATAGGCATGGGGTGAGTGAGAGGAAGTGGTGACGGTAATTGTGCAAGGTTGTGGTTAATTCCGATCAATAAGAGTTCGAGAATTTTTATTTTGATGTTCAACATTTATTAAAGGAGACATCACATGTCACGTTGAAGTTGATTAATCCCATTGTACATGAACAAAATATTATAGTAATGCAAAAATAGTAAATTACTGACCATAACTGCTATGCCCGTGACACTGAACCATGAGTTGGCAAGAGTAGCACCTGCTAACTGAAGGTCACCAAGATGACCAACAAGCATGACAGAAACCAAAGTGATCAAGTAATAAAATAAATTTGTAAAAATCATTGGTAATGAAAACATGAGTTGATGTTTTGCTTCCTCAATGTCCAAGATTTTATTCCACCATTTCTTCTCCATTTCAGGTTCTGTGTTCCGTCTCCCGTTATCATTAGGTATTGCTGTGCCATCTGAAATGATACTTTCTGCCATGTGAATTGTGAACTATCTCACTCTCCCTTCACGTGTTACGTATCAAGTGAGAGCAGTATTTATAACGAGCGATGAGAGGGTGAAATAATAGCACTTGGATTAAATGAAATGGTTGAGTTGAGATTGATTTTTCTGTTAGTGAGTCACATTCTCTTTAATCTCACTTTCTTGTCACTAACTGATTCCATGATGTTGATAATTCTCCTACCTATAGCCAATGCAGAAAAAAATGTGACAAAGATGCAAATAAGGGGCGACGAATTGAGTGGTTGTGGTCTATATGTCAGAATAATGGAATAGGTGATGGTTTTTCAGCAGGCAAGGCTAAGAAGAGAGAGCGATGCAGGGAGGTAGATGGAAGAAGAAAGGTTCAATGGAAAAGAGAGAGAAAGGTGTTAGTGACGACAACGAAGTGAGAACAAAGAGAATGATGACACATAAAACTAAAACAAAATTAAAAGAGAATAAAATTGAATAATCTCAATTGATGTGATTAAATGTTTTTTTTTTTTTTAAATTTTGTTCATATTTAATGCGAGTGTGCTTAATTTTTTTTTTTGTTACACGCTAGTGTGCTTAAATGATACTCCCTTTTGTAACCAAAAAAAAAAAAAATATACTCCCTTTAGTATAATTTTTTTTTTTTAATTAGAGGAAAATGTTAATCGGTGCCTCCGAAGCACCAGTTAAAGATTCAAATGTAGTAAGTATTGCAATGAAACTTGTGATGTCAACTCAAAAATATAAAAGTGTTATTTTCACTTTAAAATTTATTTTTTAGTTTCCTTAACCAGTGCCTTGGTTAATATTACCTTTAATTATAAGATCATATACAAATTTTTATATGTATTGATTACTCTTTTTCCAAATATAACCCTTATTAATAGAGTTGTTAAATAGGTCGGTCCGACTGAGCATGCATTGGTCCAGTGGGTCATCACATATTGAAGTAGTGTTTTGAAGCAAGTGTTTCACTGCTTCCATTATTTCTTGTTCCTTATCTGCAAATAGATTCTTGTGCACTATAAACAACTCCAATCTAAGAGACATTATTCTTCGAAGTTGGATTTAAGAGGAATTCCTGCACAATTCGAATGAATAAGAGACATTATTAAATGGATATTTTACGTGAATGCAAAGATGTTATGAACATTAAAAATACAAATGAGTTTAGTCGTTGAACGTGTGGGGCAGTTTCCCTACAGTATTTGAATGTACGGAACTTCAAAAACATCCGTAAGTGTGTAATCTGTTAGTAATTTCATACATCAAACTAACAAATGAAATACATATTAGAGGATCAAGTTGATAAGCAAATGACAATTTCAGATATGTTTTTGTAATACAATCGAAGACTACTAACACCGACTAACATATTCAACGACCCAAATGATTGTGTAATCAAAATATAGATGCGAAAGTACACTAAAGTCACTTACATTTTGTATTTTCTCAATGATAGAATAACCAAATTCCAAAATCTTTACATTGGAAAGCACTTGCAGCCATCTTAGGAAGATTGAAGCTTCTCCGTCATTGGAAAAGCCGTACATATTTACTTGTTGAAGAAAAGAAAGATTGCATGTGGAGGATAAGGATTTCTGAAAAATAGGACAATCCCTGATAGTAAAAGAACTAAGATTTGGAGTAGAAAGTGAATATTGGTCAGTTGATATGTAACATATAGTCAAATTGGATAGTGTCTGATTAGACATGTAGAGGACTTGTGCATCCTCAATCAAAGAACAACCACTGAGAACCAAAGTATTCAACACGTGACAGTTTGGAAAGGGGTCAGCACAATGATTGTGAGTTGCAAAGAAGTTGAAAAATTGAAGATGCAAGGTTCTTAATGCAGGCAAGTGAAGAGATTTTGGACACTTTGCATTCCTACCATAAGAAAGCTCAAGAAATGTCAAAGAGTGAGAGCCAAAGATTAAAGGGAGTACGTAACTCAGATTTTGGACAGCACGACCGACGCCCATTAATTTTCAAAGAGAGAAGTGGATTTATTTTAACGAGTTTACATAGGTCTCCTTCCAGCATCCAACCATCAACAGTAAGATTAAGTAGTGAACAGGAGTGATCTCTACTGGACAGAATCCAAGACATAAATTTATTAAAACTATTAATCAAAGATGTAAGAAAAGACGGAGTATATGTGAGAGTTATGAGGCGGATATGCCGCTGCCGCGGTCGATGCTCACTTCCACTTTGTCGCCTGGAAACATGATGATCACTCTCACGCTGTGTATTCACTACTAGATCATGCATATCCTTTGCTGGATATAGCACTGTTATTGAAAAGAGACGGAAGTTTTGTAATAATAAGGGAAAAAAATCACAGAGTCAGTCACTTTCTTTTTTATTTTTATTTAAATATAAATACAACTTTTAGTCATGACAAAAAGAAATTGGACCATTCTTTCAAAAAGTAAAAATAAAATAAATTGGTCTAGAAGTCCTAGCTCAACTGGCAAATGCCGAAATTGCAAGGCCGGACGTCATGACCCGGGTTCGAACCCGGGACCTCACAGTTGTGTGTGAGTTTATTTTCAGTGGATTACCACTTCATCTAAGACAAAAAAAAAATAAAAAATAAAAAAAATAAATTGGATCATTCTAAAAAAAAATATAAAATAAATTGGACCATATCATTACCATGACAATAAAATAGAAAAAAAAGGGTGAAAAAGAGTTCAATACATCAACCATACATATACATCAATCAACCAAACACTTTGATAACGTGAGATTTCAATAAAAACTTCAATAAAGAATCTGAGATAATGAAAGTGACCATATCATTGCAATCTCAGATACGAGTTTTTTGATGGAAGAAAGAATCAAAGGTTGAAAAAGGAAGTGTTGAAAGGTTCAAAATATTTGACTGCAATTATATGTGTTGCTGTTGTGTCCGTGTCAGACTCCAGACATGTCTTTGATGTGAAGTGTAGGTGCTACTTGCAGCAATGCAATTGAATTCCCTAGAATTTTTTAATACTTCATCATACAAGCAGAGCACACACAAAACCAGATATCTGTTTTTTATTCAACTATTTTTATTCCCTCATGCTGTTACAATGAGATTCTGGAGTGATGGAGATTAAGAAGAAGCAGAAGGGTGTTGCAGATCTTGGTGCCTGTCAAGACTCCGACTTGGAGTCCATGATTCACGAGAATTCCCATTTTTTTGACAAATCGATCGAGCTCATTCCAGCTAAGTTTTATCTACCAACTGATGATAATGAGAAGCCATGGTTTCAGGGTCTAAGCAAGGGTGCAAAAGCTAAGGCAAAGAGAAAAACTATAGACAATATTATGAAGTCTCGGAGAGACCGTTTGGACCCTAACAAGCCATCTGCAACCACCCTGTCCTTCTCAAAGAATGCTTGGGAAAAGAAAAAATGAATGACAGCGTGAAAGGCTTCACCCTGCGGTTAAGCCTTTCATGTCGGGGTTGGAAGCAGATGATTGGTTTGCGACCTTTGAAGAACTACGTGAAAGGCTTCACCGCAAACTTGAAGAGTTTCGGTTAGGTCCTAACTGAGCAAATCTGGAAAATGCTAAGAAGAGGGATGAAAGAAAGATAGAGTTTCCGGAGGAGAAGGTGATAAAGGAGGCCACAGAGGCTTTAAAAGAGCTTGTGTTTGGCAACGTTAAACTTCAGAAAGGTGAAATGCATGGGAAGAGAAAAGTTTTCAAAAACAAGGAACTTGAAAGAGCTAAGAAGTTGGAGGAAGTGAAGAAGAATGATCCTGAGAAGGGTGAAGCTATTGCTAAAAAGGAAGCATGGAAAGCGGCAATGAAGAGAGCTTCGGGAATTAAGGTTCATGATGATCCTAAACTGATAAAGAGAAGTATACAGAAACGGAAGAAAAGGCAGCAGAAAAACGCAGTGAAATGGGAAGAGAGGGTTCAAACAAGGGATCAGTTGAAGTCCGAGAAACAACTAAAAAAGGTCAGCAAATATAGCTGAGAAGATTAATGATGAGAAACTGAGGAAGATTGCAAAGAGAGAGAAGAAGCTATTATAGCCTGGATTTGAAGGTCGTAAGGAAGGATTTCTTAATGGTATTTCTGGCTAACTTGGCTGTGAAATTTATTGATTTTGTGCCTTTGCTTTGCTTTTTTATCAAACGCAAGAAGAAAAAAAACGTCTATAAATTTAATGTCTAGTTTGGTATACTTGCTTACATTTATCAATTTATGTTTCTTCTTTTCAATCCCATGATATATGTCGCAAATTATGCAGCCCTTTTGAAATTCTAGCATTTTGTCAATATTTATGTAAGTAACTTGCCAACACCCCTTAGAAAACAGTGTTTTCATTTTCTCTAAATGAATAGGAACAAGGAACGTTTTTAGATAGGAAAATCATGTTATTTACAACCTCTAATAATTTTTTAGCCTGTTTTTGCTTTCACATTCAAAGAGTTTTCTCCGCACATTGAGTCTAAGGCTCCAAGTTATAGTTTCGCTCAAGCCGTGCATCTAAAGGAGCTGTCACTGTGGTTCCAAACACAAGCTTATTCAGTCCTAATTGGCATGCATTCAGTCGTTAAAACAACAACAGGTTGATCTTTATCTTTGTCTCCTGAGAGATTCAGTTTAGTCCATTTGGCATATCTTGTCAAAAGTAAGAGTGTCCCAGTTTGACATGCCAGCCCACAAATCAGACCAATCCATAAACCCTATATCATAATTAAAAAACACAATGATTAAAAAAAGAATACAAAATAAAGAGTATTACGGATGAGGTTCAGTTCCTGCTGCTAATAAATTGACCATTAACATTTTATCTATAAAATGACAACATATTTAAATTATGATTTGTGAAATAACTCTTTTACCTTATATTTCAAATTGGTCTTAAATCCAAGGATACATGAAATTGGTAAACCAATTAGATAAAAAGTTGCAAGGTTGACGTAAACAGCAACGTGCTGCCAACCGCATGCTCTAACCACCCCTGCAGTATTTAAGACATTTACCCCCTAAGATTTTTTTTTTGTTAATGATCATGTTGGTGAGAAACCTTAAGTTAAATGAGATGATAAATTCAAACCTGATAAGACACCTTGGACAGAATCAAGTAGTATGGAAATAGCAAGGAAGGGTGCTATTGAAGCAAACTCATGTTTGATCGTAGGACTACTGCTAAACAGCCGAATCCATATACCATGACCAAATACAATCATCAACGCAAAACAGAATCCAAGGAGGATAGAGAGCTTTAGACTGACTCTCATTGCATGTTTGGCTCTTTCTGGTTGGCCTGCCCCAAGTTCATTGGAAACCCTTGTGCTATAAAAGTTCAAGTTTCAATAAAATGCCTCTATGAAGGAAATTTGATTGCTTGCAGTCACACAATAACGTTGTCAGGGATCTCGATCGTTGGATGAAAAGTGGATGTCTCATATTTTAAAGTTGATTTGGTAAAGTTAATATATGAGTCATCGATCTTCTTTAACGATCAAGATCTCCTGACTGTGTGCTTTCCTAGACTATAGGAAATTTAGGTCTAGAAGGGAATATGCAAAAATGCTGGTAAAGGAGAGTATGTTAACATAGACTAACTAACCTTGCGGCTGCACTAAGACCATAAGTGATCAGGCAAGCGATGAATTCTGTGTTTGCACTGCATAATTTTTAGTTTTGAAGAATTACAATAGTGGATCATGTGAATATTTATTCTCTTCATTTCAGTGACATAAATATAAAGATATAAGAATCATACCATATTGCAATCAATGAAGTTGTTATTTGTGAGTCAGACATTAATCCAGCTAAGAAAACCAAAACTTCGAAGGCCAACGACTCCAAACTTGCAAAATATGAAATAGTAAGATTCATAATATAATGATCTTATCTTATCCTAAAATTAAACATATGTATGGTGGTTCTTAAAATTGAATTGAACTTAATTCAACTATATGAAACGGACATGTAAGACGAGGATTGTCCAAACTTTATGTGCACTAATTATCTCTAGACAATGTGGAACTAAATCCACCCCTTTACATCCTAACAATAAAGGGGATGGATGCTGCAATCAATGCAGTCCAGACGTCACAATTAGGCAGCTAGGGGCGAAACCCAATTAAGGCAGAATTGCCAACCATAGTGTTCAACCTAGAAGCTAATATTTTAGGCGAAATATGCTTTGTAAGATCAATCATCAAAAGGGACAAACAAAGTGAAAGGCTTTTAGAAACTCATACCATAGCATTGCTGCAGAGGGAAGAGCTAGTTTCAAGTTTGTAAACAAGTACTGAAATGATCGCATTGAAAATCCTCTCCATGTATTCTTAAACTTCTTTGCATACAAGATATAAAAACCTACCAATATCATAGATATCCATAGTGAAATAGAAATTGCAACTGGTCCACCTTTGAATTTAAGACCCGACCATTGAACAAATCCATATGCAATACCAACATGAACAATTGCTGGTATAGCTGAAAGAATAACCAGTGGCATCACTACAGATTGTGTTTGTAGAAACCTCAACATGTTTCTCAAGGTGCCAAATGCAAATAATCCTGGTATAAGAAACTTCATATAGAGTGCTGCTGTTCTAGCAATGTCTTGTGATTGATGAAGTAACACTAGAATGGGTTCTGTATAGAACCAAATAATTGATATAATGATGGAAAAAATAAAAGATATAATGCAAGAGCTTTGTAGATAAATTCCTAACATGTGATATTCTTTTGCACCAAATCCTTGTCCGCATAGTGTATCCAATGCACCACTTAAACCAACCTAAGAATAATAAGGCAAACAACATAACCTTTAATCTTACGTCCTATTTGGATAAACATATTAATTAAGCACTTATAACACAACTACACAAGTGTTTATCATATAAGTGATAGAGTAATGCTATAGCACACGACACTATGCAGCACGAAGCACACGACATGTATGTGGCATCATTATCCATTGTTTAAATATAACTTAATTAAAATAAATGAAAACAATATGAAATTACGCCCTGGTGGAAAGTCGTGCGGGTAGCACGAGAAATTGATGTCGTGCAGTTTAACATTTTTGTAAGTGATAATGGGTCCGTTTATTTTGGATTTTTTCCAAGAAAATAAATATATTTTTTCTAAAAAAAAAAAATCACTTTTTCCATTTTTAATTGTTTGTTTAGGATTTTTAGAAAAATCGTTTTACTAAAAAAAAAAAACTATTTTGACCCTAAAATGAAAAACTATTAGGATTAACTTTTCTCAAAATCTTTTTTTTTTTTTTAAAAACAAGGAGGTAACACATGTACATGTTAAAACTCATTTTCTTTAAAAAAAAAATGGATTTTTATGGTTAGTTGACATGCAAAAATAACTTCATATATATATATATATATATATATATATATATATATATATATATATTTTTTTTTTTTTTAAATCTCTAAAAATTAATCTCTAGATTCTTTTAACACAATATATATATATATATATATATATATATATATATATATATATATATATATATATATATATATATATATATATTTTTAAGTTAAAACAAACGCATCCAATATTGTCACAAGCAAAAGGGTGAAATCCAAAACCCGACAAAATTAGGGAAAAGGAAAGTTAGGAACACTAATTCTACTACGAAAAAAGTCATGAAATCTGCTCTTTACCTAACAGAAATTGTCCGCTCCCAACTGAAAAGACTAAAATGTCCCTGCGCATGTTAACTCCATGCTGTGTGAGTTAAATCACACTAGTGTTAAATTCTGCGTGAATTAATTCACGTTAAAATTTAACACCAGCGTGACGCTGGTTTTCTTTCTCATTTTTTCTATTTCTCCCAACACGTTTCTTTCTCACTTTTCTAGCAACCTTCATCCATATTTTTTAATGGGAAATGTTAACCGGTGCCTTCGAAGCACATGTGGGAGCACTGGTTAAGGAAGCCAAAAGAAGAAAGTGAAAGTCAAAAAAGATACTTTTTAATCTTTTAATGCATTGATTACTCAGCTTTCAATGCAAATATTACTATATTTGCTTCCTTAACCGGTGTCTGCGGGCACCGGTTAACATGAAACTTTTTTTAATTTCCCTCTTCTTTGTGTGTGTCATGTGTGTATGTGTGAGAGAGAAGAAGAGTAGTAGACTTGGAAGACATAAGTGGAATGATATGATTCAGATTCCATTAAAGCAGGTTTTAGCATAAATTGGTCGTAGAAACGTCCCAAAGATTATTAAAATATTAGATTAGCATAGCCAACGCGGCTCAATTTATCGGATTAGTTAGTTTATCTGTTAAAATAATGAATTACTTTTTTTTTAAGGAAAAATAATGAATTCCTTGCAGTAAATATCGTGGACATAAAATAAGGATTCCTTGCAGCAAACAGCATTCATCCATTAATTCACTATATGACAAAAAGATTGAAAAGGAAGATTGAAAAGCAACGCAACTGACCTTTGGTTGAAAAGCAACACCACTGATAGAAAAAGAAAGCAGCGTGAGTTAAATCACGCAGCGTGAGTTAACTCATGCAGAAAACATAACTAGCATGAATCAACTCATGCAGAGGTAATTTCGATATTTCAGTTGAGAGCGAGCAATTTTTGTTGGGTAAAGAGCAGAATTCAAAAGTCATCTCTAACAAAAGAAAGAATGTCATTCCACTAAGTAAAGCCCCACACATTAAAAGTATAATCAAGAAGCTTGTATGCACAATGATTTTCTTCCCCGTTGATAGGAGACACAATCAAAGAGAAATCATTGATAATATTTAACAATGGAGCCAATGGTTTCTCAATTGTGAAGGAACTTTGTGAGGAGAGATGAATGTTGAAACAATCAACTCTGAAGGAACTTTATGGATATTTAAATGCTAAACATGTGTTTGGAAAACACTAAAATTACAGTGGACTAAAATTTGTATATTAAATATTCTAAAAATTATGATTGAAGAGTTGGAATCAGCTACGTAGATCAAACAACGATATAATACAACATCGAGTTTTTAGTTTTATAGAGCAAACAAAATAAAGCATGCCAAATTTTTATACAAATGTTCATTTGACTATCAATTCTTACATAAGTATGTATGTTTACTGTATATAATTTATCAATACTAGTTCAAGATTTATTATTTAATAAAAAAAACAGACATCAAATATTATATAGAAGTTATTTAATAACATTTTATCTGATGTTTTTGATAAACAGATACAATAATTGATTGTTCAAATTAGCATCTATAGAAATAGACAAAAAATATTTTTATGGTTTTAAATATAGCAAAAGTTTATCAAAAGAAAGTTGATGTACTTGACCTAAGATATACTTGATAACTTTCTTTGAACAATTGCTTATATTTGAGATCGGATGCAAAAAATAGTAAATTACCATAACTCCCACGGCAGTGACGCCAAACCACGAGTTAGCAAGAGTAGCACCAGCTAACTGAAGCTCACCCAGATGACCAATAAGCATGACAGAAACCAAAGTGATTGAGTTATATAATAATGTTGTAAGAATTATTGGCAGTGAAAACATGAGTTGATGTTTGGTTTCCTTAATGTCCAAGATTTTGTTCCACCATTTCTTCTCCATTTCAGGTTCTGTGTTCAGTCTCCCGTTATCATCAGTTGCTGTGCCATCTGAAATGATGATACTTGCTGCCATGTGAACTATCTTACTCTGAGCTTCTATACATCTGTTTTGTTCTATGATAGATAATTATATGATGAAGTTATTATCCAAATAACAACGTATTGATCACGTAAAAAAAATGATAAAGATGTGGACCCTTCTTTGAAAGAAAAAGGTTTAAAATCACTTTTTACCCCCTAAGTTTGCAAAAGTTGCAATTTTGGCCCCCTATTAAAAAAAATGGCAAAAGCTACCCCCATGTTTTCCCCCTTTTGCAAAACGTCGATTTTGACCGAATCAACCATATGTGGCATGCCACTTGGGTATTTATTTTTTATTTTTTTTAATCCATAAATTCCACATGTATAATTAAAGAAATAAAAAAATTAAAAATTAAAAATAAGAAGAGAGGGCACGTGAGTGAATGAACATAACACCATTGTTGTTTCTTTTGTCCATAATGCTGGAAAGAATGCATTTTGCAAAAAAAAATTCTCCCAATTCTTTCTTCCTCTTCCTTCTTTGCTAACCAAGACTTGCAAATTATTAAAATTATCAACACTGAGAAGCAATCCATGGAAAAACGTAGCAGTTCATCATCGGCAACTGTCATAAGAAGTGTAACTTCTGAAAAACAAACTGAAAACAATAGATTTCAATTCCGGCGCGGTGGTGATGTTTACCGGTGCGGTGGTCGTCGGAGAAATGTCATCCAAACATGATTTTTTGTGGGTTTTGTAGGGAATACGAAGGAGAGTACTTTTATTGTGGCAATTTGTCGAAAAACGTTTTGTGGTGGTCTAGATCTAACAATGAAGGTGGTGGTTTGAAAACTCAAAATATCTCCAATCCAAAAATAAATTTATGATGAGATAGAGAAGGAAGGGTGAATAAATATTATGTATTTTGTTTGACAAAGGATGGTTGGAAGCACCACGTTGGGTGGCCGGAAAGAGTGGCCGGAAAAAGGGAAGAGGGAGGCGGCAATTAGGAAAGAAGGAAGAGGAAGAAAGAATTGGGAGGAAAAGAAAGAAGAGAGAGCATAGAGACTCTCTCACTCACGTGCCTCTCCATTTTTATTTTCTTTTTTGATTTTTTTTAATTCAAAAGATACACGCGTGGCAATTTTAATATTTTTTAATTAAAAATTTACACATGTGGCATGCCACATATGGTTGACTCGGTCAAAATCGACGTTTTGCAAAAGGGGGAAAACATGGGGGTAGCTTTTGCCATTTTTTTAATAGAGGGTCAAAATTACAACTTTTACAAACTTAGGAGGTAAAAAGTAAGTTTAAGCCAAAGAAAAAAAGAAAGAGACGTGAACCCTTAAGCAAATGGTTAGGACTTGAATCTATAACTTTGATGTATGGAAAATTTTCCATCAAAAGGAAAGGACCCACAACTTTTATAGTGCACAAAACTTGGTATTTATGAATTTTGAAGGGGTCTTGTTAACGAGTGTCTTTCAAGATTTTAAAGATTATAAATTTAGTAATTATTCATTTAAAAAGTCAATTGTTACAATTTTTATTTTTTTTTGAAAGGAATTGTTACAATTTCTAATACATTAAATACACAACTTTTAATAAAAACTTATAATTTAAAGTACTTAAAGAATGCCGAAAGCACTCGTTAACATTTTCCATGATGAATTGCTGCATGATATTGTTTTGCTGGATCACACTTTTGACAAGTGGAGGTGGTTACTCGATCCCATTAACGGGTACTCCGTTAAGGGTACTTTGTTGGAACAAAATGTGTTTAGCAATAACCCTTAAGAGTTTTGATAATAACAAAATATTAAAAATTGTCAATTGGATATGCTAATATTTGTTCAAGTGTACAGTACTATAGACAAAAATTTAACATCTTATAAAGGTCTTGGAAAACAAATAAAGAGCAAATACATCAACAAAAAGGGAAGCTTAAAACGTCTGAAGAAAATTGCTCCTGAAGATAAAGTGCTCCTGAAGACAAAGTGCTCCTGAAGTGATGACGTCATCAGAAGCAAGTTCATCAGAAGCAAGTTTATCAGAAGCTGAGAATCACTAGAAGTTGTAGTTCATCAGGAGATGCAACTTAAAACTTCAAAAGCTGTTTAAAGGATTCAAACTCGTCTAAAGATTGCAGAAGACTGGAAAAGTATAGCAACGACTATTTTGGACAGATTGGAAGGCATTAGATGCTTATTCTTCAAAAAACGTTGACATAATACGATTGTACGAAGTGTACAACCACTATCTCCACTACTCTGTTTTTGTCTCTGCTACAAGACAAGAAAAACAGCTCTGCCTGCAACAATGTTTCTTCTCAGTGGGAATACATTTGAAATTGATTCTTCTTAGGACAATAACCATATCAGGCAAAGAATCATTGGTGATTGATCAAAAGCTTCAAACGACTCTATTTTGAATGTGCTGGCAATTCAACGTCTCTTTCACACCTCTATATAAAGGAGTGAAGACTCAGAGTTTCATAAGAACAATACCAAGAATTAACTAAGCCAAAACTCTGCTGAAATTGTTCTGCACTCAAAGTTCACTTAGAATTTCTTATCAAAGCTCATATCTTAGGAATTTTAGAGTCTGTATCTGATTTATATTGTGAACACCATTGATTGTATATCAAGTGTTAAACCTCAAACATTTTTCTTGTAATTCTGTTTGAATTAAGAAGTCTCTTGCAGTTGTGCTTGAGCAATAGAAGTCTTTTGATTGTGTTCAGGAGCATAGGAAATCTCTTGCAGTTGTGCTTGAGCATTTAAAGTCTCTTACTAAGTTTAGTAGTGAGCAATTGTAATCAGATATTACATAGTGAACTCTAATTGGAAGTGCAAGGGGGACAAGACTGACTTATTTGTTATACTATATGATTTTCACTTATTTTGTTGCTCTGATTGGATTTTGGATCTGATAGTTCTTACTTTCTTATTCACTTCTATTTCTAAATTTTATTTATAGATTTAATTTTGAAGTTAAGATTTTTCTTCAAATCCTTTGGAAATTGTCTTATTCTTCTGTTCTGGAATTTCCTAGTTTTTATATTATTTGTTGTTTATGTCGATTGCTAATTTCGATTAAAAAGTGGAGAAACGGTGATTCCTATAATATTAAATCCACTCCTATGACTTGTTCTTATAATGCACTTAAGCGAGAATCAATGTTACATCATACTAACATTAACACGTCAACAACAATAATAATTTGGGAATAACATTGAATAATGAAGTGCTGAAAGGTTCAAAATATTCGAATGTAATTACATGTGTTGTTGTTGTGACTTGTGACATATATTTTGGAATTTTGTCAGTACAAGGTTTTTATTCTCTCATGCTGTTACAATGAGATTCTGGAATGATGGAGATTGAGAAGCAAAAGGGTGTTGTGTATCTTGGTGTTTGTCAAGACTTGGAGTCTATGATCCATGAGAATGCCCATTTTTTTGACAAATTGATCGAGCTTATTCCACCTAAGTTTATCTGTCAACGATGATAACGAGAAGCCATGGTTTCAGGGTCTAAGGTAAGGCAAAGAGAAAAACGATAGACAACATTATGAAGTTTCGGAGAGACCGTTTAGACCCCTAACAAACCAGCTGCTACAACACTTGACCTTCTCAAAGAATTTCAGGAGCTTATGAGACAGATGAAAGTAAGCCGACAACTGGTGACTTGACGGAGAAGGTGATAAAGGATGCCACAGAGGCTTCCAAGGAGCTTATGTTCGGCAATGTTAAACTTGAGGATGGTTACATGCAAGGGTAGAAGAGAAAAGTTTTGAAGCATAAGGAACTTGAAAGAGCTAAGATGTTAGAGGAAGTGAAGAAGAATGATTCTGAGAAGGGTGAAGCTATTGCTAAGAAGGAAGCATGGAAAGTAGTAACAAAGAGAGCTTCGGGAATTAAGGTTCATGAATCATGATGATCCTAAATTGATAAGGAAAAGTACAGAAAAGGAAGAAGAGGCAACATAAAAATGCAGAGAAATGGGAAGAGAGGGTTCAATCAAGGGATCAGTTGAAGGCAGAGAAACAACAAAAAAAGGTTTGCAAATATAGCTGAGAGGATTAATGATAAGAAACTGAGGAAGATTGCAAAGAGAGAGAAGAAGCTATTACGGCCTGGATTTGAAGGTCGTAAGGAAGGTTTTCGTAATGGTAAGGCAAGAAAATATCTATAAATTTCAATGTCTGGTTTGGTATACTTGCTTATATTTATCAATTTATGTTTCTTTTTTTCAATCCCATGATATATGTTAAGAATTATGCACCCCTTTTGAAATTCTTGAAATTCTAGCATTTTGTTACATCATGTATGTCGGTATGTCAATATTAATGTACACAACTCACCAACACCCCTTAGAAAACAGTGTTTCCATTTTCTCTAAATGAATAGGAACAAGAAACGTTTTTAGATAGGAAAATCATGTTAATTACAACATGTAACCATTTTTTAGCCTGTGTTAGCTTCCACATACAAAGAGTTTTCTCCACACGTTGAGTCTAAAGCTCCAAGTTATAGTTTCGCTCACGCCGTGCATCAAAGGAGCTGTCACTGTGGTTCCAAACACAAGCTTATTCAGTCCTAATTGGCATGCATTCAGTCGTCAAAACAACAACAGGTTGATCTTTATCTTTGTCTCCTGAGAGATTCAGTTTAGTCCATTTCGCATATCTTGTCAAAAGTAAGAGTGTCCCAGTTTGACATGCCAGCCCACAAATCAGACCAAGCCATAAACCCTATATCATAATTAAAAAGCACAATGATTAAAAAAAGAATACAAAATAAAGAGTATTAAGTTCCTACTGCTAATAAATTGACCATTAACATTTTATTTGTAAAATGACAACATATTTAAATTGTGATTTTGTGAAATAATTTTTTTACCTTATATTGCAAATTGGTCTTAAATCCAAGGATACATGAAATTGGTAAACCAATGAAATAAAAAGTTGCAAGGTTGACGTAAACAGCAACATGCTGCCAACCGCATGCTCTAACCACCCCTGCAGTATTTAAGACATTTACCCCCTAAGATTTTTTTTGTTAATGATCATGTTGGTGAGAAACCTTAAGTTAAATGAGATGATAAATTCAAACCTGATAAGACACCTTGGACAGAATCAAGTAGTATGGAAATAGCAAGGAAGGGTGCTATTGAAGCAAACTCATGTTTGATAGTAGGACTACTGCTAAACAGCCGAATCCATATACCATGACCAAATACAATCATCAACGCAAAACAGAATCCAAGGAGGATAGAGAGCTTTAGACTGACTCTCATTGCATGTTTGGCTCTTTCTGGTTGGCCTGCCCCAAGTTCATTGGAAACCCTTGTGCTATAAAAGTTCAAGTTTCAATAAAATGCCTATATGAAGGAAATTTGATTGCTTGCAGTCACACAATAACGTTGTCAGGGATCTCGATCGTTGGATGAGAAGTGGATGTCTCATATTTTAAAGTTGATTTGGTAAAGTTAATATATGAGTCATCGATCTTCATTTAACGATCAAGATCTCTTGACTATGTGCTTTCCTAGACTATAGGAAATTTAGGTCTAGAAGGGAATATACAAAAATGTCGGCAAAAGAGAGTATGTTAACGTAGACCAACTAACCTTGCGGCTGCACTAAGACCATAAATGATCAGGTAAGCGGTGAGTTCTGTGTTTGCACTGCACAATTTTTAGTTTTTGAAGAATTACAATAGTGAATCATATGAATATTTATTATCTACATTTCAGTGACAGAAATATAAAGATATAAGGATCATACCATATTGCAATCAATGAAGTTGTTATTTGTGAGTCTGGCATTAATCCAGCTAAGAAAACCAAAACTTCAAAGGCCAAAGACTCCAAACTTGCAAAATATAAAATAGTAAGATTCATAAATATAAGGATCTTATCTTAAATTAAACATATGTATGGTAGTTCTTTAAACTTGAGTTGAACTTAATTCAATTCTACGAATCTGACATGTAAGACGAGGATTGTCCAAACTTTATGCGCACTCCTTAACTCTTATCTCTACTAGACAATGTGGATCTAAATTCACCTCCTCACACCCAACATAATGAAGGTGCTGAAGGATGCAATGGAGACAACCCAAATGCCGCAATTAGACATCTATGGATTAACGTTAATTCAGGCGGAACTTCCAACACACCTCTCATGCTCAGACATGAAGCATGTACGATAGAAGAAGCCCAACAACAAATCTATGATAGATTCTGATACCATCTTAAAATTAGGATTAGACCTTAATCTTACAAAACTGACTTGTAAGATGAAAACTATCCAAACTTTATAAGCTCTACTTAGGCCATATCTCTAAGAAATGTGGAACTAAATCCACCCCTTTACATCCTAACAATGAACGCAATGGACGCTGCAATGAATGCAGTCCGGACGTCACAATTAGGCAGCTAGTGTGAAACACAATTAAGGCAGAAATATGCTTTAGGCAAAATATGCTTTCTAAGATCAACCATCAAAAGGGACAAAAAAAGTGAAAGGCTTTTAGAAACTCATACCATAGCATTGCTGCAGAGGGAAGAGCTAGTTTCAAGTTTGTAAACAAGTACTGAAATGATTGCATTGAAAATCCCCTCCATGTATTCTTAAACTTCTTTGCATACAAGATATAAAAACCTACTAATATCATAGATATCCATAGTGAAATAGAAGTTGCAACTGGTCCACCTTTGAAATTAAGACCTGACCAATGAACAAATCCATATGCAATACCAACATGAACAATTGCTGGGATAGCTGAAAAGACAACCAGTGGCATCACTACAGATTGTGTTAGTAGAAACCTCAACATGTTTCTCAAGATGCTATATGCAAATAATCCTGGTATAAGAAACTTCATATAGAGTGCAGCTGTTCTAGCAATGTCTTGTGATTGATGAAGTAACACTAGAATGGGTTCTGTATAGAACCAAATAATTGATATAATGATGGAAAAAATAAAAGATATAATGCAAGAGCTTTGTAGATAAATTCCTAACATGTGATATTCTTTTGCACCAAATGCTTGTCCGCAGAGTGTGTCCAGTGCACCACTTAAACCAACCTAGGCAAACAACATGACCTTAGTCTTATACATGTTTCAAAAGACAAATGAGCTAAACGGGTAAATACTAAACATTTAAAAAAAATGCTAGCGTCACATAATTTTCAACACACTCTTTTTGATTGGTTAAAAATCACTTGGGTCCCACTAAATTATGTGGGTCCCATATAAACTTGGTGGGTCTAATGTGAATTTTAACCGATCAAAGAAAGTGTGTTGAAAAGTGTGTGATAGAATGTGTGTTGCTAACATTTTTCAACGTTAAAATACCCTTACTAGCTTATGGATATTTAAATGCTAAACATGTGTTTGGAAAACACTAATATTATAGTGGACTAAAAGTTATATATTAAATATTCAAAAAATTACGATTGAAGAGATGGAATCAATCATCTACGTAGATCAAACAATGATATAATACAATATTAAGTTTTTATAGTGCAAATACTAAACAAACAAAATAAAGCATGTCAAATTTATATACAATTGTTCATTCGACCATCAATTCATTTTATTTTTTTAAAATTAAGAGCACAATGATATTAAAAAGAATAGAAGATGTCTCAACTAGACTCTAATTATTTGTGCTCGTATATATTATTAAAAAAAAATGCATAAAAAAATAGGAGGACATATACCTAACCCATAAATCTACATAAAAGCGAAGAACTTAAAACAACATAAGTATGTTTATCAATTCTTACATAAGCATTATTATGGTTTTAAATAGGATTTTGTTAACGAGTGTTAAATAGAATGCTAAATTAAGTAATTATTTTTTAAAAATGTGAAAGTTTTCAATTTCTAATGCACTGATTATACAAACTTTCATAAAAAGTTACTTTTTATGGTCCTTAACCAGCGCCCTGGGGCAATAGTTAATATTTCCCTTTTAAATATAAGCAAAAGTTTAATATCAAAAGAAAGTTGATGAAACCTAAGATACATGATAACTTTCTTTGAACAAATTGCTTATATCCGAGACCGGATGTTAAAAATAGTAAATTACCATAACCCCGACGGCAGTGACACCAAACCACGAGTTAGCAAGAGTAGCACCGGCTAACTGAAGCTCACCAAGATGACCAACAAGCATGACAGAAACCAAAGTAATTGAGTAATATAATATTGTTGTAAGAATTATTGGCAGTGCAAACATGAGTTGATGTTTGGCTTCCTTAATGTCCAAGATTTTGTTCCACCATTTCTTCTCCATTTCAGGTTCTGTGTTCTGTGTTGCTGTGCCATCTGAAATGCCACTTGCTGCCATGTGAACTATCTTACTCTGAGCTTCTCTACAGATAATTAAATGATTAAGTTAGTATCCAAATAACAACGTATTGATCACGTAAAAAAATGATAAGATATGTGGACCCTTCTTTGAAAAAAAGAAAAAATGTGAACCCTTAAGCAAATGGTTAGGATTTGAATCTATATATGGAAAAATTTCGATCCAAAGGAAAGGACCCACAACTTTTATGTTTAACACGTTTAGGTTTTTCTATGGAGATCAGATCAGTACACAAAAACTTGGTATTTATGAAATAATGAAAAGGGGTGCTTTTAAAGACTTTTATGGATTTTAAATTCAGTAATTATTCATTTAAAAAGTCAATTGTTACAATTTATAATGTATTAAATACACAATTTTTAATAAGAAACTTATCATTTAAAGTGTTTAAAGAATGCCGAGAGCACTAACCAACAAAAATATATACTATCATGTCAAATAGGTTAGTGACTAAATTCACACACATAATCTGTGGAGAATCCGGGTTCGAATCCCAAGCCCTGCATAAATTATTTTTGGTAGCCACCAACTCATCTACGAGATTTTGTTATTATCTGGTTATCGTGTCTTGTATTTATGGATTTAATGTTGGGCGGTGGTTTCGGTTACCACACGTTTCATAGATATTTCATTTGGCTTATTGCAATGATTGTTTTTTAGTTCTTTTTTTTTTTTGGTACCATGTTTTTTAGTTCTATAAAACATGTTTTCTTTTTTTAACGGCTTTAGAAAATATGCTGACTTCGGGTACAGGCTGGATACAAAATCTAATTTATTTTTTCAATAATACAAAAGTCTTATTTTTGAAAATGAGATGCTTCATAATTTTAGAGTTTAATGATGGTGATTTGATGCAACTTTGCACATTGTATGTAAAATTGTTTTAGACCGTCAATCCACCATCATTAAACTCATAATTTTATCACGAGTTTAGCAATTATATTTTTTTTTTTGTGGTGGCCGGAATTCGATTCTCGAACCTTACATATTTTATACATTATCCATACCAATTAAGTTAAACTCACCATGACAGTTTAATTTATATATATATATATATATATATATATATATATATATATATATATATATATATATATATATATATATATATATATATATATATATATATATATATCAGTAATGTAAATTTTTTTGCCACATACGATGTTTGATCACCTCAATTAATAAATATAACAACTCACGTGTTTTTATATTCTTTAATTAATAACACAACAAATCATTGATTTATGTGTAAACAAAATGCGTAAATGATGCAGAGGACTCCCACTAACTATTGTAAAATACTCCCACTAATGCATAACTTTCACACACACATAATTTAGTTTTTTTTTTCTTTATTTAATTAACAATTAATTAAATAATTAAATATGGGAAATCTACCACACTCCCTTGATTTTTTTTCCTTCTTCCTTTCAACTACATAACTCTCACGTTTTTTTTTACAAAATTTTAGGATGAGGGGATGGTGCCCCAGTCCAAGGTAGAGAAGACCTTCAGGCTCAAAGAGCACTTACAAAGATATTTACATTTACCTCTCTCCAAAGACACTAGTGAAGCTCGAACCCGGATTCTCTCAAATTCAAGATATTTACATTAAAGAAGTTATTATCACATAATAACTTTCCATTAAACCCCAGTTACCCCACCCACTTTTCCTCTTACTATCTCTATTTATATTCTATGCTTTACCTTTAGCTTCAATTATTTCTATATATTAGTAGCTCTATTAGAGTCTCTTATATATTCTATGCTTTACCTTTAGCTTCAATTATTTCAATATATTAGTAGCTCCATTAGAATTAGAATCTCTTTAAAACAATGTATTTAAAATTTTAAAATCATAACTTGGCATTTGCTCTCGTCCTATCTCTCTCTTTGATTATATTGTTTTTCTTTTATTTCTTTCTTTCTCTCATCTTATACCCTCCCCCACTTCTATAAATACGATGCAAAACAAAGTGAACTTAAAATGATTGCCAACATTAAAATATTTAAAGAAACATTGGAATAAAAAAATAGTGCCATGTTCTTTATTATGGTATCTTGCCTATACTTTTCGGTTTTTATTTTATTCTATTTATAATTTGATTATTTTTTGCTAATTCTTGGCTATATTCTTTTTTGTAGGTACATAATTTTTGAAGCATCACAAAATGCATTCTTTGGTAAAGATATTGTTGAAGAAGTTTAAGCTTTTGGGGAGGGAAGGTTAGGAAATGAAATCAAGATTAATATGTATAATGTATCACCCGATCATCTTCCTATTTTCCCTTTGGATAAATTTTTTTGCTCTCGCTCAACGTATTTGTTGGTTACATATAAGAATTTATATTCTTTGTTGCTTTCATAATTCATACTTTCTTCTAATTTGAATTGCTTTCGGTGAATTTTAATTATTTTATTTGGTATAGAAACACAATTTTTTCATATTTTCTGTTTTAGGATTTAATCTAAGAAGAGTTGAAGTTTAATGTAATATGTTGTAAACATATTTTCATAAAGTAGGGTACATAGTACATTTTTATCATCCATTGGTATGTCATTTTAGTTTAAGTTTCAAGAATATATATTACACAATTATTTTTACAAAGAGAGTGATATTGTTCCAATGACGGTCTTAGTTTGTCCTTGAGAGGTGAAACTCTAATTTTGGCGAAGAAACTTAATTCTCACGTGATGCTAGATATAATAAATGCTCCTTACCAAAAAAAGATATAATATGCTAATGAATGCTTTTATATATTCTTTAACTATTTAAACAGTAATTTTTTATTTTTTTTATATAAAATTTGATATATTCAATACTTTCGAGAATGAGCTTAGCTCATTTGGCAAGGGATAATGCACAATGTGTGTAGGGGTCGGGGTTCGAACTCCGAACACCCTACTTATTCATCTTTAAGGTGAATTTCTCTAGCCACTAGGCTACTTGACCAAAAAAAAAAAGTATTTAACTTTTTAAATAAACAATGTCTTATTTTGAATTCTTGAAAGTGTGTTAACAAGATCCTTAAAATTATATATGACGGGCTTGACAAGCTCATCATGGACAACTATATTAACTTCCCATTAAAAAACTTGATATGAGAGTTTAGATAAATGAAAATTCATAGCCTTTTTACAAACTTGAATAAAATCAACAAACCAAACTTAAAAAATGAATCATAAATGGAAGTCATAAATGATAAATGATAAATTAGTATGACAGGGGAGAATCCTTAAAGAGTATGCTTGCTACAATAAGAACTTCTGTCAAACTCCAGAATAGAAATCATCTTGTAGAAAACTTTGTTACATAATGAATATTTATGTATGCAACTCACCAAGACGTCTTAAAAAAATTAGTGTTTTCATTTTCATTAAATGTAAAAGAGCAAGAAACATTTTTAGATAGAAACTCCACATTCGAAGAGTCTTTGCCACTCGCTGAGCCTGAAACTCCAAGTTATATTGTTTCGCTCACACCGTGCATCTAAATGAGCTGCCACGGTGGTTCCAAACACAAACTTATATAGTCCTAATTGGCAGGCATTAAGTTGTTAAACAACAATTGGTTGGCCTTTATCTTTGTCGCCCGAGAGATTCAGTTTAGTCCATTTGACATGCCTTGTCAAAAGCAAGAGTGCCCCAGTTTGACATACCAATCCACATATCAGACCAATCCATAAACCCTATATCATAAAACATTCAAAAGAAAAACAATGGTGAAACAAATGGATGAAAAACCAAGACGATTCTTCTTGATATCAACACAAACATAATTACACTGATTCTGTGAAATAATAACTACATTACTCCCTCTTACATTATATCTGTTATTTAAGTTTATGCACACTGCTTAAGAAAACCATTAACTATGATAATTTCTATGATAAATTAAGATTTATTTACTAAAGTAACCTTATTAATATAGTAAAGTGCAATGCTATAAATCTAGAAGAAATTTATTATGATACAGTTGCAAAAAACAGGTTGGCGGCCAATTAAATTTTTGTCTGACCGGAAATCATGGGGTGCTGTACTTATATTCTTTTTTGATGAAGCCTGTCACATATTCGTGAACCCTATCATGATTACGCATTCGCTTAATCTAGCGTTTCCGTTTTTTGGTGGTGGCCGGAGTTCGAACTCCGGACCTTGCATATATTATGCATTGTCCATATCAACTGAGCTAAGCTCACGAGGACATCTAGGGTTTCGGTTTAATAAGTAGGGGTATACTAATGGAAAAAAAAAAATACTTTAATGATTTTCTAAAATGATAAATAATGAGACAAACAAATATTACAAATGTGACACTTAATATGAAACGAGACAGAATTTTACCTTATACTGCAAATTGGTCTTAAATCCAAGGAGACATGAAATTGGTAAACCAATGAGATAAAAAGTTGCAAGGTTGACATAAACAGCTAAGTGCTGCCAACCACATCCTCTAGCCACCCCTGCATTATTTAACACATTGTTACCCCTAAGTTGTTTTTGTTAATGATAATCATCTTGTAGAGAAAGCTTAACCTAAAAGAGATGAGGAATTTAAACCTGATAAGACACCTTGGACAGAATCAAGTAGTATGGAAATAGCAAGCAAGGGTGTCACTGAAGCAAACTCCTTTTTGATAATGGGACTATCACTAAAAAGCTGAATCCATATATCATGACCAAATACAAGCATCAAAACAAAACATAAACCAAGGAGGAGAGAGAGCTTTAAAGTGACTCCCATTGCATGTTTTGCTCTTTCTTGTTGGCCTGCTCCCAATTCATTGGAAACTCTTGTGCTATAAAAGTTCAAGTTTCAATCTTTCAATACATGTACAAGTATGTAGATTAAAAAAGCGCTTATGTCAGAAGACAAGTCAAATAAAATTGCCCCTATGAAGGAAATTGGACTGTCTGTACATACAATCACTTTGTCATGGATCTCGACAGTTGGATAAAAATTTAATGTCTCATATGAGTCATCGATCTTTATCTAACGATTGAGATATCTTGACAGCGCGATTTCTTAGACTATAGGAAATCCAGGTCGAAAAGGATTTATGCAACAATGCCGCGAAAGAGTGTGTTAAAGTAGACCGACTAACCTTGCAGCTGCACTAAGACCATAAGTGATCATGTAAGCAATGAATTCTGTGTTCGCACTGCATGGTTGTTTTGAAGAATATCATTAGGGAATATTTCTTCTATTCATTTTAGTAACAGAAATATAAAGCTATGAGAACCATACCATATTGCAATCAATGAAGTTGTTATTTGTGAGTCAGGCATTAATCCAGCTAAGAAAACTAAAACTTCAAAAGCCCAATACTCCAAACTTGCATAACATAAAACAATATAGTAAGATTCATAATATATTAAGGATCTTACATTAAACAGCAACAAAAGTCTGATAGTGTTCAAACTAGAAGCTAATATGTTTTTGGTCTACGCAAATATATCGATTTTTGATTTTGGTCCTTGTTGTTTTGTTTTAGTCCCTAAAATATTTGTTCACGTTGAAACTGATCCTTGTAATATCCAGTGGTTTTGATTTTAGTCACTCCAATATGGTCTACATGAGGACCAAAATGAATACTATACACATATTACATGGACAACAAACA
This sequence comes from Medicago truncatula, assembly GCF_003473485.1. NCBI lineage: Eukaryota > Viridiplantae > Streptophyta > Magnoliopsida > Fabales > Fabaceae > Medicago > Medicago truncatula. Next base: position 39,170,171 of record NC_053043.1, on the reverse strand, counting down.
TAAACAAATTTTACACAGATTAAAATAAAACAAACAAAAATCTTAAAGGCTATAAAAGAAAAAAATGATGTACTTGTAGAGGACAAAAACATATTCAAACCTATTTTAGAAAAGGCTTATTGATGTGTTTAGCCCTTGCAATTAGGCGGCATTTAAAAATTCGTCCCTGTAATTGCTAATCCTGGCATTTTAACCCTGCAATTGTTAATCATTTATAATTTCGTCCCTCTCCCCACTTAATCACTGCCACGCCACATGAAATTCCAAATTTACCCCTGGGTTTCCAATTCTTTCTTCAATATTTTGTCCTCTTCTTAAGGGCAAAATTGGAATTTCATGTGTGACAGTGATTGCCACGTCATCAAATTAGTGACGTGGCAGTGATTAATTTGGTCCAAGGACCAAATTTTAAACGATTAACAATTGCAGGGTTAAAATGCCAGGATTAGCAATTACAGGGACGAATTTTTAAATGCCGCCTAATTGCAAGGGCTAAACACATCAATAAGCCTTTAGAAAACTAGGTTTTGTAAGATCAATCACCAAAAGGTTAAATAAAGTGAGAGGCGTATAGAAGCTCATACCATACCATTGCAGCAGAAGGCAAAGCTAGTTTCATGTTTGCAAACAGGTAATCAAATGATTGCATGGAGAATCCTCTCCATGTATTCTTAAACTTCTTTGCATACATTACATAAAATCCTAACATTATCATCGATATCCAGAGTGAAATAGAAGTGGCAACCGGTCCACCTATGAAATTCAGACCTGTCCATTGAACAAATCCATATGCAATTCCAACATGAATCAGTGTTGGGATAGCTGAAAGGATAACCAGTGGCATTACTACAGATTGTGTTTGTAGAAACCTCAACAAGTTTTGCAAGATGCTATATGCAAATAATCCTGGTATAAGAAACTTCATATAGAGTGCAGCTGTTCTAGCAATGTCTTGAGATTGATGAAGTAACACTAGAATGTGTTCTGTATAGAACCAAATAATGGATATAAATATTGAAAAAATGAAAGATATAATGCAAGAGCCTTGTAGATAAATTCCCAACATGTGATATTCTTTTGCGCCAAATCCTTGTCCGCAGAGTGTTTCTAATGCACCACTTAAACCAACCTAAGACAGAAGAACAAAGCAAAGAGCATAGAGTTTAATCTTGTGACAACATTTAGGTGTGTTTGGATAAACAAGCGTTTATAGCATAACATTTATCATCACTATTTCTATAACAAAAGATAAAGCAAAGTTAAACTGTGTTCATAAGCTATCTTGAAGAGCTTATATTAATAATAAGTTGAAAACAATATATGAACATTTGATAAGCTTTCCATAAACTCTCTCAAACAGTCAGACATGTGCTTATGTTAGTGGATATACTGTAGTAAGGCAATTCAATCAGGTTGTATTCAGTTGAACAAGCTTTGAGACCGTGATTATGATGTTAAACATGCACTCACATTGATCTAAGCACATGGTAAATGAAGCCAAAATCCAGTTCTGAATATAGAATTTAGAAACGATGGTTGACATTTTAGCATTATGTTCAGAGTATATTGTTCCGAGTAGGGAGCTAGGTTGATGAGCTAAGGGACGTTGAAGGAGGAGGTCCCGGGTCCTATGCCTAGAAACTAACATTTGTCAATAAAAAAATTGTTAAGAATAGAGATAGAACCCTCCATCACCTTATCCCTTGCCAACCTTATACCCCTTTTTAATATTTCTTTTCCTTCATCTAATTTATAAAACTATGAACAAAAAAGTACTTTTTAAAATTTTATCTAAATTGGTGCGTTTCCAAATTTACTTTAATTGATTTATTCTGTCACAGTTGGTGCTTTCAGAGGAGAAGTTGTTGCAAGCAATCAAAAGTAATAAAGTCAAACCTCGTATACTAATATTCTAGCATCAATCAGATTTCTAAACAAACCATTGACTTGAATACATATAAATAAAAAAAAGAAATTTCTGATTTTCTGTCATATATACAAACATACATATAAATTTACATTTGACTAGTTATTCATACATAAGAATGTATATTCATTGGATATAAATTAATCAATAAGGGTTCAAGAATTTTTATTTTGATCAAGAGTTCTACATTTTTTAAAATAATAAAGAAAGAGACATAACTTTCACAAGAAGTTATAATTAAATAACATTGTACCTCATGTTTTTGATTGACCGTGTCTAATCAATGAACACACACAAGAAGAATTTTTCATATGAACATCTATGGAAATGAACAAAATATAATAATGAAAAATAGTAAATTAATTACCATAACTGCTACGCCAGTGACACTAAACCAAGAATTAGCAAGAGTAGCACCAGCTAACTGAAGCTCACCAAGATGACCAACAAGCATGACAGAAACCAAAGTGATCAAGTAATAAAATAAGTTTGTAAAAATCATTGGTAATGAAAACATGAGTTGAATTTTGGCTTCCTCTATGTCCAAGATTTTGTTCCACCATTTCTCTATTTGTGCATGATCATCTGCTAATAAAGGTGCTTCTGTGCCATCTGAAATGATACTTGCCGCCATGTGAACTTTCTTACTCTTCGGATTTTTTATTTGTTGACAAAATCTTACTCTTAGCTTCTCTTCCTCTTCATTTGTGTGTGTGTATATAGGCACGCACACACGTCACTGTGTGATTCAACATGTTTGGTGGCGGTTACACATCACGAGTTTTGTAATGATTCTTTTTTCTTTTATTTTTGGTAAAAAGTAATGATTCTTTATTATTCATTATTATTTATAGTATATTGAGTTGTACAAATTGGAGACAATATCTTATTTTTTAAAAGAGCGTTCATAGATAGATCATCTTAGATGCATACACACCTTGACATGTACATACAATTGTGACGTGTGACAAAAATAGTGAAACTCATCCAAAAAATAGTGATGGTGTAAAATGAAATGACTAAAATATCTTTGCCATACAGAAGTGTATATGAGTGGTACATAAAACAGGGTGTCAACCTATCATTTTTTTTTTCTCAGAAAAATACAAGTTTTGCTATAGCTTACGACAAAAATCAAGGAATGTTTTTTTTAATAAAAACAAAATTTTTAGTCATGACAAAAATAAATTGGACCGAATGATTGTCATGACAAAAAATAGAAGGAAAAAGAATGGGTGAAAAAGGATTTGTTAAATGACCTCCAATCTCACTCCAACTTAAAGAATGGAAGAGTACAGCCACGTATATACACATCAACCAAACATCTTGATAATGAAAGATTTGAATACAATTTCAATACGAAATATGAGGTAATGAAAGTGTCCAACTTGGAGGCATTTGAGGCAATTTGCAATCTCAAATACTTTACAAGTTTTTTAATGGAAGAAAAATGGGGCAAATGGTTGAAGAAGAAATGCGTTAAAGATGTAAACGAGCTCTAGGGATAAATTATCCCTAAAACTCATTACAATAACATATGTTTAATAGAATTTAAATTGATAGTGTAAAATGTTTCTACACATGCATCTCACTAAATCACACTAAATGAAAATATGTCTAAACATTTCGGAAACTAACTTATAAAAATGCATAACGAAGTAATTTGATTGAATGTATATGTAAAAAAATTAAGGAAATGCTAACAAATGCCCGTTTAGAAGCTAAAAGAATTTTATTTTTTTTGAGAGTTGTATATTCAATGTATTCATATTTTAAAAAGAAACTTTTATTACATAAGATTTATAAATCATTTCCTTTTTTGAATCCTTAACAAGTGTCCTAGGACACTTGTTACCCTAACCCAAAAAATTATATCATATGTACATAAAGATTAAGGGTGCATTTGTTTCAGCTTTAAAAAAAATAGATTTTGAGTTAAAAGAATATAAAGATTTTTTTAGAGATTTAAAAAAAAAAATTATCCTTCAAAAAAAAAATCTAAAGCTATTTTTGTTTGTTTACTAATATAATTTGAAAAAGCTATTAATTATAATAGTTTTTCATTTTGAGGCTAATTCACGTTGCGTGACTTAAATCACGTTGAAGGCCAGTGTAAATTAGAGTTAACTCACGTTGGTTTTCTTTGTCACTTTTCACATGAAAATCTTGCTCCTCTGATGTTTATAATGGTTTAAATGAGTGTATGGGACCATTGTATCTCTTGCTGTCCTAACCACAAACGTATGTACTACTGCTAGCATCATGGTATGGGTCATGCTGGATACCTTCTACTTTGCATTAAACCTATCGCACAATCATATCAGCAGCAATATATTAAACATATTAAATAATTAAATGAGCAAGATTTTCATGGGAAAAATGAGAAAGAAAACCAGCTTGAGTTAGCTCATATTGGGGTTCAATGTGAGTTTTTAGTGTCACTTAAGTTATAAGTTAGTAGGTTGTATTTCAGTGTGACTTAATTAAGTTGAGTTTAACACTTGCGTGAGTTAATTCACTACAAGAAACATTACCTTTTGCCAGGGATTTTGACAGGGTTTTAAAACCCCTGGTAAATATACCACGGAAAATGCCAAGGACAACCCCTGGGAAAAAGACGTAGGACCCTATGAAGAAAACCAGGGCCAAACTCGTCGTTTTATGTAGACAATCCCTGGTTTTTTTTTGGCGCCACTTTTGAATTCAAAGTGGGAGACAAGAATGCAGACTGTCAGCCCATTGCAGGCCATAACCCAGGGCTTCTGCGACGGACAGCCCGTCGGACTGACATGAATCTCTGCAAAATGCAGATGAGTTGACCGGTGCCTGCAAAAAGCTGATAAAGCTGACGTGTGAGGGGTTTAGGCCGTGGTTTTTTGCATGAAATCCCTGGCTTTTTCTCTGAGAAATATGACCGTTCTGAGCTACCTATGCCTAACCTATGATTGCAAAATGAGAGGGGGGATTCCGTCGTAGTACCCCTGGCTTTTCTCTCTCCCTATATAAGCATGCATCGGTGCTCTCATATGCAGTTAACACTTAGAAAAAAAAATCAACTCATTATATTATATAAACTACTCTTCTCCAGCAGCACTAAACCTCTTAAATTTGTTAATACTCTTTTAACTTATATTTTCATGTTTCTATTTTTTGTTACTACTCCACTAATATTTTTAATTTCATTTGTATCAGTGTCAAAGTTATACCACCTCTTGTGTAGATCCTTGCTAAGCAGCTTGTTCTCTAGATCTGTTATTTGTTAAGTCTCAACAAGTTATTAGTTTCTCTACTTCAAAATATTGTTGTTGTTATACATGCTGATTGTTGTATATATTTTTTTTGAATTTGTTATTGTTTTTAAATATATGATATTGTTTATTTTTTTATGTATATGATGTTATAATTATTTGCATGGTAGATCTGTTTTTTTTGTTTCCTGCAAATCTATTACGGATTTTAGGTAATAAATTATTTTTATGGTAGTGAAAAATACTGCAATTAGAGAAAAAAAAAATTATTAATTCTGTTATTTTAATTTATGATTTCGAATTTTAAATGCATGTATTTACATATAATATGTATATGTTATTGTTTTTTGGAAATATGTTGTTAAATGAAATTATTTGTAGAAAATATATATGTTTTGATGGTTAGTAATAAATATGTATGATGATTTTGTTTGGAAGATATACATGTTCAATATCTTATTTCTAGGTAGATTTGTTTATTATACGTATATTAATTTATAGTTATAGTAGAATGTAAAAGAAAAAAAATGGTCAAACACTAAGCTTTATAGTAGTGTATGTGTGATATTGCTTTATTTATATGCATTTAATTGTGTTTTAAAAATAATTTTATATTTTTTTAAAATATATTTTATTAATTAAAATGATTTTTGAACCATTTAATTGTATTTGAAAAACAACTTTTAAAAAAAATCGAATTTTTAATTTATTTAAATTTATTTAAATTCATTTTATTAATTAAAACTATTGTAAAATTATTAATTAATTAATAAAAAATTCGGTTTTAAAAAGAATACATTTTTATTTTAAAAAATAATATACATTTTGCCAGGGGTTAAACCCCTCGCAAGTCCTTGGTTTTTTCCCTGACCTGATCTGACCTTCCATCAGTCAGTCAGAAGTGTGAAGCGCGACAGTGTGTCGGAAGAGAGCAGACTGCACAGCAACAAAAAGTGAGGGATTTTGCCAAGGGTTATGACAGGAATAAAGCCACGCCATATACTAGGGGTTGAGCCCCTCGTTTTTCTCCCAGGGGTGTAACCCTTGGCAAAATGTTTGCGACGAGCGCTTTTGCCATTGCTTCCGCCCCTGGGAAGTTCCCTCACAAACGTCCCTTTTCCCAGGGATTCTGACCTTTTGACAAGGGTTTTGCCCCTGGCAAAAGGTAATGTTTCTTGTAGTGATTTACGTGGGAACATTTTCAAAAGTTTGGTTGGGAGTGAACAAAACTTGTTGGGAGAGAACATTTTTCTACTCCATCCGTTTTAAAATGAATGTCGTTTAAGAATTTTACACACATATTAAAAAATGTCTTAATTAAAAGAAAGAGAGATGTTATTTTACCAAATTATCATAATCAACTATTGGTTTGTTTTTCATTAAAGAAAAAATAATACATTGAAAGTAGTGTATATAGTATTAATTGAAAAGAAAAAAATTATTACATTGAAAATTAAAAATGATATTATTTCAAAACAATTTTTTTTTAGTAAAACAACACTCTTTTAAAACGGATGAAGTATTAATATAGGCTAGACATCTACATTGAATGAATGAATATCGTTTATTTTTGTCAAAAAAATGACATTAATTAAATATTTATACACTAAAACTATAGTAATAAGGATGTTCATTTCTGAAATGGAGAGGATCTATGCTCTAAACTCGGAGATTTCGGTATGACCTTCTTCAGTATGAACCTCATTTTTCGTTATGATATTTTGGTGGATGTCCAATTTTTAAAAGAGATGTGTGTTATTCTATTACCTTAGAGGCATGTTATTTGGTAGATCACAAACAAATTATTTGTTTAGATGAGATCATACAATCATTTTATTGAGATCTGAGTAACACACCATAACAATAATATCATCAATATGTTTATCCTTGTTCACTCCAATAGTTACTTTAGTCCTCCCATTATAGAGAAATTTCGCCTCAACATAGTCGAAGACTTAATCCATTAAAATTGGAATCGGTTACAATCACTAAGGTATATCCTTGTTTTTATTCTATAATACCTTAGATTTTTCACTACAATGATTTGACTAAACTAAGTCTCTATGTCTTTCGAAACTCCATCAACAACTTGGCCCTTTTAGGAGTTACAACAATAATAAGGTATAAGTGTTTGGTGTAGTACATAATTTACTCTCACAGAGAGGATGATACAATTTATAGCTTAGTAAAAGTGTATAATCTTTGGGTGGGAAGTATATGAAATGAATATAACTTGTGAATTTATTTCTAACTTAGCATGTTTGTTTCTCTCAAACAGATTTTAATCAGGACCGTTCATAAAATTTTAGAGGTTTTAGGCATAATATGAGAAAAGGACGCCTTGCATAATACATCATAAAATTTGTTAGTCATTGTTATGATTTTTATTTTTTTTTTGTTGAGCAAAGACAAGCTTAAGCCATTTCATTAATAATTAAAGAATACAAATATGTGGTACATCATCAAAGATATAGGGGCTAGGGTGAGATAGGGATGCTCTAGCTATAGAGTGAGCAACCATATTTTCAACTAAAATATAATTTGTTTTGTTATGAAAATTATCATAATTTATTGGATAATAAATATCACCAATATTTTTAATATTAGTGAAGCACATTATTAGGAACAAAGGGCCCAAAAAAATATCCCTAATTTCTACGATGACAATTTTTTGGTACATTATTAAGAACAAAAAAAAAAAACATAGGAAAGACGTATATAGAAATCTTTGTGCTATACATGGGTACAAATAGCAATTCACGCAAAAAGACCAAAAACATTAACATACTTTAGTCCATCCCTTCACCATATCAATGTTTGTGGCCTTTACGTGAAATTTGTTATATATATATATATATATATATATATATATATATCCCAAATAAACAAAATATTTTTATATACACACCCTTCATAATTTTTTAGGCTCCCTATCGGCAAGGGCCCTAGGCCGTCGCACCCCGACCTATGGCCTAGGGCCGGCCCTGATTTCAATATTGCTTAATATTTCAAGTATTGCTCGCCTTGTCTCTTGCGCTTCTAAATATATCAATTGTTCTACTTAGATGAATGTTGAAGAACTACTTATATAGATGAATGTTCTACAACAACACCAACAACAACAAGAGCAACATCAGCAACAGAAACAACCCGAACAGAGGAGGATGACCAATTCTGGTTATTAGGGTTCGTAATAACAATCATACTATTGTTACGTACCGAAAATCAGAACATACTCGTGAATCTAATTTTGGAATACTATGAGCGTAAATATTACAACAAGTTGAAGGATGATTACTACGAGTTTAAAATCTCTGATTCGATATATCGTTGTCCGTTTTGCTATAACAAAGATTACTCCTCGTGTAAGACGATTAAGGATATTGTTAAATATTGTGTTTTGATAACGTATATTCAAAAGCATCTTAATGTTAAAGTCGATGAAACATTTAGCATCATCAATAATGACATAACTGAAATAAACGATGAATCTGTAGTAATATGGAGAAGATTAATGCCCTTGATTTGATTCACGACTGACATCATCAAATGCTCACAGATTCTTGTCTGGAAGGACAATTTTCTGATGACGGTGGAACCTAATTGGTGTGATTGGCATCTCGTTGTTTGCAGTATGAACCTAGAAAACAGCCTAATACAAAGTCTTTTAGTGGTTGCTTTGGCTCCTCTTCAAAAAGAAACAGGGGTGCCTTCCCACTCATTGATGAGTATCCAACATAGTGCTACTATTGCTGTTTCTTTGTCCCCACTTAGCGGTGCATGTTCAACAAAGGACTTGACTGCCATACATGAAGTTCTCGAAAATATTGGCTATAAAGAATATGATGGGGTGGCAAATGGGTTGTCTTTTCAAATGTGGACGGATCAAATGCAGGATTCGTTAGAAAGCGCTAAATCTAGATTGAAAAAGAATAAGTTTGTAAGCGACAAAATTATGAAAATCGGGTTATGAAATCTACCAGAAATTGAGAAAATCCTCTAAAATATTATTGAATGAATAAAAGTTGTCTCTTAAACAACAATTGTTAAGCTTAAAATAGGGAAATAACAAACCCCTAATGGTCCAAAAATCATAAACCGAAAACAAAACAAACAAATAATAAATTAGGCTGAAATAATAAAATACTAAGGAAACCCTTCTACATCAGTCTCCTCCACCTCTGAAGAACTCGACCCCGGTTCTTATTCTAATAAAGAGCTTCTCATTCATGTCGACTCCTCTAATAAACAAGAGACCACCCTCCTGAATCCCATTGAGTGGAATGCAAAGACGGTTTGCTTTCGAAAATACAGCAGTTACCTTTATGCCCTTGAAGGAATGTAGTAGATGCTCTTCCACCGCGAATATCCCACACATACACGATCCCATGCCTCCTAGCACCATAAATAATCTTATTTTCTGCATCTAATTGGATGTTGTTAATGGTACAAAATGAAGCAGATGTTAGTTCGAGGCAAGGTAGACTCTTTACTTTTCTAATCCAAACGTTAATTGTACCATGCGTATATGAACCAAATATCCTTGAGTCATTTGATGCAAAAGCAACATCAGATAGACATTTGGGTATTGAATAATGTATATCGAATTTATGAGACCTCATTGGCTTGCTTGGTTTTCTTTCGAGTGTTTCAGAGGGATGAGGCAAGCAAGCAACACCAAAAACTAGAAAAGCTCCGTTCTTGAAATATTTTCCCCGTCACTAGCCATCTGAATTGATTGCATCTCTGGTACTGTATTAAATATTGGATTTTCATAATTACTTCTTTCAATATTGCCAACATCTATTTTGTTTGTCAAGTCTGAGGATGGAACCAAAGCATCCAACAATGGTGACTTTTTCATGTCCCCTGCATCAACCGAGTCATCCACTACGTGGCGACTTCTTTCAGCATTATTATAATGAAGTTCAAACACCAAAGAAGGAGACACCGATGTTGATTCACATAAGTTAGTATCTGAAAAACTCTGAATCCTTGATAATTCGATTATTTTCAACTACAGATGCATTGTTTATTTGTGTCATTATTGATGATGCTAAATGTTTGATCGACTTAAACATTAAGATACCTTTGAATATACTCCCTCCGTCTTTAAATATATAGAAAAATTGACTTTTTAGATTCATTCATTTAATGATGTATGTGGTTTATAATATGGACCACATACATCGTTAAATAAATAAACCTAAAAAATCAATTTTGCTTATATTAAAAAACGGAGGGAGTACGTTATCAAAATAAAATGTTTAACAATATCTTTAATCGTCTTACGCGAGTTACCTGCCATTCTGGAAGCATGTCTCAAAAGGTTGGTCAAGGAGTAATCTTTGTTGCAACAAAATGGATAACGATATATCGAATCAGAGATTTTAAACTTGTAGTAATCAACATTCAACTTGTTGTAATATCTACGCTCATAGTATTCCAAATCAGATCCACGGATATGTTCTGATTTTCGGTACGTAACAATAGTATGGTTGTTATTACGAACCCCAATAATCGAAAATTGTCCTCCTCCCCTGTTCAGTTGTTTCTGTTGTTGTTGTCGTCAACTATGATTCGCGGTTATGCCGACAAACTCTACCCCCGTCATCTGTTGATCTCTCATGGCTGATCACGTTAGGAAAAGAACAGGAGAAACCTGCTCTGATACCAACTGACGTAGTACGGAAGCTTAGGCTAGCAAGCGCTAAACCTAAATTGAAAAAGAACAAGTTTGCAAGCGACAAACTTTTGAAAATAGGGTTCTGGAATCCACTAGAAATTGAGAAAACTCTCTAAAATATTATTGAATGAATATAAGTTGTCTCTTAGACTACAATTGTTAAGCTTAAATAGGAAAATAACAACCCCTAATAGACCAAAAATAAAAAATTGAAAACAAAACAAACAAATAATAAAATTAGGCTGAAACAATGAAATAGTAAATACTAAGGAAACCCTCCTACATCAGATTTATGCAAAAAGTTGCCAAAACTATGTAAAATCTTCTAATTTAATTTTGGAAATTCTTTCAATCGTTGCAAATGAATTAAGATTGAGAAATGTTAACCGGTGCCCTCAGATAGGAGTTAAAAAAGGAAAAAAAAATCTTGAAAATTGTGTATTCTATTTTTTTTTAAGTTGAAATATTGTTCTTTTCAATACAAATCATATCTTTTCTTTTCCATTTTAGTTTCTTAACCAGTGCCCCTGAAGCACTAGTTAACAAGTTAAGATTTAACTAGCCTTTTTTAAGGGAAGAAATAAATAACTAGTTAAAATGTTAAACTAATGTTAAAATGTTAATCTATGTATACACTTGTCTAGAAATATACATTGAGATGACAAGAATAAATTCCTGATATATATTTCTGTTTTGCAACAATATGTGTTCTCAATGGTTTACCTTTTCTGGTACTGTCCTCTAATCGATCTCAGTCATTGTGATTGTTATCGGACTGTTAAGTTTGAAAGGGCTATTATACCTGCTGCTTTGTTCAGGGGATCACTGGTACGTGGATTTGGATACCGTGTTGGCGGTCGATCCATTCGCCAATTCAAAACCTTTTTTGATTCTATTGTTGTCCACTCTTCACATTTTTTTTTTGTAATCTGATTTCGTGCTCGTACGCGGGCATGCTGGGTTGCGTTCGTGATGAGGGTTCTTTCTATTAAGATTAATTAGGGTAGGGCTAACTAGTTTATATTGTATTGTATTATTCTCATTTGGGTTGTATCTAGATCAGGTTATATGTCCCCAGTCTTTGTATCTCTTTATTTTTATTTATTATATTTTTGTTTTAAAAAAAATAAAAAATAAAAAGTGTTCTCAATGGTGTTTTCATATAAAAAGAGAAAGAAACATTTTCAGATACAAAATTCATGTTTATTACAAGTTGCTATCATATTTTCATCCTATATTTGCGTCCACGCATTTATATGATCTGTCACTTGGTTCCAAACACATCATACATATTCAGTCCTACAGTCAGTTGTTAAACAACAATAGGTTGGTCTTTATCTTTGTCCCCTGAGAGATTAAGTTTAGTCCATTTGGCATGCCTTGTCAAAAGTAAGAGTGTCCCAATTTGACACACCAGCCCACAAATCAGACCAATCCATAAACCCTATATCATAAACCACATTAAAAAGAAACACAATGATTAAACAAAATAATGCAAAATTAAAATCATTCTTCTTGATATCAACACAAGCATCCTTAATTGAATTATTTTTTATGATAAAATAGTATTTACATCCTCTTGTCACTATTATAAGCAAAAATTCTTTTTTTAAGTTCATTGAACAACTAATGTATCTAATCAATAAAAAAAATTCTCTTTTCAGATTCATTGAACAATTTATGTGTGTATATATGCTTACTATTACACTTGTCATTTTATTAAAAACTCTATTTTCATTTTTTTTTTTATTAAAATGACGTTTATTTTAAAAGAGATAAAGTATTACATATAAATGTGACACTTATATGAGAATAATGAGAATTATACCTTATAGTGCAAATTGGTCTTAAATCCAAGGAGATATGAAATTGGTAAACCAATGAGATAAAAAGTGGCAAGGTTGACATAAACAACTAAGTTCTGCCAACCACATCCTCTAACTACCCCTGCATTATTCAAGACATATTTTACCCATAAGATTTTTTTTGTTAATGACAATGTTGCTGAGACAAAGCTTAAGTTAAAAAGAGATGAGGAATTCAAACCTGATAAGACACCTTGGACAGAATCTAGTAGTATGGAAATAGCAAGCAAAGGTGTTATTGAAGCAAACTCCTCTTTGATAATAGGACTATCACTAAACATTTGAATCCATATATCATGACCAAACAAAAGCATCAAAACAAAACAAAATCCAAGGAGGACAGATAGCTTTAGAGTGACTCTCATTGCATGTTTAGCTTTTTCAGGATGGCCTGCCCCCAATTCATTGGAAATCCTTGTGCTATAAAAAAGTTCAAGTTTCAAAATTTTCAATAAATTTACAAGAACATAGATTAAAGTGCATAATGCTTATGTCATGAAGGAAATAATTATGTTAACTTAGACCAACTAACCTTGCAGCTGCACTAAGACCATAAGTGATCATGTAAGCAATGAATTCTGTGTTTTCACTGCAATTATTTTTAAGATTAGCAATAGTGAATCATATGAATCTTCTTCTCTTTATTTAGTAGCAGAAATATAAAGCTATGAGAACCATACCATATTGCAATCAATGAAATTGTTATTTGTGAGTTAGGCATTAATCCAGCTAAGAAAACCAAAACTTCAAAAGCCCAATACTCCAAACTTGCATAATATAAAATAAAAATAGTAAGATTCATAATATAAGCATCTTTCATTAAATAACAAAAGTCTAATAGTGTTCAAACTAGAAGCCAAGTGACCGGGGGATTGGGTAACTCAACTGGTTTGAAAATGTTGCTCAAAGTAAACCGGGCCTAATAATTTTGCAAACTATGTTTTCTAAGATCAATCATCAAAAGGGACATACCATACCATTGCTGCAGAGGGAAGAGCTAGTTTAATGTTTGTAAACAAGTACTGAAATGATTCCTTTGAAAATCCTCTCCATGTATTCTCAAACTTCTTTGCATACAAGACATAAGAACCTACCAATATCATAGATATCCATAGTGAAATAGAAGTTGCAACTGGTCCACCTATGAAACTCAAACCTGTCCATTGAACAAATCCATATGCAATTCCAACATGAATCAGTGTTGGGATAGCTGAAAGGATAACCAGTGGCATTACTACAGATTGTGTTTGTAGAAACCTCAACAAGTTTTGCAAGATGCTATATGCAAATAATCCTGGTATAAGAAACTTCATATAGAGTGCTGCTGTTCTAGCAATGTCTTGAGATTGATGAAGTAAAACTAGAATGTGTTCTGTATAGAACCAAATAATGGATATAAATATTGAAAAAATGAAAGATATAATGCAAGAGCCTTGTAGATAAATTCCCAACATGTGATATTCCTTTGCACCAAATCCTTGTCCACAGAGTGTTTCTAGTGCACCACTTAAACCAACCTAAGACAAAGAAAAGAGTAAGGCAAGGAACTGAGTTTAATCTTGTGACAACATTTATGTCTTGTAACATGTAGAATATTTAATGTTAATCCTTCATTTTTAGATATTCAGATTCCATTGGTTATATCAATTATAAGTTTGATTAAAGTGACATTAACAATAATTTTACAGCTGTCTTCAAGAAAATTTAAAGTTCGTATCTTGAATTTACAAGGTTAAACTCTTACTGCTGAGCTAGCACCTCTTGTGTAGTTGAAGTTTATTTTATGGGAGAAAAAAGTCCCTCCAATTTGAGTGAAATAAATGACTTAAATAAAAATTACACATATTACAATGACCAATTCTTACATAAGCAACATTTTTTTCCAACCACTTCAAAAAAAAATTCCTAAATAAATCCCACAAATAATTCTATATCATTATATTGAAACACAATTTATTTATTTTATTATGATTTTTTAAATAGGACCCACAAGAATGATTTATTATGATTTATTTTATCATTATGATTCGATAGCCACCCTTCTCTATAGACACTCAAATATTATATTCCATAATGAGGTGTCTTTTTAGTTTATGTTTGGTTTCGCTTCTAGAGGGACCAAAATTGATTTTGGAGGTGTAGAATTGATTCTCACATGTTTGATTGCTGACGAGTAGAATTGATTAGGATTTGTAGCTTTTGATTTTAGAAATGATTTTCACAGAAAAATTTACGGTTCACCTCACTTTTACATAAATGTATCCAAACACAAATCACTTTTAATCATAATTACTTTTGACAAAAATAAATTCGACATAAGCAATTCTATCAAAATCAACTTTCTCCACCATACAACCAAACTCACACTTAATATGGTGCTAAATAGGTGAAACATCAACCATTATATAGTAAATACTATAGTACAGTAAATACTACAACTACAAAATGAATAAGTCAAGTCTTTTTTGATCAAAAAAAAAAAGTCAAGCCTTTTATTCCACTAAGTGGAGCCGGGCGGGCATGATAACGCTATACTTTATTTGATCTTTACTATAAGCAAAAAATCATTATTTAAAGTCATTGAATAACTAATGTATGTAGTTTATGATATAGATTAAACACATAAGTTATTCAATGAATTTAAAAAGTAAATTTTTTCGTATAATAAAGATTCGAGGAAGTAATATTCTAACATCATTCAAATCTCTAAACAAATCACTGACCTCTTAAGCCTTTTTAGAGCAAATACTTTCTTTCGTCTTTATTATAAGAAAAAAATTTAATTTTTAAAGTCATTGAATAACTGATATTTATTAGATAAAGAGTTCAAGAATTATTAAAAAAAAAAAAAAAGGAGACATACAAGGGTTCAAGAATTTTATTTTGATAAAGAGTTCAATATTTATTAAAAAAAAAAAAAAGAGACATCACATATCATGTTGAAGTTATTTAATAACATTGTGCATGAACAAAACATAATAATGCAAAAGCTGTAAATTAATTACCATAACTGCTACGCCAGTGACACTAAACCAAGAATTAGCAAGAGTAGCACCAGCTAACTGAAGCTCACCAAGATGACCAACAAGCATGACAGAAACCAATGTAATCAAGTAATAAAATAAGTTTGTAAAAATCATTGGTAATGAAAACATGAGTTGAATTTTGGCTTCCTCTATGTCCAAGATTTTGTTCCACCATTTATTCTCCATTTCTGGTCTTGTGTTTTGTTTTCCATTATCATGAGTTGTTGGCAGTAATAGAGGTGTTTCTGTGCCGTCTAAAATAGTACTTGCTGCCATGTGAATTGTGAAATACTAGTACTTATCTTCTCTTCCTTCATGTGTTCTGTTATGATTTTGTTATATGTATATATACTCGTCAATGTGTGTGCACGCATTTCAAAATAAATTATTTGGTGACATCTGTACCCTATCATTCTTTTTGGGACCAATAAATTTTCATCTGCCCTACTGAATAAGTTGATGGATAAGCTTTCGCAACTTAATTGACAAATTTAGAAGTGTCGTTTTGTAGTACTTTCTCCATCTTGTAGATGGCATATTTAAAAATGTGTAATATTAACCTAGCATATTTTGATTATATTTTTCTACTAATATACAAAGATAAATAATACTTATATAAGATGTCGTTGGATTTATCTCGATGAATTTTTTTAAAATATCAAATTTTTATAATTTTTTCTAATAGATTAGTAAAGTTATTTAAGATCGAAATTATGCATTGGTATGTGTTATAAAGTCAACTGTGTCACTTAACATGGGAGAGTAACCAGTAATATTTATTGAAGAATATGTGATGCACATAAGATGTGATCTATGATCACAAATATGTCAGACTTCTGACATTATTAATAGTAGATAGATGTTACTCCTCTTAGATACTCCATTCGTCCTTTTATAACTGAGTCTTTCGTTTATTTCACACATATTAAGAAAAAAGTGAATAAGTGAAAGAGATAAAAAAATAGTTTTGATTGCGAATTTGCAATAACTAACGGTAGAAGCATTAAAGAAGAAAATATAACAATGGGGCCAAGAAACTTCTGGACAAATATTCAACCGAAGAAAAGGTATAATGTTCAAGAGGAGTGTTATTTAAACAACCATTTTGTATGACAATTTGTGGGACAACCAAAATATAGAAAGAAATGTGAGTCTTGGTACAGAAACCAAAGCAATAGAGAAAGAAAATGAGAATATGATGTGAGTATGAGAGAGAAAGTTGTTACAAAAGTTACACAAAAATGGATGTTCAAATATCATTTTTCAATGTCCAATTCAACAATTTAAATTCTAATTCAAAACACACAAAGGAAGGAATAGCCAATGGGACACCTTGATTTCCGTCGGAGAACAGTTCGACGACGGTGGGGTGTCAGATCTGGTGCTAGCAGATTTTTTTTTCTGTTTCATTTCCCTTGTATTACTATCCCTCTTTTTACCATAATGTCTATCGGATGCATCTATATTTTTCGATTCAGTGTGCTATTGCCCCCTTCTTGAATTGATGAAAATGACTTTGTTCTTGGAGATTAGGAAAAGAGGATTCGGTTCTCATGTACATGAAATCAATCGTTTTTTCTCAATCTTGTAGATGGACAGAAGATGGCGAGGGTCCATGTGATGTTTTATTGGAAGTTTAAATCTAAGCCATTCATTTTAATCTAAAGGGTTGATAATGGATTCTCATATAAAGAAGTCATTCTTATTATATATATATATATATTGTGATATGTCCCGTGAGCATAGCTCAGTTGGTAAGAACAATGCAAAATATTATAATTTAAAATAAGAGTTAAATTAATTTTTTTATATAAGAGTTAAATTAACCACTTGAATCATGTGAGCAATGGTACAGTGGGTGTGTTTTCATGGTGGAATATTTAAATATAATAGAGAAAAAGTAAATTTTACCACAAAAATGTACGTGGTGTGTTGGCTAGAGGAATCCTTGTTTGTCCTAACTCCTACCGATTGTATGTTCAACTTCCTGTTATGCCAATTTTCATGGAGGGGAAATTTGTTTTTTGGTAAACAAGTTTGGAGGTGCCACAAAATTTGATGTTGGTGAAATTTTTATGCAACAATCTAAAATTGTCCCCAAAAATATCTAAGGAGACAATTAATGATTGTCAACAACGAAATAAGAGTGCAATGCTCCAAAATCATCCCCAAAAGTATTTTAGGGGACGTTTATCAGGGGTTGCGAATTTTTTTTTGGCAACACTCGTAAATCATTGCCTTAGAGACTTTTAGGGGACAATTTTACACGTTCCTCAAGAAAGTGTTGCTAGAGACAACAAATGGTATAATGTTTGTTCCAATGTTATTAAATAAATAGTAATATTTTTCGTGATTTAGTAAGTTTTTCAACGTTAATAAATCTCAAATATAGTGTCCGTGATAATAGTGCTATAATACTAATTCTAAAACTAATAATATTTGCATGAGCAAGATTCAATAATTTCAAAAAAAATTATTAAATTTTTTGTTAATTTTAATTTTAATTTAGAGTACATGAAACTCTAAAAACTCATATTTTGGCAGCTTTAAAAATTTATCTAAAATATGTATTTTTTGTTTTGTTTTATTTTGTAAGTTATAATAAGGATAAAAAATTTATTTTATTGATATATTTTTTCAACAAAATGTCTTAATGATACTCATAATCATATAAAAAGTTTTTTTATTTTTTTAAGAAATCATATAAAAAGATCTAGTGTATTAAAATGTGATATAATTTTTCCCACAAAAGAGAAGATGGTAGATTTTGAGGGGGGAAATATACTTACTTCTTAGAAGAAAATTGTGTGAACAATTTGGTTCCATCTCTCATTTTCTATCATCATCTTAAAAGTTAAAAATAGTACAAATCACTAAGAATCTGACATATATATTTTTTTTTTGAAGGAAGAATCTGACATATATGTCACGTATATGAAATGAACGTGGACTACGTGAATTTGAGATTATAAACATGATTAAAATGAGCATATATATCAAACTGAAAAGGATAGAGCAGATCACATTCACAAGGAAGTATGCATGATTGAAATGGTAATTTATTTTCCACTTTAACTTACAAAGGAAATTAATGTGCATTTTTAATCAGATAAATAATAAATAATAATATAAAAGCATGTGAATGCTAAACAACATAAGTTGTCGTCATGAACTTAGCTCAGTTGTTTGGGACAATGCATAAAATAAGTAAGATACGGGGTTCAAATCCCGGCCACTATCAAAAAACAACCAGAGAAGCACAAAGCAGACACAAATTATTGTACACATATATGCTTAAATTAGATTATTGATATAAGAACCAAAAAGGAAAATATATAATTAAAATTAAACAACCAAAGAAAGTTTACAATGGAGTTACATGTCACTGATCTTTCTTTTCTTCAATCTTTTCTTCCTTAGCAGCTTCTTTCACTTCCTTAGGAGCTTCTTTCACTTCCTTAGCTTTTTTCACTTCCTTGACTCCTGCCACCTTTGCCTTCCCAGCCTTTGGCTTCATGAAGCAAAAGCATGAGCAGCAAGGACATTGGAACAAGAACTTCATTTCCAATCCAAAAAATGCTCAGATCCCAATTTTCTGAACAAATAATGCAAATGTACAACTTTTATGTGTCCTCTTCTTATCTTCTTTCTTTTCTAAATAGTTTATGTTATATATTTAATTTAATTCACTTTGCTATTTACTTTTCCATCTAATATTTCTTTTACTAAGCTGGATATTCATTGGATTCCACTTCAATCACTTTCAGGGTAGATGTGCTTGTCTAATAATGCCAACATGAGTGATGATATGGGGTAGTGGGGTCATAGGCTAGCTATGCAATGTTGAAAATGAGACACACCAAATGTATCACATAATTATTGATTATGATCGTCCGATCTGAAATTAATGGTAAAGATGATAAATTGATAATTTAGTAAAGGTGTAATGTGATCGGTTTTAAATCAATGACCGATATTGATTAATGTGTAAGTGTGTTCTTTTCATATGTAGCTTGCGATAGATCCATATCCTACAAACACATAGGAATAGAATTTGATGCATTTACTATGCCTCGGAGTTTGCATCACAATCGCCCGATCTCAAACAAACGGTGGACATAGTTTACATTATATTTTGTTATTATATAAGCCGTCCGATCTAAAATTAACAATCGAGATTGACTACGATGTGAAAATGCTGAAAACATTGTCGTAGGCTATCCAGGTCCATCCCCAAATTGTGCTTCCTTGTGGGTCATATTGGCCATGCTTAATGAGAAAAGAGCACACCTATCATTGTTTTTGGTACACAAAAAGGGTAACTCTATGCATGTGAGGCATTATAACTCTATGCCTAATGGACCTTTTAGATTTGAATATTAGGTTAAATTTCTTAAGGGTTGAAACCAATTTCAAAGTTTAGTATATTTTATACACAATTAAAAAATTGCGTATTTGTTTTTTCAAGTTCTTGTGCCTTTTCTATAAGGTGATTTTGCATATGTAGTGATAGGCTAATGACTAAGTTCAAAGGATTTGATGATCAAACTCTTCCAAAAGGTAATGCAGCATGGAGCATACTGTTGCATTTGGTATACAGCAATATACATGTTATGTTTTGCATTGTATTTTGTCTCATTCTTGCTACCCATGTGTATTGGTTTAAGAGCTCATAAGTCCATTATATACATGTTTTGTATCATCGTGCTTTTACCAGAATTACGAGTGCAAAATCACGATGATTCAATATGATTTTGATAAATCTACGACAAAATAAATACACTAAAATTATTTGAACTTAAAGGTATGCTTACCAAATAGGTTAGGTATGCTTACTAAAACAATAACTACAGTTAAACCAATATCATTTTATCCCCGTGAGTTTAACTCAGTTGGTAGGGATATTGCATATTATATGCAAAGGCCAGGGTTCGAACCCCGAACACCCTACTTCTTCACAATTAAATTGTGTGAGCTCTAACCACTAGACTGCTTGACAAAAAAAAAACCAATATCATTTTCTGATTAACAAAATAACATTAAACATGTTTCATGAATTGTTTAAATATGCACTGTCTCATTGTAATCCTACATCAATTTTATGGGGTCAGAAATACAAAGGACAATCTTCTTGACTGAAATTACTGACAAATTCTGAAAGAATTCAGAATTGATAATAGTTAGCGCCCTTGATCTCCATTCTCTAATATAGGACCACAAGTTGGTTACTGTTTTTTTCTACAATCTGCAGCAATGTGCAATTGTCATGTAGTGGCCGACCTTCTTGACTTTTGCTTTAAGAATTTTTACTTAGACATCATTTAATTATTTGAAAAATATACATTATTTAATTCTTTTCTTTATCTATATTTTCGTGAAAATACTTAAATGTTGTGTCCAAAATCTTACGACCACACAAGAGTTTCTTCAATAACGATGTGGAATAGTCTCGGTGGGGACATAACACATAAATCAGCCAATAATAATACTACTACTAGTCCAGTTTGACTGTATTATTTACGAATTTGGTTTAGTTAAAAAAGTGTTTTTGTACATAATTCAAATATTTAAAAGAAATGTAGAAGGCGAACATTCCATAATTCATTAGCTACTTCAAGGAAATCATATTTGGATAACATAGTATTTTTTTTTCTGATACAATGTTTAAATAACTAAACAACTATGGGTAAGGATCTCTCATTGGACTTTAACTAAATAGTCTAACCCACCATGGTCTATTTAGAAACAGAGTTCAACGCACATATTCACCGAAGTTATCACATAATTATTGCTAATTTCTGAAAAGTCATAAGTGTCAAACTAAAATGTGCAAGACAATATGTGGTTATTTCTGACTGATACAGTATCCTTGGAGTAATCTACAGCTCCTATGATTGGAAGGAGGTCCAGAATATATGCCAATGTGCTGAAATGTAAAACATATCATTCATCTGCTGCGATTAACCACTTTCTTGAAAGGGAAGTAAAGAAATCAAAGCAGAATTAGATGGACCATCAAACCAACTCTATAGAAATCTGGTTATTAACTTGCAACATGAAAACCTAACATGAACAAAATTTTGAAATTTCAGTAGTATCATTTACCATAGGTTAACTTGCAACCTAAACCTGTCATGTGTAACATTGGTGTAGGCATGCAAAAGACTCTACAGATTCATGGCCATTCTCGGCGCACGTAATTATTGTTCAGAGCTCAATCCTCAAATAAATTGTGTCTAAAAACTGTTTAGTTCATTGTACATTCACTTTCACGTAGTTTTTGTTGAACCTCATTTCAAAGTAAGCCTATCATAGTGTTGAACCTCTTTTATGGTCTTACCTTCTGATTCTAATAGTACAAGAGAGGGATTGATCACCCCCCTTAATTTCATTAAGTTAGCAAATCAAGGAGCATATTTCATCATGTTAAAAAAGTAACTTGTGTCACAAAACATAACAGTAAAGGTGTGGACAAGTTTCACAACATAAATGGTACCATCACTCTATCAAAGCCAAAATAAATAACAGTTTAAATCATCCTAATATCTGTTGAATCTAATGAGAATCACTTGACTGTATTTACCAATCCTGATAATGGTTTTTGTTACTTCTGGTTATAGTTAAAGCAAACAAATGTGAATTATTAATGAATTCTTGAAAAATTAAACAGGACTAACATCACATCTCCCCTCTTTGCATCACAACAATATCTTTCAAGTAGTTTGCGACCTGAAATACATATATGCAGTCATTCTGCCAACTGCCACTAGTGTGTTTCCATATAACATGAGATTAATCCGTATGATCATTCAATACTTAACATGTTTTATTTCTCCCCATAAATAAATGTGTTTGATCCTCCACAGTAGGAAAAGAACCAAGGCAACCATACTAATGAAAATTATGACACTACAAAATCATATGCTTCACATAAATAGGTAGTAATTTCCAGTTAAATCTACAGCATAATAACTTACTGCATAGTCAATCTCTGCCCTTCAAAAAAAGGCTACATTACAGCTTGTTTTGGCCCATGTTTTCGTATCATCTATCAACCATACTTATAGAAAGTTGTAATTAACTACAAGGATGTTGTAATTAAACAAAAAGTTAACAGGGTAGGCTTCATACCTGCACTTGCATAGAAGTTCCGTACAGTAACTCAACCGAGATTCTTCGTGCAATCGAAAAGTCCTGATTGAAAATTGTTCTATTTTCACACATAACAGATATGGATATTGCGACATGAATGTGACCAAAGAAATGACATACTGAATTTGTAAAGTGCCATTTTTTTGGACTTGTAATCCTCATTAGGGAAGACAGGACAACTTGAACAAAGGAGACTAAATTTGTTATTAGAAGATGAATTCTAGAAGGAATGAGGGTAAGCAAGTCTGGTAAAATTTAAAATCAGTATAAGAAATCTGAATAGCACACTCACTAGTAACAAGGCTTAGACCCTTATTATAACGCTGCCATAAAAAAAGTCACCAAAGTGAGAAATAAAAAGCAAATAGAAGAACATTGACACTTAAGGTAATCCTAAATCAAACACATCAAATAAAACTTTGAGCAGATGTAACTGGAAGCAACACTAAGATGCAGATACACACACAAACACTATACAAAATCTTAGGTTACTTGATAGTAAAAACACAATCAAATCAAGAGGCTCTTATAGATAAATTTTCTTTCTTTACTTGTGTTTTCTTTGAATGACAACAAGAGGCTCTAACATAATACATGCAATTATGTACAAACAGAAGGAAATCATATGACAACAAGAGGCTCTTAATAATCATCAATTAAGCGAGGTTTCCAAGAACCATAACTTACCTTGTTGGTCACATATTCCACATGTCGTAACCACGATGAAATGAGACCATAACATAGAAGAAAATAAAACTCTGCAATTGATAGAAACAAGACATGCATCTTATGTTGCAAGCACCATTGCAGCACCGCAAAAGGCACCATTCCAACAGCGGGAAAATTTACCAGTAATCTAATTTTCAAAAGTCTAAATGTGTGCTAAGAAGATATTATAAGTAACTCAGATTTTAGAAAATCAAATGACAAACCATCTAATACAATATATGATTGTGAACTATTTAAAATGTAATGCACAATGAGAAATCCAAAAACTCTAACTAACATAAAATTGAAATTAAGAACTTTTCACCCTTCCATCAAACATTAATCAACAATGATCCAACAAGTCACTGATTATCAGACTAGACAAAAGAAATAAAATAAACAAAAATAAACCATATATTTGTTGCAGTTTAATCTCATGTTCAAGTGACATATCATAGCATCTACATCCTAACATTAAGAACAAGGTGATATCAGACTTTCAATGTAGACTTCTGGGTCCATCCAACCACCAATGTTTTGAATCTCAGGAATCTCCAAAGTACCATCATTGGAATCGTAAACAAACAACTTCAATCCGAAAGGTCAGGAAGGGGCAAACAGGCTGATTTTTGACTTTCCAACTCCTTAAAGTCCATCAGCAATTGTTCATCCTCAGAAATATATAAAGCCTTTGTATAGCGACACAAACCCCGATCTTCCATGTAAGGAACACGGTACAATCTAGTCCAAGACTTTTTGTTTCCATATTCCTTCATAATCCAAACATCAAAAAACATATCACTACTTGCAAAGATGCACAAGCAATCCCTCAAAACCCCCAAATCCCCCAAATTTGTCAAAGGATCATTCTCAATATCAGGCAGCGAAAGCGTTTGATACGATTCCTTCTCCAAATCAAGAGAAACAATGACGCACAAAGAACTCACTTCGTCTAACGACAACCAATTAACAGTGCCACCGACAAATATTCCATACCCACAAAACGGGCCAGAATATGGGAAGTCTGGTATCCTTCTCCAAGTATCCGTACCCAAAGTATGAACACTTACTTCCTCTCTGTCCTCCACAAGAGAGATTGCAACAATCTTATACTTATCAATGCAATGATCATAACCGAAGCTATACGCGGAGAAAGGTTTGTTATCCAAGGGAGGTAATATTTTGAATGTTCTAATGGAAGGATTCCACAAAACAGGTGGACCCACACCAGGACCGTTATACATTGTGAAACAAAGGATGCCATCGCAAGAGCGCGCGTGCAAAGGAGAATCATATTCAATTTTGAGACAATCAGGGTAACTGAGTTGTGTCTGGTTTACAGTAAACGTTGGAAAATCAGAGGGCATTGGGGAATCAAAGAGAACTAACTCGTCTAAGTCGTTATTAGAGCTTAACATGAGATGGTGGCGCGTGTTTGACATGCGAAGATGTTTCTTAGCGAATTTAGGATCAGAAATTAACGAATTGATAGACTTACAGAGACATCGAAGTTGAATGAGGAGTTTTACCGGAAGTCTGCATAGAATTTCAGCGACGAGATCAAACGGAAGAGTGGGTAGTGGCAGAGCGGATGTTGTTTCCTCCACAAGTGACTGAGAAGAATCGACGACGTAGCTTCCGTCGTCCCCATAGCAGTCTGGCGCCATTCTCCCGAAGGTTTATTTTCGTTAATGAAGGGAGGAGGGGGAAATATAGATTTCAAGAGAGAGGAAGAAGAAAAGGCTCACACCTAGGGTGTAAATGGTTTGGATAAAATCTATGAAACTAACAATCCAAACCGAAAAAGTATCTGATCTTTTTGGTTTGGTTCAACCGAACCAACTTAAACCGATTTAGTTTGGTTCGGTTCTTGATTTTTAAATTTGAAATTCAAAGAACTGAATCGATGCTAACTTCACTCTCCATTTTAGTAATATTATCCCTCCTCACACACATCTATGATTAAGCTCAAAATTAAAGGACAACATATAATATTCCATAATTCATTTGCTTTCTCCCATCATCATCTCATCACTTACACTTTATTTTGTTTCTACTAAAAAATAACACTAGCCGCTGGTCACACCTAACCCATCATTCTTCACCGTTGCTGGGATCGTCCATCTTTTGTTAGTTTTTTCATGTTAGTTATACAAACTAGTTTGAAAAGCAAAGAAAATGGAAAACAAAGTTTTATAAAATATTTGAGTATGTTGTATGTATAAAATACAAATTTGTGAAAATATGAATATTTTTAATTGTATTTTCAAACAAACTGATCAACCGAACCGATCCAAACCAATCCAAACCAAACCAAACAGACTAGTTTGGTTCGGTTTCTTTTTTGAAAAATAGTAAAAATCGAACCAAACCGAACCGATGAAGATTTCATCCGTTCGGACATTTTTTTGACCAAAAATCGATCCAAACCCGACCGTTACACCCCTAGTCACACTGAAACTATGACAAAGGTTTTGAAACAAACTAACGAGTACTCCCTCCTTCATTTTTTTCGTTTTTGGAATATTAACACCAAATTAGGGAAATCGAATCTTTAACTGTCATCTCTTCCGGTTTACTTTCTTTCCTTCTTCAAGGCCCCCACAGGTATAATTTCTTCCATCGAATCTTTATTTAAATTTTTTTTTGGAGGGGAGGTGAGGATGTTAGGAAAATCGCTTGGGTTGATTGGGATACAGTGTGGTTATCGAAAGAGGAGGGAGGGTTAGGCGTCAGGAAGTTGAGGGAGTTTAATGTAGCGTTGTTACGAAAGTGGTGTTGGCATATGTTGGTGGATAAGGAGGGGTTATGGTATCGAGTCCTAAAGGTGAGATACGGTGAAGAGGGTGGGTGGTTGTTGGAAGGGAGGGGGAACACCTCGGCATGGTGGAGGATGATGTGTGGTGTTCGTAGTGGAGTGGGGTTGGGGGTGGGGAGTTGGTTTGAGGATAATGTGCGTAAGGTGGTTGGTGGAGGTGTTGACACTTATTTTTGGTTTGATAATTGGGTGGGGGGGAGTATCGTTACGCGTGCAATTCCCTCACCTTTTTGATCTTGCCGAAAATAAAGGGGTGACGGTTAGGGACATGGCTACGAGAGGGTGGGGGGTTGGTGGTAGAGCTTGGGAGTGGAGGAGGCGTCTTTTGGCATGGAAAGAGGACTCCGTCATGGAGTGTTTGTCCTTGCTGGCTAATGTGTTTTTGCAGGTTTCTATTTCTGACAGGTGGCGGTGGACTTTTTATCCTATTAATGGTTATTCCGTTAAGGGGACTTATCAGTATCTTACGAGGCCTGATACGGTACATGATATTGGCCTTTTTGATGCAGCCTGGCTGAAACATGTTCCGCTAAAAATTTATGTGTTCGTTTGGAGACTTCTTCGTAGCAGACTTCCCACAAAAGACAATCTTATCCGTCGACGAGTCCTTCACCATGAAGACAACCTTTGTACAGGCGGTTATGGCTACCCCGAGACCACGACTCACCTTTTTTTTCATTGCAATTTTTTTGGCAGTTTGTGGCATCTTTTGTATCAGTGGATTGGTATCAATTTCACTCCTTCAGAATCTGTTTGTGATCATCTTCATCAGTTTGGCAATATGGCGGGGTTACCGCGGTTTACTCATTCTTTCCTCCAAGTGATCTGGCACGCCGGCTGTTGGGTTGTTTGGAAGGAACGAAACCATAGAGTTTTTACTCATACGACACGGGACGTGGTGAATTTATTGGATAATGTTAAGCTATTGTCTTTTTCTTGGCTCAAAGCTAAAATGCTCACTACCGCCTTTAGTTACACTGATTGGTGGCGGCACCCTTTATTATGTATGGGTGTTAGGGACTAGCTTTCTTCATTTTTTTTTTGTGTTGTGTTTTGTTTAGACAACAGACAGGAACCTTGTATATTTGTGGGTCATTCTCTTTTTGATAAGTGTCAGAAAACAGTTAAATAAGACATACATTTTTGGCACTTTGATTACTTGATTTGCAAGTTATCTAGTTAAAAAGCTCACAAATATTGAAGAATCATTCAATTATGCTTTTTACATCTAATGCCAACTGTTTGTGTAGGAAAATGCATGTCTGGATACTTAAAAAGCAAGAAAACATGAAGAAATGAAAAGGTCAATTCGCCAGGCGAGACCAAGGCGAGTTCATGGCGAGCTGAGGCAGAAAATCCAATTCTCATTCGCCCCCAACTCGCCATGGCGAGTGAAAGGCGAGCAAGGAGGTCCAAGAGCTCGCCATGGCGAGCCAAACTACTCGCGAGGCGAGCTAAGGCGGCCTAAGCCTCTTGAAGCTGATGTGGCAGAAACCTATAGGGGAAGAAAGCTCAACTCGCCATGGCGAGAGCACCTACTCGCGAGGCGAGTTGAGTCAGAACATAACTATATAAAGGCCATTCACTCAGATCAGCAGATATCTCTCATATTTTTATCATATCATATCATAGACCACTTGAGGGAGAGAAAAAGCAGGGGAAAACCAGAGAGAACTTAAGGAGCAAGGAGCACAAGGATTGAAGGAATCTCCAAGATCATTGAGACATCATGGCTTGCTCATTTCATCTCTTCTTTTCTCCTTGTAAGGTTACCATGACAATGTGTAGCTAAACTCTTTTTGTTGAGATTGAATGTAATCAACTCTATTAATATGTATTCCCATTGATTATGATGTTGTTTGTTCTTAGTTATCTTTTGATGTTGAGGTTATTCTTGTTTTCCATTTTGATCTTATGGATTTGAATTGTTATTGAAAAATACCTTTTGAATCTAGGTTAGAATAATTCTCTATCAAATCTCTTGTTCTAGACATGGAATTAGGTTTTGGTAATCACTTCGAATATTGGAACTTAAAGCTTTTGTATCATTGAATGGTTTGGGAAATCAACTATACAACGATACAATCGACTAGTGAATCGTTTAGTAGTTTGGGAAATCAACGATTGAACGACTCAATAGAATTCACGACATCATTTGGACACGAATGATGTTGTCGAGCAATATGTGATAATATCAATTGATAATTAGGATCGGCAACACTAATCCGAGAATATGTATGAATAGGTTGATGAAATTTAATCCCAACATAATCTTTTCCCTGTTAACTCTCATTCTATTCACATTTCCGTAGTTTTATAGCTTATGAACCAAAACAACTTTGCAACCCTAGCTCAGAACGATATGAATTGTTGAACGGCCTAGAATATCGCACCAGTCCCTGTGGAGATGATACAAATACTTACAATTGTTTGATGCAAAAATACTACATCACTTTTGCACACCTTGTGCGAGATGAATCACTCTTGGTAATTTAATTTCATTTTGATTTCTTAAAAAAAAAAACACCAAATTAGGGAATTGTATTTTTGCCTTTTTACTTTCTATTTACACTCCCCTTCTTTGAAAGATAAGTTGTACATTCTAAGTGATAAAATTAATAACAAATATTTAAATTTAATCATCATTGACATTTATATTAAAAATAAATGATTTTTTTTTTCTTAAATGGTGTTTTAAAATTAGTAGATAACATTATAAAACAAATGAATTCTCATAAGCCAGCCACTTTATTCTTCAGTGAGACATTAGTCCACTCTAATAAAGCAAATGAATTCCGTTATATGCTTGGTTTTGACAATTGCTTTGTTGTGAGTAGTATTGGCCGGAGTGGTGGATTGGCACTATTTTGGCAAAATTCTTTTAATTGTATAGTGTTGAACTATTCTAATAATCATATAAATGTGGAGGTCAATGATTCTAGTCGTGGACATTGGCAACTTACAGGTTTTTATGGTTTTCCAGAAAGTGGGCGAAGACGTGACTCTTGGAATTTTTTGCGAAGTCTATCTAATGACATTTCTTTACCTTGGTGTATATTAGGTGACTTCAATGATATTCTGGATGTCGAAGAAAAGAGAGGTGGTTCTGTACGGGCTCGTTGGTTAATCAATGGGTTCCGACATGCTGCATCTGATGCAAGTTTGGTTGATGTTTTTATGGAAGGTTATCCCTTCACATGGTTTAAAAGTTTAGGTACTCCAATGGGCAGTTGAGGAACGGTTGGATCGTGCACTTACTAATGCATCCTGGTTTCAGTTATTTCCTAATGCGAAGGTGGAAAATTTAGTAGCCCCGACTTCTGATCACTATCAAGTGAGTCATGCAAATACATTGTACCACATATTTTTTTATAAATTAAGCATTTCATGTGTTACTAAACTTAATCAAGCAAGAATAAAATCTTGAATTCACTTCAGGTGAATGTGTCTCTTAAAAATAAGTTGTAGACATTTACCATTCACTTCCAGTGAATATATCAAACTCCATACATATGTATTTTATCATTCTAATTCTCTTTTTGGACAAAAAAAATTGTATATATTTAATTAACTTTACATCTTCAAATGTGAGGACTACAAGTCCAAAAAGTTTTACTTTACGAAACGAGTTTGATTTTACTAGAACTATCTCTTTCATTTGCAGATATTTTCTATTATTTATAATCTTTAACATACTTTAATCCATGATTCACATTACCCCTTATCACATATAGTGCTATGTTATATATATAAACATCGTCAAAATTGACTTTCATATTGGTTCCACCTCTGTCCATTCATGACATAATTTATCGTGATCTCTTTATTTTTCATAATTTTCAGGTAAATGATCGGTTTTTTTGGAACTAAAAACCAATTATGTCACACGACTCTTTTAGAGTTTCTATATCCTCTTTTGACTCATCTTTCTTTTTAGCTCATTTTATTGTTCGAGAATTTTTATATTTTGAATCGATTGGTGTACTACGCTTCATGCACGATTGAGACTCATTCAAAATATTATATTATCCGATATAGACTTCCATTTTCTTTGGTGTATTAATTAGCAGATGATATTTGGTTATTTTACTTTGTAAATGAGTTACATCTTGAACTTCAAGTTCATACAAGGATGAGGATGAGATGGTAATATTTCATTTCATATTATTCAATTGAACTTCAGGTTCATATTTTCAGCCGTTTATTCTCTCCCCTAAATATTGGAAAAACTAATTCATTAATTGATAGTCATTGGGCCATAAAATCTCCTTTATAGAAAAATCTCCTTCTGGCAGTGGGTTGAAGATAATCATTGTGGTCATTTAGTTGATACATCAATTTAAATGATAAGATCTATAAAATATAAATGATCCATATCATCAATATATTGATTCACAAATATCACCTTATATATATTCTAAATATTTGAGAGACTTGTTCCCTCAAATTTTCAACATACTTTGGTATGTCTTATAATATAGAGATATTTAACATATTTTTTTTCTTTTCAATATTTAGATGGATATCTTAAAACTCAATATATTTCAATGGGATTTAGAGGAATATAACAATCTCAATCTTTAACTTTATTCCTCCATTTTTTATGTGATTTAGAGAAATATTATTTTAGTTAAAAAAGTGTTTTTGTGCAAAATTTAATTTTTTTAAAAGAAATATAGATGTCGAACATTCTAGGGTTAAATATGTTTTTGATACCTATAAAATTAGGAACTTCTAAGTTTAGTCATTACTTAATTTTAATAGGTTTTTTAGTCCTTACAAAAAAGTTTGTTTAATTATCCTTAAATTCTTAAATTTTTGAACGATTTTTTTAAGACAAGTTTAGAACACTATAAAAGGTTCATTTACCAAAATTTAGATTTTTTTAACATGAAACGAATTAATATGAATTTTTTAAAACGGAAAAAGTTAAAGATAAAATTAACAAAATCTGGACGTAAAAATTAGTAATGTTCTTAACACGTCTGCAAAAAATTGTTTAAAAATTCAAGAGTTTAAACATAAATTAAACAAATTTGAATTTAGGAGGGACTAATACTGAGTGCAGAAAAAAAGTTAAGGACTAAAAAAACTATTAAAATTAAGTAAGGAGGGACTAATACTGAGTGCAGAAAAAAAAATTGAGGACTAAAAAAACTATTAAAATTAAATAAAGACTAAACTTAAAAGATCCCAATTTTATAGAGATCAAAAACATATTTAACCCAACGTCCTATAATTCATTGAGCCAAACTTGTAGTGCCTCTGGTTGTGAAAGAAACTAGAGTGTGTTTGAGCACATTCATTAAAAAAAACATTCCATAATTCATTAGCTACAAAAAAAGAAATTAATTCATTAGCTACATCAAGGAAATCATAGTTGGATACGTCTTGACTTCAAAAGTATACACCGTCAATATTGAAACAAAAATTTAAACAACTTTAAATAGCATGGTTGTTTTTTTAACATCGTATACTTAATCGTTTGATGAGATCACATTTAAATAACTAAACGATCCATTTAAAAATAGAGTTCAACACACATATTTATCATTTTTCTCACAGAATATTCACCAACTAATTAGTATTTAACATAATTGACCATAATTTATATTAAAATTGATTTTTTTTTATGTGAAAATAAAATTTATGTCATTTCATTAATCAAAATGTGTTCAATACAATTTGATGGATTAACCAAGATATAAAAACTAGTTGATCATGCGAAGGTTAGGTAACTCTTAAGCACACAATCTAAACTTTGGAGTTTTCTTATAATTGACTAAACACGGTTTTACATTCATGTATTATATTCCCAAATTTTGTCGCCAAAATGTAGCTAGTCACTTATCTACTAGAGAACTCTACCTCAAAGTGTGAAATTTGATAGGACAAACACGTTCAACAATCTTGAATAACTGCCTCAAAGTCCCCTATTGAAGGTGATAAAAATAAAAGAAATGATATTTGTACAACCCATTTTGTGATAATTTTTTGACAACTTTCTCTCTCGTACTCATATGATACTATTATCCTTTCTCTTCCTTTTTCTCTCTCCATTGTTTTCAACCAATAAAAATAGAGAAAAACAAGGTTGTCATCAAAGTTGTCATTAGATAGATGTACAAATATCATTGCTCTAAAAATAATGTCTTTTCAACACTCAGTAAATTATAAATACCTTTCTTATTAGTTTATTGAGTAATTGGCTTTGTATATTGATATATTAGAAAATTACACGGGAATGAATTAAACTTACACCATAGTCATAGATACCTTTTTTCCTTTCAACAAAGCAATGTTGTTTTAGTGAAGCAGCTGCTCTTGTTTCTCATGTGTTTAATCACAGTCCTGTATGTATAAATAGTATTGACATTTATGAAATATAAAACTTTACCGATAACACAACCTCTATAGTATATTTTAACATTGAAAATCGAAATCCAAAACTTGAAACCAAATTATGGTTATTATTTAAAATACATATTTATGAAATATGTATAATATTTAAAAATACTATCAAGTTATCACATAATCATAGCTAATTTCTAAAAAGTCATAAGAGTCAAACTAAAATGTGTAAGACAATATGTATGGTTATTTCAGTAGTATCATTTACCAGGAAATGGATAGTCTCAATTGAGAGAGAAAAATCGAGGAAATGATGTGGAGATCTTAACCATTGATTTTCACAAAATCAATGGTCAAGATTAAGGGTAGATCTTAACCATTGATAATGTGGAGATCAATGGTCAACATCTCCACATTACTTCTTCAAAAAAAAAATTCCCCAAATGAGAAAATCTACTCTCCATTTACCATAGGTTAACTTGCAACCTAAACCTGTCATGTGTGTAACATTGATTTAGGAATGCAAAAGACTCTACAGATTCATGGCCATTCTCAGCGCGCATAATTATTATTGTTCAGAGGTCAATCATCAAGTAAATTGTGTCTAAAAAATGCTTAATTCATTGTACATCCTTTTACATGTAGTTTCTGTCAAAGTAAGCTTATCATAGTGTTGAACCTCTTTTATGGTCTTACCTTCTGATTCTAATAGGATAAGAGAGGGATTGATCGAGTAAAGCAACCTTCTATCAGAATAGGAAACCAAATAAAGGGACAGAATTGTGACTTGGGTTCTTCAAATTTTTCAAACCATTTTTCAGCTTTTTGATTCTATGCTTCTGTTAGAACAATACTTATCAGGAAAGGGAGCTTGGTTTACTTTGGAAAACCATCAGAAGAAATGAAGCAGTTCCTATAGTAGACATTTGCTAATGGAAACATAACTGATGTATGATGTATCCTTATACAATCAGATTTGGAGGATAAAGTGCAAACGGGAAATGCAGAAGTTGAAACATAAAATGGAAACCGTTAAATGACTTATTATTTAGTTTAATAAGTATACATGATACAAAAGGTATACATGACTTATTATTAAACAGAACTAACATCACATCTCCCCTCTTTGCATCACAACAATATCTTTCAAGTAATTTGCAACAATATACCCTACCAGAGTTGAATCTTTTGATAACAGCAATTGAACCCGACCATCAACACGGTAACATGCTTGTATACATATATATATATATATATATATATAGTTCACTATTCAACAACAAATAAAAGGTCATTTCTAGCCTATCTGTCTGGATCCAATCACAAAGGATCGAAACAAATTTAAGACCATTCCAAAATTCCCCAGAGCGACAGAAGCAATCTGTATGCATCGACACCAGCAAATCTCAACAGACCTAGAATAGAATCAATTAACCAATGCCGTAAAAGCAAACCGCCAATCAAATCCAACACAACCCTACCAACTATTGACAGAACTAGAAACACCATTTATGCTTTAAAATATTGAAGTTTCCACAAGGAATGTGACCAAAGAAATGATATACTGAATATGTAAAGTGCCATATTTTGGACTTGTAATCCTCATCATGGAAGACATGACAACTTGAACAAAGGAGACTTAATTTGTTATTGGAAGATGAATTCTAGTACATTAAAAATGAGTATATGAAATCTGAATAGCACAAACTCACTAGTAAATTGCTTTACTATTATCATAAAACTGTAACTGAATGACTTACAAGAGCTCTAATTATCATATATATGCAGCTGAAACAAACTAACTACGTTGAACCATTTTCAAATTATGACTCAACTATGTTTTGTTAAAGTCGTTGACGACTTGACGTATGACTAGATCTTTGAAGTAGCCTGGCTTGCTCTATGTAATCTAATTTATATTTGTAACCTCAATATCTCAGTATCTCACTCAATCAATTACCAAAATGTTGGAACATGCATGTTGAATGCTTCTAAGCTCCATAATGATGCAAGGTTAACATGAACTAACAACAAAGCTTAGACCCTTATTATAATGCTGCCATAAAAAAGTCACAAAACAATAACATGTAATTTGAAGAACATTGACACTTATTGTAATCCTAAATCAAACACATCAAATAAAACTTTGAGCAGATCTAATTTGAAGCAACACTAAGTTAACCTAAGACATCTGGGTCAACCATTGACCCTTATTATTGCTGATACACAAACAATATACAGAATCTTAGGTTACTTGATAGTAAAAGCACAATCAAATCAAGAGGCTCTTATAGATAAATTTTCTTTATTTGCTTGTGTATTCTTTGAATGATAACAAGAGGCTCTTAATAATCATTAATTAAGAGAGGTTTCCGAGATCCATAATTTACCTTGTTATCACATATTCTTCATGCCGTAACCACAATCAAATGAGACCATAACATAGAAGAAGGAAAATAAAACTCTGCAATTTAGAGAAACGTGACATGCATCTTACATTGCAAACACCGCAAAAGGCACGTTTCCATCAATGGGAAATTTACCAGAAATCCAATTTACAAAAGTCAACATATGAGCTAAAGCAGACATTATAACTAACTCAAATTTTAGAAAATCAAATGACAAACCATCTAATGCAATATATAATTGTGAACTATTTAAAATGTAATGCACGACGAGAAATCCAAAAACTCTAACTAACATAAAATTGAAATTAACAACTTTTCACCCTTCCATCAATCATTAACCAACAATGATCCAACAAGTCACTACTCACTAGTTATTAGACTAGACAAAACAAATAACATAAACAAAAATTATCCATATATATCCTGACATTAAGAACAAGGTGATATCAGACTTTCAATGTAGACTTCTGGGTGGATCCAACCACCAATGTTTTGAATCGTAGGAATCTCCAAAGTACCATCTTTGGAATCGTAAACAACCAACTTCGATTGGTAACATTCCAACTTTCCAAAGTCCATCAACAATATTTCATCCTCAGAAATATATAAAACCCTTGTATAGTTACACAACAAACCCCGATTGTCCATGTGAGGAACACGGTACAATCTAGTCCAAGACTTTTTATTTCCATATTGCTTCATAACCCAAACATCCAAAAACATATCATTTCTTACAAAGATGCACAAGCAATCCCTCAAAACCCACAAAGTTCTTATCAAACGATCCTTCTCAAAATCTGGCAGCGAAAGCGTTTGATACAACTCCTTCTCCAAATCAAGAGAAACAATGACACAGGAAGAACTCACATTGTCGAACGACATCCAATTAACAGTGCCACTCAAAAATATTCCAAATCGATCAAACGGGCCATTATATGGGAAGTCTGGTATCCTTCTCCAAGTATCTGTACCCAAAGTATGAACACTTACTTCCTCTCTATCCTCCACAAGAGAAACTGCAACAATCTTATACTTATCACTGCAATGATCATACCCGAAGTTATACGCGGAGAAAGGTTTGTTATCCAAGGGAGGTAATATTTTGAATGTTCTAATGGAAGGATTCCACAAAACAGGTGGACCCACACCAGGACCGCTATACATTGTGAAACAAAGGATGCCATCGCAAGAGCACACGTAAAAAGGAGAATCATATTCAATTTTGAGACAATCAGGGTAACTGAGTTGTGTTTGGTTGATAGTAAACGTTGGAAAATCAGAGGGCATCGGGGAATCAAAGAGAACTAACTCGTCTAACTCGTTGGTAGAGCTTAGCATGAGACGGTGGTGCGTGTTTGACATGCGAAGATGTTTTTAAGCGAATTTGGATCAGAAACTAACGAATTGAATGACTTGCATAGGCATCGAAGTTGAATGAGGAGTTTTACCGGGAGTCTGCATAGAATTTCAGCGATGAGATCGAATGGAAGAGTAGGTAGTGGATGAGCGGTTGTAGTTAGGGTTCCGGTGGAGGTAAGAGTGAGTTGATGCGTCTTGTTTCCTCCATGAGTGATTGAGAAGAAACGACATCACTTCGATCGAAGTTATCGCGGTCTGGCGCCATTGCGGCTCTGTTGAACCTTTTTCGCAACAGGGTTTTGAAACTAACTTAACAAGGCACTCTCTCTCTCTCTCTCTCTCTCGGTATCTCCTTTCGGATGAGTGTGTATTTATTGTAGCAAGCAACCTACTTGGGTTCGTGCTCTGAACGTATTTATAACGTTTATTCTATTGAGAAATTAAAAAAAATTTATGATTTTTAAATAAAAATAAATTAATGATGAAAATTGATTTTAATAATAAAAATATATGTTTAGTTTTTTTTTTTTTTGACAAAAAAATATATATGTTTAGTTTTTTGTTTTGTCTAACAAATTAGATGAATATATTTATATTACTTTTTGATTATCATAATTATACCCTTAAATAATTTTTTTAATAATAAAGATTGTTGTTGGTTTCAGTAAAAATAAATTGATTATATTTTTGGGTAATGTTGACACATGTTAAGAAATCCAAAAAATGAAATATTCCCTTAAACTTTGTGCATTCAATTCATCAAAACATTAAAGATTAAATTTAATGTACGCATCTTAATATATTATTTCTATATTTTGCTTCTAAACTTGTGCCTTAAGGGCAAATTTTTGTTATATTGTTGATGTTATTCAAATAGATAATCACGGTTAGTTTGGTTTGTTATAACTTGAAAAACAATAAATATTTGTATTTTTAGTTTTAATTAAAATCAAAATTTCATTAAAAAAAATTTATAATTTTGAAAACTTAGTGCAATAAAAAGAGCGAAAAGACGGACATGTGAGTGCCCATCTTCTCGCTAGTGTTTATAATAGAACACCAAATTAACATAAAAAAAAAAAAATCAAACTCAATAACAAAAAAATAACCATATCTGAGCAAGCAAATTAGAAGAAATACAAGTAGAGAAGGTTCTAGTTCCTTTTTAATTGACTACTCCTTCGATTCCTTTTTAAGTATCATTTTAGAAATTTACACCAAAATAGCAAAGTGTATTTTGCATATTTACTTCCTATTATATCCTCTTTCCAATTAATATGTTATCTTTTTATCGTAACAAACATTTATTTACTATCTTTTTCTCCAACAAATTCATTTTTTTTTCACACACACTCTCTCTAATAATAAACTATTGTCAATTTTCTAAATATTGTTCTTCTATCTTGTCAAACGAGTCTTCAACTATTTGTCTCTCTTCACCTCCAATCAGCCGTTCCAATGAGCCTTCCACTCTTTCTTCCTTTTGAACATATATGAAGTCTTTTATTTTATTTTTCTCTCAGATATGTTCTTTTACTTTGCACTTGAAATTTTTAACGATTAATACTCATTTTGTTTATAAAATTTTAACTATTCATGAAACCATTATTATAGGTAACAAAATTTTGTTTAAATTTATCCTTAAAAAAAAATTAGTTAAATTTTAAGATAACAAGAGAAACAACCTTTGTTTTAAAAAGAACAAACTTTGTTAAAAAAAAAAACAAACTTTAGTTTTTCAAATATATAGTATTAAGGGTTAATTAAGTTTTTAGTCCCTATTAATATTCAATTTTATTTTTAGTCCCTATAAAATAAAATCATACTTTTTAATCCCTATAAAATTTTCTAACAGCATTTTTAGTCCTTATAAAAATTTTCCATCAACATTTTTAGTCCCTATCAAAAATTTTCATCAACATTTTTTGTCACTAAAATACTTAAGGAAAATATCAAGTGCCAACCAATTTATATGAGTACATTGTTAAAAATGCCAACCAATTAACATTGCGACTCACAAATATTCCCAACCCACAAAACGAGCCAAAATATGGGAAGTTTGGCATCCTTCACCATGTATTCGTATCCAAAGTATGAACGCAAACTTCAGCTTTGTCCTCAACAAGAGAAACTGCAACAATCTTATACTTATCAATGCAATGATCATACACGGAGCTATACGCTAAGAAAGGTTTATCATCCAAAGGAGGTAATATATATCTTGAATGTTCTAATCAAAGGATATGAGCACGCGAACAAAGGAGAATTGTATTCAATTTTGAGACAATTAGGGTAACTGAGCTGTGTTTGCGTGATAGTAAACGTTGAAATATCACAAGGCCTTCGGGAATCATAGAGAACTAACTCCCCTAAGTCGTTGGTAGAGCTTACCATAAGATGGTGGCTCATAGTTGACATGCGAAAGTGTTTCTTTGCGAATACGGGATCACACATTAACGAATTGAAGGACTTGCAAAGACATTGAAGTTGAAGGAGGAGTTTCACAGGGATTCTACAAAGGATTTCAGCAAGGAGATCAAATGGAAGAGTTGTTAGTGGCGGAGCGGATGTTGTTAGAGTTCGGTAAGAATGAATTGTTGTATCTTTGTTGTGATTGTTTCCTCCATGAGTGATTGAGAAGAAACTACATTGCTTCGATCGTCGTCATCGCAGTCTCACGCCATTCTAGCGAAGGTGGGTCTTTTTAAACTCTTTCGCAACAAGGTTGAATTTTGTTAATGAAGAGTGAAGGAAATAAAAAAAAATGAAAAGATATGTCGCAAAACCTTGAAGAGATGAGTGAAAGGAAGAAGGAAATGCTCACACGCAAACTGTTAACAAATGTCTTTCTCTCGTCTTTCCTTCCTTTACATCTGTCGCAAGATTGAATAATTTGGCATACATGAAAAAATTAGGGAACTTAAATTCAAGACTACCACATTCTCTTGTTTAGATCTCTTGATTTGTAAGAGACTGCTCAGTTTAACCGATGCCATACTCGGCGCACGTAATTATTGTTCAGGTAAATTGTGTCTAAAAAATGTTTAGTTCATTGTACATTCACTTTCACATAGTTTCTGTTGAACCACGTTTCAAAGTAAGCCTATCATAGTGTTGAACCTCTTTTATGGTCATACTTTCTGATTCTAATAGGATAAGAGATGGATTGATCACCCCCCTTAATTTCATTATGTTAAAAAAGTAACCTGTGTCACAAAACATAACAGTAAAGGTGTGGAAAGCTTCACAACATAAATGGTACCATCACTCTATCAAAATCAAAATAAATAACAGTTTAAATCATCCTAATATTTATGGAGTGGTATAGTCTACATTACAACATGTTTTCGTATGGTCTATCAACCATACTTATAGAAAGTTGTAATAAAAAAAAAGGGTAGGCTTCGTACCTGCACTTGCAAGGAAGTTCCGTATAGTGACTCAACCAAGATTCTTTGCGCAATTGAAAAGTCCTGGTGGAAAATTGTTCCATTTTCACACACAACAGATATGGATACTGCAACATGAATCAAACAAATTAGACGATGAGAAAAGAAGTTATAACGATGTTTCAAATTTCAACCATAGAGTAAACTGAAATAATGAACTAGTCATGAAATCGTCTCCACAACCTCAAAAAAGTTCACAAATTGATTTGTCCATTTATTAAAACTGTGAGTGTGAGCTGAAAAGCACCAGAGTTGAATCTTTTGAAAACAGCGCTTGAACCATACCGCCAACATGGTAACGTGTCTGTATACAGACAGTTCGCTATTCAACAGCAAGTTAAAGGTCGTTTCTAGCCTATCTGTCCGAATTCAATCACGAAGGATTGAAACCAATTTAAGACCATTCCAAAATTCCCCTGAGCAGCAGAAGCAATCTGTATGCATTGACACCAGCAAATCTCAATAGACCTAGAATAGAATCAAGTCACCAATGCCAGAAAAGCAAACTGCCAATCAAATCCAACACAACCCTACCGACCCGACTGCGAAAGCACATATATTTGTCAATATATATATCACCTTTTGACAGAACTAAAAACACCATTTATGCTTTCAAATATTGAAGTTTCCACAAGGAATGTAAAAAAAGAAATTACATACTGAAGATGTAAAGTGCCATTTTTTTTACTTGTAATCATCATGGAAGACAGTACAACTTGAACAAAGGAGACTTAATTTGTTATTGGAAGATGAATTCTAGAAGGAACGAGAGTAAGCAAGTCTAGTAAATTAAAAATGAGTATATGAAATCTGAATAACACACTCACTAGTAAATTGTTTTACTATTACTGACAAAACTGTAACTGAAATAGCTCTAATTATCATATATATGAAGCTGAAACAAACTAACTAAGATGAATCATTTTCAAATTATGACTCAACTATGTTTTGTTAAAATCCTTGAAGTAGTAATGTTTTATTCTTATGTTTAAGTTGCTTAAATTTTAGGATGGCTTGCTCTGTGTAATCTAATTTATATTTGTAACCTTAATATCTAAGCTATTTCAGATAAATTGGAACGTGCATGTTGAATGCTTCTAAGCTCCACAACGAAGCTTAGACCCTTATTATAAGGCTGCCATAAAAAAACTCACCTAAGTGAGTAATATAAAGCAAAGAAAAAAACATTGACACTTGTTGTAATCCTAAATCAAACATATTAAATAAAACTTTGAGCAGATGTAATTTGAAGCAACACTAAGATGCAGATATACACACGAACAATATATAAAATCTTACGTTACTTGATAGTAAAAACACAATCAAATCAAGAGGCTCTTATAGATAAATTTTCTTTCTTTATTTGTGTATTCTTTGAATGACAACAAGAGGCTCTGACATAATACATGAAATTATGTAGAAACAGAAGGCAATCATATAACAACAAGAGGCTCTTAATAATCATCAATTAAGAGAGGTTTCCGAGATCCACAATTTACCTTGTCATCACATTATTCCACATGTCGTAACCACGATGAAATGAGACCATAACATAGAAGAAGGAAAATAAAACTCTGCAATTTAGAGAAAGCAGCTTATGTTGCAAGCACCATTGCAGCACCACAAAAGGCACCATTCCAACAATGGGAAAATCAAATGACATGTATGCTAAGTAGACATTATAAGTAACTCAGATTTTAGAAAATCAAATGACAAGCCATCTAATACAATATATAATTGTGAACTATTTAAAATATAATGCACGACGAGAAATCCAAAAACTTTAACTTAACATAAAATTGAAATTAAGAACTTTTCACCCTTCTATCAAACATTAATCAACAATGATCCAACAAGTCACTGATTATCAGACTAGACAAAAGAAATAACATAAACAAAAATAAAACATATATTTGTTGCAGTTGAATCCCAGGTTCAAGTGACATATCATACCATCTACATCCTAACATTAAGAACAAGGTGATATACTTTCAATGTAGACTTTTGGTTCCATCTCAACCACCAATGTTTTGAATCTCAGGAATCTTCAAAGTACCATCTTTGGAATCGTAAACAACCAACTTCAATTTACCACTTTCCAACTCCTTAAAGTCCATCAGCAATTGTTCATCCTCAGAAATATATAAAGCCTTTGTATAGTGACACAAACCCCGATCTTCCATGTAAGGAACACGGTACAATCTAGTCCAAGACTTTTTATTTCCATATTCCTTCATAATCCACACATTAAAAAACATATCACTATTTGCAAAGAAGCACAAGCAATCCCTCAAAACCCCCAAATTTGTCAAAGGATCCTTCTCGAAATCAGGCAGCAAAAACGTTTGATACGACTCCTTCTCCAAATCAAGAGAAACAATGACACACGGAGAACTCACATCTTCGAATGCCAACCAATTAACTGTGCCACTCACAAATATTCCATACCCACGACACGGGCCAAAACATGGGAAGTCTGGTATCCTTCTCCAAGTATCCGTACCCAAAGTATGAACACTTACTTGAGTTTCGTCCTCAACAATATATTTTTTTTTTGAAGACAGTCCTCAACAATATATTGATTTTCGTCCACAACAAGAGAAACTGCAACAATCTTATACTTATCAATGTAGTGATCATACCCGAAGCTATATATGGAGAAAGCTTTGTTATCCAATGGAGGTAATATCTTAAACGCTCTAATGGAAGGATTCCACAAAATAGGTGGACTCACATCATAACCAATATACATTGTGAAACAAAGGATGCCATCACAAGAGCACACGTACAAAGGAGAATCATATTCAATTTTGAGACAATCAGGGTAACTGACTTGTGTTTGTTTGACAGTAAACGTTGGAAAATCAGAGGGCATTGGGGAATCAAAGAGAACTAACTCGTCTAAGTCGTTGCGAGAGCTTAGCATGAGACGATGGCGAGTGTTTGACATGCAAAGATGTTTTTTAGCAAATTTTGGATCAGAAACTAATGAATTGACTGACTTGCAGAGGCATCGAAGTTGAATAAGGATTTTTACCGGGAGTCTGCATAGAATTTCAGCGATGAGATCGAATGGAAGAGTGGGTAGTGGCGGAGTTGTTGTTGTTAGGGTTCCGGTGAAGGTAAGAGTGAGTTGATGCGTCTTTGTTACGATTGTTTCCTCCATGAGTGATGAAAAAGGAAGAGGATAAAAGGGGAGGGAGAGGGAGGGAGAGAGAGAGAGTATGAGGGAGGAATCTGTTAAGCTGGAAGCTACTCTAGAGATCATAATTAATTATGACATTGGTCCTTGTCGAGTATAATTGATTCTGCCTCTAGAATTGATTATATTTGAAGCTAGAATTTGTAGCTTTTGGTTTTAGAATTGATTTTCACACATAAATTTATAGTTCAACTCACTTTTACATGAATGCATCCAAACACAAATCACTTTTAGTCAGAATCACTTTTAACCAAAATCAATTCTATAAAACAATTCTGTCAAAATCAATTATCCTTATTGCAGAACCAACACACGCTAAATAATCACAAATGCCACCCCACCTCTCTCACTTTTTCTCTATTCAAGATCTTGTTTATTTTTTTAAACGAGGCATTTGATTTTATTTTTTTATTAAGTGGTATGATGCTTGGTTTGCAATTAAAGAGTCGAGGATGGTGAAGGAGAAATTATTTGTGTTTTGCTTTGCTTTTAAACTCAAACCCAAAAATGCTATGAGGGAAATGGTGATAAGTGTTTTGAGACTTTATTTTTTATTGATATAATTAAAATATTTAATTTGAATAATTGGATTATTTTATCACCATATGTTACTTTGATATGAAGAAAAAACACATCCGCAACCCATGTGTCACTCTCATATTAGCCGGATCGGACTTGAATGACATAGAGTTGGGTGACATTGGTGATATTGGTCAATCACAATGTCACAATGCTTGTGATTAACGTCAAGAACTAAAGTGATTAACGGATTGAAAAGTCGAGGATTTATATGGATTTTTATCCGAATCAGAGATCAAAATGATGTTTGCCCAAAACAAAATATTTAATATTTACAAGGACTAAAACTTAAAAAAGCGTTTTTACGGAGGTTAAACCCAAAATTATTATATATATGCATGGACTATTTGCATATACAAGTCTTTCTTATTTATTGGCCAAAGCTAATGCTAATGTATGTGCTCTCTTTCTCTCATCTTTCATTCCTTTAGATTTGATGCATAAAAATTCATATGCAAACGAATCAAAATGACATGAAAAAATATAAAGAACAAAACCATTATTGGAAATTAAGTTAAAAGACAACAAGTATAATTTTGTCAAAAATCAAATAATCCCAACAAGATAGAGCTTTGTATTGGGCCAGCTTTCTTACACCATACGGTGTCTAGCCTCCCCTGCAGTTCAAATTCAATTTGTTCGGATCAAAGGAATTAAGTTAGGAAACAAAAAACAAAGTGAAAAGGAAAAGAATATGCCACTTTTAGTTTCGTCTTTTTTTTTCCCCTTTTTTGTTTGATTTAGGTATAGGAGGGAGTTTGGAAGACGATTACTCATACTTTTTTCCATAGTTTCCAATGACTCCTTTTTGTGTATGCAATCTATATTTAAAC
Source organism: Medicago truncatula (assembly GCF_003473485.1). Lineage (NCBI taxonomy): Eukaryota > Viridiplantae > Streptophyta > Magnoliopsida > Fabales > Fabaceae > Medicago > Medicago truncatula. The sequence goes on along the minus strand of NC_053043.1, from coordinate 39,125,560 downwards.
TATGTATGTACAATTGTATATTGAAATGAGGAAAATAGAACCTAAAATGAAAATGTACTCTTGTCAAAAAAAAAAAAAAAAAACCTAAAATGAAAACTCATAACAAAGTAGTAGTATTGAACTTTAGTTATGGACAATTCATTCAAGAGGGTCCAAATTTATATTATTGCTGGATTTATATTTTATTATATTTTTCTTACTATCCGATCAAACTTCAAATTACTTAAAATATATTTTCCTTAACAAGATGATTAGGTCTAAATAACAGTAGAGGATATTTTCACATATTGTACATTATATTGTATACTCTTAACATTATATTGTAACTACTAAAGAAGAATCAGTTTCAATTCATATATTGTTCCATTGGTTTTGGGAAATGATTTCAATAGCTCTCATAAATCCACATAGCTCAGCCTGATTATAAGATGTGCAAATACCAATAGGTTCTGAGAAACATAAGATTGCATCTGAATTGTGATCCCTAAATATCCCTCCACATGTTGAATTACCTGGATTGCCATTTGAGGCTCCATCAATATTGCATTTAGTCCAATTCAATTGAGGAGGATCCCATAGAATTTCTTTGATCACTGGTGCTTTAGGATGATGGATAATGCATTTAAAAGCTTTAAGAATTGTGAAATATGTAATGGAATTGTTTGACACTTTGGAAGTCAAGTTACCATAGAGAGAAGTAAAAACAATTATCATTGAATCTTGCTTGGTTTCTAACGTGCCAGATAATGTTGAGAATGTGAATCAATGCAGCTTTAATCACCATCTTACATATGTCTTCTTTGGATGAAAATTGGTAGACCATATTAAACGTGCTAGTAACCAATTCCAAAGCTTGTTAGCAATTTGACATTCAAAAAAGAGGTGAAAAGAAGTTTCTGAACATTGAAGTAATATTGCACCCTCTAAGCATTAAGTTGTCATCGGTGGGAACTTTGTTATGCATAAACCTCCAAACAAAGAGAGATCTTGTTGGGGGATATCTTTGCTCCATATAGAACTAGCCCAGTGTAAGTCTTGGAATTGTTGATTTTTGAATTCATAGGCTTCCTTCAGTAACAAGTCACCAGTATCATCTGATCCTTTTGAGAAAATCTAGGGATTGAAACTTGTTGAATAAGTTGAGAGACTACAGGATACATTTGAATTAGTTGAAGAGAAAGCTACCATTGACCATTGAAGATGTAATCTTTGACAGTTGATCTAAGCAGACTTCACATCTACTTGTGATTAAATTGATCTAAAATTATCTTCAAGAGTTTAACTCAGTTCGCAGGAAATTGACCAAATTACCCGTTTTCTTTGAAGCAAGTTCTTAAATTGATAAAAGGGTTGATAAGTGTTTGTCCCCTTGAAATATTAGCGAATTTTGATTTACCCCCGTTAAAAAAGTTGGATTCCAACCCTGTAATCATAGTTTTAAAAACCAGACTAGTGAAGGTGATGGATCACTGGGTCAATGGTCGAACCGTGTCATTGAATCAGATTAAACTGATTGACTCGGTCTCTAAAAAATAAATGTTATGTACAAAAACTGAATTAAACCAGATGAATTGGTCTAATTTTTTCTTTAAATAAAGTAACTTATAAAATGTCAGAACATTTATGATTTATTTTATCGTAAAAAAACATTTATTTATTTATTAACAAAACAAAACATTTAATTTATAAAAGCTTCAAAATACTAGGATTCAAAGACCAAGATCCAACATATCTAACCCTTCTAAGATCCTCCAAGGAAGAGAAGGTGAATTCATAGAATACCTTGCCAATAGAAATGATTCCCCGTTTACCAAGAGATTTCCCTATAACCATCAGCTTGGAGCGCAAGTTATCCATAGTAAAAGGTGATGACCCTTTTGGCCATATCATTATTACATGCAAGTTGTGTTTACACTCATCCAAGCCAGTAATATACTCCTCTTCAGGAATTTCTGTTGCGATTCATCACCTTTTTTGCATGGATGAGGTAACTAACTGATTGGAACATCACAAACATTGCTAAGAGCTTGTGCAAACGTTTTTTTGTTGTTTTTTGGTCACGGTGACAGGGCTAGGGATAACCTTTGTGTTATTGTTGGTGGAAATTGGTGGATCGGTTTGAGAAACAAGCTGGCATGGCCAATGTATGATGAGGTTTGGATCATTTGAGGTGGTGGAGGTCATTGCTCAAGGTGGTGGTTTGTGGCGGAATTTTAGGTTTCTTTAGTAGGAAGGAAAACTGGTGAACAATAAAAAAATATTCTCACATAAATCTCCAGAGCACATAATCAACAGGGCCGGCCCTAGGGCATAGGCCGCGAGTGTGACGGCCTAGGGCCCATGCCGGTAGGGGGCCCAAAATTTTTTTAAGGTAAGGGGGTGTATATAGAAATATTTGGATTTCGGGGGATATATATAGAAAAATTCTCAGTAAAGGCCCAAACTTTGACATGGTAAAGAAATGGGCTGACATCTGTTAGTATTTTTGGCCCTTTTAGTGAGATTTGTTATATATATCCCATGTAACACAAATATTTCTATATACACCCTCCTATAAAAAAATTTGCTTGTTCTTGATAATATGCTCAAAAATTTATTATCGAAGAAATTGGTGATATTTTTTTGGGCCCTTTGTTTCTAATAAAGTGCTTCATTAATATTAAAAATATCGACGATATTTATTATCCAATAAATGGGGATAATTTTCATAACAAAGCAAATTCTATTTTAGTTGAAAATAGGGTGCTAAAATTTCAGTCTACTTCACATGTGCTATTTTTCTCTACTTCTACGGTATTTTTATTTTGTTTTGGTGTGTATAAAATATTTAATTTATTTTCAGATGTTGTCTAAAAAAACATTTATTTTGTAGTGAAAAGCGAAATAAAAAAAAACAAAATGAAAAGCAAAAAAACACAACATGAGATAAAAAAATTATGATGCATTATGTAAGGGCCCTTTTTTCATATTATGCATAAGACCCGTAAAACTCTAGGAACGGGTCTGATAATCAATCCCCAAAAAAATAGCAGGTCCATATCAACGGTCAGCAATACTTATCTTAGAATCATATTAAATGATTCTACTAAAAAATCTAACTTTTTTAGAGGACTAAACAATTTAACATAGATATTATTATACGATTTACATGTTAAATTTGAAATGATTGAGAGTATTCAAGTTTGATCCAAATAAACTAAAGTAGATTTTTTGTAAAATTTAAAATTTTAACTTTTTTGTTTTTGAAGAAGGTAAGCTAACTCATTCAAATTGACATACGAAGAATCGAAATTGAGATCTTTGAGAGGAACACACTTTAATGTATAAAGTCAATACTATCAAATCAATTCAAGTGAGTTTAAACATTTTTTGGCTGAAACATAATTTCAGATTATTAAATTTCAATAAAAATATTTAATAAAATAATTTATATAGTTTATATAGTAGTCAACAATTGTATTAATTATTAATTTATATAAATTTTCAAAACTAAAATTATATATATACAGTATTAATCGGCAATATTTATCTTACAACAATATTAAATATTTGTTAAACAGAAATATGTTTGTTAAACAGTTAAGAGTCTTGAGCAAAACATAGTCTTGTTCAGAGTCTGAAATAGAGTTGAGTACATCGAAATTAACACACACACACACACATATATATATATATATACACACGCGCACACACACATAGAGAGAGAGAGAGAGAGAGAGACGAGAGAGAGAGAGAGAGAGAGAGAGAGAGAGAGAGGACAGAGACGGCACAAAGCAATTATATTGGTTCCTCCCACAAATCGAGAGTAGTTCAATCCCCTTGCACTTTTAAGGGGTTTTCACTATAATCTCACATATTACAAATTGCTCAAGCACACAGGCAAGATATTTCATTTGCTCAATCACACTGGAAAGAGATTTATGTTGCACAATCACACAAGAAAGAGACTTCTACAATCTAACTTAAATCAAATAAAACATTGTTGATTTTTACAGTTGATACACAAGCAAACATGTAATTTAATAAAGTTCAGATGAACTCTTAGACTTAAGAAATTCTAAGATATGAGATTTTATAAGAATTTCTCTAAATGTTTTGTGTGCTACTTGATTTTGATAGAGTAAGGGCACTTGTAAAATTCAGAGTATTGTCTTATGCTTCTTCAATTGCTTAGGTCCTTATATAGGAGAATTTCTGAGAGTCATTGCTGAAGAATGTCAGCGCATAAAATGAGTTCTTGAGAAGCTTGATCAGAGACGTTGAGATGTTGCCTCAATTGGTTTATGTTATTGAGTAGTCATTAGAAATTCCTTTGATTATAATAGAATGATCTGTTACATTCTCGTTGTTCTTGAATTTCTTTGTTTGTTTCTGCATGTGGTCAAAAGAAGACATACTATACTACTCATAGTCTGATAGCGATCTTTTTCCAAAAGACGACAAACTGGTCAGAGTCTTCAGCTGCTAACATGGTCTTCAGATGCTAGGGTCCTTCAGAGTCTGATGAAAATTCTTGTTAGAATGTTGCTTTCTGGTTGACATTTCTTCAAGTCTTCAACTTCTCACTTACTTCAGATGCACTCTTAATTGGAGAATTATAATTTAATTATGTGGTCTTGCATTCTTGAACACACATTAACATATTGAATTGTTCTTTTCGTACTTTATTATCATAAAAACTTGAGGGGCATTATACAAAACTCATTTTGGTTCAACATTGTTTTCTTCAATTGTTTGGGCTTGAACACATTAGATTCAATTCCTTTAATCCTTAACTCAAATCATTATGTTTAAAAGGCCAAATAGCTCATACGATCCTTTAAGTTAGATGTTTATAACAAGTTGTTGGAGTTTTAAACATTTCAATTCCATGTTGGCAATACCTCCTCTATTCTATTTCTAGATTAGCCCCTTCTTTTTACAAAAATATAATAAAATTGAGATACAGTTCTTTGTTTGAGGACAGCCAAACCCCATTATCATATTTTCATATGCACTCTGTCTTGAACTTGCAAAGCCTTCACAAAATCATAATAGCGCATTTTAAGGGGCATCTCTTCCAAGTCACTTAACCTCATATGCAAAAGCAAAAGAATATGTTAATTTTATACTACTTTACAATAATCAATGATAATATTTCATACCAATGTAAAGTTATATTGAAAACTAAATATACTGTACCCGTGGAAAAATGTGGTGTATTAATTACTTTGATATGTCAACGATATATAAAGAGAAGAGCGTGTGAAAAAGAGAAATGATGGATGTGTCTATTGTGGATGGTACCATCATGTGCAAGTATGATATCTGGCCTTTTATATTTTTGCTTGCTAAGATTTATCATAAATAACTAACTTCCTTTTCCCTTCAAAAAGGTTGTAAAATAAAACAGAAGAAAAAGTGATCAAGTTTTTTTTTTTTTTTTTAACAAAAATAAACGATATTCATTCATTCAAATTGATAGAGTACATCGATACAATACAAATTTAAATTCGCTAAAAACAAAAAGGATGAATTTGTGAACAAACTCACAACATCCATGTTAATAGCATAAAACGGCAAAGTACATATGCCTTCAAATATGACTAATATGACTATATTTATGTCTCCGGAATACTCATATCTCCGGATATGCAACGTTGACGACGCCAAAATCATTGTCGTTGATCGGATTTGCACTTGATCAAAGCTAATCTTTCAACCTGAATTAAATAAACACCGCACTAAGACGGGAAATCAAAACAAACAGAGTTGTTCAGAGACGACGAAATCACAAAAACAAACGAAACAAAACTGAAAATATGTGAAATCACTTATTCAATTAGAATAGAAGGAAAAACAATTCGGATGAGTGATTTTTGGGTCAAAATTGACCCTAAATCACCCGTCTGAAAAGAAGAAGAAGAAGAAGAAAGGGGTGACGGGTAGGTAGGGTTTGAGAAGGAGAGAAGGAAAAAAAAATTATGGTATGAAAAAGTTATCAAGTTATAAACCAAAATAACATAATGATATCATTCTTTATTTATATCATCATATCTTTAAAAAAAAATTGGTATGACAACCGATGTACACGTGAGTACCCGTTTTTTCCAACGAAAGGTTATCCTCTCACAATACTGAGAACCAAATTATAAATCACAAATGAGGGAGATATCCACATTTAGTATCGAACACTTCTCGAATAAGTTTATCTTTAGTGAACAAATTTATGGTTAATAGTACTTTTCACCCCTGTAATATAGGCTATTTTCGGTTTTCGCCCCTATAAAATTTTCGATTTGGTTTGCATCCTTGTAAAAAAAAAAAAAATCGGAAAACACCCCTCCTCCATCCAACTCATCAAATGCGCATATGTGACGCTGACTTAGCTTTTTTTATAAAAAAAAAAAAAAAAACTTATTTATTTTTAATTGTCCACTTCGAATTTTATTTTTTAAAATATCTGAAAATTAATTTCCAAAAATAAAAAATCCAAAAAAATATTCAGATTCTTTTTCCAAAAAATAAAAAAAAATCGAAAAAAAAATTCAAACATTAAAAAATCAATAAGAATTTTTCGAAATTAATTTTTTTTAAAGATGTTGGAGTTTAATTTTCAAAATAGAAACAACAAATTTGAAATTTTAAAAAAAAAAGTCATATTTTTTTCGAAAAAAAAATTATTTTAAAAATTATTTCTATAAAAAAAATTCTTGAAATAATTCAGATTTTTTTTTGAAAATTTTATTCCAGATTTTTATAAAAAAATTTTAAATTAAAATTTTAGAAAAAAATTATTTTTTTTTACAAAATTTCCTGAATTTTTTATTTTCAAAAATTAATTTTAAATTTTTTAAAGTTATTTTTATTTCTAAATTAATATAAATGAATTTATATTATAAATTTTTTTAAAATAATAGGCACAAATGTCACGTGTACCCTTAAAAAAATAAAATTAATTATACCGTCAACACGCCACATAAGCATAAATGCACAGTCAGCATGCCACACAGTGTACCACGTCAGCAAATATGCACAGTCATATGGGGGCGGGGTGTTTTCCGAAGAAAAAAAAAAGTTTTACAAGGATGCAAATCAAACCAAAAATTTTAGAGGGACGAAAATCAGAAATGACATATATTACAGGGGTGAAAAACACTATTAACCCAAAAATTTATATAAAAAAGTAAAATCTACTTTTTTATAAGCTTGCTTGCCAAGGTTTATCATAACTATAACTCCCTTATTCCTTCAAAAAGGTTGTAAAATGAAACAGAAGAAAAAGTTATAAACCAAAATATTAGTTAGAGTTTCCTTTATTTTATTTCGAAGAAAGTTCTCATTGTTTTAATTAATTCCCAATATTTAGCTTCTGTGCAAATTAGGCTAATTTTTACACTCTAAAAATGAACATGCAAAGCCTTATTTCTTGATAGTTCTTTTTTTACTAACTTCTTTTTTATATGTTCCATGAATGACAATCCACCCAACTACAAATTCATCTAGTTTATCCACTATATAATAAAATTATTAACAGATTAAATCCAATCTATCAGACATTTGTTAAAATTAATAATAAATAATTTATATGAAATTTAGACAATTAAATAAATATTTAATAAATATTTTAAATAAAGAATTATTTTGAAGTTTATTTGACCGATCCACTATGATCCCTACAATTCATCCATTTTTGTCACACTCTTGGATTCCAAGGCGAAGTCTTTTTACTTTTTTAAGATAAACCCAACATTACGTTATTATTTGTCAAAGATGGTCCCGTTAAAGTTACGCTGCATGAATGTGAACATTGCAATATACTACAAAACTTAAATTAATTTGTCCTAAATCGGTGCATGGATGTAAAATCATTTTTTAAATGAGTTTAATGGATATGTTTTTTTAGTGTAAATTAATTTTGCATCGACATATATGAGATCAGAGAGATAATTTGACGGAATACACATTTACTATTGAGTGATAATGTAAAATTATTTTACATTTTGAATGTGTAACCTATATATGAGAGAGACTTTTTTTCATTAATAGTTTGATTGCACATTGAGTATTTTTTTAAGCGAAAAAAAAAATAGATTAAATAGAAGAGAAATATAAAAGACTAGGCCATGGGCGGTTCTATGGCCCGGCGACCCCAGGTTCCGGATTAAATTTTTTACAATTTCTTATATAAATCCCTATGAATTTGTTATATAAATCCTTATAAATTGGACAATTTCTTTAGATTTTTATTATTATTTGCTTGCAATTTTTTATGTAAACCCATATAAACGTGTTGCAAAATTTTTTTGCCCGAACTTTACAATAATCATGGCTCCGCCACGTCTGAGGCGAACACCTAACCCAATAAACTCATTTAAAAGTGTAAGGCAACTCTAACTTATTTATTTTGGTATTGATCAATTAATAATTTTTAAGAACGATCTAGATATTAATTAATTAGAAATTGTTGACAAGATTTAGTCGAGATTTGACAGAATGTCTTCTAGTGTGATTTCCTTTGCTTCAAACGATTGACACGGAGGAAATAACTTTGTCTCTCGGTCGGAAATTTCATATCTTCTCTCTAGTAGCGTGTTGGGTACAATTGTTTTAGGGTTTTTGACTGCACTAAGAAATGCATAAAAATATAGAGAAAGTCATAAATGTAAGGAGATAAAAAAATGATAAATAAAATTGTTTGATTGATTATATATTTTAATTATAGTGCATGAACTGTGTGTTTGTAGCAAAAAATGTGCCTATTAACCAAACAACATGACCTATATAGTGACAAGTTTTGGATCTATTAATTTTGCTAGTTGTACATGAAAAACCTCCCTTGCTCGTGGGGTTGTGATGCCCCACGTTTAGATTCAATCTCCTTCTTCATGACGTGTATCTGAGAGTACTCTGACAACCAAATCAGAATGCCCCGAATATGAGACATATTTAGGACATGAGATAGCCTAATTTATAGTGAGTGATTAGGGTTTTGAGACCTCTAACATTTATCTAAATAGCTATCTTGGGAGGACCCATGTGAATTGATTAGGATAAGTTAGCGTTGGATTCAATATGAATGATCAAGATTAGGTTATCTGGCCATGATTCAATGGATTTACGATAAATCCATGTGGTGGTTTACGCTTCCGTTAGTGGCTTGAGGTGATCCGGTACATAAAGAAAATGGGTATTGGCCTAATCTGAAACAAGTACAATTTCATTTTATAATTTTTATTAGTAGTATTTATTTTTTTCCTACCATTAATAAAGAGTAATTTTGTCAAAGTAATTCAATTTTACTCTTTCTCGTACAAAACTGTTAATCTTTCATTTTGTGTGTAACGTATTAGAATGACTTTATATTTAAAGTAAGAGTATATAGGCAATTATCCCCTGAAATTGTAAATTTTATCAATTACTCCTTGAAATTAATAAAACTTCAATTACCCCCCTGAAATTGTACAACGTTAATCAATTTACCCCCTCCATCAAATTTTTCTGTTAGTGAACATGACGTTTTGCAAATACTCCCCTGAAGTTTTGCACTTATGTGCAAAATGCCCTCGAACTTGAAAAATTATATTATTTTTTTCTTAAAGACAAACAATTAACAGTTAAATATTAAAGGTGACTATTAATGTTGGAGTTTGGTAAAACTACATATATACATCAAAATAGGCTTGTACCTGTTTGCTTTTCCCATAGTTTTTCCGTTAGTTACTGGCATGGGAGGAGGAGAGTGTGGGGGAGTGCTCTGTTATGCTTCATAATGTTGTTTTGCAGGAAACATCATCAGATACTTGGCGGTGGTTACTTGACCCAATACATGGTTACACTGTTCGAGGAACATATCACTTTCTTACTACTTCAGGGGCTGGTCTTGACAGATTGCGAGTTGATGATGTTTGGCACATGTATATTCCCTTAAAGGTGTCCTTGTTTGTGTGGCGCCTCCTTCGTGACAGATTGCCTACTAAAAATAATTTGGCACGGAGGAGAGTTATTCAAGCAACAGACACGGCTTGCTCAGAAGGTTGCGGAGAATTGGAAACTGCTTCCCACTTGTTCTTAGGCTGTGACATGTACAATTCTCTTTGGTTACTTGTGTTGCATTGGTTAGGAATTTCATCGGTTTTTCATGGAGAGCTTCGTCATCATTTTGTGCAGTTTATTCATATGGCTGGTTTGCCTAGATTCTCTTATATTTATTTACGGTTAATTTGGTTTGCATCTGTTTGGGTGATTTGGAAGGAAAGAAACAACCGTGTTTTCAACAATGTGGCTTTGAATCCGTCTGTGCTCCTAGAAAAAGTTAAACTAAATTCTTTTTTGTGGATAAAGTCAAAACAGGTTGCTTTCTCTTACTGTCATCATGACTGGTGGAAACACCCTTTACAATGTATGGGTGTCCATTAGTTTTGTGTGTTTTGTTAGTGCTCCTTTTTTAGGCTCTCTGACTCTGTAAATACTTTTGTTTGCTTCATCCTTTGCACACCTTGTGTGGAGTGATCCATTGTTAATATATACATCATTTTAGCTTGTTAAAAAAAATAATTTACTTTTACAATATCAATGCATCATTTATTAGTGACGTTGAGGGTAGTTTCGTCATTTCCCACTTGCCTAATACCTCAAGGAGTTTTTTTTTTCTCAATCCACCCTATTTTTTGATGACTCAGCAGCTGACTTACCCCAATGAGCTGTGACAACTCAACAAATTAGTGACATGACACAAATTAAATGGATTTAGGGACCAAAATTCAAATGGTTAATATTTGAAGGGCAAAATTGAAAGTATTAGTAATTACTTTGACGAAAACCCTCAAGTGACCACTATTTACGGGGACTAAACATATAAATAAGGCTTAAAATTAACATTTTTTGTTTGACAAAAAGATTCAAAAGAAATAATAATATAAAATTCAAAAAGTTTCAGGTTTGATTTAATAAAAGTTTAAAAAAATTCAAAACTCACTTGGGTTGACCTAATATATTCGTTTGGGACATGAAAGTGTATTCATTCTTAAAATTAAATTCTTATTTATGGCTTTCTTCGAACTTTGAGCCTATTGTTTTTGGTTTTCACGATTGGTGGAGACATCCACTCCTTTGTATGGGTGGCATGTAAATTGTTTGATACTTTATTTTTAGGTGGTGGCATCTTTATTAGGTGTCGTGGTGTTGTAAGAGATATTAGGTGATTCATCACTTTAGGACACCTTGTACGAGGTGAATCACTTTACTTTTGAGTAATATATTTTATTTTGATTTGTTAAAAAAATAAAATCAGGTTCGATTCTCCTTGAAACGGAATGGATAACAAAATAGTACACGATGCAATCCTATTGATGTCTCCCTTGTTTTTGTATTTTCCTTTTCATTCGACCAATAGGCCATAGCTTTGAAAATAGAGTGTGTGTGACAATGGGAGGGAGTGGTTAATGGCTAAATATAAAATGATGAAAGAGTTGTTAATAGATTGAAGGTAATCACTTCTTTCACAAAAAAAAAAAAGATTGAAGGTAATCACGTGATATTAAGACAGCCGTAGTACGAGTAGGTTGAGTAGTTGACCTGATAAAGCAAGCAAATCAAATCAAACAACAATTTTAATTTGTAACCAAGAAAATATATACAATTTTATTTAAGGAAATAATTATTAATTTTTGCATTTAGACATAAATATAAACAAAAACAATTATAATATTTACTAGATTATATTTAACAATTTTTAAACTAATTTCATTTGACACTATTTTTTAGTCCAAAAATTGGATGATCTGTTTCGTGAATAGTGAAAATAGAGCTACAAAAACTATAATTGAACATAAATGAAAAAGAAACTTAATAATTATAGTTTGTTCAATTCATGATGCTAATCATTTTCCTAACATTGAATATGTGAAGCCGTTCAAAGTTTTTGATCATATATGACCATATTTCCTATTTTACGTGATTATGAGCAAATACTTAGTTAAATCAGCACAAAGAAAGCTTTATTATAAACATGGATACACGAAGTAATAAACCTTTTCGTGTCCGAATAGCCAACCTGATGAACTCACGGTGAGTGTAAAATGACCTTTTTTTTTTTTTTTTTTTTCTTTCGCATCGGTTTCCGACCCACTAAAGGTGAGCGATTAATCTGCCTCATGCGTAGAGGCATGCGCACTGGCCAAGTGTTGTTCCCCTGGGAACAGAACCCGGTATTCCACGGGTACGTCCTAGAAATGAGCTCCTTGCCACTGGAGCCCAAGCAATTTGGTTTAAAATGACCTATTTTCGCCTATATAATAATTTAAGGCACTTATCGAGAAGAAACCTAACAATAATCCTCTAATTTAATGTAGATATATTAGATATCCAGACCATTAGTGTTATTTAATGTATTATGATCTTTTACTAATTCATTTTTGTAGTATCGGAGGACCATGAATGAAAAGCAAAGTAAAAAGTAAAAGAAGATCAAGTTCAAACAATTCGCTAGACGAGCAGAAGTGCTATTTGGTAACAAGTAAAACTTAAACAAATTCATGAATCCATAGAATCATTTAAAATTTTATAATAAGAGATCCAACATGACAATTTCAATTATATTCCGTTTGATTGATTGTAAATTATTTTTAGAGACTTAACAAATTGGGGTATGAGACGAAACAAAAATTGACTTTTTTTTTTTTATAACAAGAAGGCCAAAGCCCAACAATGAAAAAAAAAACTATTGCCTAACAACACGCCAGGGGCGATTTTACCACCCAGCTAGCTTGGACATTCGCCCTGGCTCAGTCCCGGATCTCGTAGGAGACCCATAGATGCCACTGTAGTCCTCCACTCATCTATAATTATCATATTATCCATAATATATTAGTTGTTACATGGTGTTGCAGTGGATAGGCGCACTCCATAACTCCCCTAGGTGGTTTGATCCATGTTAACCCTCCTTTTTTATTTTCTAGGCTTAATTGCACTTTTGGATCCCCTATCTTTTCAAAAGTTGCGGTTATGGACCCCTAACTAATTTAAATACAAAACAGCCCCCTATGTTTTGATTCTTTGGCAGTCCATTGTTGACTCGGTCAACGCTGACGTGGCACCATACGTGAGGTGCCACGTGTCATTTTTTTTTTTTTTTGCCTTGGGGGTCCAAAACTGCCAAAGAATCAAAACATAGGGGGCTGTTTTGTATTTAAATTAGTTAGAGGTCCATAACTGCAACTTTTGAAAAGATAGGGGTCCAAAAGTGCAATTAAGCCTATTTTCTATTGTATTAAAAATATTTTTATTCAAAAAAAGAGTTCTTGTAGGACTTGAACCGCTGTTCTCCATGTTAGTTTCAACAAAACAAACCACTGCACCAATTCATAATTTCAAAATTATCTTAAAACTATTTAATATTTATTCTGAAAATATTTTGCTCAGGCTCTGCAAATTTCCTGGCTCCGCCATTGCAAGACGCAGAGTAAAAACGCAAGCTAAATCAGCTAAAAATATCATACTAATCTGAGCAGGTCAATGCTCATATAAGATCAAAATGAAACATCCGTCACAAGCTATATTTGCAAGAGCATCGACACATACATTAACTTCTTTGTAAAAATGACAAATCTGGACCTCCCAATTCATGTCTAACAACCGTTTAATATGTTGCAATAAACTTTAACATATTGTCATTCCCACTTTCGAGGAAGAGTGTGTAGAGAGTAGTGGCCACTACCCAAGAATCAACATGAAGCTTCACTCTATTATAGCCACAATCTTTGGTTAACTTTAAACCTTCAAACGTACCCCAAAGTTCACCTAGATACACATCACAACCCCCTGATCCTTTTGAGAAATCGCAAACTCACTCCCCATTTTCACCCAACAAACACTCTTCCATATTCCAATTTTTTTTGTTCAATAACTTAAAAGTTTAACATATATTGTTCTATTTTGTGTTGTTCTATTTTGTATTAGAGCAATGATATTTGTACATCCTTTTAATGACAACTTTGGTGATAACCTTTTTTTCCTCTGTTTTTATTGATAAAAAACAATGGAGAGAGGAAAAGGAAAAGAGAGAATAATAACATCATATGAGTATGAGAGAAAAAATGAATGAATATGCAAAAAAAGAAGAAAAAAAAACCCGAAATTGTAACTTTCGTAAAAAAAACCGCTGATTTTTAAGAAACTTAAAAAATTCCCTTGAAATTGTCAAACGTTGGTCAATTACCCCCCTCCGCTTATTTTGCCCGTTATATGACAATTTTTTTTTGTTTTCTTCATCTTCTTCCTTCCACTTTTTTCATTATCTACATCAATATTCATAAAAAATCTAAAAAAATATTAAGAAACAACAATCATTATCAACATCATCATCATCATCATCATCTCATTACTATACATTCACCACCATCAACAACAATAACACCACCTAAGTTAATCAACAAAAATTGAAAGACAATGGATTCTTGTTAAGAATTGAAGTTTACACTAGAACTGTAACTTAGATGCAGCCCAAGTTTCACGGGAGGAAATTGCTAGTGGTGATTATGTTATTTCTGCAAAAATTAAATTTGCTTCTATATCTAACACTGGACTAGGGTCACATTCCAACTCTAATTTAAGGAATACTCCTAATTTGATATATGGTAACTTTAAAAATAGTCTTTCAATGAAAATTGTGAAGTTCTTAGAAGTGAACATATCCCTTGCATTCAGCTTTAATGTCTTTGAGAAAACAAGCTTTTTACGAGAAAACAACTTTAATTTCTAGCATTAACTTAGGTGGTGTTATTGTTGTTGATGGTGGTGGAGATGTAGTAATGAGATGATGATGATGTTGTTAATGGTTGTTGTTTCTTAATTTATTTTTTTTGGATTTTTTTTTATGAATATTGATGAAGGTGGTGTAGATTATGATGAAAAAGTGGAAGGAAGAAGATGAAGAAAGCAAAAAAAAAAAATCATTTAACATCCAAAACAAACGGAGGGGGTAATTAACTAACGTTTGACAATTTCATCGAGTTTTTGAAGTTTCTTAAAAATCAAGGGGTTTTTTTTATGAAAGTTACAATTTCGGAGTTTTTTTTTTTGCTTATTCACTCGAGAAAAAATTATTGAAAAATTGTCACTAAATGGTTGTATAAATATCATTTCTCTTGTATTATTCTATCTACTACTTATTTTTTAACATATCAAACACAATCTATAAATTCTTATAATATAAATCCAAATTGTTCAGGTTTTTTTTTTAGGGGACAAATAAATCCGAGTTATTAGTTTGTAAAACTAATGTTGAATTTGGTGGATGCTTACAAAATTGCTTTGTCAATATAATACGAACCTCTCTATCATAAAAAAACCGCTTTCTAGATTAACAAAATAGACCTCATATGATAAAAAAACTACAAAAATATTCTTTTGACATATTAAGTATATTTAATTTGTTGAGATCCAAAATTGAATTTTC
This sequence comes from Medicago truncatula, assembly GCF_003473485.1. Classification (NCBI taxonomy): domain Eukaryota; kingdom Viridiplantae; phylum Streptophyta; class Magnoliopsida; order Fabales; family Fabaceae; genus Medicago; species Medicago truncatula. The sequence goes on along the minus strand of NC_053043.1, from coordinate 39,110,124 downwards.
CCCTTTTCAATACTTAATACATGCGAGTTTCATCGGTGATCTTTTTAAAAAGGAAAAAAAAAATAAAATTGTTGTTGACACATTACATAAGACTCTATCACACGAGTAATTTATCGAAATGTCCTTCGGTAGTTAACTGCCGAATTATGGAACTGGGTGTAGTTAACTACCGAGGAAAACTGAAAACTTCGGCAGTTAACTGCCGAGGAAACCTCAAACTTGTTTTTTTTTTTTTTTCTTTTTTCCAAAAACCATAAATTGTCATTAATAATATTTATTGATTTTGAATGTTTCAATCATTATTTTGGTATGTTTCAAACTATTGCAGTATTATACTGCAATTGTTTGAAACGTACAAAATAATGATTGAAACATTTAAAGTCAATAAATATTATTAATGATAATTTATGGTTTTTGTCAAAAAAAAAAAGTTTGTGGTTTCCTCGGCAGTTAACTGCCGAAATTTTCAGTTTTCCTCGGTAGTTAACTGCAGCCGGTTCCATAATTCGACAGTTAACTGCCAAGGTGCATTTGGGTAAATTACTCGTGTTTCTCAGCCAATGCATATGTGTCGACAACAATTTTTAAAAAACAATTAACAACAAATGATGATATTGTTAAATTAAACATTTTTACTTAATTTTTTTTAGAAAAATCTTTACACATTTTTTTTTTTTGTCTTAGATGAAATGGTAATCCACTGAAATTAAACTCACATATAACTGTGAGGTCCTGTGTTCGAACCCAGTCACAACGTTCAGTCTTACAATTTCAACATTTGCCAGTTGAGTTAGGACCTCTATACATCCTTACATAAATTTAAACATGTAGTATTAGAGTTACACATATAAGCTGTCCCGTGAGCATAACTCAGTTGGTAGGACAATGCGTTATTATATGCAAGGGCCGGGGTTTGAATCCCGGACACCCCACTTATTCATCTTATAAGGTGAATTCTAGCTACTAGGCTACCTGAAAAAAAAAAAAAAAAAAGAGTTATGCATATAAGCTTTTACGTAATATTTATCACTTCGTCTAATAAAAAAAAAGGTTAATTATGTTTTAGGTCCCTATAAATAGACGTGTTTCCAACATTAGTCCCTGCTTAAATTTTATTAAATTTTTGATCCCCAACGTTTTTTTCCGTTAGCAAAATAGGTCATCGCTGTTAATTGTTGCTGATTGAGCAAACGGTGAAGCACACGTGGATGCCACATCTGATTTTTTTTGTTGGGTTAACTATGTTTTTAGTCCCTATAAAATTGAGGCTTTTTAAGTTCATTCCTTACTTAATTTTAATAGTTATTTTAGTCCTTACAAAAAATATTATGCACTCAGTATTAGTCCTTGTTCAATTTCAAATTTCTTTAATTTATACAAACTCTTAAGTTTTTTAACAATTTTTTGTAGACGTGTTAAGAACATTACTAAAAGTTACTCCGCAAAAAATTATCGCAAAATTTGATTATATGTCCAGATTTAATACTTTTCTCTTTAACTTTTATCGTTTTCAAAAATTCATATTTAATTCGTTTCATGTTAAAAAAATTCTAAATTTTAGTAATTGAACATTTCATATTGTTCTAAACTTGTCACAAAAAATGACTAAAGCAACTATTAAAATTAAGTATGGACTAAAAACATATTAAATCCAACAAAAAAAGTCAGATGTGACATCCACGTGTGTTTCACCGTTTACTCAATCAGCAACAATTAACCGCGAGGACCTATTTTGCTAACGGAAAAAAACATTGGGGACCAAAAATTTAATAAAATTTAAGTAGGAACTAACGTTGGAAACGCGCCTATTTATAGGACCTATACATAATTAACGCTAAAAAAAATCATTTTTCTTAAAAGAGTAGTAAATAAAAAAGAACTCTTCATAATTGTACACCTTTACTTCTGCCCCACCCACCCACCTTCACAAATTCACAAGATTTCAAAGAAACAGACAAAGATTAGGTGACCCTCATTGACAATCAGAGAGAGAAACTGTTGTGTTTGTTTGTAAGTCAGCTAGTTAGACTTTTGTTGTTAACTCCTGTTTCCTTTCTTGTCCACTATGATGTGATCAAATCCAAAACTCTTAAATACAAAATTCATCACATACACACATAAGTCAGCAGCACCTCTTTCCTCATTTCAAATCTAACCAAATTTATTATCAAATTTATATTTATATTTTATAGATTCTTAGGAAAGATAAAGAACTTTCCTTTCTTGTCTTCATCTTTGATAAGACTTGTGCTCTTTTTATCTCTCCTACATTAACCCTTCCTTTGATTTCAAATTTCTGCTATCTTTGTCTTTGAAAAAAGCTTACAAAAAAGTGGTTTGGTTTTGAAAAATCTGAAACAGATCTATTTTCATGAGGGTTTGTTGAGGTTAGGTTCAAAGGGTCACTGTTTATGTCCAATTTTCCACCACCCTTTTTCTTTATTCACCATAAATTTCAAACCTTTAATTGTTTCTAACATCTCAAGTCAGTAAAGATTTGATTTTTAAGCAAAAGGGTTATCTCTAGAAGTGATTTTATATCATTCTTTCATGTTAAGCTAAAAGGGTCACTGTTGAGTTTATCTATATTGAGTATCATGGGTTTTTGTTTTTTGAGTCAAAGTTCTAAACTTTCATGTGGGGACTAATAAGGGATCTCACTACTTCTACTTGTTTTGTGTTGTATTGATTGTTGTCTCACTTTTTTGTTTTTTTTAATGGCCACTGTTGATTGCTTCATTCACAAGCTGTTGTCATATGGTCCATGTTCTACTTCCTTTTCTGTTTAGAGGGGTATCCTATCTCTTTCTTCAAGGTTAGTTTTTTAATTTTAATTTCCTTTAAGATTGACTTGTTGGAGTTTTCATAGATCTATTTGTTATTGGGATTGGTGATTTTAAGTCATAACCTTGAAATTGGTGTTTTTTCTTCAAGTTGTGATTAAAAAAGTTGCTTCATTTGCGGTTCTTGTCAGTATAGTAGGTTCTGTTTTGGTGTGTGTGTCTATGTGAGCTTAGCCTTTCTTTTTGACCTAAACTTTGTTGTTTTGGTTTCAGGAATGGTGTTACTCAGATGTTTCTGGTTGTCACTGTTTGAATGTTGTGTCTTGTCTTGCTTTTTTGGTTTGTCTTTGAGTCTTGACAATGGAACAAAATCATGTAATCCTAGTGATTTATTAGCTCTGAAGGAGTTTGCAGGCAACCTTACAAATGGTTCAATTATCAAGTCATGGTCCAATGATAGTGTTTGTTGCAATTGGATTGGAGTTGTGTGCGGTGATAATAATGGAGAAGCTGTTGATAGAGTGACCAAGTTGAGCCTTTCTGAAATGAGTCTCAATGGAACAATTTCACCCTCTTTAGCAAAACTAGATCATCTCACTGTGCTGAATCTTTCATTCAATCATCTTCATGGTAGATTGCCTTTGGAATTGTCAAAGTTGAAGATGTTGAAGTTTCTTGATTTGAGCTATAACATGTTGTTAGGAGGTGTGAATGAATCACTTTCTGGTTTGAAGTCCATTGAAGTGTTGAATATTTCAAGCAATTCATTTTCTGATAAAGTTTTCCACCTTGGTGAATTTCCTCATCTACTTGCACTCAATGTGAGTAACAATTCATTCTCTGGTGGATTCAGTTCTCAAATTTGCAATTCTTCAAGAGATCTTCACACACTTGATTTATCTTTAAATCAGTTTAGTGGTGATCTTGAAGGTTTGAACAACTGCACTGTTTCTCTCCAAAGGTTACATTTAGATTCCAATTCATTTTCTGGCCCTTTTCCTGAGTCATTGTATTCAATGTTATCATTGGAGAGATTATCACTCTCTGCCAACAATTTTTCTGGCAAGTTAAGCAAGGAGTTAAGTAAGCTTACTAGCCTAAAATCTCTTGTGGTTTCTGCAAACCATTTTTCAGGCGAAATCCCGAATGTGTTTGGGAACATTTTGCAGTTAGAACAATTTGTAGCACATGCTAATTCATTTTCTGGACCATTACCTTCCACTTTGGCTTTATGCTCTAAGCTTAAAGTGCTTGATCTTAAAAACAATTCATTGTCAGGTTCAATTGATCTTAATTTCACTGGTTTGTCAAATCTTTGTTCACTTGATCTTGCTAGTAATCATTTTACTGGACCACTTCCTAGTTCATTGTCCTATTGTCATGAATTGAAAGTTTTAAGCCTTGCTAGGAATGGTTTAAATGGTTCTATACCTGAAAGCTATGCCAAATTGTCTTCCCTTTTGTTTGTATCTTTTTCAAACAACAGCTTAGATAATTTATCTGGTGCACTTTCTGTTCTTCAGAAGTGCAAAAACCTCACAACTCTTATCCTCACTAAGAATTTCCACGGTGAAGAAATTCCACAAAATCTGCCTGGAGGATTTGAGAGTCTTATGGTGTTAGCACTCGGAAACTGCGGTCTGAAGAGTCATATTCCTTCTTGGCTGTTAAAATGCAAGAAATTGGCTGTACTTGATTTGTCTTGGAACTCTTTGAATGGCAGTATGCCTTCGTGGATTGGTCAAATGGACAAATTGTTCTATTTGGATTTCTCAAACAATTCTCTCTCAGGTGAAATACCGAAAAGTTTGACAGAGTTGACGGGACTTGTATGTTCAAATTGTGGAAGACCAAATTTTGCTTCTTATGCTTTCATTCCACTCTTTGTTAAGAGAAATACTAGTGCTAGTGGTTTGCAATATAATCAAGCTTCAAGTTTCCCTCCTTCCATTTTGTTGAGCAATAACATATTAAGTGGAAGTATATGGCCTGAAATTGGTAAGATGAAGGCACTGCATGTGTTGGATTTCAGCAGGAACAACATCAGTGGTACAATTCCTAGCACTATTTCAGAGATGGAGAATTTGGAAACATTAGATTTATCTTATAATGATCTCTCTGGTACAATCCCTCCTTCATTTAACAACCTCACATTCTTGTCGAAGTTCAGTGTGGCGTATAATCGCTTGCAAGGACCGATTCCAAGTGGAGGGCAGTTTTTAAGCTTCCCTAATTCAAGCTTTGAGGGAAATTTGGGACTTTGCAGGGATTTTGATGTTGATAATACTCCTTGCAAAGTTGTTAACAATATGAGGCCAAATATGTCTTCTGGTTCATCCAGAAAATTTAGTAGAAGCAATGTTCTTGGCATAACAATCAGCATAGGGATAGCGCTTGCTTTGTTGCTTGCAGTTATTGTGCTAAGAATGTCAAAGAGGGAAGAAGATAAGCCAATTGATAGCTTTGATGAGGAGATGAGTGGAAGGCCACGCAGGTTATCATCTGAAGGGTTTGTTGCTTCAAAATTGGTGCTTTTTCAGAATTCAGATTGTAAGGATCTCACAGTTTCGGATTTGTTAAAAGCAACAAGCAATTTCAACCAGGCGAATATTGTCGGTTGCGGTGGCTTCGGTCTTGTTTACAAGGCGTATCTTCCAAACGGCATGAAAGCAGCTGTCAAGAGGCTTTCTGGCGACTGCGGTCAGATGGAACGTGAATTTCAAGCCGAAGTCGAAGCCCTCTCGAGAGCTCAACACAAGAACCTTGTTTCTCTTAAAGGCTATTGTCGGCATGGCAACGACCGGTTGCTAATTTACTCATATATGGAGAACGGTAGCTTGGATTATTGGCTTCACGAGTGTGTGGATGGAAATTCAGCTCTGAAATGGGATGTACGACTCAAGATTGCTCAAGGCGCGGCTCATGGATTAGCTTACTTGCATAAGGATTGTGAACCGTACATTGTGCACCGCGACATCAAATCTAGCAACATACTTTTGAATGATAAGTTTGAAGCTCATTTGGCTGATTTTGGTCTCTCAAGACTACTTTCACCATACGATACTCATGTCACAACGGACTTGGTAGGAACTTTAGGGTATATTCCTCCAGAATATAGTCAGACACTGACAGCAACATTCCGCGGCGATGTCTATAGTTTCGGCGTTGTTCTTCTTGAGCTTCTTACAGCTAGAAGGCCTGTTGAAGTCATCAAGGGGAAAAACTGCAGGAATCTTGTGTCTTGGGTTTATCAGATGAAATATGAAAATAAGGAGCAGGAAATATTTGATCAAACCATTTGGGAAAAGGAAAGGGAGAAACAACTATTGGAAGTACTTTCCATTGCTTGTAAATGTCTTGATCAAGATCCAAGGCAAAGACCTTCTATTGAAATGGTTGTTTCATGGCTTGATAGTGTAAAAGTTGATGGCTTTCAACAATGATCTTAGTTCTTGCTTTGGTTGGTGTATCATTGACAAATAACATTATAGGTTGTAAAGCAAGTTTGTTATATGAAGGTGGAATGAAATTTTCTTGTTATTTTTGTTTTTTGGATAGGCAAATGTTAGTATATTACTTATTATGTAGCTCCTTTAACCCTTAGTTCAAACCAGTTGAGTTATCAAATCGTCAGGAATGTTCATGTTATTGTTATGGCTACACTCTCTTATTTTGTTCTTTATACAAGTCTTTTACTACATTATACTGATAGTTGTTGTAACATGTATAAAACAATAATTTTTTGTAATGAAATCTTGCAAAAGCAATATAAAAATGTAATCTTTTGCTGTTTATGACTTGAAGGCTCATTATATATGTGATTTTAATGCTATGTTGTAGTATGAGTCTTCTACTGTGCCATGCACTTGTTATGATGTGCATGTGATGCATGGTGAGTATGACAAATGATTTCTAATCCTTACAGATTTGTATTTGTTTGTCTTTATTCTTCAGGCTGATTTCTCTGTCTTGTCTAAGACTTTTATTAATCACTCAGTTTTGGATTTTTTTTTTGTCTCCATTCTTGATTGTTTGTAAGATCCATTATATGTGGCTGAAATTTGTGGACTGTGCTTGCATCTAAAAAGCATGCATAGAGTATTTCTTTTCTATTTATCTAAAATAAATCTTTTTCCTTAATGACACATGACAGAAATTCACACTTCTATTTTCTGTTAGAGGAATATGTAACACCATATACTATTCTATTGGTTGAAATTAAAATGATTTTTATTAAATCATATAAGTTTCATGTAAATTTAGTGGGGCCATTATAAATTTCAATCTCGGGTTTGTTTAAGAGCACTTAATATATGAATCAAAACTTGGTAAATTTTGTGTTTTACCAAGTTTTGATTCATAAATTTGGAAATTATTAAAAGGAAAACATGTTACTTTTTATGCCTCTTGTGGATTAAGGATGTTATGTAGTATATGTGTCATCTTCTTTCTTCTCTATGGCTGCCTTGTTTGACTTCCAAAAATCTGCTGCATAATGTTGACATTGAAATCTTTCTTCCTATCAAAAGTGGATTCCTACCCTATTTCATTTCAAACAAAGACTATCTAGAAGAAACAATATATTCAGAGACTAAATTAGGGAATAAACCTATGCTATATTTTTCTATGGAAAGTGAGGGTTGAAAACCATTTGGTAGATTTCGATATAGAGTCAGGTCAAATAATTTGTTAGAGGGTGGAGAAAAATGATACATTAATCACTTTATTTCATCAAAATTTGTCATTGTAGCGTATTCATGTCCTTCACTCAAAAGGTTTAGGATTTGGGTTGTTTGAAATTACAATCTCGTGATTGTACGGTCAATTACATCAGGCGACCATATGATAAAGATTGTACGATTTAGATTTCAATTTGTATCATAGAAAAGACTAAAATTTATATTAAAATACGTACTATTTAAACTTGATCGAACGACAATCAGTAAGACATTGTGTGCGGTCACTCGCGTGACCGGACGAAATCCGATTTCAAACAATCATATGGTTTAAGGGAGATAATTGACCTGAAAATTCTTAAAACGCGGGGCATCATTGTCCAATATAAGATGAGTGGAATAAGCACTTAGGAATCGGTCATTTACTTTATTTAATTGCCAAGATCTGGCTGCGGAACACAAACACCTAAAGTGGCTTTCATATGAGAATGAATTAATGGAAGGAATATTTTTAGTTGACCTTCTTAAAATTCAATGAAATTCATCATTTAAAAAAAATATATGTATTCATTTTTCTTTATAAAAGATGTTTGACTTACTTTCATTTACACACTTACCCTTACGTAACCATAAAAATAAATTTTCCCTATTGACCAAAAAAACAGAAAAAAAAAAAAAAAAATTTCCCTCTAACATGTAAATAATAGAGGTGCATTTTTTTTTTATTTTCATATATATATATATATAGAAAAATTGATCAAGAGTGTGTAACTTTCTTGTCAAATAAGGTATGTTTAGAGTTTATCACACTAGAATGATTTTTTTTTTGTTGAGGAAATCACACCACAATGATATTTGTACATCTTTAAATCACATACACTTATAAAACATTCTCTAAAAAATACGCTTATAAAACATACTATTATTTATTTCTTCAAAAAAAAAAAAAATACTATTATTTATATGATTTGCTTTCACTATATCTCTTTTCTCACCACATCACTAACATATCATATCATATTTTCTATTCTTTTATCTTTCAAAGAGTAAAATAGATATTGAGTGTCCATGAAATATTTTTCTTTATCATATTGTTCATAAAATGTCGCTTATTTGTGTTATGTTGCGCAACACATTCTATCATCAAATTGTGAGTTCAATAATAAAAGTTTAACTCTACAAATTTAACGGACGGAGTTCATAAGAAAATAATTGTAAAATGATTGTCATCGATACTAATTTCCTTAATTTTCTTTAGAGGAAAATCCATTATAGTTTTTATTTTTTTGCATTAATGCAAAAGCACTAGTCCCATATACTTTGGCTTAATTTAAAAAATAAAAAGGCGGGAGAATGTGTGGACACTAGTTAAAGATATCTTAGCTGATGCAAGTGCAATTCTTCAATCCTAAATCCCATGAAACAACAAGTTGCATGCAATATAATATAACACATTTAAATATATGATTGAGACTTTTGGGGCAGTTGAGGTTTTTCTTCATGTTTCTATGACAACTTGACGTGAACTCACCTAATGCACTAGCCAGTACAAATTGTGTGGTAATAAACATATCCAACTAATCTTCTTTTTTCACGTATAGTGTATTTTACAAACATGTACTTTAGACACAAACAAATAATAAATGATATTGGTGGTGAAGTCATTATTATTTTTCAGCTACATTGAATGATGCTTGCTACGGAATCAGGAAATTTCCTCCTTTGGCTTGATATCATGTTGAAAATTGAGGGGTATGGAAGAAAATAATGGAAAAGGAACATAATGATTCAAGATGGAGGAAAAATGGTGTATGGAAAAGGGACCGGGATTTACTGCAGTAAAAAAAACCATTCAGTTAAACGTAGATGCGAAATGGTTGTTATATGGAATCCAACGGTCCAAATTACAAGATAACAAAACAAGATTAAAACGATCTTGATTGTTGTTTTGATATCAAATGGTGGAGGTCAAAAACTATGACGCGTGTGGTCATCAAAGTCGTGATAAATCTGAATACATAAAGAACGCTAATGTAGATACATACATATTATCCACCAACAAAGTCTTTACATTGACAACGAAAGTTGAACACACATACTTACGAATTCCAGAGCATGAACCAACTCTTTATTAACTTGATCAATCTCCTTCAACGTTTTGAATTTAAATTTAATCTGATGTTAGTTTAAAATGAAATATATTAAATTTCAACGAATCAAACAAGCACAAATAATCTTAAGTATGATTTTCAGTAATTAGGATTTAAGTTAAATATTTGTGATAACGCGATAATTTATTTATTTGAAGGAAAATAATAACGCGATAATTTATGACTGGGTTACAATGTAAAGTATATATATTTACATCAACAATTGCATATTGATCATCAAATCCATTTTTTTAAATTAACAAAAGTTTAAAATAATCCAATTTTTATATAATATTTGATCATACTAGTCCTCTGACTTAGTCAATCAGTCTATGAAATTGTTCTAGAGAGACAACTATGATAGAAGATTTTGAATTTTATGAAGTATTTTAAAATTTTGTTAAGGTCTAAATTGTTTAATCTACAAGATTACAAGAACTAAACACGTGATTCATTAAAAAAAAAAAAACGACAAATTAAGTTTAAAGTTACGGAGCAAAAATAATTAGCTTATGTAGTATTATATTGTCAACCTTCCCTCTAGTTCAAGAGACAATCTTAACCACCAAGAGCACATAAAGGGGGACTAGTCTTCTTCTCTAGATGAATTCCCCCATCCTTATAAAATAACCATGGGTTGTGCAAGAATTTTAGACACAGAGATGAATGTTCAACTTGAAATATATATATATATATATATATATATATATATATATATAATAACTTGAAAGATATTGTTTTTTTTTAAGAAATCAAAATGACATATTAAAAAGAACGTACTATCTTTATGGCATAAAATGTACCACAATAAGCCAACCGAAATTTACACCAAGAGTTCACAAAAAGCAAAACAAATTAGTCAATACCCGCACATAAGAATGAGTTTTGGCACCAATTATAAAAGCTATGATAAAAAAAATACAGATTTAGCTTTAAACCACCATAAGGATAGAATTTTAACATTTTACAATAGTTGATTCGGAGAATATTCTTTGTTGCAAAATAGTCTGTCATTTCTTTCCTTCCATATCACCCATGAGGAAGCAAACCAAATCAAATGCAATAGAGAGCATCGTGATTTGCCAAAACCTGATGATGAACCAAACTGATGAAAATGATCAACAATGTTGGAAGGATCCACTGAATAAACATCGAGCCAGCACCTAACCAACTGCAAAAGCGTACCAAAAAGAGGACAAGACAAAAATAAATGGATCTCCGATTCCTGTTGTCCACAACCAGAAACACACAATTGAGCCTCAGGAGAAATAATGTCTCTCCGGAATAGATTTGTCTTAGTGGGCAACCCGTTTCGAAAAAGCCTCCAAGCGAACACGGAAACCTTCAAAGGGACATTCTTCCTCCATAATAAAGTCACAGGGACCAGAGTAGTAGTGTGCGGCCCTGATGTGAGCACACTATAAGCACCACTGACAGTGTACACGACAACCGTATCAGGAGACCATCTCCAGGAATCCTCAACAACAATCTGCAACACAACATGTAACAACATATTCCTACACTCCTCTACCAACGCCTCCTCCCACACCCACAATCCCCTTCGCCACTTCCAAGCCTCCCCTTCCTCATCCTAACCCCAAGCAACGTTTGAGCAACGGTCGCCATTTTATTTTTTGATAACTCATACAAACGGCGAAACCTAACATTCAAAGGAACCACACCTACCCACCTATCCAACCAAAAAAGAGAGCTAGCACCATTACCAACATTGAGACGTAAATTGTCAGGAAACAAACTACTTGACACCAAGCCATCTCCATCTCGAATGTTAACTATCGTCCTCCACCACACCGACCTCTCCCGACCACCAACCTGCAACCGCCCACCAACTAGGCCATATCTAGCGGCCAACAATCTAAACCACAGCCCTTCCCTATCCTCCAACAATCTCCAACGCCATTTACCCAATAGTGACAAATTAAATTCTCTAATTCTCCTTACCCCCAATCCACCAACCTCATTGTCCAACAAACTCACTTTTATGGAAATTTACGTTTAAACCCGACATCGCTGCAAAGAGATGCAGCGCGGCTCTCATAGCCAACAAATGAATAAATACAATGATATTGTTAAGAATGATCTATATACTTTGAGCAAGCAACATGTGATAATAAAATTGAAGGTGATACAATTCATGAAATTAAAGACTTTTAAGTCTTTCATTAATTTATACATAAAGCTCCAGTTAACAACACTTTTTAGAAGTAAACGGTGATATTTAATTTATAAATTTGGTTGCTGGTTCCCACAACGCTTAATTGTTATAGGACTGTTTTTCTTTCTTTTGCATACGCAGGTTTGGATATGAAATAATAGTTAACTACCATAGACCTGCGAACGGTGGTTAATTGTTGGTAGGAGTAATATGGTTATTTTGAAGTGTCGGAAAGCAAATAATAAAGTCTAAAGAGCGGTTTTCTTAACACAATAATTTTTTGGTGATTGAACTTTGTTGTTTTCTGTCTGGTACCAGTCCAAACGAGGCGCATACCCTTTTTGTGGGAGTTTGGTTTTCTTTTCCCACCCTCCAAATCTCTCACGAACAACTTGACCCCGCATGGATTATATAATCTGAAGTTGATTTTAGGGTTTACCAAAAATGTAATCCAAAACATATCTTTTTCCCCTGATCAAATCCATTGCCAATTATCCTTTTTTTTATTTTTTTTATTTTAGGAAATAACTACTTCGAGCAAAGATATAAGATAAATAGCAAAAGTAAAGGGGCTTACATATAAAGATGGGAAATAGATCAAATTAAAAGATGTATGTAAAAGAGTCATGGATATATGGGAATCAATAATGGAGTTTAAGACAGAGAAAATGTATGTTGATTCTTGTCATTTGTTCAAAATTGTATCTACAAATTTCTCAATTTTTTTGTAATATATGGAAAGTACTATTTTGGGGATGTTGGAGGAGGAAATTGTAATATATTAATTAGACCGACACTATCATGCATATTGAAATACAATGACAAATAGAGTCGACTCTGCTCACAGTGAGTTATAAAAGTTTATGGATAATAATATGGGTGACATATGTAAAAATTGAGTTTCGATTAACAACATGACAAAATTGCAGCATACTCAGATACAAGCTTCGTTTCAGAAGAGCATGATTTTATTGAAACAAATATTCAAACGAAATGTCTTATGGTCATAGTTGGTTAGAAACGTATCAAGAAACACTTTTTATATGTAATTATGTATTTTTGAATTATGTTCAATTACTCGGGCATTTTCGATAATATAAAATGAGCGTAAAACATATTCAGATTATATAATTTAAACCAGATAATTACGTACCCACTCCCTTTGTTGTATCTCATTGTCTTTATCATGTGTGGTTTTGAGGGGATTTCAGATTTTAAATGTCGAACTGCATTAAACATGTTTGAGATTATAAAATACAAAATGTCCTAGTAACACAACAAAATGCATATTCATGTTTTTTCCATTATCCTGACACATCACGATACAATATGCAGACCTGACTTAATGCTACTGATTACAATATGAAGATACATATGAAAGAGTAGTGTCGACAAGTTGTTTTATCATAAACAAATTAACGCCAAAAGTAGTTTGTATACAACATCATACTCGTTAAACTAATGAGGCACCTTTTATAAAGGACAAAACTGTGAAGGGCATACACTCAAAGCAGACAAGGCCTCAAAATGCGGTGTGATGTACTTGAGGGTGGAACATAACATTGGCAACTTCACAAGGGATCAAGTTTGGAAACTCTCCCTTAACCTCGACGGGGGGGCAATTGTTGATGTACACCTTAAAAGTCTCTATCGCTTAAAAGTCAAAGCTAAATGTAGTTTATATACAACACTCGCACTCTTTAAACCAACGAGACACCTTTTATAAAGGACAAAATCGTGAAAAACTTGCATCCACAACAGACAATAGTTTAGACGCAACATGGCGTGCTCCAAAGTGTAACGGAACAATAATTACATTTGAGTCATGCTATATAGCACGACAAACCTTAGACACGAATACACACGACAGATGGAACAACACGCAATTTGCTGGGCAATAACATATATAACACTTCACATGGCAAGATTCAACTCACATAACAATTTAACAACAACAAGTATTCAATGTTGGGACTTATCCTGCATCGATTACTAAAGTTCTATAGTTAATAAGACAAAACAGAGATAAGACAACATGAAGGCCATACTTGAGTGGTTTGGTGAAATGGCAAAAAAATGAGCCTTAATGTGATTCCTCATAAACAAATCAATTATTTACACACTAAATGAATCATTTTAAGGTACATAAAAATTAAAAGAAAAGCAGTTTGGCATTGTCGTGCATTTGGCACGAAAAATATTATCGTGCACTTAAGCATTTTCCATAAAAAAATAACCAATTTTTTTTTTAGGTCAAGTAGTCTAGTGACTAGAATTCACTTTATAAAGAGAATAAGTGGGGTGTTCGATGTTCGAACCCCAGCCCCTGCGTATAATAATGCATTGTCTTACCAACTGAGCTATGCTCACGGGAAAAAAACAAAAAAACCAAATTATCGAAGTGGATTAACACTTAATAACAATTTCCATGTCTCCTTAAAAAAAAAAAAAAATTCCATGTCTTCAACTCAGTTCAAATATGTTCTTACTTAGCAACACGTATCCGAAACGTGTCAAACTGGACCCTTTTAACGTGTCGTCCAAACCTGAAAGACAATGTTGCTTTCACCGTTTATATCTTCCATAAATATCAATCAAAATATCAACCTACTAGCATATCATAACAGTGAGCCAACCAAAAGAAGCTAAAGAATACGAGGTGTAGTGTAGTTTTAAGGTTACAAATTTGCCATCATGCTAACTAAGAAAACAATCCACATGGTCAACAAATCTATGTCTTTTTATCGACTTTCCACAGCTTCATTCTCTACTGCTTATGAACGTGCTGAAGTATATGTTCTTCTCTTCAACTTATGGAAATTTTGACAATTATATAACTTCACACATTTTTTTAATCTCTACATACATTTTTTATCTACCAGAAAAAAGTATTATAGTATTAATATAGATAGGTTGGTTTGCACCATGTATAAAGGTATTTTTGTCATTGAATTAAAAAGTTATATCATATTTTATTTAATTTAATGATGAGATTGATTAATTAAATGATGAAAATTAGTTTGTACATGATACAAGATTTATCTTACTTTTTTGAAGGAAAGATTTACCTCACTTGTGCACCATAGAATTGGTCATTAATATAACAATTTTTTTGTGAATTTTTCTTGTTGTCTAAACAAAATTTCTTTCAAGTTGTAATAACATTTTTATGAATTTAAATCTAATTATATTATCAATAAAATCTACTCAAAGCATTATTTCAATATTAAAAATTTCAAATCAACTATAAACTTTAATTTTCTTAATTTGATCAATGAATTACAATTATAAACTTTAATTTTCTTAATTTAATCAATGAATCATTATATTTAAAAAAGGTAATTATTATAAAGTTTAATTTTGATACATTATATGTCACGTTTCTTATTAAGCTTAGTTTTTTTTTAAGCTAGGTATACATGGTTAAGTTTATTTTTTAAATATTTTGGTTGTTTTTTTGTTGAAGAAATTGGTTGTTTATAGTTGATTCACGTTTATTTTTATTTTTTTAATATTTTGGTAGTTTATAGTTGATTGTCATGAAAAAAAATTGATAACTATAGATAGATCAAATTATGTTTAATTAAATGTTAATTATAAATATGATTGCTAACATAATTATTGAAAAATGTCACAGGGTAGTAATGCGGTGGCAGAAGCAAATAGTGATGATAGGATGACGATGGAGGGTATATACAAAGGGAAGGAAGAAGATAGGGCTATGACTAGTGATCCAGCAAGAGAGGGTCCAATAAAAGCAGAAGAAGAAGGAGACATGGTGAGGGACACTGCTAAGGATAGCATGGATGGAGCTTGGATGGCAGCTCAAGATGCCAAACATAAGGGTAGTGATAGAGATCGTAGGGGAATGAATTGAAAAAGGAAATTCAAGGTGAAAGGAACTGATAATTAAGGAGGAATGCATTAGAGCTAGTAGTTAGTGTTAAGTCAGTTCATATATGCAACAAAATCATTTTATAATAATAGTTTCTCTGTACCTTCTAGAGTGCAACAATTGTGTAGCAACAAACAAACGACACTAAAATTGATTGAGAATTTATCCCATATTTCTAAGGTATTCAAATCTCACGTTTGATGCAGTCTATAGACTAAATGTTTGAACTCCTGATAATAATATAGAGATTTGGCTCAATCCAATCTCAAGTTAAAGAGTGATATATTAGATAAAATATGGTGTGTTTATAAATGGAGACAATCATCATCAGTTTTGTAAGGATGAATTATGTTCCAAATTCAACAAGATATCAAAGCTTTACTATTTGGTTTTTGCTATCAGACCCATCCACCGTTTATGTCTATGAATCAAGCTCAATAGTATTGGTCATAAGGATGTGTATGTTAAAAGATCAGTTATACTCTAAATAGAAACAACAATTTACTTTTAGTTAGATCGTGGTCTAATCGATTAGTGAAGATTCCTAATTGATTAGTAGAGTAGAAACAAGATTGTAGCTGACTCATTGGGATAATCAATTAGCCAAGAATCCTAATAGCTTATTCCTAACCGGTTAGAATAGAAATTCAAATTGATTAGCTATCGCAAAAAACTAACATTTTTTAATTTACTATCATGTGTATTGATGCATAAACATTCAAATATATAACTATTTTTAGATGGTGGTTGGGGTTTGAATTCCGGATCTTGTATATATTATTCATTTTTCATATCAACTGAGTTAAACTCAAGAGGACATCCAAACATATAACTGTCAGAACACTTAGTAACAAAAGATTAAATAAATCCTTAAAAAAAATTAAATAAGAGGAACGAAAAGAGAAAGATGAACACACGTTATTTGTTAACGTAGTTCGGCCAATTTATATTTCCGTTTTGATTAATGTGATAAGAGCAGGGTTTCAATTGTTACAAGTTGTATTTATAGTACTACTATCATTCGATGTCTTTTATATATGAGTCCTACTTCAACAATCTCCACTTTGACGAATATCAAATCCTTACGAAGACTTCATGCATGACGATCACATCCAGGCAATAGGGGGGTACTCATTCTGCTTAACATTGAGAAAAATGCAACAAGTCCTAACAATGCTTGAACTTGTCACTGATGACTAGCTTGGTCAACATATCGATTGCATTTTTTGAAGTGTCAACATTCTCAGGTAATATATATCCAGTCTATCTGATCTTGTGAAACCTTACATCAATATGCTTGATATTGGCATGATACACTTGATTGTTTGTCAAATAAATGACACTCTGACTATCACAATGCAACCAGACTCCACCTTGCTCAACACCCAATTATCTGATCATACCTGTAAGCCATAAGGCTTCTTTGGCAACTTTAGTTGCTGCTATGTACTCAGCTTCAGTTGTCGAAATGACAACTATGGATTGAACCGATAATTTTCAACAAATAGGTCCACCTGCTAAAGTAAAAACATATCTGTTGTAGACTTTCTATCATCCATATCACCAACATAGTTTGAATCAACATATCATACAATTGAAGGATCACCCTATCCACAACTAAACATTATACCATGATCCGTTGTTCCCTTCAAGTACCTGAAAATTCACTTGACCGCATACCAAATCTAGTCTAGGGCAGACCATGACATGCATTAAACAGCCAACAACACTGACATAAGGAACCTTGGACAAATATTCAACTTCTGCATTTGTCTTCTGACACTGATCCAATAAAGGCTTAAAGTGATTTGTCAATAGAATACTCACAACCTTCAAATTGCTCATACTACCCTATGGCGCTAGGCGCCTTAGCCCACCATGAGCTAGCCAGCAATGTTGGGTACCCTCAAGGGTATAAAGTGTCTATTCAGCAACCACTTTCAATTGCAAAAATAACTACCGTTTCTTTGGATTTCAACGTTGTATCTTTTCATTTTCTTCCAAAAAAAAAAAAAGATTGTTGTATCTCTTCAGAATTTGATTAAAATGTATTATTTCATTACTATTATATATATTTTTTTTTTGTTGAGCAAATTACTATTAGATGTTGTAAAAGAATAAACACAACTCTTGGATTAAAGACTCTAATTGCATATGTGATGATTGGTAGCGAAACGTTACTTTTCACTTATGAATTAGCGTGCCTTGTTTTTTTTTTAAAGAACTTATGAATTAGTGTGCCTTGTTGTTCTATAAAGAGATGTTGCATATATACGTCAGAAAAACACAAAATTTGCATATGTATAGTGTCATTTTCATCCAATTTCTTACTTACATCATCAGTCTATTCTCTTATTTGAAATAAAAAATATATATCATCATTCTACTCTCTAAGCATAAGAGTAAGTACAGTTTTTTTTCTTCCATAAATTACCATTAAAAAGAAATTTGTGTTGTGTTTATGCAAATCACATCAAAATTTCTAAAATGTTATGAAAGAAATCTGTGATCATCTCATTTACTTCTCTAGTTAAATTTATAAATAATTATTCATTTTTCAGATTCATTAAATGACTGATTTGATTTACGTAAACTATATTATAGTCTAAATACATGAATTAAAAAAAAGAAATATTTATACATAATATTTTCTAAATGGATATGCTAATAATCATAGCGTGTATTCTAGGTTTGTAAGCAATTAATATATATACTGCCTTCCTTGTCGCATACTACTGCTGGCCAAGAGTATGTAACATGATCAGGGGCGGATTTACCACCCAGTTAGCTTGGGCACGCTCCCGGGTTCAACCCATACTCAGTCTCAGTGGCGGATCTCCTTGGAGACTCATAGAAGCCACTATATCCCCAAAGTTTTCTATAAATATCATATTATGCAAATCATTTCATATGTTACATTGGTGGTGCAATGGATTGATGCGCTCTTAAACTGTCAAATTGGCACCATCATTTTTTTTGTATTTTTTATTAAATTAATGACTTTTTATTCAAAAAAAAAAGGCGCAGAGAGACTCAGGGGTGGATCTTCTCAAGGGCAGGAAGGTGTCATGGCAACCCCTGAACTTACTATATTTATAGTATTATGTCCATACTTTCAATAAATTTTTAGTGGTTGCAGTGGTAAGGGGGTGCCTCTATATAATGAAGGTCGCATGTTCGCCCCTTTTTAGGTGTCTTTTTTATATATTCTGATATTTTTAATCTTTTTATCCAAAAAAAAACGTCCAACATGGGACTTGAACCTGCACCAGCCAGGTATGTTTGCAGCAATACATAGCACTTGAGTTCTACTGCTATTTGTTGAATCATTTTAATATATATTTCATAACTGTTTGGTACCAAAAAAATAAATCAAAATTCACCACTGGAGGGACTTGAACCGTAAAATTAAGATGTACACATCTAATGACTCATAGCCCTGAAATAAGGACATGATATTCTTTGAAATTTTAATTGAACTCCGAAAAAGACACTATTCTTTATTAAATCAAAAATAAAATTCTTAAAAAGTTTTGTAATTAGTAACGGAGATAATAATTTTAATTGGAAGATATTATTGATGTTGATCCAAGCAATGAGAACCATTCTACACCGAATCAGATTACTTGGTGAGTGGCCAATCTAACACCGTTTTCCATGCATGCACAAATCAAAAAGATTCTATAGTTGTAGTAGAAGATTCATGGTACAAATCCTTTATGTTTCATAGTTTTTGTCTCATTTTAATTCATCCACACCTATGCAGGGCCTAACAAGTGTCACGCAACCAATAGGCTCTGCCTGCCATAGTGACAACGTACGAACGTGTTGTGTTACAAAATCCAATATTCATGACTCATGTCTTACCTTCCACCACGTGTCATACAACACAATCTATTTCCACTTTTTTATCCCCTTCATTTAGATATTTTCTTACTCATACTATATATATATATAAGAGCTAGATTAATTCATTCACATACTTAGGCATCAAGACATATAAGATATTAGTAATTGTATTGTCACATATCATCACACTGAAAAATGGCAAAAACGTTTACCTTTCTTGCGCAGTGTAAAGAATTGGTCAAAACCACTCCTAATGCTGCTAAAGTTATCAACTTCTCAATCGCAAAACAATCTCACATTCATACTCAAGTATACCTCAATTTTTTTTCTTTCACAAATATTTATCTTTAATTTTTTTTAAATTTTGAAAATATGCTCATAAATATTGTGTATTTTTTTTAATTCAGGGTGGTGATCCATTAGGAGCAATAAATCAAGGGTCAGAGAATGCAAGAGAGGTACTTGAAGAAGTTGGTAAGGAAAATGTGGAAACTGCATGGGATGCAACAAAGAAAACTGTACAATTGGTGACTGAGACAACCACAGCTGAGGCTGATATGAATGTTGTGGACACTGTGGAGTATAGAAGTAGTGAAGATTTATCAGGGCAACTTGGAGATGGCTGTGATAAGATTCAGTTATAATTAATACATATAGGAATTAATAAGAGGGTAATCCCATCCCATATCTCCTATGCTTTTTTTTTTTGTTTTGTTTTGAATTTTATCTATAATTGTTGGATATGCTTTTTCTTGTCTTTGTTTGTTTGGAGATAGAGAGCCAATTGAATTATCTTGAGAAATTACGTGGTAGAAGAAAATTTAACACTAAAACAATGTTTGGATCCTCTCCAACTTCCAATTTCTGGATTGAACTAGCTCAAAGTATTTAAACAAAATTAACATACTAATCATCAAAACCTATGTATGATCAATATTGATCATAAGAATCAACATGTTCTGCTATGATTGATATTTTGGGCGAAGTATTGAGAGCAACAACGAATAATTAATCAATCTACAAAGGGAGATTGTACACATCTCCACGACTCCACCCAAAATCGTGATTCATTAAGAATGTTTGATCACCTATATTATGTAGGGTCATATTAACAATGTCCGTGGGACACTTTTAAAGGTTATGAAAAAAGTAATGTTTACACTTTTAAAGGTTAATCACACAAATTTCAAAATAATTTTACTATTTTTAATTCCTTAAAAAAGAAAAAAATTTCTTTAACAAGTTACATCACCCTATTATTCACTCTTAATTATTTTTATTATAACAATCTTTCCATCAAGTATAAATGTATAAAATCTTATACTTGATCCAATATCAAGATTCACTCATCTATCTTAGTGTCATTAGTGTCAAAATCAAAGTGATGATACTATTCGTTGGGGGAGTTTGAATGAACGTCTAGAGCAACAAACTAATAATTTTAGGACCACCAAGAGATTGGATGACATATCTCCGTTCAAATTTTTAAAACAATTCATTCATAATTGATGTGAGACTAATTATTCACACTTGAATTTTAACAAACTAACTCTTAAGTGAATATCTTTCACATCTTATACTTCATCCAACACAAGGATCAGCTCCCTCTCCTCGATCAAGTCGAACCAATGTTCTTATACCACTCTTTGATTAATGATCCATGACGGCTGGTATATTGGATACCACGTCTCCGATGAATATCTTTTAATATCAAGAATAATAGGGATATTTTTTATTTATCCAACATTAAATGCATTCATAGTCGATGTGCAATTTACTCACACAAAAATTTCAACAATATATCCCTTTACTGTGATCTCTCACATCATATATTTGATCCAACAACAGTATCCACTCCATGTTGCTCATTAAGCCTAACCACTGGTTGATATCACTTTAGGGGAGTTTGAAAGTGTCAGGAGTTACGATTGACTAAAGATTCAAGGACACCAGGTGAATTAGCATCACATCTCCACCCAAAATCTGAAGGCATTGAGAACAAGAGTCATATCTTATATATAATATTAAATTCATTCATTTTTTACATGGAACTAACCACTTACAGTAGATCCAAGCCGAACTAGAGCTCAATACTACTTGTTTAAAAGTACAAAGAAGTGTCAGAAGGAACAACAAGCTACTGATCTAAGACGAAATGTATTAAAGTTTCAACGAAAACAATTATAATTTGATGTATTAACATCAATTGAAGAGGCCTCTTTCTATGAAAGACCAACGATGGAAAAACATTGTTGTAGAAGGAAGAGGAGGAGAGGGTGTGAGATGTTGTGTGAGAAATGGTGAAGTTTGGAAGGATATTTATAGGGGGGATGGTTACATAGGTTATAAGTACACTAAATGCAAATAAAAAAACGTGTAAAATCAAGTTTGAATAAGTAGTCATCGTCCAAAAAATGTGTTTTATATGCTCAGACCACCGGCCAAAGCAGCGTGAGTTAAGTCACGCCATCGACCAAAGAAGCATGAGTTAAGTCACGCGGAGGTACTTTCGTCCATCCTGTTACGAGGGAGTTTTTTTTGTTGGGAAGAGCATTTTTCAAATCCCAAGGCTTAGGCCTTAGTTTTTTTAAACTAGTCCAGACCTATTTAAGCAAAGCCTAGCTCAGCCCGGCTCATTCCCACCCCTACTATTGGAACATTATGATTACTTGTGATTCCTAGAATTATGATTATGTGTGATTTTTTAGGATGAAATTATAGCTACTAGAACATTACATAACTATTGGAGTTAATATTGATGATTAATTCTATTTTTTTTTTTTTAAAGAATATTATGTATTGGTCACTTATTTCGGAATCAACTCAGTCTAATCTTGATAGAGTCTTGTCCTTATTTGACCCAGGTTCGATCAGATTTTAGGTAGGATTCAAATCTAAAAATAGTCCACCATAATATTAGGGTTGGATTCTGATCACATAAAATTCGCTTTACTCGTCCTTTGTACACCCTATTTCTGATCCATATTTTTCTAAAGAAACATATTTATAATCCCTAAATATCAATTGCGGTAACTATTTTTGTTGATTAATTAATTTTTAAAATTCCAAATTTTAAATTTTTCCTATATTATTTTTTTTTCTAAATAAACTCAACATCTAAGTTTTACATAACACATTTTTACTTGCAAACTCAAATTTGAGTTTTTAGAAATGAAAATTACTCAAGAAAGCTCAAAATTTGAGTTTGCTGAAAAACTTTTTTTTCTTTTTCCAAAACCAAATATGTTTAGAAAATTTATAATTTTCACTTTTCTGGAATTTTCTTTTTGAAAAATTCATTTTTTTAGTTTTCTGGTAGATAAATGAATTACGTCCTAGTTTTAGTTATTTTTCTTGACAAAAAAAATGAATTACCTCTCCTACCATCAAGTATTTAAAATTTGTTTAGAGTAATAACTCTACCTACCTATCCAAAACTATGAGCTATAATGACCTCTGGAGTACCAAGTTGATTTAAAACTTATTAAGTTCAACCAAATAATTGAGTTTAAGTAGTTAATAAAATCCACTAAAGCACGAAACATTTAGGAGAATTCAAGTTTGATTTGTGTGTAGAACAATTTTTGTTCAGATACTTAACTCACAACCAAATTCCAAAGTACTCTAACCCTTTTTCTTTGGAATCGGAGGGTTAACACGAAAAAAAATTACTAACTCCATCCTTAATGTTATGACCATTTTGAGAAACTTTTGCATCCTATCTTATAAGATCTCTTTAGTATTTGTAGCTACGTAATTAATTTTTACAAATATGTCATATTTATTTTACATCTTTTTCTTCAACCAACAATAAATACTAGAAAATTGTATTTTATACTTCACAAAATGCTAAGAAACATCATAAAATGATAAATTTAACCCCAAATTCCTTCAACAATTAACTACTGTCGATTAAAATTCATCGGCAGTTAACTACCAATGAGTTTATATTGATAATTTTGTGGTGTTTCCTAGCAACCTATGATGTGGGAACAACAATTTTCTAAATATTATATTGAAAGCATAAACTAACCGACTAACTCTAATAAAATTAAAAAAAAATAATAGTAATTACAAACAAATTTAATACTACTATCAACTTTATTAATTCTCTTAATTTAGTCAGAAGGGTCCTATATTTAAGAATGAAGGTAGTACTAACTTTAGAGATTTCTAATATAATACGCAACAAAAAGTGTGCCATGAAAACAATTTATATTTTTTTTTTTTGTCAAAAAAAAAAAATTATTTTTATTTTTTTTACGGAGGTATGCCTCGTATATGTATGTTGGGTTGCGATAGACGGTACATGTGTATTTTTGTAAATTGGACTGTATCATAGTATTTCAACACAAGTTGTAAAATGTAATTAAACTTGAATGATATATATAAACATATTGCAGCTACTCTATAGATGGAGACGAATGCACGTTCGACCGAAATTTATGATCAAATCAAATATGTATTTGTTTGTGTTTTTTAGTTGTTTTTCTAACATTAACGTTATTATTCATAAGCACCAAAGCTCAGCAGCCCCATAGCAACAACAAATTCTATGTTACCTCAATGATTAATCAGAAGGGAAAAAAAATAAACTTATATTGCATCTTATAGTTATGATCACCAACCATATGCAGTTGTTTCTGCACTATCCCTTCTTTGCAAAGAACAATACTTGATTCCTTCTTACTTTGTCCTTTCTATAGAATCCCCCTACGTTATATACATCAAAGAACTAAAAAGACCAGGACCATTTAGACATGGTACCACATCAAATGCACACTTTTCAAAAACCCTTGTATTTGAATTGGGCCAGTTAGGCTTTGTTTCAACTTCATGCTTGACCTCCATAATAAACATCATGAGAAGTTGTGGAGGGTGTGACATTCTGATTCTCATGGCCACAAAGGAGAGAAGATAAGGCAATAACTACAAAGTTATATATATTGGACACCATTTACATCTTTGGCCAAACATCATTTACACATATGAGAATTGTTTTGTTTTATTTAATTTTTAGCTTTGATATATTAATAGTCATGACGTGCTTACAATTGCACCTTACATACATAGATCACATACCGAATAATATTGCAAACTACATTGCATTATTTAAAGGATACTTTTGAGGATGTGCTTGTTACCTACTAAAGAATTTGGTTTGAGAGGGATAACATTCAATTTTTTTTTTAAGAAGCTAAATTAATTCATCTAAATTAATATTGAAGATAATTGAACCTTGGATCTTGTGAAAGAGCACACTGCAAGGTCGCTAACCAATACCACCAGTTCAACCCAAGTGGGTTGAGGGCTAACATACATATTGCAAACAAAAGAATTTAATTAAGGGAAATGCTAACTAGTATTCATGTGACACTATTTAAGAAAAGGACCGCTTTGTTGCAGTCGGCAAAACAACACAGTCATGTTTCGACGACTGTTCGATCTGATTAGAGCTCAATATTTTAAGAATTAAACATTAAATATTAAATATGAATTTATGAATTGACGGATTAAGTTCAGACAGTTAACAATGTCTTAACTGCATGAATATGCGCAAAAAAACAACTCTAATGGATCATATTTCTTAAGAAAATTAATATATATATTTTTTTTTTTATTAAAAAGTGGAATGTTCAATTTTTTTATCGTCAAAAAATTGTTGTTTTTAATTAAAAACATTATATTTTTTATTTTCTTAACTGCTTAGTCTAACGTCAGTGACATAGGCATCATGGCATCACTTGAAACCATGGTGCTAGTGTGCTTGGTCATGTCAACGCCACGTAATTAGTTGTTGTGGTAGTAGCTTTCTTTGGGAATATAAGGTTGAGTTGATGATTAAGGTAGGTGTTAGTTCATTTAATGGCATGAAACCAATTAAACATAAAAGAAGCAGGTAGATTCACAAAATACAACAAACTAGAATCCAACCGGGCATTGAACAAAACCAGAAAACAATTGATCAGCAGTAATGCAATTAAAAAAAGATAGTAGAGAAATAAAGGTTCTGTGTAAGGTTTAAGTTAGAAGTTTTAAATTAGATGGAAAATTGAATGTTGAATAAAGTCAAAGAGAGATGACATATATATTTAATGCCTTAAAATAATTTGTTAAGATGTAGTGTCTAAATTTTTGTGTAATTGTTCTTGACCTAACGCGATTATCCTTTAGGAGTCTTTCATGATTCAACAGTGGTATCAGAGTGGTTGGTCGCTAAAATATCTAGCTCCTTTTGTGGATAGTCTTCCTGACAATGGTGGTCAGACGAGGTGTCTCGTTGATATGGTGGACGCCAACGGCAGTGCAAGTATATGTGAATGAAAAACCTGAGGGGGAGAATAGATTGTGTCAAGTGTGAGTTAGAAATCCTGCATTGGATAAAAACTTAATGTTGAACAACATATAAGTGAGAGGACTTATATAAGTCTACCACAATACACTTAAGTTCATGGTTAAGATATGATATCTAAACTCACTCGTATGGTTGTTCTTGGTCTAATGTGATAATCCATTGAGTTACCCTCATGACCCAACAATAAGAACATCAATAGTTTATGTGGTTGATGTATCAAACATGAGTTGAAAGTCTCGTGTTTGCATGAGAAAGTGAATGTTGCACAATATATAAGTTTGACTAATATACTTAATTTCTTAAGATTGTGAGTAAAAATGTGGTGGTTGTTTTTGGCAAATGAAATGATCCCTCCGACTTCCCTCGAGACTAAACAGTTACAATAGTTATGGCCAAAAACTATGGAACAAATTACGGCACTTTTGTTTGAATCAGATATTGAAACATTTCAACAAGAGCAATGCTATTTATCTAGAGAGATTTTATCAAGAATTGATCAAGAAAATGTCTCAACCAATTAAATTTGTTATTTGTCGGAAATCAAAGAAGGTAAAATGGTATGTAATTAAGAAAAGGTGTTAGTAAATACACTGTTTTGAAATTTTCTTGATACATATTGTCGATGTATCTATCATTTCCCTTTCAACAATAGAACTAAGGAGTGAATTAATAAGAGAGGGATATTTTTCATAATTTTCGTATTTCTAAGCACTGAAGTTTAAATTTTCAAACGTTTAAGCACATAATGGTGATGATTTATGTATACAAAATAGAGTAAATCCTGCAAAGAAAAAGGGAAGGGCAAGAAGAAAGAGGAGTATCCAAATATTGAAAAAGAGCATGAAACATAACAGGCATATGGACCAGATTGATTTTATTGTTTTAAGCATATTCAAGTTAATGATGCCGGTTTTCTAGTTTTGTACTCCCTCCTTAGCACTTTTTTGGAAACTTAACTTCTCTCACTTTTAACTAATCATCAATGGTTGAAGCCTTGAAGGTATGATGTGACTAACTGGCTATGCATGTGACATGCTTCCTTCATCTACATTTAGGATTAAATGATCATAAGTCACGTAAGAAAAAATAGAGAGAGAGCAACAAATGGACAAATCCTCCTCTTCCAATATGTAATCCATGATTAGTTAAGCATACACCACAAAGAGGCTGGAGTTATCCGATAGCATTATCACTTTCAACACCCCAATCTATATTCCCAATTCCAATTTACTAAGAATCAAGACCGATGCATGTTGAAATTTGGGACCAAACTCATCCTTACAAAACTGGCTTGTAAGGTGAGGATTGTTTCCTCTTTATAAATTCTTCTCAAGAGTCTTATCTATTCAATGTGGGACATGAATTTTTTTTCCAATAATGCATACTTTAAGAGATGTGTTATTTGAACAACCATTTGAGTGACAACCATTAATTTACAAAAGAAAGTAAATAGTGACACGGAAAACAAAGTAATAGAGAGAAAGTAAAAAATTAATGTGAGTATGAGAGATAAAATTGTCACAAAATAATTGTCAAAATATCATTTCTTCATACTTAACTTAACTGCTTTTCCAAAAATAATAATAATAATAATTTGCTTATATGTCAATTGAAGACAAAATCATTATCCATGCACAACTTCAATACTTCTCTGTCTATACTTATTAGGAAAAGCACACAATTAACAAAAATTGACCCTTCGGTCCACATGCCATCCACTTTTTATGAAGTTCTGATACATTAAAATAGCATGTATCTATGTTGGATGCTAATATGATACCATACTTCTATGATAAACTTAGATATGTGTCTTAAAAATATCAATATCATAATAATATATATATATATATATATATATATATATATATATATATATTTTAATTTAAAAATATTTAACTGGATATAATGATATATGTCACGAATAAGTTGCGCTACTACAAAATTGGGTCCAAATACATAAACTTTTTTTGACTCATTTTTACATATATTTTGTAAAGGACGAAGTATTATTTTTTAAAATTGTTATCATTATAGTTATATATTAACGAAGAACAATTATAGTTCAAACTTTAGATCTTGAATTGGTTTTACCATTCATAAAAGATGAACGATACAATTTGTTGCTCATTTATCTTCTATTTTTTATAAATTAATTAATATCAAATTAACGGTAAAAAATAGATTGAACAAAAGAAAATGATTGTATTCGCGTATCCGTATCTATCATACCGTACTACATATCCGAACTTCATAACATTTTCTTTACTTTTTGTTTTCTATAAACTCTTCATGTTACTCTCATTGGAAGCAAGTAGTACAATGGAAGGGAAGCAAACATCAGTTGAGAAGGTTTGGAAAGACATCATATTTGAAGAAATAGAAGTTGAAGAAGAGGAGGAAGGTGGTGTTGAAGATGATGAGAAGAAGAAAGGTGTTTGTGTGAGTGGGAGAAAAGAGCCAAGTAGAGGTGGAAGATTTTCTTCACCTATTTGTCAAGTAGAAAGTTGTGGAGCTGATTTAACTTTTTCAAAGAGATATCATCGTCGCCATAAGGTTTGTGAGGTTCATTCCAAAGCATCTGTTGTGGTGGTTGCAGGGATGAGGCAAAGGTTTTGCCAACAATGTAGCAGGTGTGATCAATCTCCATCCTCCACTATCATCTGAACTTTTTTTTGTTGGTTTGAATAGGTTTTTCCGTAAGCACTTTTCACTAGTAGTATAGTGTAGATGGTAAACTTGATTTTTCAATTATTCCCATTGTTTTAAAGTTTAAATTGGAGTCTTGTCACCACGGACGGATCCAAGAATTTTGAATATTGGGACACCATTTATACAGGGGCGTTTCCAAAAATTCAGAGGCCCCATTATAATCCTGACAATTTAAATTTAAAAAGTATGAAAAAAATTCAACACCACTTAGAGTGACAAACATCTATGTTCTAGTTAAATATATAAGCAATGGTTCAAACAAAACTTTTACCCATAGGCAAATAGACATTTACCAACGAAAAATGTATAATTGAGAATAAAATAGTAGAATTTTAGACTTTTAGCTACAGAAAAATGACATTTAGTGACGAATGTTGTCCGCAGACATAAATTTTATTTTTTTTCCATTTTTTCCAAACTTTGAGGCCCTTTAAGTTTAAGGCCTTGATGCACTTGCACAGGACCAGCCCTGCAGCTATATAAATTAGCATGCGTGTGTGCTTTGTGCTTTGTAGACTCTTGTGTTTTGTTTTGTTTTTATTTTTTTAATAAATAAATCACCATAAAAAAAAAAATCAGTTTTGTCCATAAACTACTTTATTATATTAGGTGGTCCTTAAATTCTATGAAACTCGTCAATTTAACTACTGAAGTACATGAAAATTCACCACTTTAGTCTTTAACATTTTAATAGCATGGATTGATTTGATAAATATTATATACTCTAGAGACAATTTATTATACTTATATAGTTTAAGGACTAAATTAAAAAAAAAAAGTGATAGTTTAGAGTTTAAATAGGCATTTTTTATATTGGGAAGCAACTTATAGAGTTTATCTTGTGTAATTGGTTGAATCAACAAAGAAAGGTTGTCCGAAGGGTGTCAGGGCAGGGCCTTCATTTTCATGGTATAAAAACATGTATATTATACTAAAAAAAGATAAATGATATTTGAACATCCATTTTGTGACAACTTTCTCTCTCATACTCACATCATATTCTCATTTTCTCTCTCTCTATTGCTTTGGTTTTTGTGCCAAGACTCACATTTCTTACTATATTTTGGTTGTCCCACAAGTTGTCCTACAAAATGGTTGTTCAAATAACACTCCTCCTAAAAAAATCATGAAAACTTTGTGTGCCTTCACACCAATGAAAAGTCAAATGAAGTTGGTTAGGATAGTCAAAAATCTGTTTTATTAGTTGGAGAAGTTAGTGATGTCACTATGGGTTGTTTCATAGAGTTTCACTTTAACTTAAGTCAACAATTACAAAGTTAAGAATTGAGTTAGGTTCAACCAATATTTTAACATGATATCAAGGTTTATCTAAGATTTGTTGGACCATTTATTATCGGTTTGAACCGGTTGGATTATAAGTGGGAAGAGTTCTCACATTAGATATATTAAGGTCCGAATATATGTTTATAAGTGGTGATAATTTTCACTTTACAAGTTGATTTTGTAACGATAAACCAACTAAAATTCTAAGTTTTAGAGATCTCTATAACGTTATGAATTCAGATACTCTAAATGAGTTAAGTGTTTGTCTTTTTTTTTTATATAGATTTTGTTAACACGTCTTTAAACAAATTAAAATACGTTTTTTAAAACATTTAATTTTTACATTTTGAGAGAAAAGAAATTCTCACTCATAGTAAGGATTATTAGTTTTGAAACTCGACACAATACTATTTTAAAGTAAACCTAAACACTTTAAATGTTGAATATGCATATACAAAAATCACATATTAAGAAATTCGTCACATTATTGCTTTGATCTTTTCACTATATTAGGCACCCAAAACAAAGAAATGTTTCCATGCATTCACCTTATTAGAAACTTTTGATTATTGTGTCAGGTTCCATGAGCTTGCAGAGTTTGATGAATCAAAACGAAGCTGCCGAAGACGCTTAGCGCGACACAATGAACGGCGTCGTAAAAGCACTGCTGGAACTTGCACTGAAGGAAGCAGTACTGGCCAAAAAAACAATGATGGTGATTGGAGACAAATTCATATGAACATAACAAGTAGTTCTGGTCATGATTTTCTGAATTTCAGATGAAAATTCATATTTTTTTCAGCACGCTTACTCCCTTCTGTCATTGGTTCCTTACATGCCAAGGAAAATAATAAAGACCTTTTCTATTTTACCAGAATATAAGGATGAGGAAAATAATAAACCAGATGAGGAAAGAAAAATTTTCAATATATCTAAGGTGGCATATATCATATTATAGCATCCTCAAATGTTGTATATAATGTGTATATACCTCAAATGTCCTATTTGGTACTCTATGACCATAATAAATTGCATTACTTCTTTTACAAATATGTAGACATGGGAATAGGATTCTCCATATTTAATTTTGGGGTTAATTTTGTCATTACCACCTACAATATTGATCCCTCCAATCTCTTTTTTTAGCATGTTTGCACTAAATACATGATCTTCAATCACATGAGATTGCATGGAATCGGGCGTGGTTTTGTTCGGGATGAAAACTAAACTGAGTTGAACTGAGCTGTTTGGTAAATTTAAAATAATTGAATTGTTTGCATTTCAAATAGGATCAAACTTTTTCAAAGTGAACCAAACTGTTCTGAACCGATCGAATTGTTATTATTTTTACCGTTGAAAATATATTAAAAAAAAACAAACGAAATCGAATTTTAGTTACCAAACTGTTTCGTATCGAATCGAATTATTTTAAACTGAACCGAACTGTTACGGTTCAGTTTCAGAACTATTAATAATGGTTCAATATTTTGTTCGGTTCGATTTTTTTATTTTTTTTGCCCACCTCTAAAATTCTGGTCCATAGTCATGACGAGGCTCTTATTGCTTGAATATATCATGTTGTTCTTAAATTTTGTCTATAATATTATAAATATATTTTAAAATATAGACTCAACCTCCAAAGTCATCCCTTTATAAATCCCACCAAATAGACCCTTAAAATTTTGTATTGGATTTGATGATTGTACGATGGTTCTCGATTCTCAAATTTAACCACAAAATTGAAGAGAGAAATTTTGATTTGTTTTAAGAAAGACATATTACGAAATCAATAGCAGAACAATTTTAGTTGTTTATTTGTACTTTTTATCTTCATATTTTATCTAATTTGTGGTTTTGATCCCTTAGTTTTTTTAATCTTTTAAACAAAAATAAGTCCAAACAAACTAAAATTATGTGATATAGATTGGTTTGATTCCTAGTGGGGTTAGACTGGGATACTGGAGTGTGTTCCTTTCAAGGTTTTAAATTCAATTCTTTTAGTGTCAATTTCAATGAATCAGTCTATACAAAACTTTGCTCTGAGGTTAAATGGGATCCTGCAAGTGAACGGTGAGATTGGACTCCTTTAGTTGATCTTTGGACCAAATACTCTGAGTTTTCAAAAATAAAATAGAAGAAAGAAAACAAAGATGATTCGCCTAAAAAAAAAATGATTACTTGATAAAAGCCTCAAAGATAAGTTCCTAAGAGAATTTTTAATCTTAATCAAATTTCTTAGGTGACCTATCTTTAGTAATTGAAAATCTTGATTGATTTCAGGCCTCAGTTATTTTTTTAATATTTACTTCTTTGTTCGAGTTTGAACTCAGGACCTCAAACTTCTTTTCACTTAACTCAAACCACTTGAGTTACTCAATCTCCTATTTCAAGCATCAATTACTATTGGCAGTCTAAAGAAGCAAGAATTTATAAACTCTACAGATTCAAATATTGAATTAACATAATTTTGGGTGACAAAGGTATAATAACATTTTATTCTTTTATAAATGCCAAGTTCTATGGCCTGTTAAGGTATACGACTCTTTGACATAATTTGTAGATGTTTGGGCAATGTGCTAGGGAGAATAGGCGTTGGCTTAAGAAATAAACTGGTAGAAAAGAAGTGAGAAGAATCATTGTAAGAGCAGAACCACTATTATGGAATCTGAATCATATTGGACAAACAAAGAAAACCATTTGCATATAATAGTCAAGTGATTTGTTCTGCAATATATTTTATACTCTCGGTCTAGTACTAGGACAAAGTCAGAAAAATATATAGGCTTAATAGCAGTTTTCGCCCCCTAACTTTCACGGAGTTTCGATTTTAGCCCCCTGAAAAAAAAAAACTTACAAAACCGCCCCCTAAGTTTTGCAACAGTAGCAGTTTTGGCCCCCATGACCAACACTTAGGGCGTCACGTCAGCGTAGACCGAGTCAAAATTGGCCTTGGGAGCCAAAACTGCCACAAATGAAAAACTTAGGGGGCGATTTTGTAGTTTTTTTCTTAGGGGCTAAAACTGCTATTAAGCCTATATTAGTGGCAAATATGGGGGTGCACAAAGTTGTTCCCACCTATTGGATAGTCTACTTGATTTTGTTGACTTGTTGGGCTTGACTCTTTTAAGGCCCCACCATTACGCCCCGAAACACTAGTAAAATCCAAAATTGCAAACTTAAAATTAAAATAATACACAACTAGCATAATTAAAAATAATAAAAATTAACATATAAAATAAAATGGAAGAATCTATTGTAATTGAGTTTTTCTACTGATTATTTTGCATCATACATGACACAACTACTTTTTAATTTATATAAGCAAATAAAACATAAATTATAAAATATTTAATTTGTAAATGATTACTTTTTTTAAGGAATTTGTAAATGATTACTATTTTATTGTTTTTTAAAATATAAATATAAATATGAAATTTTAGATATACACATTTTAGTTTTCAAAACTTTAAAAGAAACTTAAGGAAAAACTTTAAAAGAAACTTAAGGAAAAAAGTTTAATTAAAAAGATGAAATTGTAAATATCTATTATTCTTAATGTTGATCGGATAAAATTGATTTTTTTTTTTTTTGTAGAAAGATGAAATTGATTATTATTAATTAATTAAAAAGTTTAAGGAAAAGAAATATTCTTTCACTGAATAACTAATTAAATAAAGGCTTAAATTCACTTTTAATCCCTTTCTTTTCAAAAAAAATTGAAGTTTGGTTTTCCTATTTTAAAAACCATATTGTTAGTCTGACGATTTAACTTTTTTTGAAATTTCGCTCCCTCACTCATTTTCGGGTAATTTTTGTACGATGTTTCATATTCATTTATGATGCCTCAATATTTATTAGACATATTTTTGTTGACTGGGATATTCAGTATAACTTAATAAACGTTATCACATCGTAAATGAATAAGCAACATCATAAAAAAAGTGACCTAAAAATAAAATGAGGGACCTAAATTTATAAAAGTTAAACTGGGGGACAAAAATCCGATTTTTAGAATAGGAGACCAAAACTTCATTCTTTTTTTTTAAATATAAGGATAAAAAATGCATATAAGGATAAAAAATGCATTTAAGCATTCTGCATCTGTGCTGGGCATTTGGATCTAATATCTATTGCACAAGAGTAGATTAAACCTACTCTTCTCTGTGTAAGCATGTTTATTGTTGATATGCTTATCTTGCTACAAAATTATCACCTTCCTTTCAATTTTCAAGATGTTATTAAGGACACCTCCTAGCTTGTTTTGGAATTTTTTCTTGATAACAAGAAACTTTGGTATAGTTCTCCATATAGATCACTCATATGGACCAAACTTTTATAGCAAAGTATCTGCAAATGGTCTTCCAAAGATCATTGATATTTTGACCAAAGTTCCTAATATACACACAAAGTTAAAATGTAGTTTACACCTTTTCTCACATTGTCTTCAAATAAAGCATTTCTTCACTTGGTTTGTATGAAGGACTCAGCAAAATAATACCATCTTATGGCTATTAAGCTTAATAAATTATTACATAAGGTATATGTTACACTTGGATGTTTATTGATCAAAGTAATGAGTCTTGTGAATTGTGATCACTGAAGTTTCACAACAATGACAGAGATATCGTCGCTGCTTTTCCTGTTAACTGCTTCTTCAGTGAGGCGCTTTGCTGACGACCGAGCATCCTTTATATCTTTGATACAATCAACTGCTTCTTGATTTGACATTACCTGGAATGATATATGTATTAACAGATTTAAACCCTAGTTAAATATGCATGCATACATGGTCCAACACTAATCCTTATTTCCTTAGTATTAAAAATATATATATCCATAAGGTATTTGCATTATGCTTCATTTATCAAAAACTGACCTTCCACAATCCATCACTGGCTAATATAACAAATTCTGCATCTTCACTTATCTTCTCTACTGTCACATATGGCTCTGAACTCAAGTGTTTCTTCAAGCTTTTGTCACCAAATGCCCTCGACACTGCCAACCGTCCATCAACTCGTGGAACGTCCCCTGAGTAGATACAAAAAAGATGTATCGTCAGTACTGGATTAAAGTCTATAATGTTCTATCGAACTTTTTTACTAAGCAATTCATCTATATCAGAAATGCATTGAAAATCATAAGCTCTCTGAGCGAAAAATGTGCCAGATTCTAATAAGATCAAGAAAAATTATAACCATTATAATGTGTATCATACCTGGAAATCTTGATACAAAACCACCTCTATTTTTTATATCCTCGTGTTCTGTGGTTGGTTCATGATCCACTGACAGTTGTTTGGCCACACCTTTCTTTGATAAGACAGCCCGAGAATCCCCGATATTGGCTACCACTAACTTCTGACCATCAATCAATATTGCGGTAACTGCTGTGGAACCCCCTCTTCCCAATTCACCTGACTTCTCTAAAATACTAGAATCGGTTATACTATACGCTTCCTTGACAGCATTTACAGGTTCTGTCCAGAAGTCAGGCTACATGGGAAAAAATGGATGATTGGACATCATATTCATGTGACTTGAACTAACATTATGAATTGTTCAAGTTGATTTTTTTAGGATCTGCAAGCAGATCTGTCTGAAAACTCGAGTACAGTTCATGAATCATAGAAAGCAGAAAACAAGTTAAGAAGTAACCAGAAAAGGGAAGTTACCTCTTTTAAGATATTATCAAACAAATGAGACTGCAAGTAGTTAGGTACATTGTGACCAGCATGGCCATCAAATATTGCAAACAAGCCTAATTCATGGTTATCAATTTGCTTAAATCTAGCAACAAGATAATCCTCCATTTCATGATATGATCTTCCCTTTACCAAGTGAAATCCGTGAGTTATGTGTTTCGACATCTTGCTCTTTCCTTTCCCTGAATCAGGGTCTGATAAACCAAATCCAACTTTTTCCTGCAACCAACATACTAATGTATCAAATTACTGTCACAAAAATGATTAGAATACTAAGCAAGGGAAAATTGACAGAAAGTATAGACAAATGTCTTGACAGAAAGATTTGCATACTTTTATTAGCTAATGGAGGTCATAATGATAACCATATTCTCCACAGAAATATGCACTTTATATAACCAAATTGAATTAACTCAATCTTTGCATGACTGGTAACTTCTAATAGTGAATTCTTCAATGAAGTTGAAATAAAGAAAAACATTCCATCAAATTGGTATTTCTTATATCACTAACTGTTTCCGGTATCTACAATAGGAAATCTTATGCATCCAAACAACATATGGAGGTATAACCTATCATTATAAATTTGACATTGTCGTTACTCTTTCGCAATGGTTCACATAGTCAAGAAAGTGCGTTTCAAACCAGTGATTGACCTTCCCACAGCCTCATCTCTATGAAGAAAGAGGTGCATTGAATCAATTAATTCTGATATTGTTGGTCAGTGGCCACAAACACTTTCTCACCCTCATCACCAAATTAACAATAACTTTAGCAAATAGCTTTTCCAATAGTCCATCTTTCCTAGAAGAGAGTAGGTGAGCACTATTATCTTTTACAATTTAGCAAAATTCTTGATGGTGTATAGTTTGACTATACACACCCTAGGTCATGAAAGAATGAGACAAATTAACAAGTTAACCATCATTGTTTTGTAATTTTGTCATACCACAGAAGTCTACCATCCAAATTGGTGATGATACAAGTTAACAAGAGACGGTAAACCACAAAAACATAATAATAAGTTCATGTTTGGTATCATGGTGAGTTTGACAGCAAAATCACTATATATGTCTCACCGTGATTTCGATAAACTCACCATGATACCAAACATGTACTATAGTACTCCCTTTAGTCACATTTATAAGTAAAAACCAACTTTTTAGATTTCATTGAATAACTAATGTATTTGGCCTATATATAGACCGGATACAATAGATGTGACTAGAGGGAGTAAACCGTAAGCCGTGGTAAAGAAAGTGACAGCTGGTCAGTTCTAGGATAAGCCTTCACTTTGAATATAATTAAGCATAGTATAATTTCCTGACCCAGAAACAAAGATACACAAACACAATTTAATTGATATATTTCCCTACAGATCAGGGCTATTTGAAAGGTTCTATCTTTAGTCAAATACAAGTCAAACTGAATTAAGCAAACCAAATGAAAATTAAAGGGGTTCATTAATTAAGCATATTAAAAAAGCTCATTGAATCAAAATAATGAAAATTGGCAGCAAAAAAATAAAAGTAACATCTCAGCATATATTTTTTTTTTTCATCAAGTAAAGTGTGTATGGTCTAATATTGGAATTTATTCAACTTAACAAAAAAGTATAATGAAATGAAGGATCTATATGAAAATATACCTTCATCTTATGAAGAATATCTCTAGCAGCCATGAGTGAATGAGTGGTTTGGTTTGGTTTGAGGAGGAAATTAAGAAAGGTAGTTGACTTGACTTGAGAGTGATGAATGATGAATGATGAAGATGATGGTGGACAATAATTATTTATGGTACGTAGATTATCTTTGCCAGCTTGAAAAGACATATCTACCGTGTTTCTTTCTTTTTTATGTCAACTTACTATAACGTTTTCATGTTTACTTTTACACCACTTTCACGCGTTACCTACTACTAAAGACATGTTTGGTTTTCCGGTTATTTGGTCAAAATCACTGTGAATTCTGTTAAAATAGTCTCCAAAACCAAAACTATAACTTTGAAAAATGGTCTAGGTACACTCATAATGGTACGAATAGTCACGTAATTCTCTTAGCATGTTGCGAATCGTGAATTGGTACTATACTTTTGCGAATTGGTTGGCACAAATTACAAATTCCCTGTGATTCATGGAAACTAACGAACTGGATGAACCGAGACAAGTGAGTGAAAATCGAATAAAGATGAAGAAGAGGTTGAGTAGGAGCTAAAAGAAAAAAGAAAAACATGTGGTGTATCAAATAAATTTTCTAGAAAACCTCTTTGAAACTTGAGAAAGAGAACGTCTTTCGCAAATTTTGAAAAGTGGACACTAGTTTGTTGCAGCGGGCTACTATACTTCTTCTACTTTTTTACAATATTAAGATAGCTTGCAATACTTAATTAGGTAGTACCAGTACTACGAATCAGTGCATACCAAAGCTCTATACCCTTACTGAATTCTTATTTCAAGTACAGCGTACCAACGTGAATTATCATTTATGTGACTATAGATGTGATATTTTTTTAATGCAAAATTGAAAATGATATTGCATCTTCAATGACATCACAACTACGTTGACATCCAATCAAATCATCAATCCTTTATAGCACCTCCAAGAGTATTATTGATACTAAAAAGAGAAGAAAAAACAAGGGCATGAACAAAACCCACAAATCAAAGTTAATGAAAACGATAATTAGGCAACAATAAATTTGATTCTTTGGATGCCAAAAAGTAACCATGCAGCTTAAATGGACATCCATGTTTCCTCGATCTCGTGTCTTCTTGTTTCAATTTTTTATTGGTTCCTCTTAGACACCACCCCTTTCACAACCCAATATAAAATATTGTTTTCTTTGATCGGAACCATGATCTGATTTCTCTATAACCACATTAAATTTTATTTTTGCTAATTCACAATGAACCCAATTAATTAAATCATCATGGAAACTATATTTCTTATCTATGAAGAAAAAATTCCCACAATCAACTACATGTACCTCATATTAACAATATTTGATTTCGAATCAAAGAGAGGTCCAACCATAACTACAAATAATAACAAGATAAAATTAAAGCAAAAAATTAAAACACAAACAACTAAACATTACATAAAATAAAATAAAAAAACACACACATACATCGAAAGATAAGGTTCCAATACCTTTCAGTACATTTTAAAAAATAAAGGCAAAATGAAAATGTGGATGGTTCAAAAGATGCATTACATTTTCTTATACCAAGTTAGTGTAGATAGAGATTATAAATGAAAGGATAGCCATATGAGGCACACATTTTTTGAAAAAAGAAAAAAAAAATTGAACTTTTGCAAGGTTTTGAAGGTGGAGTGTGGAAGAAGAAAAGTATAACAAAAGTTGTTTTCTAAGAACCTAGCAAAAATTACATTCCGAAAGTTAAGGAGAGGAAGTTATTTTTTCTAGATGATCAACAAAATATCCTCTCATACATATAAAAAGGGACACTTTTAGTATTTTTAGGGGACCCTGTGAGTAAAATGGGGGCCTAAACAACAAATTTCAGACACAATTAGCTGAATTTGGCCCATTCGTCATGCCACAAAATCCCAAACCACGTAATATGGATTTTTTCAAGAATTTTGATGGGTATACTTGACAATTAAAAATACACCCTCACATTTTTAGTTTTGTCTTTCATACTTCTCACTTTTCCTTTTTTAGTTACTTCCTAATTTTAATTTTGACATTCATTACCGTTAATATGACCATTCATGCACCTTAAATAGTTGTTAATAAATGCAATATGTTTTAAACTTGGACAGTAAATAACTAGTAATCATGGATGAGATGATAAAGAATCTCTTTCAACTTAACCAGAAGTCATGAATTCGAATAAAGCACTGAAAATGCAGGAATAATAAATCTCTTTAGGAAGAACTTTAACCATTACGGTTCTATCCGGCTCAAGATATTAGTCTCGCAGTTGCGTGTTTTAGCATGCATACTTTTACTTTGGCAATTTTCATCACATGTATTTATGTTGATCGCAATTTTCCATTTTAGTGATCTTGGATGAGATAATAAAGAATCTCTTCCAACTTAACCAGAAGTCATGAATTGGAATCAAGCACCGAAAATACAACAATAACAAATCTCTTTAGGAAGAATTTTCATCAAAATTATGTTTCCAAATTCCAAGTTCTTCTTGTACTATGTTTGGACCCCCAAAAAAAGTTCTGGTTGTACCATTGGCATTATTTCCTTTTACAAAAGAAAGGTACAAGATATCTCTGATCCCACAATTGCTTGGTCTTACTGAGGGAAGGCTGCAGTACTATTTATCCTTGCTACTGCATGCTTGGTCTTCTCTCTTCCTACTTTATTATTTTGTCCCTCTTTCTACCTTTTTTTACTTTGTTTATATATACCCATGGTGGGTATATTTGGGACTCTGTCCTTTACTATAATAAAAAAAAGCAAGTTGATTAAGATCATTGTTTGATTCGATGTACTTGGAATAAAAAAAGATTAATCAAACAAACAATTAATTAACAACTTGCATGAAGATTTTTAAATGTGTCTTGCATTTATGAAAAATTATCATTCAATATACTTTTACTAAATTGACGCATTCATCCAAATTATACATCTACCTCCTAAACATGGAAAAATACCCAAG
Organism: Medicago truncatula; assembly: GCF_003473485.1. Lineage (NCBI taxonomy): Eukaryota > Viridiplantae > Streptophyta > Magnoliopsida > Fabales > Fabaceae > Medicago > Medicago truncatula. The sequence continues at coordinate 39,069,901 of NC_053043.1, read as the reverse complement.
TTTATAGTAGTTAATTAATGTGTAGAAGACCATTCATTTCTCATGACCAATTCTCAAAAGCCTTGAGAATTTTAAACCCACGAATTGGTGAATACATGCATGTTACTTTTAGAATGATTAGGTGAGAAAGATACACCACCTCTTATGATGTTACTCACTTGTTGCATGGAAATAACCGTGTCTTCAAATCTAATAAGATTCCTAAACTTCCAAATTATGTAAAGAATGTTGGTGTAAAAGAAGAAAAGATTGATCTAATTCTAGTTACAAATAGTGAGAATCTATTAATGAAGCTCAAATTTGGTTGCAACTATAGAACATTTGTAAACCAATACTATAAAGCACCTACAAAATCACACCGAAGGAAAATAAGGTTAGAAGACTTAGGTTGCTTGTCACACAAGCAATAACATGAGACCATAATCAATTCTCTCTTTAAATTATTATCAATAGCCATTACATTATCATTTTTTTTTCCATAAAATCAATAACTTGGTAGGAGAGATGCAATGCGACAAAATGGATTTGACCCTTGATTTAGTGGATTGAGTTGGGCAGTTTGCTTAGTTTTATTAGTGTATCAAAATCAGATAAATTAATTTATTTCTTTTCAAAAAATGATTATTATTTTTTAACTTAAGAAATGCCATATTACCCTACTGAGTTATATTGCAGTTTTGATGACTAAAAATTCATTGAAAATAGTGACTTTACTTATTAAAGTGTCATAGCATGAGAGTTTAATTTCCCAACAAAGAGTTAAGACATTGAAAGAGATTCAGAGTTCCATCTACTGCAAATAAAGTCTCACTAATGTTAGTCTATGAAAAAACTTAAAAAGAAAAACATGTCGAATTAATGTGAATGAACCGTCAACTTGATCTCTAAACTATCACGAATGTGAATGACGACTCCAGTATTATCTTGATGATTTATAAAATTAATACATGCAAAATATAACTTGTTAAAACTTGCATTGTAGGCTGAACCATAGAAGAACAAACACACACAATGATGACCCAATAAAAATGCTATAGAAAGTAAAACATCATGTAAACTTTATGTCTAATTGAAGTAAAAGAAAGAAACAAATGATCATTAATAAAGTCTCATTAAGAGGAATACAGAAGAAAACACAAAGATACAATAGTGAAAAAAACAAACACATGAAAAAGGAACATAGCTAGCTTTTCTTCCTAGATACAAATTCTAATTTTTCTTCCAAACATTTACTCCATAAAGGTCTCCATAACATCTGAGTACATACCTCCTCCTTCTGAATTCCTATACTCCACACCTTGTTGTTGTTGATGATGATCCATTGAAGTAGATGAAGATGATGAAGCCACTCTTGTAGGTAAAGTGAAGCTTCTCTTAAACTTGTCCATTTTTCTTCCACCTTCATGGTGACTATCCAAGCTCAAAAACTCATTTGGGTTCGAACCATCTGAATTAGGATTTTGATTAAGAGTGTGATGATGTTGATTATGATCATGATCACCTTGTTTTCCTCCTAAGCTATCCGGATTAAACAAAAGTTTAGCATCATCAGCTCTTCCAGTTAAAGCATTAAAGAAAGACAAACCATTTGGCCATTTAATATCACTTTCATGATGTTCTCCCATCATGTCTTCAATTCTTGGAGTTTCATGTGATGATGCATGAGGCATGAGAAACATGTGTGTTTCATCTTTGGTTTGTGGAAAACCAAGCCTAGCTGCATGTTGTTGAAAATTGGGTGAGGATAGCATTGAGGAAGGAGAAGATAGTGGTCTCTGACCCCAGTTGAAGAGTGGTGGAGGTGGCCTAATTGGAATGGTGGAAGATGGTTTTGAAGGAAGTGAAGTTGATGAGGATGTGTTCCTTGTTGAAGAGAAGAGTTGTGAGAGGTAGAAACCAGATTGGTAACCTAATGATTCAAATGTGTGTCTCATTCTTAGGACAAAATGAAGATCTTCAGGAATCTGAAAAATAGAATCAAAAAATATCAAACATTAATTGTTTCATCTTTTATGAGATTCTTTGACCTAATGAATAGTGAAACCAATACAAATTGCATCAAGATTCCTTGCAGCGCAGTCAACACATCAGTGAGTGTCAGATCAAGATTAAACGGTTTGGATTTTAAGTTCAGATTTTGGATATTCGTTAAAATTTGTATAGATTGTGAAGTGTCTAATCTGAATCCAACCGTCACGGGTACTTTGACTGCGTGAAGGCCGGGACATCCCAACTTTAGCAAATCCATTTTCATTTAAAAATTACATATAAGGAGATTAAAAGGGCGGACTAGTAAACGAGACTTGCGCGAGATAGGGTTAAGAGTAGATGTACACAGGAGCCGGATTTTGAAATATGAGAAAACTACAAATGAGTGAAAAGAAGGAGAAAAAATATGATAGAAATGTACTTACAATCTTGCATGAACCAAGTTGAAGAAGACCATGTCCAGCTTGAATTACAGCTATGGTCTGCTCATGGAAACAAATAAAATGAGTTGAAAAATCTTAAGAAATCAATTAATCCTTGTGAGACCAATAATAATAGCAAAAAAATAAAAAAATAAAACCAAAGCTTGTAATAATGATTCTGTTTTCTGACCTGAATGCCTGATTCAAACTGGTCAGTCCATTCAGGAGGAAGCTGCAATTAATACCAAAAGAGGATGAAATCAATCATCATCATAATAATCAATAGAAAAACAAAACAAAAAAACAATTTAATACTTGATTGGAATGTAATAATAATGTAAAGTCTCCATCTATATATGTTGAGTCGGTCAGAATCAGAATCAGAATCAGAATCACAGTGAGTCGTCGTAATTTAGATAAAAATTAAACTTTCAAACTTCAATAAATGAACGGTAACACCGTGATTTTGCAAAACTCGCGGTGATTCTTATCAAGTACTTAGACATAGACAAGTGAAAGATGAGAGAGAAGTAGAAGTGTGATTGGATGTAGAAGAGAGTTGAAAAAAGCATACAGCATCAAATGAACTCTGCCAGTAGTTAGAGATATTGGGTTCACATTCTGTTGGTTCTTTAAAGACCCACTTGTGACACTTATCAGATGCAACTTTCCCCATCAACCTGTTCCAAAACAAAATACACCCAATCATAACATAGTACAAAGAACAAGAGTTTGTGTTTGAGGTTGTGTTTGTGCTTGTTGTTGTGTATACAGTTAAGATTTAAACAGTAACTCTCTTCACATGCTATTGGAGACAACAAGAATCAGATAGATAGAAAGAGAAGGAGAGAGAATAAAAGCACAACATAGTAACAAAACAAACAAACAAACAAACAAACAAACACCTACCCAGTACCCACCCTTCTCCATAATTATACAGCTGAATGGACATTTTGCTGAAAGCTTTTCTCACAGGATCTTCTCCATCAATTTCTTCAACACCACTTCTTCCTCGGCAAAATCCATCTTCCCACATCAACATCCTTAACAAAAACAAAAAATGCATGTTAAGTATTAAATCATCATCAAAAATTACTATAAACTAAAACCAATACAACAACCCATTATCATAAAATACTCATATACATCAAATTAACATCATTTATGCACAAAAATACAAAAACATAGATACTACTCCGGTCTTAAATATAAGAAACAGAGTCAAACTTAAAGTTGATGTATTCGGTCGTTTTTGTTTTACTTTTTTTTTTTTTTTTGCTTATATTTGAGAAGGAGGGAGTAATACACAAACACTTACAAGCTGCCGTTATCATCACCAACCTTGCAGCCATTACCACCTCTAACTCTTCTGCAAGAAATGGACAAGACCCGGTTGAAAAAACAGACACATAAACACAAAGATAAGAAAATATATAGAAACATGTAGAGAGAGAGAGAGAGAGAGAGGTATACGGGCGAGGACGAATAGTCCAGAAGACAGAGTAAGTCCAGTCTGAGTTAAGACAGACGGTTCTGAGGGCCTCATGAAGGGCCATCATCCCAACAGCTTCTTTGCTCCTATCTGATGTTGCTCCTGAGCCCACCATCTCTTTCTTTCTGCTATTTCTCTTTCTCTAATTTCTTTCTCACTACACTATATACCTTTTTTTTTTCCACTCTTCTTTCTTTCTTTCTTCTACAGTGTGTATGTGTATCTATCTATCTATCTTTGTCTCAACTCTTTTTATTTACGCTCTTTTTTATATTTGTCTTTTTTTTTCTCTTTTTCTATCTTAGCTACTCTAAAATGCTTAACCACCACATAGTAGACCAGTTCTTCATCCTTCTCAAAGTTGCTAATTTATTTGTTTATTTATTTATTTAGTAGAGGTGACGATACTCACTCTAAGAGCATCCAAAAAAAATTTAATCAAGTAGCTTAACGATTAGAGCTCACATATTTTAAATATTAAGAAGTTAGGTGCATGAGATCTGAATCCCGACTTCTGCATATAATATGTAATACTCCTATCAACTGAGTTAAATTTACGAGAATAAGAGCATCCATGTTTAAACCAAGGAAAATGTTGTCGTGAGACATTAATTAAGAAAGTAAATATGTTAAAAAAAATTGAAAGATGTTAGTCAAACTTTTACAGTATAAAAAATATTCAATTTAATGTAAATTTTCCTTTTATGTTTCCTTAATTAGTATCTCGGGGTAGTTAGCATAACCCTTAAATGAATCATAAGTAGTCATCGTGAGTTTAGCTCGGTTGGTATGAACAATGCATAATATATGTAAGGTTTGGGGTTTAAACCTCGGCCACCACAAAAAAAATGAATAGTTAGTGGATTATTTATTTATAATTTTTTAATAATAGTATTTAATAGTTAGTGGATTTTTTTTCAACTCTAACATCTCTAAAAATTTGATAAATGACTCTCTCTTGTAACTTCACACCACTTATCAATAATTTTATATCATTATACTTTTATGATCACTATTATAAAAAATAATTTATTTTTTAAATTTGTTGAAAAATTGATATATCTGACTTATATTATAGACTAAATATATCAGTTATTCAATAAATTTTAAAAATAAATTGTTTGTTATAATAAGGATCGAATGAATTATTTTAGCATTAAAAGAAATGAGACCTACAAGCTAGAGAGTGCTTAAAGTAGCACTTCTCACAAACACTACTTTAATTTTTTTTTCAATTTAGAACTTAATAGGTATCGAGTCTTACAAAGCTATATATCTTTTATTGAGAAGGTGTAACAATCTATTTTAATATTGTCTTAAACATATGTCCGTCTCGTTATTTTAAAAATGAACTCCCTTAAATGATGAAATCATATGTATTTCACACAAGATAGTCAATATTGAGAAGTGAGTCATAACCAACCTTTTATTTGTGAATTTTTTTGCTGATATCTTGAAATTTTGTTGGATATGGAGTAAATTATGTGGACAAAGTAAATTCAAAATTTAAATTAAATTCAAAATGATTAAATATTAAAATATAACATAACAATTGGATGATGGATAGATGAACAATAAAACTTCATCTTTATTTATTTGTTTGGCTACTAGACTTACTCTCTTTCTCTCTCTCTGCCATTTGTTTGAATCAAAAGAGGTTTGTTTGTTTACTTTGAGAGAAGATAGTAAAAAGAGTGAAGAAGAAGTGCTTTACTAAAGAGTTTTTTCATATAAAAACAAAATTGGAATAGTTTGGTACGTTTTTAACCATGAAAAACTGTGGGGGCAGCTTTTATCTTCTTTTTGTGTCTTTTTCTATGGTTTTTATTTTTCTTACAAACTGCAAAGCAAAGAAGAAAAAGTGAAAAGCAAAAAAGTAAAGAAAATTGTTGTTCCCACGTTAGATACGGCTCTGGCACACGAGTAATTGACGTTTTTGTCCCCTCGGTAGTTAATTGCCGAAAACTGCCGATAAATTAGAAATCCGGCTGTAGTTAACTGCCGAGGAAAATCTCGGTAGTCAACTGCCGAGGAAATCTGGACTTAATCATTCGCAGAACCAGAACTTCCCATTTCCAAAACTTTTTCAAAATTCAGAATTTCTCTAGAATCCATTTTCACAAATAGCAAGCAAATCAACTGCACATTATCACAAGTAAGTTGTGCCAATCATTTTAATGTTAATGTTAATTTGTTTAGGTTGATTTTTTTAAAAAAAATTAGAGTAGTTTGTATGTGGTTTGGGTTGATTTTAAAATTGACAATTTGATGATTGCATGTGTAGTTTAGGAATTGATAAATGAATGTACTTGTTGCCTATGTTGTTTAAATTATAATGTGGCTTTGAATGGTGGCAAATGAACACAATTTGAATATGTTTTATACTTTGCACGCAAAGTGTTTGATAAAATGCCTCAATGACAATTTGATTATTTAGTTAGTTTAGGTTATGGAAATGATAGAAATGATGTTAATTATAGTTTGGTAAGTGTATATTGATTTTTTAGTTAGTTTAGGTTACGAGAATTATGATGGACACAAATGATTTAGTTGTATAGAAATGATTAAGTGTATGTTAATTATTGAATGATGTTTAGGTTATTATGGAAATGATGGACATAAATTTTATTGTAATGATGATTATATTGAATGATTTTAGGTTATGGAAATGATGTTCATTGTTGTACTTTTAATGAGTTTGATTATGTTTATGTTTAGTTTAGGTTTAATGTGTTTGATTAGGTTATGGAAATGATGTTAATTTTATTATTTTTTGTGTAGATATGGCCGATCAGGACCCCATTGATCCATCTAAGATGATTGGTGGTAGGCGTGCGATGACTCAGAGCCACCGGAGGGAGAGGCAGAGCGGCCACATCCCAAAGACGGGTAGAGGTCGGAGGGGAGATGGTCACAGGTTGTTGACCCGTCACAGCTTGTTGACCAGTCTGGGGTAGAGTACCTGAATTATCAGGATCAGGTACACCACGATGTGACTGATGGTGGGTATGACCAGGATCATGTACCACAGCAGCAGCATGTAGGAGACGATGATGACATTGCAGCAGCTGCTGCCCCGGAGGTGTTACCTGTGGACCCTCCCTTTCCTGGAGGACCGGGAGACTTATCTTTGCTCCACTCTTATGCCAGTCATGTGGCGTTGCCACTTTGGTATAATTCAGATAACGTAAGTGTAATTTTTTAAAATGCTTTTTCTTTATGTTTAATTATTTTCTTTATATGTGTGTTTGTTTAATTATTATATCCACTTTTATATGTGGTTTTTTAATTCTTTTTCTTTATGTTTAATTATTTTCTTTAAATGTGTGTTTGTTTAATTATTATATCCACTTTTATATGTGTTTTTTTTAGTTCTTTTTCTTTATGTTTAATTATTTTCTTTAAATGTGTGTTTGTTTAATTATTATATCCACTTTTATTTGTGTTTTTTTTTAATTCTTTTTCTTTATGTTTAATTATTTTCTTTAAATGTGTGTTTGTTTAATTATTATATCCACTTTTATATGTGTTTTTTTTAGTTCTTTTTCTTTATGTTTAATTATTTTCTTTAAATGTGTGTTTGTTTAATTATTATATGCACTTTTATATGTGTTTTTTTAATTCTTTTCTTTATGTTTAATTGTTTTCTTTATATGTGTGTTTGTTTAAACTATGTTTATTTTTCTATTATTTCAGGTTCGTAAGCTCCGTGTGGTAAAACCGATTAATCATGGGGCTAAGATCTTGAGTCTCGGACGCCCAAACGGGAATTAGGATTGGTTTTGGGATCCGCTTAGGCAGAGCGGGTTACATGACTTGGTTTACCTGGGCTACGCCACCGTGCCTCATGCCCTGCTGATGACTCTATGCGAGAGGTGGCATCCCGAGATCAACACCTTTCCCATGCCCTTGGGGGAGATGACTGTGACATTGGATGATGTCGCATGTCTGACGCATCTTCCGATTGAGGGGCGGATGTTGAGCCATGGGAAGAAGATGCTGAAACATGAAGGAGCGGCACTACTTATGAGGCACTTGGGTGTGTCGCAACAGGAGGCGGAAAAAATTTGTGGGCAAGAGTACAGTGGGTACATTAGCTACCCGAGGCTCAGGGACTTTTATACGAGGTACCTTGGTAGGGCCAACTTATTGGCTGATACGGAGGATCCACAGGAGCTGGTGAGGGTTAGGACTTATTGTGTGCGGTGTTACCTTCTCTACTTGGTCGGATGCTTGTTGTTTGGCGATAGAAGCAACAAGCGCATCGAGTTGGTCTATCTGACGACCATGGAGGACGGCTACGCAGGGATGTGTAATTATTCCTGGGGAGGGATGACACTCGCGTACCTATACGGCGAGTTAGCTGAGGCGTGTAGGCCTGGAGACAGAGCTCTTGGGGGGGGGGGGGGCGTGACACTACTCACTGTAAAAAAAACTTATATTTTTTTTTTTGTTAACTTTTATTTTTTTTGTTATATTTTCAATGCGTAATAATTTATAAATGTGATTTGTTTGGTTTGTGCAGGCATGGTTTTGGCGCATTTTCCTGACTTTTACAGTGTTGATCCCAACACTGACTACATGGAAAACTATCCAGTTGCAGCGAGGTGGAAGCTTCAGAAGGGTCACGGGGATGGGGTCACGTATCGGACACTGCTTGATCGTATACAGTTTGATGACGTATGCTGGAGGCCGTACGAAAAGCACAGGGAGATCTAGGACTTTGAGGAGGTTTTCCGGTATTCTGGCTGGATTATGTGCGGTGTTCGTAGGGTGTACCGTCACTTGCCTGATAGGGTTTTGAGGCAGTACGGATACGTCCAGACCATCCACAGACATCCGACGGATGTTGTAGACCTGCCACCGCCTTACATTGTGCAAAGCGTTCGTCGACTTCTGCACTCACACGCTTAAGGCGGACGATTGGGGTGAGCAGGCAGGAGAGCAGACATGGCGGATGGCTATGTGATATGGTACACTAGGGTGTCTCACCCTCAGATCTTGCCAACTATTCCAGGAGATCTTCTGATGCCAGCAAATGAAGAGCAGATCATTGCAGAGCACTAGGAGTGGTATGAGGCGAGAAGCTCGCCTGACACCTATGACATGGTTTGTGGCGCTGATGCGCAGTTAGGCCAGGAAGAGGTCATGAGCATGACCCCTCAGCAGTGGTTTCAGGCCATGAGCCATATGAGGGAGCAGATCGCGCCGATTTTGACCAGGAGGCGAGGCCAGAGGTCGAGGAGGAGGCACCATCAGCAGGACCAAGACCAGGACCAGTAGTAGTATTTTGTTTTTTAGGACTCGTTTTTTAGTTTTGGTGTTTTCATGACATTGATTTGTATATTTGTACTTTGATGACATTACTTTTAATTCTATGAGATTTTTTACTTTGTTTAATGTATAAAAATGTTGGTTTAATTAAGTTGTGCATTTGCGCCAATATTTTTTTGTGATTTGAACCGTTATGATGAATTTCAAACGTTTGTGTAATTTGAACCAAATGTCGGTTTAATTTAATTATGGACAATTGTAAAAAATATTGTATTTTTCTTGTTGATGTCTGAGTTTCAATGTTGTATGAATTATTTTGCCTTTCGAAATGCTCTGCTTTAATTACAGGTAAAAACTGACCGAAAAATGGCTTGAAAATGATTTAGAAAGAACCATGCAGAGCTCACTGTCTGCTTGTTTTCCTCGGCAGTTAACCACCGAGGTCAAAAAAGTAAATTACTCTTGCGCCACAGCCTTATCAAATGTGGGAACAGCAATTCTCAAAAGTGAATCAATTTTGGACAAGGATACACTACCGATTTAAAATCAAAATTTAATAGATGTTTTAAAATTACTTGATTGCTGTAAAAAAAAGTATTTGATTGCCTAAAAGTGAATAATTCATAATTCATCTCAGATGCTAACTTAGGATATTATTTTTACTATTGATGAATTACATAATCAATTGATTTTCTCATCATTATTTAAATTTAGTTTCATAGTTTCTTTTGTAGTAGTAATGTTTTATGGTTCGAGTTAAAAGATATTTGAAAATATTTTAAATTGAGCCATGATAAATACACTTGTTTTCCTTTGATCTTTTGCATAGAGGGGATTCCACATTTTTGTACCAAATTGATAAAAATGAAATCGGTATCTCAATACACATTTAGATACTCACTGATTTTAACAAAATTATGGTTAGTTTTGCAAAATTGTGATAAGTCAAAGTGATTTTGGTAAATAAATAGTCATGATTTCGAATATTTTAGGTCAAAACTTATATAATTTCTCTTTTAGCTCTGCATTAATCTCACCTAATGCATCTCCAACCTAAACAACTTCGTAAGGTTTCCTTCACATTAGGCATTAGACCATCTTGTAATTCAATAAAAGTTTGAATCTAGTGATTCCAAAAACTGACTCAAAGCTTGTCCTATTAGCTTTTTCTAATTCATCTATGGTTTCTTGGGCTATAAGAAACAGATGGTTCAACTGCTGCACTTTATGGTTACACAGATCTACAGAGAGGAATTTTTGTGCAGATAGATTAGTTTTTATTGACCTTTCTATGACCCCTTAGACCGTAGATATTTGGAATGAACTTCCTATAGTTTTTAGACCTAAGTACATTATGAATAAGTTGGGATTACCTAACTTTAAATTAGTTACTTTTTAAAGAGGTTTTCGTCTGCTCTTTTTTTTCATGTACTTTTTTTTTTTTTTTTTGTATATTGACTATTGGTGGTGTTGTTGCATCACTTTGCTTAAAAAAAACTTCTTTAATCTCTTTATTAATTGAAATCTTTGATGAATCCGTTAATTAGAAACCACAATAAAAGGGTTCACACCTTTATGGTCTTTTCAAATAACATTGCTCTAAGATATACTTACTCATTACATGTTACAGAATTCACTCGTTTGAAAAGAATAATACAAAGTTCCTTTATGGTTTATCATTTGATATCATTGTTTGAATATATAGAGCAATAGATTTGTATATCTTCGTACGTTGATTCTTAAAATTGAAGTTTAAACTAATTCTTTGACTTGTAATCCTTGACCCAAGATATTATGGTTGAGGGCTACCTTTAATGTTTGATTGGCGCGTAATATAATTTACATTGATGTTCGATCAAATCTAGTATTTTTTTTAAAATTGTGGTTAAAAAACATAGATTTACGTCACAATTTTATGAGTTCTGATTGGACATTATCAAACTTTTTTGCACTAATAACATAGGTCGACTCCCACTGTAGCTTTGTGAATTAATTGTCTTTCAAACCAGATGAAAAATAATTTACACCATATTTATATATCGTATATTCATTTATCATTGAATTTATATTCTTTTTTTTACAATTCTACTAGGCTTTCTCTGATATGCAAGAGAGAGGAAAGGTAGGCTTTGAAGAGTTGGAAATATAGAGCAAAGTTGTAAAATCTTTCACATCTTTTAAAAGAGTAACTTTTTTAGAGAATGATAAATTAATATTTATGATTAATATATTTTTAACTCTAAAAATATTATAAATACATAAATTAAATTTGAAGAATTCATGTAAGCCATCCAAAAACCCCTAAAATCCTCCTCTAATACAATTTTTGAGTCCCCAAATGAAAATGATTTTGTATTATTAAGAAAAATTAATCCCTCAAAATCTTCTTCTCTCATTGTCATCTATTTCTTTCACTTGTTTTTTTTTTTTTAAACTCCTCCCTCCTTCCCCTCAAAACTCAGAAACAAAGCCTTATCGTATTTCTTCCAGCCGTAAATATGACATAAAAAGTGTATTTATAGCAAATTTGTCCAAATACATGTGATGATTTTGCTAATATCGAAGTTAGAAAAAGTGCAATAAATCTTTTTTTTACAACAATAAATGATATTCATTGATTCAAATTGATATAGTCCATCGATAAAATATTAAAAAAAAAATTAACATTATTTTATTAGGATCATCTCTTATTGTTAATGAGATGTTAGCTCAGAAATAACAGTTTGACATTGTAATTTATGTCAAACTATAAGGAAAGTTCAGAAATCATTACATTGAGTCAGAAACACATTTTTACAAAAAACTTTAAAACATTATATTTATGAGTCATTTTGCTTATATTGTTCAACATTTATTTTTTATCAAATGTGAAATTCTTAATTACATGCAATTGATATACCAACAATCTCTCTTAAAAAAAAAAAATCATTCACGTACATTTGAACCGTTGTTGCTTGCTCTCAACGAAACATGTCACCTGTACACCATGATCAAGAAGACTTTCGGTAGAAGTAGCAGTTTGTTGAACCATCCACACTATGGTATCATTGTTGGGTTATTGAGCATTTGAGATTAGTGACCATCATATTAGATCAAGATAAACTATTCAAAGAGAATTTAACATCACATCTTTATCAAACATCTTAAGATATTAAATTTAAAGATACTTATATATTATCCAGATCCATTTTTTCATCCAATATAAGATTTTTACTCATACTTGATTTATCAACAACTTCGAAAATAGTGTTGTTGTTATTAATAATATAATTTTCTTACACAAATCTGTTTTAAAAAATGGGCATAATTATACATATGATCCTTTAAGTTTCACTTTTATTTTAGATTGTTCCTTTAAGTTTTATTTTTATCGAATTGACCCTTTATGATACATTTTGTTTACACCATTAGCTTTTAGTTATTTTCTCTTTACATTGTAGTCTTTTATGTTATATTTTGTGAATATGGAACCATAATTTTGTTGTACGATTATAGTTGAACAACATTCAGATGTTCATTTGTCACGTATCACACTAAAGATAAAATGACTCGTTGCTTTAGGTTAATAAATTTTAACCATTAATAATAGAGAAATATTAAAGAGTGTCATTAGGGCATTGGTTTAAGAAGATACAAATAGAAATATAGTATTGAAAAATAGCAAAAATGATGAATTTGACTTTTTAAAAATTAAAATATTGTTAAATTTCATAAAAACCTAATACTACTTTTAACTGATGTCCCTGTAACACTTGTTAACATAACCCTTTATAATAAATGAAGACATTGTTGTGAACAATGAGATACTTGATTTTATAAAAGACAACAACACACCTTTAAGATTTTTCTAATACCAAATGGCAAATGGAAAGGATAACTATGACAAATTAAGTTTGCAATGCAGAGAATCTTGTTTACTGGTCAAAAGTGATAGAGTGGACTCGGAAGCTTTGGTTTGCAACATCATTATTTTAAGACCACATTAGTGACAACACAGGTATATAGCTTATGGGGACCAACTTTAGGTTTTTATTATTGAAGTATTATTGTACGGTTGGAACTGAAAAGATTAAAAGATTGTCACCATTTCTTCCATCTTGTGCGTTGCCAAAACAATATATATCTTCCCAACTAAGGCAAATGAAAACCCTATACTATCCTTAGGGTAAGTGGTTATTCTTAATATCTGCTTAATGCTTATTGTTTATTTCTGCCACTTTTGGATAATTAAAGAAGTAGCTAGTGACTGAAAAAATATGAAATGTATATTTTGGATCAATGTGTTCATTGTGTTTCCAAAGAATTCTTGGATGTCACGAATGTAAAACACTCAATAAAGGCTGGAATTATGCATTTCTTACGTCAACCATGTAAAAGATAAGCTTCTCCTTCGAGCACTTTTGGTTTATAACTCATTTTTGGATACTATATTTACTTAAGTAGATTGTTTTAAAAGATTTTTTTGTGGCATATAGCTTAGCTTTTTCAGTTTGATAGGGTTTTAAAAAGTTTCACTTGGAAAATATCTCGTAACATGGTTGTGATATGCAATAGCATACACATGTACTCTATATAGAAATAACTGTTTGACATCAAAATATGGTGACAACTAGAGTACCCATAGAAGAATGATGGGTAATTTACCTCAACCAATACACATTAGTCACATAAGCACATTTTTAAGTGGTATCCATGAACTTCTTGACCCCACCAACAAATTGCTCATTTTCATTGGTTGGTGGGTAAATTACCCACCATTCTTTAAAGGTAATCTAGAAAAAACTTGAATACAATGTTATTTGACTTTTATGTATATTTTGGGAGTGTCCATAAGTGGTAGAAGATGAAGATTAATTAATATATACATAGACACACATTGAGGTCCATCTAATCAGCGACGAAACTAATCATCTTTATATAAGAGGGTTAAATATAAAGAAATAAGATGAAAAACATATTAAGTATTTTTTTTTTTATAATTTTTACAGTTACAACTAGTAAAGCTCTTAATTAAAACATATTATATACAGGGTTCAGGGTTCAAATCTCGGACATCCCACTCCTCCACATTTAATTGTGTGAGCTCTGGTCACTAGGTTACTTGATAAAAAATAAAAAAAATAAATAGCTCTTAAGATATCAAAAGTGTTAAAAAAAAAAGACAAAATACATCTATAAAACATGCTAATATTTTACTAACATATATGAAAATATGGATTCAATGCTGAAAAAAGTTATTGAAGGTAAAAACTACATTTTTAACTTACATTATAATATGTAACGCTGAAAAAATAACACGTGATAATCCATTTTTAACTTACATTTTAATATTTAACGCTGAAAAAATAACACATTATAATATGTAACGCTGAAAAAACTACATTATAATATGCTAATATGGATTCAATGACACGTGACAATTTCACGTGACAATTTCCGTTAATTTCCTCCATCGAACATACTAACATGACTGTTAACTGCCACGTGGCACTGCCACATGATCAAAAAAGTCATGCCACGTCACAGAGGGGTAATTGATTATATTTTTAAAAAAAAAATTAAATCTGTTTTTTTTTTATTTTAAAAATATGACTTAATTTTGAATTTAATTTTGAATTTAGGTTGTGTTTATGAACGCTATCCGTGGGAGATTGCAAGTATAAAACTTAAGGTATTTCTTAATGCATATACATTAGAAGTCGCAAATTGTGAGAATAAACGCATATGGAAAAGATAGCAATTGAATTGAATAAATTTTTGTCTTGAACAACTTATAAAAAATTTAAAAAACATAGTTTGCGACGATAATATCTTCAGCTTCATAAAAAAGATAAACATTCTTCCAGATAATACATTAATATCTTCAGCTTTCCATAAGGGTTCATACACGTATATCTAAATGCTTAGATTGGCACAACCTTTATTGAAGCATGGTTTGCCTAGGCATGGATCTATGTTTATCATTATATTTGCTTCATAGAGTACAATGTCATAACTAATTCTCATTATGAAGGTATAATAAAACTTAGAATAAATTATGTATGCATGTATGATATCAACAACAAATTAGAATTTCACATTGGCATGACATAAGGTGCGAAATACAGTCACAGTAGCATTATACTTGATTTAATAAACCTTTATAAATATGAGATTATCCATATGAACAATTAAACTAACTAATATGAAAGACCAATGTAGTTTTTATTGTAAAAGGTTAATATAATGATTCCTCAATATGAAACATCAATGCAATTACACTTAAAAACAGATGGAGTGTCACAAATGTTAATTTTGAAAAGAAAAAAAAGTCATATTTAAAAATAAAAAAAATCAGATTTAAAAAATAAAATAAAAAATATAGTCAATTACTCCTGGTGACGTGACATACTTTTTTTTATCATATGGCAGTGCCACGTGGCAGTTAACAGCCATGTCAGCATGTTGGATGGAGGAAATTAACAGAGGGGGGTATTTGACTGACGTTTGACAATTTCAAGGGGTTTTTTGAAGTTTTGCAAAATTCAATAAGATTTTGACAAAAGCTACAATTTCAGAGGGATAATTGACTATTTACTCTCAATTATACTAAACAATTAAACATTTAACATCAATTATAAATCTTAAAAATAATCTTTAGCCAATCTTAAAAATAATCAAACACACACATAGTTTGTTCAAACTTTTAAAATCAATTCTACATCTTAAAAATGAATTTTAACTCATCTAAAAAAACGATCAAACACACACATATTTATCCAAAATATACTCTTTAGACATTTAAAAGTGGTATACCTGCATAAGTGCAATATAGTAATTTAACATTATTGATCATCAAAACCCAAAACCAAAGAAAGGAGTTGCCCCAAAAAAGTCATCATCGAGATGCAACACGAGTCAGTGAGAAAACACAGACATTATACTATTTTAATTAGTGGTGCAAGTAATCAAGAAAGCAAAGTAGATGATGAAAAATAAAAATAATAAAAGTATGAGATTAAGGTGTCACGTGCACACGTGCCGTTGCAGTGAGTCGGTGCATCGTTTAACATAAACAACAATGTACCGCACGAATTGCGGGGTTGCTGCGCAAAATATTCCCACGCTCTTTATCTTCACGTACTTCATATGAGTCCACCTGGCGCGATCTTATAAAACTTGAACTTGATCTAACGGAGTGTTAAACACTATTGTTTATAGCGCGTGGGGTGATGGAGTGGATGGATTAGTCTAAATCTTGGTCTCTCTCCCCTCCGCATTGGGCGGCTCAGGCATCGGTCTGGTCCCCTGGACCGTATCTTTGGTGGGTCATACACTCAAATCACTTAATCCTTTTTCTTAATAAAGAATTGAAAAAGGTAGGGTTAAATAAGTAAATAATTCCTAAATATACCAAAATTTGATTTTAATTTCCATAAAATATTCTCTAGGTTTTTTATCTCTCTCAAATTTTTTAATTTATGAAATTAGTCTCTGCTCTAGTATAATACTCAATGTAGAGTAGAGATTAATTTCATAAATAAAAATTTTAGAGGGATCAAAAATCTAAATAATATTTTATGGGGACTAAAATCAAATGTTGGTATATTTTGGGGGACTATTTACCTATTTAACCCAAAAAAACTAATTTACTGCATTAAGTCATCTACATTTATGCAAAAGCCCTTCTAAATAAAAACAGGGTAAAGCTAATCGGTGCTCTGGGACACTGGTTAAGCAATGCAAAATAAGAAATTTTAAGACAAAAGAGAAAGTATTTAATATATTGATTACACAACTTTGAAGGTAAATATTTTTCTTTTTGGGTCATTATTTTAGCATTTAATATAAATTATGTTATTTGACTTCTAACCAATGTCTGAAGCATCGGTTAGCATGATCCATAAGAATAAATAAATCATGCTAACAAATGTTCCAAGGGTATTGAGATCTAAAAGGTCATTCATTTCCATTGAAAGATATATTGCTACTCCCGAATATAAAGCGATGAATTATTGTATTTTGGTCAAAAATAAAAAAGGAATAATTACACAACTGTTTCAATATACAAGTCAAATTGTAAAATGAATAATTACACAATTTTTTATTCAAAAGTCAAATCTTTTGATTTTTTTTTGCCGGAATTTGAACTCCAAACCTTATATTTACTATGTATTGTCCATACGAACTAAGTAAAACTTATGAGGACATCTATTTTGATTGTTTAAACAATATCTTCATTTGTTAGTATTTAAAAAATAAAAAAAACATTTTCACAATGTGTATCAAAATATATGTTTGGTACCACAATCAATATGTGATTTTATAAAAGCTACACTTATAACTTTTATAAAATTAAAATAACTTACTGTGATTTTGACAAAAAATTTGTTAGACCAAACACACACTAATACTCTAACACTGCATTAGGTTACACAGTGATAAAGGTTGATTTTTAATGAATTAATTATGTAAAATTTACACCAGCAAAAACTGGGTTGTCAGTTAAATGATTTGTGTTTAAAGATATTTGTGTAAAATTAAATTGAATTATAAATTTGAATATAAAATTCAATTTTAAAATTAAAAACTTCAAGTTCAATTTTAGAAGCAAAGTTATTTTTATCTGAGAAAAATCAAACATCTCAAGGGTAACCTATAAATATAAATGAAATGAGAAATGATATTTGAACAACCACTGTGATAACTTTTGTGACAACTTTCTCTCTCATAGTCACATTCTCCTTTTACTTTTTCTCTCTATTGCTTTGATTTTTGTGTCACTACCTAAATTTTTTTATATAATTTAATTGTCCAAAAGGTTATCACAAGAAATGGTTATTCAAATATGATTGCTCAAATAAAATATCAAAAGACAAACTAAGAGTAAAACATATTTTGTAGTAAAAAACAAAACAAGTAAAGCATAATTTGTCAATCATATTACAGTTTGATCAATTGATCACCCACTGCTCATTGTAGTCGCTCATTTTTTTTATTCAACTATAACAAGTTAAGTATGTTGAGAAAATTATTTAGTCACCCTTACCGTTTTTTTTTTCTTTTTGTCAAGTAATTTAATGATTAGAATTCACTTTTTTCAAGGTGAATAAGTGAGGTGTTCGGAGTTTGAACTCCGATTCCTGCATATAATAATGCATGTCCATGCCAACTGAGCTATGTTTACGGGATTACCCTTACAGTTCTATCTGATTCAAGTGATTTATCTGCACTTGTGCGGAGATATGTATATAGTCCAAACAAAGAAAATGAGTCATTGTTAGTCCTTAGTTTTGAGAATATATGATACAAGCAATGTGAGAAGAAGCTAATGTTGTTTAATGCATAGTATTCCTGAACTAAATCTTCATAGATTTTCATTTATATCTTGTCTTTACGCTAACTTCTCTTAATAGGACAAATTCAGCAACTCATATGCATATGCATTACCTCACGAGACGAGTCAAAGTATTTGTTTGTGCTCTGAAGTTTGGTCATTCATACATTATTGAATTTTGCGGTTGTCTCAATTATAGTTACTTGTATGTTCGGTTTGTCCCACTCATTATTTAATATCAACTTTATAAAAAAATAAAATTGTATTAGGGTATGCATCCCTCTATCACTGCATGGCCCAACTCCTTTCTTCCCTCATACAATTTTATATTAGAATTTCATAGACAAATACAAAATTGTGCACCTCAAATAACTTGCTACCCTCTCTCAAATTATCACCAAGTCTTTGCTAGGTTTTATATTAGAATTTCACAGTGGATTGCAAACAATTTTTTTGTCAGGTAGTCTAGTGGCTAAAATTTACTTTATAAGGTGAATAAGTGGGGTGTCCGAAATTCGAACCCCAGCCTCTGCATATAATAATGCATTGTCCTACCAACTGAGCTATATAACAATTTTTATGTGAATATATATGTATTAAAGGACCGGTACATTTTTCAATCTAACAAATTTTATGTAAAAAAGGATCGAGATAACAAATTAGCGTGTCTCGTAATTAGACGCATTAGTCGCGGGGTTGATCCAAATGAGGCAGACTGGTCCATTTTTCATCTCTAACCATAAAATAAGAATACATAAAAAAAATATTTTTTGACACCAAAATTAAATAAACATAAAAGACTAAAATTCAAATTGGCTTACCAATGTAGAAAGTCTAATTAGAAAGTATACCTAATGGCTAATGTTTAACCAAATTTGAACTGTTTTTTTTATTTTACAGCCAAATTTGAACTGTTATTCACCATGAATCATTGCATATATATAACCCTATACTTTCAACATCGAATAATAAAGATTTGACATCTCTTAATTTCTGCATGCATATCCGGCAAAGCCTGTGCTAGCTGTTTAACTGTTTATATGCACTGTAATTACTAGATGTAGCTATGTTGACATATAATCAACAATAATCACTATTTGATGATCACCAAAAACTGAAATTATTCAATTAATTATATCTGACTTTTGGAAGAAAAGAAAGAGAGTTGATTCATTATGAATTCATGAATTCAAAGTTTTGATCCCTCTTTTGAACTTGTATAATGCATGTGCCTTAATTAATTTCTTCACAAGACTGTGCATATGATTCATACATGCATAATTAAGTTAATGACACTGTAGTTTGAGAGAATGCGGCGCAATAGATTATTAGATTTTGTCAAAACAGAAAAAGTAGTTTGAAATTAATTAACTCTACAAAATTCCTCAAGTACGTGATGTCACTCCATTTTTATCTATTGTTGTTCTTTCTTATTCAATTTTCTTAAAGTATCTATAGATGATTTTTCTGGACGTTTCATGTTTATATATATAGCCACTATAATATCTATACAAATAAGTTTATTATTACTTTTGTGATAATTGTTCACGTCTTGACTACTATATAGGATGAGTTTATTTCTTCATAGTGACGTATTTAGAATTTTAGACTGGCTAGCTGAAACAACTCTAACTTTATTTTAGTGTAAACCATCATTTTGGTTTTTAGAAGTGTAACGTCGTAGTGGTCATTAGTCCCTGATTCATACGAAAACATAAAATAATTTTTGACTCTTCAATCTGTTGGTCGTTTTTGTCTCTGACGTTAATTTGAAACATTAACTTGTAAAAAGAGCTTATGTAACACTTTTTAAGGAAAAATGGCTTGATGATGTGGCTTCAGGGACTAAAATGAAAGATAAGAACGTGTCTTATGTATTTTAAAATCTCCAATCTTAAATGAGATAGACACCCTAATTTCTTCCGGTTTCTTCTCTTTTATTTTTTATCAAATGCTAAATGAAAATCAGCATGGTTGATTGTGGAGCTAATGTTTGCTGTTGATTGAGATTGTTCATGTTTAATTTTTTGCTAGTGCTCAATCAAGTATAATTTGGTCATTAATTTGATGCTGGATTTTTTTGGGTAATTTATTTCATTGTATATATATTTTTTCTTTTACTTTCTTTAGTGGTGTTTCCCCTCTAAAATTCCACCGTGCAGAGACAAGGGTGGGACTCTTTTTCAAATGAAGTTGGTTTACATATTGTTATAGTTATTTCAACCCTCAAGTTATAATTTTTGTGGTTGCTTTTACTATCATTGTATGTTCATGATACAATAATGTGGGATAAATAACTTATCATATTTTATTAGCTCATTGAGTATTGAATTGAGAAAAAATACAATAGTTTACTCTATTGTGTCTCTTTTCTTTTGACCATCAAACATAATTGAAAATTAGTTTGAGAGCTAGCTAGTTAACCACAATTGAAGAATTAAGATACATGTTGAAGAATTAGCAAATAAATAATGTGACCTAAAAATTGAAGAATGTTAATTTCACCACTAAGTAAATATACAAAGAAAGATACATGTTGGATTGAAGAATGTGTATCTTCATTCTTGTTGGTTTATTAGTGGACCCTGGAGCCCAACTTGCAATTCTAAGCTAAGCACTCATTAGCAAACTAACCAATGATAATTTCTTTTTCTCTCTTCATACTTCTCGCACACCCTCCACATTTTCAATTTCCTCCTCTTTTATATTATATAATCCAAATAAAAAATACGCTTTTAATTATATAACCCAAATTGTACAATTATATATGTAGTGCTCAACCACTTTCTCTGACTTCACATTTTCGAAATTGAACATGAATATACATTTTATCAAATATTTGTGGTTTGATTGAAAATTTTTGTGGTTTACCGATGTTTCTCATCATATATAATTTAAAATGAATTCATCAAGTCAATTTATATAATTTAAAATAGGATCAAAGCTGCTATTTTTCCCTGCTTTTCATGTTTTAGTATGTATGTCTTCAAGTTATATGATATGACAAAGATTCCATTATTATGAAAAAGAAAACAAAGTTTGCTACCCGTCATCTTTTGCCTTATTCGGTGAAGAAGAACTCATCATTACGTTGTATAGAGAGATTAGATGAAAAAAAGGAAAGTACGAGATTTAAGGGATATTTCCCGAATGCCTCGTCTAATAAAGGTAATTATCCATGTGGTGTGGGACCACCCCCTACATTGCCCGTCTTTCCTTTGGCGTTTCGACTCATCCAGATGAAAATAAAGATGCAATGCTGCCAGAAGGCATACCTTAGTGTGGGTTTTCTCCGTCATGCACATCATGCATTTGATTTTCTTTTTGCTTTTGTTGAATTGATCAGATAGTTGGTTTTGTGGTTATTGTTTTTCTTAATCTTAACTCAGTTGTATTATGTTATTACGACATTATGTGATAATGCTACTGTATTACGTTTTGGATAATATTATATGTTATATGATGTTCTATTTTTTGACATTTTATTCTTTTTTGTTATATTATGTTTAGAAAGTGTGTATGTTGCAAAATCTTGTGAATCCCTTGTTCGGATTATACAAATCATAACAATAGCTTATCCATTCACTTTATAAAATGTGAAACTTGTCAACATAGTAATACCCAATATGAGTAAAAACTTGTGGATTGAGGGTTCAATACAATTCAGATAATGTAATCAAAACCAGTCAAATATAAGTTTTTCGTGGCCTACAATGCACATAAAATTTTCATGGTCCACAATGCACAAATACTATAAATTGGTGTGTTAGTTTATTTACCATCCACACCACAAAAGCATGATCATTTATTCATTAGAAGTAAACACTAACATAGTTGCAGTTTACTACAAGGGGAGACCCAATATGTTTAGGATTCATATGGATATTACTTGAAGGATCAACTTGAGCAAATAGATTATCGTCTCAACCATGGCTACACAAGAAGGGTGGACAATGTTAAATATCCTTTTACGTCGATCGACACATATGAGTGTGTTTAGTTCACTCATATGAAACTCCAGAATGACGACGACGTGAGAACCATAATCTTTATATTGGTCATTATAGTTCGAAGGGACTAGCCGAGTTAGACGCTACCTTGACGAGATTTGTTCATGCTATTCGGGAAAGTTTGATCGACTCAATACTTGTGAACATATCATGATGTGCATGGATGAACCCGATGAAGAAATTAGTTTTGTTTATCCATGATTTTGTTTGTATTTAATTATGTTGTTGCAATTATTATTGTTGTTGTATTAAGTTGTTGAATTATGTTGGTCTGGCTGGAGTATGTTGTTGTTGCTATTGGGGTTGAATGTGATTTAATGGTAGTTTTTGTTTTCTATGTTATGAAAAAATTGTATTCTATAATCTGAAGAAAAAAATCCAAAACACACATCAAATTATATAATCAATACAGAGATAAAATGAGGATTTTGGAGGGAGCATGAGAGGATTGAAAGGTGGGATAAGAAGTTCTCCTAACCAACCCACATGTGCCTTTTTTTGGTGGTGAATCCAACCACATGTTCCTAACAATGTTTCTTTGTTTTCAACAAAAAAAATAGGTTTCTTTGTTTTTGTCATTAATTCTTTTTCCTTTATAATACTATTTTCGTTTATAATGTCCCGTAAATAAAGAAAGAATACTGTATAGAAATATATATACTATTTTATCTAACTATGATCAAATTGGTGGTTCAAACATTTTCTACGTGTGTGATGAATTGTTTTCTACTTCCATGAGTTTATGTGAACATACTAAAAGCATGATTAGTAAGTTTTGGTTGTGTAGCAAACAAGATGAACATATAATATGGAGTAAATGGGTGATGAGCTTTAGATCATTCTATGACTTTAACCTTGCAAAGTTGTCTAAACGACAGTGGGATGTCATGTATAATGACAATTTGTTGATCTAACAATGTTTGAAAGCAAAGTATTTTCTTAGGAGCAATTTATTGAGATCTTCAAATGGTTAGTGCCGAAGTTATACTTTGAGAAGTACTTTGCAAGTTCGCTTGGATGTTATTGAGAAAATTAGAATTTAGAGAGCCGAGAATGGTCATCTAATTAATGTAATTGATGACAATTGCGTTCTTTATTAAAATAACTATAAGACTTGGTCTCCTAAGCCTCCAAAATGTGATATTATGTCTATCTCAGATCTCATGCATCATGATATCCACTATCTTTATCCCGGTTACAAGATGAGTTTGTATGGAGTGCTTCATGATCTACTGTTTTTTTTTTCTTTCTATGAAGAGCTCATGTCATTTCTTAAAAGTAAGGGGTTAAGTAGCAATGTCCCATAAACCAAGGAATGATATTGATCAACAAGTGTGGAAAACGTTGTATAAAATAAAATTATTTGAATACATGACCATTTTTCCTAGAGGATTTTACATGCAAAAGTACCGGTAAAAAATTATCTTTTTAAAAGAGGAATCAGTTATGATCCATTGTGTGTTTTTGGTAAACATCATAACGACAAAATTTCACACATCTTTATGATGTGTTATTGGTCAAAACATATATGGTTTTCCTCCCTTTTAGATATGATATTTAATTTACATAATCTCATATATGTATCTTTTCAGGAGCGTGGTTGGAAAAAAATGTTTTGAAATATGATGTGCTAGAAATAAAAAATACTTTGAAAGCACTAATTTTGATTTGACTACCATTGTTCAAAAGACATAAAGATCTATTGTTAATTTTAATAGTGTCGGTGCGGTGTTGTTGGAGACGTTGAGTAGACGTGTTGAGGCAAAATCCCTAATTAATTTTAAAGATAATAAACTTTAATGATTAAGGATTAAATGGACTTTGATTAATTCCTTGGTATTTAACTTGTGCTCTTGAGTGTTTTCACTAAGACAGGAACAAGGTTTGAATCATACCAAGATGCATAAAATCAAAGGACATTGAATCCATGAACTAATTCTGAAGTTCAGAAAGTTAGTTCAGAATGTTGATCAGAGAGTTTGATCAGAACGTTCTGATGAGAGCTCAGAAGGTTGTTCAGAACTCAGTTCAGAAGGTTGTTCAGAAGCAACTCTGTTCAGAAGCAACCCAGTTCAGAAGGTTGTTCAGAACCCTGTTCAGAAGGTTGTTCAGAAGCAACCCAGATTCATCAAGAACATGCAAGACATGAAAAAAAGGTTCAGAAAAGTACATCTGCATGGATCTATCAACAAATAAAGGCATGGACAAGGAACTATGTCAAAAGGATCTTTAATGTTCATCCAAGACTATGAACATTAAAGTACTAGGAATATTCCAAAGAGAACATTGTCCTAGATGATGCATTCACTGCACTTCAGTTGTATCTTACTATTAGGTTTGATTACATTAAAAGTTAAGTCTTACAAATCAACCTAAAGTAAGAACAAATGGAACATTCTGAGATCAGAATGTTCAATTCTGCACATGCTTCCAGCCATGAACAGTGTAGTTGGTGGAAAGATGGAAAAGCTAGCAAAAGGAGATCTTGCATCAGAGGTAACGTGTACTCTGAGATGAATCAAGCAAATCTCCTTGAAGCATGGGCCTGAAGATTGCAGATCCACTATCCTCTCTCTCTCTCTCTCTCTTTTGCACCAAATCCAAGACAGATTTGATTCAACATTATCCTACTTTTTCAAGCAACTTTTGATGCATATGGAGAAGTAACTTTTAAAGGATAACACTTGAACAAATCTCATGTCACGTATGGAATGGATCCAGAAACTCATCTGACATTCATCCTTGATGAACCCAGATGAAGAACATCATGAATATCAAACATTCTGATGATCAGAATGTTCAAGCTTAGCTCATGCTTACTTTATGAACAGTACAGTAGATGAAAAGCAAAAAGCAAAAGCAAAGCAAATCTCTCATCTTCAACAAGAGATAGACACGTCTGAGAGTTGGTACTGAACAAGGACAACACAATCTCTCAAAGCATGGGCATGAAGATGCAGAATCCCACAAAATCCTCCTGCACCGATTCCAAGACAAAATCTGGGAAAGGAACATTCTGATGTATGAAGAAAAGTCCATACATTGGTTATTGTCCAGAAATTCATATGAAAAGCATATGCATAGCCCAGAACTTCATGTGTTCATTCATACATGATGAACCCAGATGAAGAACATGATGAACCCAGATGAAGATCATCATGAACACAACAACATTCTGATGTTCATCAGAGATCAGAATGTTTGTCCAGAATTTCAAGTTAAAGCTTGTGGGACCCAGGACACATGACATAACACCATTGGACACCCTACAACGGCTATATGAGCCCAAAGACTCTATAAATAGAGGACTTGGCATTAGCAAAACTTGCACCATTGCAAAGCATACAAGAAAACAACTTGATTTTGTTTGAAGCTCTTGCAATTGAAATTGATCAATCTCTAAGGCTCTTGTTTCCTTAGTGCACATCAATACTCTTTGTTATCTCATGCAAAGATAACTTTCTTCCTCCTCCTCCTCTGTTTGATTCTCAAACATTCAAACTCCACACAAATTGCAAAGCATACAAGAAAAACAACTTGAGGTTGTTTTGAAGCTTTAGCATCTGAATTGATCATCACTGAAGATTCTTTAATATCTTCTTGTAGTGTAAATCAATTCTTTCTGCTATCTCTTTAAAGATAACACTTCCTTCCTTTCTTCTCTTGTCTGATTTCATTCATTCAAGCTCCATACAAATTGTAACAAAGTCTCATCTAACTTTTAGAGGTCCTAAAGTGTTAGGTTGAGCAAAGGTTGTAAAAGTCTAAGTGGTTAACTTAGCAAGAAGGTGCAAGCCTGCTGAGGCTTAGAGAATACAGGATTGTAATTGTTCAGGTGAACAAGATTGTAAGGTGCAGGATTTGAGAGGTTATCTCAAGCATCATAGTGGAAACTTTCACAAGATTGTGAGGAGTGGACTAACCCACATTGGGTGAACCACTATAAATTTCTGTGTGTTCTTTCTCTCTTCCATATACTCTTTAATTACAGTATACACAACACACACTTACACATTTACTTTATTAAACTGTTTATGTGTATGAACTTCAGAACGTTCTGAAGTCAGAATATTAACTTAACTATTCCAAGTAAACTACTTGAGAATCACTTTTAAGTTTCAGGTTAATTTTTAAAGGGTCACAATTCAAACCCCCCCTTCCTTGTGACTATTTTATCTACTTCAAGACGTCCAAATCTGCCTGAATCTAAATGGTTGGAGAATGGCTAGCAAATTGAGTTTTTCTCTCACTATTGTTGAGATGGACTACCTCGCAATGGTTAATATGATCATATTCAAGAAGGCTCACAACCTTCACCTGCTTCCCCTCCTACTTGAAACTTTATCTCTCATAGATCGACCAGACTGGAATTATGAGATCAAACATATTTGCTAAGAAGTCAGTTGTTGTGTTGACCGTCTTTCAAATCTATGTCATGGTGACAAGCTTGATTTCTTAGAGTTTCTATATCTTATCTTTTATTTTCACTACTTTTTTTATGATTGTATATAGACCTCTTTCCCCCACATTGTTCCCAAACTTTCATTGTAATTTCAGTTTTTCATTGGAAAAAGGGAAAACTATACACTATGTCACAATATTATGATCATCCTCTTAATAACTCTTAAATGAGATGATAATAGATCCCTTCCATCTTAACTGAATTCTCTGAGTTTAAATCCAACCCTAAGAATACAACATTGTTAAATCACTTAAGAGGGAGCTTTGTCACTCTTAGAGATTTTATCCGACTCAATGGATTAATCATTGTAGTTGCATGCAGACCAGGGATACCCATTCACATAAAAAAAAATACTATGATCCTCTCACGTAAGTCACTTATGAACAATGTTACTCTCATATTTAATGTAGAAAAATATTTTAAATGTAGTTTTGGTCCCCTTGCTTTGGAAAAACTGCAACGTTGGTCCCTCTGTTTCGAATTGCACAATTTAGGTGTTCGAGTTCAAATTTTTGACCAATTCATGATTTCGACCATCCAAATTGATTGAAAATATGATGATTTTTACATGCATAATTGTCACATTTGGTTTAAAATCATGCTATTAGTGAGGCGAACACTTTTTCATTGAACCAGTTTTGAGATTTGACGAAATAGAAACGAAGATATATTTCAAAATGTGAAGAAAGATACTTTGGCTTCAGTTAACACTATACTCTCTTATCATTCTTCAATGGCCCATGCGCTCAGTCCCACTAACAAACATTATGTGACTTGTCAAGTTCGCTGGAATCTCCCTAAAGGATATATTAAAGTGATTGTGGACGACTCTTCTTTTGGTAATCATGATAATCCAGGTTTTGGAGGCCTCAAAGAAACAATATGAGAATTTGGGTTCACAATTTTTTTTGGATCACGTGGTAGAACGTCAAATTTATTGGCTGAACTTTTGACTATTTAGAAAGACCTTGAAATGGCTTGAGATTTTGGTTATCCGTCTATCATCATGGAACCTGATTCCCAGTCAACTTCGGATCTGATCGCTGATACTAACTAGCATGATTTTCATCCCTATGCAAACTTACTTTCCCTCTCATTAAGAAGCTCTCTTATCTTCCTTGGATAGCCTTTTTTACTCGTACCTTTCGAGAAGACAACACATATGCTAATTGATTGGTTAAATTTAATGTTATTAATATCAATCATTTTTTCCTGTCCCTTATTTTCCTTTTAATAAAAAAAATTGATAGAAAATAATTTCTAATTTCTAAAATTATGAAAACCTTTCCATCAAAGAAATAATATTTTTTTTGTCATTCCTTCAAAAAAATAACATTTTTTATTACAATTTTTAATTTCTAAAATTATGAAAATCTTTCCATCAAAAAATAATATATTTTTGGCTAAATTGCATTTTTGGTCCCTTAACTATTTAGGTAATATCGCTTTGGTCCTTTAAATAAAATTCGATTTATTTTGGTCCCTTAACTTCTCTTTGTTACACATTTTGGTCCTTTCCGTTAGTTTTAATTAAAAAACGTTAGGTTTTGTTCATTTTCTTCTAGAATTTTTCTGGGATTCTTGTTGTTGAAGGTTGATGGAGATGATATGAAGATGAAAAAGAGGAGAAGAAGATGAAGAAAACCTGACGTTTTTGAATTAAAACTAACGGAAATGACCAAAATGTGTAACAAAGAGAAGTTAAAAGACCAAAATAAATGGAATTTTAGTTAAGGGATCAAAGTGATACTACCTAAATAGTTAAGGGACCAAAAATGCAATTTAACCTATATTTTTTTTTGACAAAATAAAAAAAATAACATATGAAAATCTATAATATTATTTATTTTTATTTTATCATCCAAAAAAAAAAATCAAGACAAAGTTTGTTCTTCGATCGTTGAAGGAACCTCCAAACTGCAACACAACACTCTTCTCTGTCTCTCAAATTCATCAACAGATCCATCAATCAACCCTAAACCATTGGTAAGTTTCAATCTCAATTTTCCCCAATCTTATGCTTCAAGATATTCATTCAAATGCTTCTATCAAATCTCGATTTCGGTGTTGTTGTTTCGCTCTCCCTTTCCATCGCACTGTTTCGTTTTGTTGGCTAGTCAATTTTGCTTTTTGCACCCTCTCACCTAACTTCTCATACCTGTTATGCTTTGTTTTCAGTCTAAAGTTTCACTTTTTTTTTATGGGTTTTGATTGTTTCATTTACTTTGATAAGAAATTGTAATTGGGTTGTGCAATTGTGTAAAAAGTTTGGATTTTTGGATTGGTTTTGTTATGTTGCTTGTAAGTGGGATATTTTGAAAATTTGTAAATTTTGAATTCAACTTCATTCTGTATTATTATTTTTCTATGATGGGTTTTGATTATTTCATTTAATTTCTTCATAAATTGTGTTGCTTGTGAAATGGGGTTGTGCAATTTGTGTAAAAGTTCGTTTTTTTTGTTTTGTTTAATTTCGTTATGTTGCGTGCAAGTTCTGTTTTGAAAATTTGTATATTTGAATGAAAAAGTTTGTTTTTGATTTTAATTTTGATGGATTGAATTTAGAGAGTGTTGGGGGAGTTGAAGATGTTTGAATTTCACTTTAAGCTCATGGTTGTTTGGTGTTTCAGATGTGTATAAGGCGTTAACGACTTGCTGTTAAAAATGGAGGATCTAGCAGGTCTTGTTGAGGCAACAGGAACGAGATTCACTTCGTTGGAGCTTATTGGACAGGGGTCATTTGGCGATGTATATAAAGGGTAAGTGTTAGTTTTAGAACTGGTTTCATGTGCCCTGCAAAATCAAAATGCCTTCGAGTGTTGACAATAAATCAAAAGAGTAGATCTAGGTGCACATTGGTAATACAATTGGGTGATTAGCAGTTCTTGATGTAAGACTTTCTGTATTGTTGATTCTGATGGTGGAATATTGAGAATTCAATTATTACGGGGCTAAAGTTTTTAGGTTTGTTCATTTGATATCATGAAATAATATAATGTCTGAAATCTGCAAACTTGATGCTAGTGTGAATATAGAACCTTTAGAGGATGCAACTTGTTATTACAAATCATATGCATCAATGAACTCTGTCCTTGGATCTCAAAGAGACTTGTGAGAACATCTTGAATCTGATCACTAGAATTGATAAACTCAATTGGTATTTACTTAGCGAGAACTTGTTCCCTGATAAATAGTGACTATCAATTGCTATATGTTTGGTTCTTATATGAAAGACTGGGTTTGATGCAATGTGGAAAGTTACGTGATTATCACAGTCCATTTTCATTTGATCAATATTTCCAAACCTCAACTCGTAATGTAACTCTGTTCCCTGTGTAAGCTTAGAAGTAACCATTGTTATTACTCAATATTCAGGCCCAACATTGGATCAAGCGACCACATTTTGCTTTTCATTGTTCCAGATAACCACCAAAGGCACAACAGTCCCTTAAACACAAAGGCATGTTTGTATGCAACAGCATATTGCAGCCTCAATTAAGATAGGAATTTTTTCTTTAAGCTAATCTATTTTGTCGAGTTATACACATTGATTGATGTAAGATGTCATGAGTGGACATACATGACAAAAATTTGTGGGAGAAATAATCTTTTGCATTGTCACTCCTCAAAATCTTAATTGATTTCTCATTCTCCAATTGATTTGAATTTTAGTCTAGAAAGACTTGAATATGGATAGTAATTTAGAAAGGTGTGTTAGGGTTTTATCACTATGACGTACTCAGGCAAATAAGTTATTGAATTACTTGAGAACCCCCAAAGCGCAACCAATTATATAAGGAAACTAAGGAAGCAAATTATACGAGAGCTTATATACTAAATAGGTTATGTTCTCTCTATATAGGAGGTACTCTCTGACACTTGGATTTTGCAAACTGAAACCTAATGTGCAGAGTGCAGTTTTTCAAGTTGTGTTAGTTTTCATATATGACAATAGAATTTTGCTTGCAAGGATGCCAGAAAATAATATACTCTAGCAAGTTTGAAGATATTGTTTATAGAGCACTTTCAATAAGAAAATAGTAATAAAAGAATACATTAGAGGAACTTCCAAAAATATGTTTGTTTTTTTGTTAGTTGTCTTTGTAATAACAAATATGTAAAACTGTCTGATCTAAAGAACTAGTTTTTGTTCTCCAAATCTCTTTATTTACAGGCCTTAAGTTAGACATGGACAATTAGTTGTTTATCGATTTGTCATACTATCTTATTTTCAGGTTTGACAAGGAGCTCAACAAAGAAGTTGCCATCAAAGTGATTGATTTGGAAGAATCGTAAGTTTGTTGTCACCCTTCTATTATTTTCAAGAACATTCTATAGGAACATTCTATAAGAACATTCAAGGAACTGAAGTATTGGCCACATTAGGGGCACTGACCAATTTTATAGGAGCATTTGATAAAAGAATTTTCTCCCGTCATATATTCGATTATACCTTAATGAAGTAGTGCTAAGCTCTTACGATTGTGTTCCAGTGATGTGGTAAGGGATCATTGTTGATAGGATCCAGTTTACATACTTTACCAAAGGGTATCCAACACCCGTAAAAAAATGAAGATAAGTAAAATAAGAATATCTGCAGGAGTTGTTTGGGTATTTTATTTATAAATTTAATGGAGTTGTGCTGTCTTTCTCTTTCAAAAAGGAGTGATGTTCTGCATCATTCTCCCTTTGACATTTAGTTGAAAACCAGATAGCACAATCTAAAAGTTCTGTTACCTAAAATTTTCCCATATTCAGCTCTCCTCGTTTTCTTCTGTTGTAAACTGCAAATGGAAGAAGTGAAATATGTTGAGGTTGGGCTAAGAAACGTTTTGACTCAACTACATAAAGGAATAGGACACTGGGTCAGTAGGCAAAAGTCTGGTAATGAAATATGAAGTTAGTCAAATGGGCATTGAAAATTCAAGGTGCTTGATTTGTGCCTTAACAAACAATCTTCGTCTGCAATGTAAATTAGAAGGAATGTTACCACTCACACTGTGTAGGACTTCATATGCATGGAGTTAGAGTCTGACTTTAGAGCTCTTATCTTGATTAAAAGTATATAATAGATACAGATATCATCATCATTAGGCTCCAATATCTACATGCGAGGAGTGATGTATAATTTGGTATCCATACAATAGGTACTGTGATGTAGTAACAAATTTCTGATCCCTATGTATCCTTTGAATTTATTGAACTTTATTGATGGAGCATGGAAGTCTTTTATATCAGTTTACTATGTACATTTCATGTTAGGTATGAAGTTTTGAACACGTAGCAAAGCATTTGGGCCTCATTTTGTAATGTGTATAAGTTTGACATTCTGTGAGTACATTTTTGTAGTTAATATTAGGTTAGGGCGTTAGGCTCATAGTTGTGCCGTGTTGCACTCAGAATCCTTGTGCATTTCATGCTTACAACTTTCTAATTTGTATTTCCTTTCATTTCGGTCCTTTACAGAGAAGATGACATTGACGATATTCAGAAGGTATAATCTTATGGGATTACT
This sequence comes from Medicago truncatula, assembly GCF_003473485.1. Lineage (NCBI taxonomy): Eukaryota > Viridiplantae > Streptophyta > Magnoliopsida > Fabales > Fabaceae > Medicago > Medicago truncatula. The sequence continues at coordinate 39,037,421 of NC_053043.1, read as the reverse complement.
TGTGGCTTCACATTTGATGTACCCAAATGATTAAAATTTTCATATCAATTCATTTTTTTCAGGAAATTTCCGTTCTGTCGCAATGTCGATGTCCATACATTACCGAGTATTATGGTTCTTTTCTCAATCAAACAAAACTATGGATAATAATGGAATATATGGCTGGCGGCTCTGTTGCTGACCTAGTAGGTTACTTCTATTTATTTGTTCTATCCTTTCACTTGTTCAGCAATGCTTCTATTTGTGAAACTTCTCCTGCTTGCCCTTAAACTGTGTGTAATTCAATTTAATTTTATGTGTATAACTATAAAAGAAAAACAATTCTGTGACTGAAAAGATTACCGGGAGTAAAGGGTATAGGAAATCCTTGGGAAAAATGCTTTACACCAAAAGAGGACAACTTGGAAAAAAGCTTTACACCAGAAGAGAACAAATAAACAATCAAGAAAAGAAAAAAAATTCTGTGACTGAGAAGATTACCTGGAGTAAGGGTATAGGAAATCCTTGGAAAAAAATGCTTTAAACCAAAAGAGGACAAACAAATAAACAATCAAGAGAGAAAATTGTTACATGAGTTCTTAGAACACAATTATTGTCAGGACAAAATGGTTACAACTTGAAGTGGATGTATAGACATTCAGAATATGGCCGAATGCTCAGGGAAAATGTATGGCTGAGCACTTAGTACTCCATCTTGGACTAAAGGTTCAGACTCCATTGGGAGTTTAAGGGAAGGGGATTGGCTACCCTATCCTGTCTTATATAGACTCGACCAAAGAAAGAATATGCATAAAACTGGATTGTAATGTTGCATATTTCAATAAACATTTAGATGTTTTAGTTATACTTCCTTACCAATGGTACCATATACGTTTTAAGTATAACCTTGTCATTGTCAAGGGCAATAGAATTTAGGGTTAAATGCACTTTTACCCCCTGCCATTTGAGCGATTTTTGGTTTACTCCCCTATAATATTTTTTTTGGATTACAACTTCGTAATTTAAAGATTCTTCTCTTTTACTTGTGGCATCAATTTACAGAATTAAAGGCACTTTCACCCCCTGTCATTTGGGCGAATTTTGGTTTACCCTCTGCCACATCATTTTTGTACAGTCAAATGCTATGAAGGTCTAAAAGCAAAGATTCTTTAAATTACAAGGTTGGAATCCCAATTTTTTTTTTACAGGGGGGTAAATCGGAATTCGCTCAAATGGCAGAGCGAAAAAGTGCATTTAAACTTAGAATTTATAGATATGTTGGTTAATTTAGTTTCGAGGACTTGTACATTTTGGAATTTTGTCTTTTACATTCACTCTCTTTTGTTATGTTTGTTTTATTTGCTGTTCTGGGAATATTTGTTATCCTTCTTTGTACTTTCCTTATTAATTTTTCTTTAGTTAAAAACCTAGAAGCTAAAACACTAGGCTTGTAGGGCGTTATAAATATTTAAACAGTAATATTTTAGGAAAAAATATTCCATTCTGTTCTTTTTTTCCTTTTTTTTGGACAACATATGACCATGATGATAGCCTGTCATTATTTGGACAACATTTAATTTCCGTTTTTCTTTGTTAGCTTGTCATTATTCGGACAACATTTAATTTCCCTTTTTCTTTGTCTTCTGATTATCATATATTAGAATTAGTCTGTATAATAGTATTGATGTTTGTACTTTAACATCATCCGAATTAGTAGTGTTAAGTTTTTCTCTTTCTTCTCAAGGTTAATGATTTAAGGTTTAAATATGTCTTTAGTCCTTGCACTTTCATCAGATTTTGGCATTGGTCCCTACACTTTTTTTTGTTTGGAATTGGTCCCTGCACTTTGTAAAAATATTGGTATTGGTCCCTGCACTTTGTAAAAATATTGGTATTGGTCCCTGCACTTTGTAAAAATATTGATATTGGTGCCACGTGACGTGAAATGATTGGGCCACGTGGCACTCCGTTGGTTTTGTGTTTTTTTTTTAACAGAAAGTTAACAGAGGGACCAATACCAATATTTTTACAAAGTGCAGGGACCAATGCCAAAATCTGATGAAAGTGCAGGGACCAATGACATATTTAAACCATGATTTAATAAGTATGGATTATCTCCATTTCTCCAAAGAACTGGAGGCCTTCAATACCTAGGTCTTTGGTTTTGTAAAGGCTTATATCATTAAAAATGATGACATATATTGTGCATTATTAGACCCTTACGCACTCAAAACATTAGTAATGGAGGCCTCCATTTCTTTTGAGAAATTGAGAGGATGCTTACCCATTTTTAAGGGTCTTTTTTTGTGTACCACTATTCATCTTTTTCTACATTTGTTAACATCAATTTTCTGTATGGTGTTCGTTTGCTATTCTATGGGGTTAATGCTGGTTTTGCTTCTGTAGCTCCAATCAGGTCCTCCCCTAGATGAAATGTCAATTGCTTACATTCTTCGTGACTTATTGCATGCTGTGGATTACCTACACAACGAAGGAAAAATCCATAGAGACATTAAAGGTATCAGCAGCAACCCTTAACATTGGTTTTGCTGTATTTTTAAAGTTTCTTTTCTTTCTTCTGTATGCAGTGACAAAATTATAGGGTTTAGGCATAGGATGACGAAAGGAATACTTAGAATAATAATAGCATGTTTGGATCTGAGTTGCGCAAGGTTTTCTCACATTCCAAAGTTATATGGACATGATAATATCGAATCTATGAATTGTAAATTCAAGTAGATGTGCATTTTCATCTTGTTTTAATGGTTTTTTAAACATGCACTAAAATCATCTTGATATTTGTGTGAATGATGTGATTTAAACGACAAAGAACTGAGTTCTATTTGTACTAATAAAAGACAACTAATGATAATTAATTAAGGATATAAATAAAAAAATATATAAAAAGAAATATAGAAATTATTCGTTAGAGTTCTTCTATGTTACTCGTTACTATAAACTATTCAAAGATATAAGTAGTTCTTATAAAACTTAGGCCATGCTCCCCTTGTACACTAATTTTGTGGGGTTTAGTTAGACCTATCGCCAAAATTTTAAAATGGTATCTGAGCCTATCTATTTCTGTTAGTTGGCCATGATCTGTTTTATTATACCTACACTTGTCCACGCTCCAAAAGTCCTTCGTGTGAGAGGGTGTCAAGATTAGGTTATTCCACCCGTATTAGTCCATGCTTCTGATGTCTAATCCCAAGTGTGAGGGGGTGTGTTGAAGGTCCCGCATCGATTAGAGATATGACCTAAGTTGTGCATGTAAGGCTTGGGTAATCCTCACTTTAGAAGTCAGTTTTCTGGGGTTAAGTTGGATTCAAACCCAAATTCTAGAAACAGCAGTTTACACACGCGCACCCACCCACACAGACACACACACTAATAGAAGATTATTAATCCTAATTAAATAAAACAAAAAAACAAAAATCTGAAAAATTAAGGATAATGGAAACTATTACCAAGAGATGATTTAAGATACTCTAAACTATTTGAAGATATAAATATGATATTATAAGATATCCTCTGGATATTTAACATAGTTCTGTAGTCATGGAAATGTTCTTTTTACATATTTACATTTAACTTTGTAATTGACATTATTTGCATATCTATTATGCAGCTGCAAACATTTTATTGTCAGAGAATGGTGATGTAAAGGTATGCTGTACTCTGAAAGAGTTTATAATTCGTATTTTTGTATTTCACATAACTTAAAAAGTGATGCACATAATATTGTGAGATGTGGACTTAAATGCATAAATCTGAATCTTGTGTAAAAAATGTCACCAGGTTGCAGATTTTGGTGTTTCTGCCCAGTTGACAAGGACTATATCAAGGAGAAAGGTAAACACATTTCATCAAGGTTAAACCATTTATCAATTTAACATGGATGGGTTATTGATATAATATTTATTTGTTGCATCTAAATTTAAACTTATGTCTGTTATTTTATAATTTATCATCCCGCTCTTAACCTCCTCTCAAGAGCACAAAGTGCCTTTTTCAATTGGGTAATCTAATCAATGTATAGACTCACCAAGTGAAAGAAATGTGGTGCTAAGTATTTCGTGTCTTGGTGTGATATGAGTTCAGAAAACTGAATGTCAAATTGCTGGTTTATATTAATAGATCTAAATTTTTGTCGTTACTAGAACAAGTGCATCAAATGCTTTCTACAACGAAAAATATGTGGAATCTAAATTATTATTTTCATCTTTGACTGGATATTCTAATATATTTGATAACAACAGACATTTGTAGGAACACCATTCTGGATGGCGCCCGAGGTTATTCAGAACTCAGAGGGATATAATGAGAAGGTTGTAATATATTATTCAACTACTCTTTTGTTATCTTACTCTTTGGTTCTGTGCTTCCATTTTTATGTTGTCGTGCCCTAAATTCATTTTTTACCCTAAGAATCATCTCTGTAATTCTGTATACGCAGGCAGATATCTGGTCTTTGGGGATCACTGCAATTGAGATGGCAAAGGGGGAGCCTCCACTTGCTGATCTTCATCCCATGAGGGTGCTTTTCATCATACCACGAGAAAATCCTCCACAGGTTGCGTTCTTCAATATCAGACAAATCATTATTTCGTTTTGACTTTTGAACTATCTGAAGCCAACAAAGTGTTCTTAGTGGAGATGTTTGGAAATGTCTTTGTATTTATCTCATGTTTTCACACTGGATTCTGTCCCAAAGATTATTGCAATTTGTTTTCGTCATTTGTTTTATAAATATTTGAAAACACTATACAAAATGAAAACAAATGATATTTTCTAATTATTAGTGAAAATAGGAAATGAAAACAAAGGGTTGACATTTAATCTCCTTTTCTGCAGCTAGATGAGCATTTTTCTCGCCCCATGAAAGAATTCGTTTCATCATGTTTGAAGAAGGTTCCGGCTGAGGCAAGTATCTGTGCTTTCCATACACCTGCTACTGTTTTCTTTGTTTCTATTGACAATACTGGTAGTTCTCATATATTTGTTAATGAACAGGTTCTTTTTTATGTTTTAATTTGAGAAAAATGTTCAGTTTTGTCAATAGTGTGAGAACATCCAATTTTATTTTACCATGCTTTGTCTGGAACATCTTTTTATTGAGAAAAGCTTCATAAGAAATATTAATTAAATTATTTAGCTTTTGATTTCTATAGTTTGCATCCTAATTTAACAAGAACAAAGATACTAGAATTATTGACCCTGTTGAAATTTCTCACTATTATCTTGAAGTGGTGGATTATTTAGTTTCCTTAATTAAAGGCTTTTTTAAACTAGACAAAATTTGGAACTGGTGAAGTTGTTTCATCTATATCAATCTCTTAATTTCTCTCTTGTAATGGTTTCAATTCCAGAGGCCAAGTGCTAAGGAACTTCTCAAAGACCGTTTTATTCGGAATGCTAGGAAGAGTCCAAAGCTTTTGGAAAGAATAAGGTGTGAGTGAGTTATTGATAAATATCTTGCTATATTTAGTTAAAAATGTTCTACTCTTTTTTGCTTTTAGCTACTTTTTTCTTCTCTTCGTTGTATTTATTCTGAAGTTAGTGTATCTTAGAAAAATAAATGCTGAGATCTTAAAGTAACATCTGAAATCCTTTATCTTTTAAAAAAAAACATCTGAAATCCTTTTCACCATGCGTTTTTAGCAAAATTTTTCATTTGAAATTTATAATATAATTTCCCAGCTCGTGGTTTGACAAGATCATGCCTTGTGGTTTCACAGTAGAGAGCGTCCAAAATACCAAATTAAGGAAGACCTGGAGGCATCTAGAAATGGCGCAAGAGGGATGAGCGAGGCATCGAATACTATGAAGGTAGCAAGAGATTCTAGAGTTGAAGAAATTAGTCGACCCAGGTTGGTTGTGACTGTTGGCTACTGGTTTTTAATTTTGAAAATTGATTTTTTTTGTTAACAGTTTGTAATTTGCAGCAGTCAGGTTAAAACCTTGAAAAGTTCTGAATGGGACTTTAGCATTGGTGAATCGGAGGGTACTGGAACCATTCGACATGCTTCGCGGCCACCTCAGTCTAGAGATAAGAAAACCGACGTTTCATATAATCAGCTTACCCAAAGAAAAGCTCTAGACGCTGGCTATCAAGGGGGATATGCCAATAGAAGTGCACCCAATCAATCACTTGAAAGTTCCTTAGGAAAAGATCCTAGAGCTCCTTACCATCACGAGCATCCGGATAATCAGTTTGAAGATGTAATTGATTCTTACTATGAATATCTGTCTTTGTTACAGAAAATGAACTTAATGAATTGAATGATATATTGAGTAGCCATATCTCTAAAGGGGAACCTCGAGGTGTTTCTGGTATTTACAAAACATTGGATATATTTATATTTTTCCATCCTATATTGCTACCCATTTTATCTGACATAAACACCAACTTAAATGTCTTTGGTTTTATAATCATTAAAGGAGTTCACCTTGTCAAACCGTATGTAAATGCATTCTGTAATATTGATTTTGCAGGATGAATTATCTGGGAATGGATCTGGAACTGTTGTTGTACGCTCTCCCAAAGGATCAAGGCCATCTGTGTTTCGTGACCATAGCTCCCAGGTAGTGCTCAAGCTGAGTTACTCTGATAAGAAACTGATCATTTGTGCAGTCAATGTGAATTTTAATCCATTGCTGTCTAGCAGCATCAGTTTCTGTGTCCATCCTTTGTCGCCACCAAACGATTTATTAGCATACACTAAAATTGATTAAAATGTCTGTGGTGGTATAATACAGAGATTTCCTCTTTAGATCTTCAGTGAATGAGTTGTGTCAGTCATAAATTAAAGATGGATTTCATACGAACTCGATGAAGTTTCATTTTAAACAACCATAAAATGTTTTGATCTTCTGAAATCTTCAATTTACAGGATGAATTGTCTGAGAATGGATCAGGAACTGTTGTTATTCGATCTCCGAAAGGATCAAAGCCATCTGTGTTTCGTGATCAGAGCTCCCAGGTAGCATTCAAGCCGAGTTACTCTGATAAGAAACTGATTTTTCATCTTTGCAGTCACTTATTGAGAATTTTAATGCAATGTAGTCGAGCAGCAGTTATGCTTCTTTCGATGATTCTATGAGTGGAACCGTTGTTTTGCGTAGCCAACATGATGATTCTGATTCTCCACGGACTCCAAGGTCCCGACTAGGACTTCATGACAGAAACTCAAATGCCTCCCTTGAAGACAGTGCTGCAAACCTAGCTGAGGTTCTCTTCTTTTGTAATATATGAGTTGTGATTTCACTTGTGAGTTGATCAATGTGCGGCATGATGAGCCTTTTCCCCCTCCCCCATTTCTTGCATGAGTTTGTTTCCAAGATGCATTTGGTTTATTCAAAGAACAGTTACCATTGCATTTTCCCATTTTATATATTTGCTAGTTTACCCAGACAATTTGTAGGGTATATTTGCTTCTTAATCCACTTTTTAAGCACCCTTTTTACTTTTTCTTCTGCATATTTAGCCGTTTATTATTACAGAAGACACATGTTTGTGATTACTTGGTCAAATTGGTATTTCTTATAAATAACACGTTCTTACTTTTTCGTCTCTACAGGCTAAGGCTGCTATCCAAGGAGGTCGAAAAGTGAATGCTCGGGAAAGACATTCCCGGGGGAAAATCAATAGCGATATACAGGAAAGCAAAAGAGACCAAATGACCAGCAGCACTGATTCTTCCAGGTACTTCTATAGCAACAATGGTTAAAGAAAATTCATTTGATGAAATAAAGTTTTGATCGTAAATTATTAAGGAACATTTTGTTTCCAGATCATATCGTGAATATATTGATGCACAAAGGGGCATGTCAAAATCGCATTATGCCAGCGATGATGAAGAAAGTGCTAGAATATTATCATCGTCAGCGCCATTATCAGTTTTACTCATTCCTTCATTAAAAGAGGTGAAGCCGTGCATATATTTGATCCTTATTATTTCCAACTGTATGTTAGAACAAACATTGTGTTATGCCTTCCTCTTGTTCTAAATTAGCTTTCTGTGCCAAGTAGAGCATCTTGCACTGTACTTTGGTTTCTTTCAGACAATATTTTGTTTTATTTGATTCTGGACTGTTCTAAATTATCGTTACATCTATTGTAAACAATAAGGATTTAATTTATTTGGAAATGAAGTGAGTATGATGCACAACACTATTAACTATACATTTAAAGTTGACTACCATTACTATTTGATAAAGCATGATGATTTTTACGTGATGGTTTTTTACACACGCATACTTTTTATATCATTAATTGGACACATAAATTTTTATATGATAAGATGGAAGGTTTTGTATGCTTCAACAACTAAGAGTATGAATAGAATCTTTTCTAATCTGTTATTATTTGTTGTAGCATGTTTGTGTTGGTTGCTTAGGCCATTGCTAATGTTTTTGTTTGCTATATAGGCCATTGCCGACGATCCAGAGGGGCCAATTATGCGGGCAGTTATCAATTCTTTAATAAATATGGAGGGCACAAAGCCTAGATCCTCTGATGTTCTTGTCAAAAAATTGCTTCAGAGATTAGCAAGGTTTGTCTTTTACTAATTTTCATTACGCAAACCAATTTTAACGAAAACGAAAGTATTTCTCTCTCATTCGCTTGTGTGTGCAGTTCAAAGGAAGATTCATTGAAAGACCTGCAAGGATTGGCAAGTCAACTATTCAGCAAGGCCAAGTTAACCGAAGAAACCCAAAATGCAGAGGCTGATAACCGAAGGAAACAACATAGCAAGGAACCTCATCCAAATAGCAACTTAAGCCCACTTGCAAGATTTCTTCTATCAAGGTTCTTGAAGTTACCATTTTTCCCTTTGAATAGTTTTACTATAAATTGTAAATTATATGGCTTGGAGCATGCTTGTGAATAATCTTCATTCTTTGTTTCACAGATGGCAAGGCCAAACCTCACGGGATCTAAACCAGTCTTGAGCCAAGTTAGAAGTTACTATTTTGTCATTTTTGTGTGTGGTTTATTTTGATGCATTTATTTTGATTAAATGTACATATATATCATTATAAGAAATTGCTTTTCAATTTTCTATTAGTATTATTGTTAATCAAATTGTTTTTCTTTTTCTTTTTTTATCCTTCGTAGTGATAGTGATTAGTGACAGCAGTGCTGTATAATTAAGGTTTTCTCACAGTAACATACAAATTGTAACAGACTTCATTGATTCTTATATTCCAATAGTTCTCTCTTTGGGTATGGGAGAACAAGTTAATGCATAAATCACCCCTTCTCCCCATTATTTATCAGTTATACAGGTTTTTGTTTAATGGATGCATAATTAGACTGGTGTGATTCTTCAATGAATAAGTTTGCAGCTACTGAAATATCTCATTGGTTCTTTTCTTTTGTTTATTTTACCAAGAGAATGATGACATGAATTATGAATTCTACAATAAGTTATAGAATGTTGCTGGGCTCAATGAAACAATCGTCATCCTTTTGGATGAAAATTAGAGGTTTCTATTCGAGACGCCTTAGTGGGAGAGTGTTTTATATCTGCCGCCATGGGCGAGTGAGCTTATGCTAGATCTGACTTTACTATATCTGTCCATCAACTCTTCTTCCAATTTCTTAACATGTGCAATCTACCAGCAAACATGTCCTTCATTTTCAAAAAAATATTCAGATTTGTTCCTTTCCTTAAGATTATTGCTAGAATCAAATTATGTAATTTTCTCTTTGTTAACTAACTATTATTGGAATCCCTTCTATAATTTTTCAAATAATTGCATCCACTATTAGAGATCAAGTCATTAGGTGTGGAAGGTTGTTAAGATTTATTGGACAAGTTCTGCAAGTTTAATGCTTTTCTTCTTTACTGTTCCTCTTAAGAGAGAGAGATGAAGGGAAGAAAGATAAATGAGATGTGTAAGGTATTAACGATCCATGATAAATCTGTGAAACATCACTCATCAAACGACTCACATAACTCGTCCACGGTAGGAGATACGAAACCCTCTTCTACCCTAGTCTGAGCCTCTCTTTAATACTAGACGACGCCAATAATTTTTATTTTCTCATTAATTGATTCCTTCTGTCAATATGGTTAATGCAACATAGATTAAAATAAACATGAAAGATTCTTCTTCGGTGCTTGAACAAGGTATGACAATTTGCAGATATGGATTATCTGGATTCAATAATCAAACAAGGGCTAATCTTTAATCTGATGGTCTAAATTACGCAATTGTACATTATCAGACAGTAAGAACTCCACAACAAAATACAGAACAAGGGCTATAAAACAAATGTATTTGTCCTTGATAACCGTGTTCTCCAATAATATTTAAAGTTATTTTGAACAATTATTTTCTTCATTTGATACACAGCATTTGGATGATGAAGACAAAACATGTACTAAGTACTAACATCTCTTATCATTGCAACCTCGGGTGCATGGTCAAAGCAAGTTCAGCCAAAATTTGCTTATCATTGCAAATTCACAAATCTAACTTACCGTCACCCCAGTCCCCACCCCTAACATAAAATTAACAATAAATACGTTTTAGAATGGGAAATCATTCATTAAATTAATGTAAAAATTGATAATAAAATCAATCAATTTAGGGTCCGTTTGTTATAGTTTTTTTCAAAATAGATTTTTGTAGTGTAATATGTTTTTGTTATAATTTTTTTAAGGGTTAAATATGTTTTTGGTCCCTATAAATATATCAATTTTTCGTTTTAGTCCCTCTAAAATTTTCCTTCAACTTTTAGTCCCTATAAAATTTTCAATTACTACTTTTGGTCCCTATTTTTAATTTAATTTTTGTATTTTTTAATGAAATTGTGCAGAAATGTGTCAAATATTCTAAAAACAATTCCTAAAAAAAATTAGATTTTTTTAACTAAACACAAATTAAATATGAATTTTTAACCATAAACAATATAAAAATTCATATTAAATTCATGTTTTGTTAAAAAATTCTTAATTTTTTTTGAAGTCATTCTTATAATATTTTGAATTTTTCTGGAAAATTTTATTAAATAATATGAATTCTACATATGAGTTTACTTTAAAAAAAGGGACTAAAAGTGAAGATTGAAAACTTTATAAAATTGAAGGAAAATTTTAGAGGGACTAAAACGAAAAGTTGACATAATTATAGGGACCAAAAACATATTTAACCATTTTTTTAACAAGGAAATTTTTAAGGAAAACTTCAAATGAAAAATCCGTTTGAATAATCATTTTTGAAAAATATCATTTTGAAAAAATATATAATTTTTACTATGTAAAATCTCGAACAATGAATATTTAGGTTAATGAATGTCAAAATCTCATTTTTAACTTATACCAAATGAGTTTGAAATAACTTATACTATTTTGACTAAATTTCTAAAAAAATCTATTTTTAAAAATACAAAGAAAAATCCATTTTTTAGAATCTAAAACAAATGAGCCCTGCTTTACCTTTGGACCAACAAGACATTGAATGCAAATTTTTTTTAAAAAAATTCCATATACAAAATTTAGAACTAGGATTGGTGAGGTGCGCCAAACTAATGCTATAGTGCAACGCATTAGCGACACAAGAGAAGCAGAGTAGCAAGCTACTGCAATGGCTTCTCCCCCTCAAAAAAGTAATTTAATATCGTGTGGACCATTGGTCCACATATCAGATATTAAACTGATAAGAACAGATACTACACTTGATCTTAGCCAAAAGGCCGAGAAAGGTATGAGTTGAATGTAGACTAGCTGCTGCTTTTATATCTGCATTTTCTATGTTGCTTTCTTGATTCCTCGATGTGGGACTATTTCCTACTGTACGCATGTTCCTTGCTATGTTTGACTCAAATCTAGAAAACCATCTAATATCACACCAGATTAAACAATGTATTTTTATCATCGGAAACTTATGCTAAAATTGCTGTTGCAGATACAAAACTATTAGAAAATAAATGCATGCAATGCATAGTAGCAAAGAACATAGAAATATTCAAATATGAGTCTGCACACTATAGTGCAAAATCTTGTTTACAACAACATGAAAAACTTCAAGGACTATTTATTTATTGCTTCACTTAAAGGACTTGTTCACACTTGAACTACATAATGCAAATACAAAACAGAAACTACATTGTAAATCAATACAACAAGGAACATAAGGAACATGTATTCCCAAATGATTTTGTAGGTTCATTAAACATAAGGAACAAGTATTCTCTGTGTGTCAGGGCCAGCTACCATATCATCCCATAGCAAATCCGAAAGTAACATTGTTAATTCTCCAACCTTACCTGTAGAAACATAGACAATCAAGATTTGTGAATCAGAAGACCTATTTTCCGTATCGTGAATTGAATCTTTTTACGAATCGTAAGATACATTACTAACAAAAATACGACAATTTTTTAGTAAAAGATAATTGGGATGGAAAAATTATAAGTTCATATTTCATCTACTTATGTCATCACAATGAATTAAGATTCAGCATACTGGGACTATATTCAAGATGAGACTCGTACTAAAAATAGATACTTGTTAGAGATTTATATCGGTTAAGCTCAATTTTGTTTCAATAGAGATACGAATCGCATGTATTGTGAGATAATGATAAGCATGGTTCATGTTCTAAAATAATAAGAAGAAAGCATTAAAGGTTAATGCTTCATGCCAAACAAGGATAGATAGACACAGACAATTTCTGTCATTAACTTACCATCACCAATTGGTTGATCATCCCACATGATGATAGGCAAGACAGGAAGTGTGCTTCCTACATACATCATTTCAACAGCACCTCTAGCTTCATCCACAGTCATATTTTTTGTTGTTACACTTTTCAGAACACCTTGATCAACCAACTTTGGTGCAAGTTCAAGAAGCCTTTTAGCAGTGCAACCATATAAAATGTTATCAAAAAAAGGCATAACAAGTTCCTTTTCTTGGGTTATGAAAGCAACATTCACATTTGGTCCTTCAGCAATATAACCAACCTCATCAATCCATATAGAACCAAATGCACCTTTCTCTTCAGCTTCCAATACTGAAAGTACATTAGGAAGATAGTTCACATTTTTCATTGTGGCGAATAACGGTGCCTTCATTGGTACACTGGAAGTAATCACTTTGACACCTTCTTTGCACTGAGAGAAATCATGATCAATTACTACTGCGTAGAATGCAGGTGTTGGACATCCTGAAGATGACAATAAGAAATCTCCAGGACCTGCACTTAACCAGTATCTTAGAGTTCCTTTCTTCAATTTTGATGCTGCCGTTAGTTGTATTAGAATGCTGCGAAGAGTTGATCGCGGAAAAGGCGAGGATATCTTTGCTTTTGAGGCTGACCTTAAGAAACGGTCAAGGTGAACATCCAACTCATAGAGGTGCCTTGAGAAAACAAACAATATAAACATCAAGATCAAAGAAAAAATATGAACATTCAAAGTAAAACCAATAATGTATTTTTTTTAACTCTAGTAGTTCCTGAGAGATTCGACCTTAACTAAAGTTCATTAACCACTTCAAGCCATCCACTTGATTTAATAATGCTTTATTACAATAAAAAAAACAAATAAATTAGCATTACCCTTCGAAAATAATAGCAGTATCAAACACACCATGGCCTCTATGTACCATGTGATCATCTATTGGGATTACCATCATTGCTGGATCAAGTATGATACCTCCATATACACTAGAATACATAGCTGGATATGGTTGTTTCTCCACTGAACTCCATGTTTGATGTAGCTTTTCTAGTAACTGAAGAATGTAAAGCCAATGAAACTTGCAAACTTTAATTTATTGATTGTAGTAGTTAATCAAAGAATATCTCTACAACAACAAGTCTTATCTTTTGAAGCACCGAATACGACACTGACACTAAAATGGTAACACGCAGTGACGCAGACATCGGTAATGATTTGAAAAAATGGAAGTGATTGAATGTAACCACATGCGTAGTGTCGTGTCAAATAAAGACATGTCAGACACTGGAGACACTTCCAAATTGAAGTGCCGATGCTACATAGTTATTATTCCACTAGGTGAAGTCAGCTACATGTATTGAACGAACGACACTATAATGATTTGTGAAAATGGAAATGATTTAATGTAACCAGATGCCTAGTGTCGTGTCAGTGTCAAATAAAGACATATGTCAGACACGAGAGACACTTTCAAAATGAAGTGTGGATGCTACATAGTTCTTATTCCACTATGTAAAGTCAGCTACTCGTATTGAATGATGCTATAATATTCTATCATTATAAGATGGTACTACAAAAAAGTGAAGGCTGAAAATCTTACCTCAGATGATGAAGAGAACACATGAACTTTAAAATCACCATCAATTTCAATCTCTGTACACACCAAGAAAGAAAATAAATTTAGCCACAACAAATACAGCAAGAACATTATACATTCATAATCACTAAAGTTTCAACCAAAATATGAACTAGTAAAGCAAAACCAATGAAATTTCAAATTATAATAGGATCAAAAAAACTGAAGGCAGCCCAACTCACCAGAGGTTGCAGTGGCCTCAGGAGGATTCCCCATGAAGTAAAGGAAAAAGTCAAAATCACAAATGTATGTAAAAAACCTGTGTACTTTGTGAAGAGCTACAAAGCAAGAGAAGGAAGGGTGGTGGTGGTGATATACTAATTAACAGCAGGAAAAGAACAGAAGAACATGACAAAGGTGGTTGTATAAATTATTATTGTTTGTTTTGTTCCTTTGTTTGTTTGTTTGTTTAGGACGGAATGAACACTTTGCTGTGTCTGCTTTCAGATTTTGATGTTGTTATACAATTGGAAACCACTATCTCGCGTCATTATGATAATGATTAGATAACTAGCCATTGTGTTGCTAGTGGAAAAGTGTTACATGTGGTTTATTGTCTCTAGCGATCTATGAAGCACATGTATCTAATCTTCGGATCAGGCGTGTTTAGATGTCAGATATGTAACATATCCGACACCAACACATGATTCCAATAAATCATGTCAGTTTTTTAATAATGTCATTTTTTAAAAATTATTTTCTGTGTCAAATTATTTGTGTCGTGTCTGGGATCCAATTGAAAGTCATTCTAAATTTTGATCATGATTGGAGTTGTCAACTTCAAATAGAAGTTAAGAGTTTCTATATATATGAGAAGGTCACCTAATTGACGTAGATTCAACTAAAACAAGATAAAACGATGTAAGTAGATATTTGAGACACTAAGAGCACCCACATCCATGTCATCCATATGAGTAGTATAAATGGGTCCCATATAATATTTTATATTACTTCACACTTTTCAATTATTTAAACCACTCAACTACATTTTTCTAAATATCCATACCACTCTCAAAAACTCTAAAATAGGTCCCACTAATCTTACAATATACTTCAATTTTATATTTTAAACTAATAAAATATTGATAAAAGGTGAAAAAGGAAGAGAATGGCACCGTTGCCATTCTTGGCACCGTAGTAAACAATTGCCACCACCACAATATCAATTACCAGTGTTCGAGCAGTATCCAAACTGACACACACATGCACACGTTGGTAATACCACTGCCGATATTTGTGCTCTAATATTACTTTGAGACACATAGTATAAATCAACTCACTCGTTAAGATGAATAATATCAAGAGTTTTCTATTTACGGAGAATGACATCAAGAGTTGCTACAGTTTAAACAATTTTTAAGCATTGGTCCATTGTAGACCGTATGAAGGACATTATGTTATTTAGAAAATAATTATAAAAAAATAAAATAAGGGAGAGGTTTTTTAGTGTAAAAAGTACTTTAGCCAAATTCAGGTGTGGTTAGTAATATGTCTGTGTGTGTAGCAGCAGCCATAAATTATTGCAACATAAATTATTACAAGTCCACATGATGAACATGTCACAACATATCAAAAATATATTCGGTCGCTATTATTCTCACCCCACTTTTTGCTACTACTCGGCCACTGCATTATCCCCAATCCGAACGTATACATATAAACTAAACTGAAAAGGGTTTTGCTAACATATTTTTTGAAGAACACATATAAAGGAGTCTAAAAAATATAAACATTGTATTGAAAAAAAAAAAATTTAACTTTTAATAAAATGGATGTATGATTTCCAAGACAACATTTTTATTTCCGTTCGCGTATTATGCATACAATATTTGTCAACCGATTTTCATTTAATAAAAAATAGACACGCCCTTAATCATCTTTAATTTTCATTTTTAATAAATGAGACACACCCTAACTCATCTTTTTTTTTGTTGACAAAAACAAAATGATATTCATTCATTCAAATCGAGAGATTACATCTAAAATCGTAAAGGATGAATCTGCGAACATACTCACAACATCCAAGTTAATAGCATATAACGGCATAATGCATACAAAAATATATGATAAAATTAAAGTGACCGTAATATCCATGGCCTCCGGATCTGCAACGTTGACGCCCAAATCTTTGATTGAATAATCGATCTTCAATATGAATCAGATGAACACCGTAAGAAGACGGAAAATCAAACAGCGCCGCACAAGACGACGAACAACAAACCACCACACTTAGATGATGAAATCACAAAGAAAAAACCTAGATCTATGTGAAAATCACTTATTTAAATTGAAATATAGAGAAAAGGATCAAGAGGGGTGATTTCAGGTCAAGAATTGATCCAAAACCACCCCTCGATTTAAAATCTAGAAGAGAAAACCTAGAGAAAGAAAACTTGTACGTGTGTTTACTGCTTTATTTAGTTTTCTAGTAAATTGTATAATGTAAGTAGTACCCTAACTCATCTTATATGCACTACAATTTCTAATGCCCATTTAGCACTCCATTAATCATATTTTGACACACAACTAACCTCATAACCATTCAATAAATCGTTCTACTGCCTGTCCTTTCCTTTTACACAGCTTGATAGAGATAGTTATCAACCGAGAACATTACTCTCTATATGATATAACTATTTCATTTTTTCTACATAATTTCATATATTTATATTTTTCTTTTGCACTCTCCCGCTTAGGAAAACATATGTTGCATGGTACTTTTCTCCAAATAGTAAACATTTAAGATTGCTTAAACATCAAAATGACACACAATTGTTTGGTACATTTGGTTGCTCCATATAATAAGATTACTTTGAATGTGGTTGGTCACTCTTTTCTGACTGGGATTGTTATAGCAGACTCAATTCAGCGTATGATCCTAAATGGTGAATGCTATTTATTGGTTTCTGCATGATAGGTAAATGAGGTTTATCATGGTTTGGCATGCTGGTTTTAAATTTAGTAGGTTGCTGTATTTTATTATGCAACTATAACTTTGTTTGTTGTCGCAATTCTCTTGTTCATGACCATCATGCATTTTATATGTCACTGCTAGTTGAACTGAAGCACATGCAGTGTTAGTTACTAACGGTGCATTTAGTATTTTGGTTAATTAGCATAATGAATTAGTATGTTGTTGGTTGGTGTAGTTAATATGAAGCTCTTATTAATTGTAACACCCCGATATCCCAAATATATTAAATATAAAATAATCATCAGAGTTAAACATCAAACGGGTATGCTACATTACATTTTCAAAATTTCTTAAATAACATATGAACTATTTAATTAAACCACTTTCAAAACATCATTAATCTTGCAGCGGAATATTTGCATTTAAAACAACAACGACAACGGTTAAATTCTCCATCAAATTATCCTGGCATAAAAGCCTCATCAAAGAAATCTAAACAATCATAGGGCCACATCATCATGTTCCAAAAATTGATACATAGGAAAGAAAACAATAAGAAATCTCATCCCACGTATCAAAGCCCTAGACACGACACTTGAGCCACCACCGACTACTCAGGATCACCTGCAAGTTACCCATAGAAATGGCAACATTTTCAAGCAGAAGGGGTGAGATTCACAACAATAAAATATAGATATTAAAATCGTCAATTGAATCTAACACCTTATTAAACATCAATACGTCATCTTGTAAATATAAATATATATATTTCACAAAGCAACATCATCATCTTCAAATCAATTCATCATAGTATATGTATAAATATATATTCATCAACAACATCATCATCATCATCAATATGGCAATTACAACCAACAACAAAGACTCATGCATGACATGACGACACCACTAAGACCCCTCAATAAATGCAATTATGCATGTGGTACCAAAACAGGACCGAAGCCCTCACCGCTTTTGAATGGTTAAAGCATTCATCAGGACCGAAGCCCTCACGTTGTGAACAACTAGTGCTCCAGGACATGAGTCCTCCCGCTGTTTATGCATATGCTATGCACCCACTTGTGTATATCTACATACAACTTGACCATGCATACATTCTCATATGACTCCGGAATTTATCAACATATATGGTTTAGCAAATACAACATACATCACAGTCATTATCAATATCAACAATCAGTAATCCAGCAATCCAGAAGAAGGTGCACAATTAAACATAACAATGCTCAAACATCAACATCATTCAACAATATTCAAAACAGAATAAACCCCTCAGGTTCTGGGCTACTCGCCTCGCGAGCACATCTGCTCGCTATGGCGAACTCATAAAACGGGTTGCTCGCCATGGCGAGTTCAAGGCGAACTCGAGGCGAGTGAAAATAAGGTGCTCTCGGGAGTTTTGACATTTTTCTCACTAAATCTTCATTTTTAAGTTCCCTATTCATCTTTTTAATCTGAAAATTGTCCCAGACCTCTCTAAAATCATGTAGGCACATAAAACTATCCATATTACAGCTTATAACAACACTTCAAAAATCATGTTTTCAACTGGGTTACTCGCCACGGCGAGTTGGTCTGCTTGCGAGGCGAGCTATGAAGTTGCTCACTCGCCTTGGCGAGCACAAGCTACTCGCGAGGCGAGCGATGAACTTTTGTATGGGCAGAAAACAGGTTTTTCCCCAAAATCCCATTTTCCTCCAAATCACTCCCCAAATTAGTTTACAGATAAACAATGAAGTGTCCTATGCAACCAGAACCTAATTCTAACATCAGAACAGCAATATCTACCCCAAAAACCATTAATTCATCTTAGACCCAATTTCTCAATTTCCACCAAAAACCTGTTAAACTCCAATTCAGAATTTCATATCTATACTACTGAAGTAAAACTCACCCTTACCTTAATTCAATTGAAAGAAATGCACAGCAATTTGGTTCCTTGGCCTAACTTGCTCTTCTCTCCCTTCTCTCCCAACTTGACAGTTTTCACGTAAAATGCTTCTGACCTCTATCTTCCTAACTTCCCATTTACTTAACTCCCCTTATTTTCATTTAACTCCCCCTTAATTCTATTAAATATTAATTAACTCCCTAAACTCCAATATAATATTAATTTCTCACTTAGTCTAATTATTATAAAATAAACTATATAATAAAATACAACACATCACATAAATCACCAAATTTATTTAAAATCACATACAAGACTCTAAATAAATTAAAATAAATAAAACAACAACTAGAGCGTTACATTAATTATTAGTCAAATTCATATATATGTTTCTCATTTAAATTGTAAGTTATAGTGATCAATATGATTTGGTTGCAGAGTTGAATTGGAGGTAATGGCATATAATGCTTGGAATGCAAATGTTGCTTCCATGATCAAGTATCTTTTAAAACCACGTTGCAATAATTTATGAGCACATGTTGCAGCACACCAATTCAGTAAGTTCCTGCTTCTCTTTTGGTGAACTAGTTCATGTTTATAAAATAAGAAGATCAAATAGAGATGAAAAATAGGATCATGCCACTTTTTCTACGGACACAAGTTAAGAAACTAAAACAATAAATAACAGACAAAATTTATTTTGAAAAAATCCCCAATTTTACTTAATAGATAATTATAAATAATTTTGTAATCATACGTTACTTATCTCCCGACAAAACTCTGAATTATTAGAGTCACTTACGATTGAGAATCAGAAGGTTAACCTATAAAAAAAAATACTTATAAATAATATTTAAAATATATGCGACAAGGCCTTGAAAATATTATATAAGTATTAATCAATAATTAAAATAATAAATCATTATAGCAACTATTTAAATTTTGTTTTATAATAATGCAATAAATTAATTATAAATAAATGAATATTATTAATTTGGGTTGTTTACTTATATTATATGAATGACCATTGATCCATGATGAGTTGAAATGTCCAATAGATCAGTCGAGAGGTTCTTAATGTGTGAATATATACTTATTAGAACCTGTGCCATAAGGATAATGATTAAGCATCCAAAATAAATAAGTTTTTATTAAAAAAATGTTATGTAATAATTACTTTATCAAAAGTAATATCTTATATTTCCAAGACAAAATTTATATTTGTATATTTCTTAACCTTTGTTCCAAGGGCACTGATTAACAAGATCTTATTTATCACTATCTCATTTGGTCGTATTAACCCTATTTACACGTTCACAAAGATATATATTTTAATATGTCTATTCATATATTTGTGTGGAAGGAGGAGATGATGGAGAGTGTAGTGAGTTGCTATCTAACATTTTTTTTTGCAAGATGATTCAGAAGATAGATGGAAATGGCTTCTAACACCGGAAAAGGTTATACTGTCAGGGAGGTGTATCAGTTGCTCACGAAAGAAAAAATGAAATAAATGTGAACATCACTTATTTCAATAAAAGGGAATTCGAAAAAACGAGTTAGAGGGATCATCGGTTTTTGATGGATGAAGGAGAAGAAACTAGGGTTTTGGTGACGGCTCACAAGAGAGAAGGGGGAAGAGAGAGTGGATATGGTAATGCACACAATTAAAGTTTTGTTCTACAATTCATAATGTCCAAAGTTTTGTTATTTTAATCTAGCGTTCCGACGGACACTCTATGCTCATTTGTTCGCTTTTTTATTGCATTAACGCATGTAATTATAAATAATATTTTTTATGAAATTTAGAATTTGATTAAAATTATATGTATAGATGTTTGTGACTTACCGTAAAAATGTTTATCCTTTTCATTTGCATAACAATATAGAAAATATAATATAAACTCTTACCTTTTCAATGACACCAACAATATAACATTATTATAGGAAATTTGTTTAATCATATATAATTGGAATAATGAAAGATCCAGCCTAAAATCTTGTATTTCCTTTATATAATTTTATGATAATATATTGTAGTGAGGTAGTTCATATTTTAATGAAATTGAACTATTTTTTAATTAATTTAAATAATATTATTAAATGGATAAAATAGTAAATAAAATACTTTAAATGAAAGGTAGAATTAGAATGGGAAAAAGTCCCCCACTCATTCCCATATATATATACACTTTTTTTTAAAGAATATATGTATATGTGTGTGACCGGAATTTTAAAACTCATGCAACTTTTCTAACACTCTAACTTAAAACCACTCCATAACATAATTATTTTCACGAAATTTAATTTTCAATACACAATCCTACCATCCATTGACTCTATCAACATCATTTCCTTTCTATTTTTTGCGCATTTTTCCTTTAGATATGAAGGAAAAAACAATTTTGGAATGGTCAATATGTTAGATGTTTTCTAGTTTTTAAATTTTGTTTCCATTTCATAGTATCATGTAAGTTATTGTGGAACTCCTAGTTGTTTTGAAATCAGACATTGGTGTTAAGGAACTTGATTTTATGAAAAACTTTATCACTTATAATAAATTTATCTCTCAAAATAATTTGTTGAATTGGGTTGGTTGTGAAACAACTAAGACTAAGTTAGATTTTAATATACTTGTTTCAAAGTCCGATCTTAATTCTAATTGAAGACTTTTCAAAAATAAGAATCTAATTGAAGTAAACAATTTCTTCTATTTGAGTGTGAAAGGGTGGTCCAATGATGCTCGATTGCTCGACATTGAACTCCATATGGACCCTTCTACATGGCTTGCTCCACTTAGGTCTACTTTTAGGTCTTCTTGGTCATATTGAGCCTTTAATTTTTAGTTTCTAGATTTTTTGTTTCACTTTGGCCGGCTGTAAAAGATAAGAGAAAAATTAAGAGTGGGACATGTCATGTACTACCTATCGTTTCTTTAAAAAAAATTACTACTTAATATTTAGTTTCTCATGATATTTTTTTTTTCATATTTAGGTAAATATTTTTCAACTTACAATACTTCATTACAATTTCCCTAAAAAAAAAGAAGAATATTAAAAAAAAAATACTTCATTAGACTTCTTTCGAAATAATTTTTTAACGACGAGCTAATATATATTTTTTGAAGGATGACGGGGTTAATTATGTTAGAAATTTTTCTCATTTGTCAACATTCGAACTCTAAACTTTTAGCTTCTCAACTCCTATAATCTTTTACCTCAATAGTATTCTATGAAAGGTTAAAATAAAACATTGGTTTTCTCAATAGTGATATTGATATTATAAGATAAAATCTTTTGAAAACAAAAACTATTTAAATAAATAAATAAACATCATTGTTTTTCGTAATTCCTTTTTAAAAATGTGGAGTCAAGTCTATTTTACAAATTAATTGTATGGAATTTGAAGCGAGTACGGTGACATATTGTGATTTTGTCAAAGTTTTAGTATGTAGTTTTTGTCAAACTTACACTGGTTCAAAACCACCGGGATTTTGTTAAAGCTCTAACTTACTACTTGAACAAATTTCTACCCTCTTTAAACTAAATGTCATGTTTTTGGAAAAACCATTTCAACAAAAGAAAAAAATCGAACAAGTCCCTCCTATCTTCTGTTTTTTTGTCCCATTTGAAAAACTCTTTTAGGGAAAGAAGAGAAAGCCATCATAAGGGCCGGGAGTACTACTAGGAATCATGTTCTATAATTCACCACAAGGGGAAAAAAAGAGTTGGATGATGTGAAGAACTAAAAAAGTGATTGAACCCTTTCTACATCAATGAAGAAAAAAGCTGAAAGAAAATTTGTGGTTCCATAATGAGACCAAAAATAATGAAAACTATATATAAAAAAAACCCTAGTAAAAAAAAGTTCAAAACCACCTTAGTTTTGAAGCTCATGATTCCATTATGTTTGTATAAGTTCCAAACCTAAGCTTTTGGCGTTTGGCCTTTAGCACTTACTTAATATTCCTTACCTTATTTTTCAAAGCCATCACAAAATCATTATAAAGAGTGTGACCATAAGATCTTAAATTAAATTATGAAAAAGTCCAAAGTATTGTACACCCCGTGGTATTCTATTTTCATGCACACGCAGCTGGCTGCTCTTTAATTCTTTGTCCATATACATAACGTTCAATATATAACTCAAACCAAAATTGGTGCTATACTCATTGCTTATTCAATCATGCACATATCACATATATCCAATTTCAACCTTAATGTACCTTAAATAAAGGACATACTGTCCAATTTCATCATCACTATCATTATGATAAATTTTTGCAACCAATCAAGCAAAGCAATTTCCCTTTGCTAAGGCTATAAGTACATAGCACTATGATGGTTTTGTTAGTGGAACTGTATTTTCAGTCTGGTGAATATTGTTAGAACTGGAAACGATGTTTGTTTCGTTGTTGGGAAGCAAATAATGGGGGTGCAATCATTTTTATTCTATTTTGGAGTATTTGAATCTATGTAACTTAATTCTTTTTACCAAATTATGTGTTTCCTACTTTCCTTAATTTAGTATCATTTCATTTGATTTTTTATATGAAAAAATGACTATGAACTTCGTATCAAATTGATATTCCAATCCTCGATTGAAAGAATTATATTTTTAATGGTAAATCAAATTTTAGTATGATTGTTAAGATACATAATCAATAAAAATAGAGCCATGCTATATAGCACAACACATCTCACACACGAAAGATAAAACAACAAACAATTTACCCAATTAAAACAAATCTAACACTTCCTATGTAAATACTTAATTCACATAACACTTTAACAACACCAAGTATTTGAATGTTGATACTTATCCTGAACCAATTACTAAAGTGCAACACTTAATAAGACAAAAAAGATATAAGACAATAAAATCCAGACTTGATGATGTGTGGAAAAGTGGCAAAAATGAGTTGTAATGTAACTTCTCATAAACAAATCAATTGCCTAGACATTAAATTGATCATTTTATGTCAAACAAAAATTAAAATGAAAGCATTTTGTACTGTCGTACATTTGGCACAAAACAAATTGTCGTGCATTCAAGTATTTCTCATAAAAATATGATATTTTTAAGCAAAAAGCACTTGTTACTAAAAAATATAAGCTAAAATTTAATATACAAACCTTTAATCATTTCCAAAAGTGTAGTCCAATGATATGAGTTTGGATGTTGTAGAGTCAAGTGTTTGATTTCTTATAATATAGTAACATTAATTTTCAATTGTTATAACCAACTAACCACTAACATTTGTCCGTAAAAAATTCAAAATCAAGTCCGAGATCAATCTAAATAACAAAAAATATTATGAGATTTATGGAGTCATTGTGATACATATTAAATCACTTCCAGATTCATCATAGACACAACAATTTTAGATAAATTGGGTTTAGTTCACTTTCGAATCGATCAAGATGCACCTTTTGGGATTTTGTTTTGGTTTAAAAAAATTGCATCAGAGATTCTATAACTCAATTGAAAGATAAGGTAATGTGAATTTGAATTGTCGCGCTTATTTTGTTTTTTAAGAAGTAATTTTACTCAAGAGAAATTATTAAACTTTAAATATGAACATCTTTTTCAACCGTAATTTAAACATTCGTTCGTCACATGTGGAACACTAACCCTTCCTATAGTTCAAATTTCCTTTGGTTTCTATCGCAAAAATAAAATAATTTAGAGACATCAATGTAAAATAAATGTGTCACGCTAACATGTACTCTTAGAGCATATCTTAAAAATTTCATAAATAGTAAATATTTATTACAAAACATTAATTTTCAATCTCCAGAGAAATAAATTAGTACAATTTCCTAAAAAAAAAAATCATTCTAGATTTCTTAACATGTGTCTGAAGGGCACAAGTCAGCATTTTTCAAGATAAATTGATGTTAGCTTCCTTTGCTTTATTAGTAAAAAGTTCTATGCTTTTACTATGTGATTATCACTAACAATCGCTCAATTAGAGACATCAATGTTATCATCATTGAATATCGTTTAGCCATACCAATGCCAAGCACCAATTTTTCAAAGTGTTTTTTTATCCAACTTTCCATTTTCATGCTGTTGGATGGCATCATCTGCATCACTACACTTACAATAATGTAACTGTTGCAATCTTTAGACAATAGGACACAATAGGGAGGGGGCCAACCAGGGGTAAGGGTTTGAATGGATTGATGAGTAGTTTGAAAAAGGTTACTTGCTGATATTATTGGCTTTTAGAGGTTCACTGCACTACCTGCTCTAAAGTTCAAACAAGGCTAAGTAAAAAAATATTTACAATGTTAATAGGAAGTGCATTAAATTTGTCCCTTCCACAAGTAGATAGGTAGCTAGCTATAGTTCTCACTTATCAAGTAGTCTAAAACTAGCTATCAGAACCCCCACGTGAAAATCAACCAAGGCCATCCCCTGGCTACCTCACCTTCTTCAACCACTTATTAAATGTAACAAAACATATGAAAATCGTATGTATCCTTAATTTGGTGGAGCTAGCTATTGAGAAGAGTATGATGTTTTGATTATTTTGTACATACAAGTGTCACTGCGTATTTAAATTTTTGAAAACCCTTGTAGAGCCAAGAAAAAATGTACTCATTGAGAAAAGGTGTTTCATGTAGCACTCTCTCTTTCGGTAGCTCTTGTTTATATTGAAGAGATTGAATGTTTATTAGGTATTATTATGTTATTTCATAAATGAGTGATGTGTACACCTGAAGCCCATTTAAATATTCAAAAATGATGTCTTCATTGTAGATGTTTTAAGAGGTATGTTATTTCATAAAAAAATCATGCAAGAAAGCTTACCTTGAAAGGAACAACATGCATAATAGCGAGGCACCCTCAAACATATATGAGGTGGCCACCTCGGCAAAAAGATTGGCATAGCGTCGAGCTTTACCCCATGTGCCATCTCTAAAGATCATCTCATCTCAACATATGAAATTCAACAGTACCGACATACTCTACCGCATTTGACACTAAAAAACTCTTGGATAAAAAAAAAGTTGTTCGTAGCTTAATGAACGCATTCAAATCGGATGATCATTAGTCTTAATATTCCTGATATTCTATATTTCTTTCAAAAAAAAGTTGATAAGAAAAAAAAAAGTTGTTCCTTCGATGGTCATTGGATTTAAATGCACTCCTTGATGACCATTATCTTAAGAAAAAAGGAACGCATTCAAATCAGTTGAGTGCCCCACCAATTAAAAAAAAGTTGTTTTTTAATGGTCATCCGATTTGAATGAGATCCTTATGACCATCATGTTAGCTATATTGCTTTCTCTAAACAAATTGAACAATATCTAAAGCAATCCTAGAGACAAAGATTGCAACCAACGGGAGTATCTCACTTTCAAATTAACAGTGATTCGGAATTCGTTTCTAACCGGTTCAATTGCGAATATTAGGCCATAGAAGAAGCCCTAATCAGTTACATGGAGAAATTCAAGACACTCATGCAAGAGTTCAAAGAATTTTTCTTAATCACATCTGCCGAGGAGAAAACACCAAAGCAGACGAACTATCAAACTGGGAAATACGAAAGCATATAACTAACATAATTCTATAGTTTTTCAATCCTTGCAAGTACCATCAATTTTAGAAACAAAAGTGTGTATGGTGGCCATTAGTCTAACTTAATGTATCTAGAAATTATAGGACTACCTCTTTAACGAGACAATTACATTGTCATTGCTAACAAATTATACATGAATCTTTCGAACCTTAACTATTATGTCTTGAAGAACATGAAGCAGAACATGTGGCTAGGGAGATTCATGAAGAAATTTTTGGAAATCACTGTGAGCTAGGACCTTAACATGAAAGGTCCTCAACCATGATAGTATTGGCCAATCCTGCAAATAGATTGCAAAGAAATAGTGCAGCAATTCGACAAAGGTCATAGGTTTGCCGGTTCCGTATGAATTTGACCCGTAAGAAAATTGGTCCACCATGGACCACATTTTTCAATGGTTAAATTAAGAGCATTCCTCCCAAATTTATGATGGTTTATATGTATTTAATCTAACTCATTTTAAATTTATCTCTAATACTGCACTCACTCTCTCTATTAACTGAAAAATGATATTTGAATAAAATACCAAATGTAAATATTAGAATACCAAATTCTCAAAAAATCCATTTTTTTTTTAAAATAATAATAATATTTATATAGCCATTTTGTGACAATTTTTGTTTTTATACTCACATAATATTTTTATTTTATTTTTCTATTGTTTTGATTCACATTATATTTTTATTTTCTCTTTTTATTGTTTTAATTTCCGGGGCAATACATATTTTCTTTGTAAACTTATGATTGTTCTAAAAGTTGTCTTTTGGTTGTTCAAATAACAAAGCTTATCAAATTAGGGAAGATTTTAGCCTTGAAAGTTTAGCTAAATTCTCATACGTGGAAAAGGAGATCTCAATTCAAGTTTAAAACTCACATACGTCAATTATTAATTCGACATGTGGGGACATTTTTTTGTGGTGACCGAGGTTTGAACTTCGTACCTTACATATATTATATATTGTCCCTACCGACTGAACTAAGTTCACAAGGACTCGACATAAGGGGACTGAGTTCATCGCAACATTATCGATAAAAATTATTATATATAAATATGTAGCCATGAATTGTGTTCTATATAAAAGGTTCTTGACTTTGCCTATTTTAATAACGGGTTAAATATGTTTTTTTTCGTTTTAATCTCTCTAAAAAAAATTCAACTTTTAGTCCTTAATAAAAATTTCATCTTCACTTTTAATCTCTCCTTTAGAGTAAATTTATATGTAGAATTTATATTTTTTAATAAAATTATGCAAACAAATTCATAATATTACAAGAATCTCTCCCAAAAAATATTAAATTTTTTTAACAAAACATGAATTGAATATAATTTTTTAATATTTTTGACGGTTAAAAATTCATATTTAATTTATGTTTTGTTAAAAAATTCTAATTTATTTTGGGAAAATATTTTACAATATTCTACACATTTATGCATAATTTCATTAAAAAAATACAAAAGTTAACTTAAAAATAGGGACCAAAAGTTGATTGAAAATTTTATAGGGACTAAAAGTTGAAGAAAAAATTTAGAGGGACTAAAACGAAAAATTTGTATATTTATAGGGACCAAAAACATATTTAACCCTTTTCTTTTTTTTGGTGGTGGCTGAGATTCGAACCCGGACCTTTCATATTTTATGCATTATCCATATCAACTGAGCTAAACTCATAAGGACAAACATATTTAAACCTTTAATAACAAACACTTCTTTTATTCCATTTTACTTCTTCTTTTCGCTTTTGACATCTTATATGTATCAAGAACTAATAAAAAAAATTACTTTTAATACCATGGTATCTCTCTTTCTTGCTATACCATTTTTTATTAATTTATCATATTATTTCAAATATTTCTCTTTTTACAACAAATAACCAAGAGTATTATTGATAAATCATCAATTAATGTTGCATTGAACTTTGAAAACAACAACTAAATATCAACAATTGGTTTCGACACTTCAGAGCATGGTCAAGGTTTGGTCATGCTCTTTTCTTCACTCTTTGCTCCGTTTGTTCTCACCAAAACGTCTATAACGACATATGCTTAAAGAATCAATCATGATAAACTTATAAAAAACATAATATGGTCGTGAAGTCGTCCGATCGGAGTGTTTTTTTTAATGGTTTTCGGGCTATTTTTTCATATTTTCCCTTCCTTGACTTTATATCAAATCCTTTACAAAAATTAACTAAATAGAAATAAACTTGCTACTTTAACTCTAAAATGACTCTAAAAAAGAGCTAAACACTGTATGATTTTCTGTCATCACCTAACTAAGTCCACAAGTTGCTAAAGTCCCTATATGGACTCAACCTAGCAAGTAGAAGATGTTATGAGAATTTGACTTCAGTCATAATAGCTAAAAGTTACACTCAATGTTATGAGTTTAGTTACAGTAGGTAACTCTCACTGAACAAGTCACATAGTACAATCTCATTTTATATAGAACTGGTGTACATGGATCAATAAAAAATACAATGAATTTCTTCTACAATTCTCTTTTGTTTTGATCTCATAATAAGTTAGAAGTATTATATTAAAGACCTTAACATCATTCAAGCCCTTAACATCATTCATTAGTCAACCATATATCTCAAAGTTAATATTTATTAAGTTTTGGAACAAAAATATAACTATATTTAAAATAATAGGTTTTATAATGATATTTGTACAACCACTTTGTAATAACTTTTGAAACAACTCTCTATTTTATATTCACGTGTATTTTTATTCTCTCTTTTTCTTTCTCTCTCTATTGTTCTTATCCAATAAAAAGAGAGGAAAATTGGCTATCACAAATGTTGTCCAAAATTAGTTGTACAAATATCACACATTATATTTTTATACAATTTTAAAATAGGTTTTATAAAATTTCAGAAGTAGTAACAGATTATCATAGTTTTATTCAACTAAACAAGTTCAAGATCATTTATATTGAATTGGTGTACTATGACACTTTCCTTTCCATGTATTTCCTCACCCATGCATGATATAAAAAGCACTGGCTGGAGCTGTAATCAAATTCACCCAAACACAAAAAAGGTAAATATTTGGGAAGACATGAGAGAGAGGGGTAAGAGTAAGACGTTTAATATCGTTTCTAAATGGATGCTTCAAATTTATTGATAAGCTTTCTACCTGCCTACACAAACCGTTAGTCAAATTTGTACAATACAATTAATAGTCTAGTAGTCTTATATACTAACCTTATATCTCTAGCTTGTATATATAGTTTTTGAGTAAGACTCTAATAAATACGGGAAAAAACTGCATATATTATTTTAGATAACTTTATTATTGAACCAACAACTCAATTATCTTCAATAATTTTCAATAACACAATTTCACAACATTTTATCTAATATGTTTAGTTGAATTGAGTCTTAAATTTGCATTATAAATTGTTATGTTTCTCCTTATAAATTAATAAGTTAACTTGATGCAAGCTAAAATGGCTAAAATACTCTTATTTTAATAAGGTACCTTTTAAAAGGCTAAAATGGCCTTTGTAGTAGTAATATTCTTATTGTTGAATATTTCATAGATCCCCAAAAAAAATACTCCTTATATATAATAAAAAAACAATTAGTATTTAAACTAATTATCCAAAGAAACCCCTTTGACCCTTGTCATCTGCATCTCTCACACAACAAAATAAAAAACATAGACGTACTTTAGTCAATTTAAAAATACAGAATTCAAACACTTCTAAATAACACATGCTTATAATAATAAATTATAAATATCCACCATAGGTACATCCTATGGCTCCCTAACACATAACAAAACACAATTCCAAAACTACCCTTGGAAACACCAAAACCTAGTAGTAACAACAATCTAGTACAATCAAACCTACGCAACCTTAAACAAGTTAAATCCTAATTAAAATATTTGATTGAAATCATAGACAAATAATTAAATCTACTAATCATAATCCTTAATTAATAGTTCCACATGCAATCAAGCTCAGAAGAACCTAATCCTCCCATGTTGAGACCACCACCACTGTCAACCACCACCCTTTGCTCCTCCGATGGCATCCCCCAGCCACCAAGAATATCACCACCACCGGGAAAAGGCTGCGCCGCGGCGGCCGAGGAGAAAAAGAAAGGAAGCTGAAGATTATCTTGTAGTGATCTCAAGCTAGGAAAAGCAGAAACACCGACATTCCTCTGAAACCTTGCAAAAGGATCCATTGTTGCATTCATAGAAGGTGAAACAAGATCAAAACTTCCATTGCTGTTGCTGTTGAAGTTGTTGTGAACAGAGACAACATTTGATGTTGTAGATGTTGTGGAGAAACAGGACACGTGCTCCTTTAGATCAGTGTTGTTGTTGGAGCTGTTGTAGTTACACATTTGACCACCGTTGAATGAGGCGGTGCTAGCGGCGGTGTAGGGAGATGAATCAAGAAGAGGTGGAAGGTAAACTGAAGAAGGTGAACTTGGTTCAGGACAAAGACTCATGCTGTTGTTACTGGCTGAGTTTGAGGCTATTTTGGTCTTTTTTGCACCACTTGTGGTGGCAACTGTCACGGTGGTGCTTCCATTTCCAGTGTTGCTCTTTTGAAACACACGTGAAATGACCCATTCATCCTTCATAAGTTCAAAAAATAGATGTAAGAATTAGTTATAATAATGAAAACAAAATTCAAAAGCATGTTATTAACTTATTATGTAACTGTTTATAAAGTGAGATTTTGGTAGAAAAAGCTGAACATGGAAGCATTAATATTTTGTAGGTAGTTAATGATAATTGATGATGATAAACTAAACCCTATGCAAAATGAAAACTGTGGTGAAAATGGCAGTGATATACGTACATACTAGTTTTAAGCATAAGCAAAATAGTTTTTGAAAAATGAATGTGAATGGTTATGGTTCCCATGCAAACTCATGTATTCACAAAAGTGTGATAGGAAACTCTTACATGCACCATAGGGTAATAACCATTAACATGTAAATGATGTGTCAAGATTGATTAATTCTCTGCAGTAATCATTCATCTCAAAAAGTACAAAAAATCCTAATCGAGATAAATCATCAACATTGATAAATGAAACCAATGCATATACAAGCCTATTAAGCAAAACAAGATTCCACCTATCTCTCATAGTCTTTTGAAAGGATCAAAATGCGGCTCATATACAAATAATTACAACAAAGTACTACACTACAAAACACTTGAAATTCACTAAATTAAAATAGCTATGATGAAGAAATGAAAGAAAAATTAGTACCTTAGAGTTTCTAGAGAGGAAGTGATAAGCAAATTTTCCTTCAAGGCGATATTCATGCATAACCCAGTTACTTTTTTCACCTTTAGGAGCTCTTCCTCTATAGAAAACAAGGGTTTTCTTCATACCAACAAGAGAGTAAGTTTTTGAGCTATAAATCTCTCTATCTTTCCCAGTTGCTTTCCAATAACCAGCTTCTGTTGCTCTATTTGTACGCAAACCAGTTGGATACTTTCTGTCACGTAGACTGAAGAAGTACCATTCTTTCTCACCCATCTTAGCTTTCTCTGTTAAAAACCAAACAAAGTGTTAGAAAATTTAACTTTATATGGATTCATAAAGAAAAATAATTGATAATTAGTTACCTGGTAGCTCCCATGGTTCACACTTGTTGAGATCAACTTCAGCTATGGCTCTTGCAGTGAAAGTGGTGTCAAGAACTTTTTTGAGAAGGTAGAATGTGATGAGTTCTTCATCAGTTGGGTGGAAACGAAAACCAGGTGGTAAATGTGCATCACTGTTGTTATTACTGTTGTTGTTCATGTTATGATGGTGGTGGAAGAAGCTTTCCATTTGAGAAATTGAAAAGAGAAGTGAAGAAAAAAGAGAATGAAAGTGTTTTGAAAGAGAAGAGAAGAATGAGAATTTAAGAAGAGAAGAAATAGAGAATCTTGAAGAGTGAAACGATCTTAATGGCTTATCATTATATAGGAAAAAGAGTGAAAGCAAAATAGTGAAAGAAGATTATGATAAAGAGAAAGAGAAAGGGTTGCACTTTTTCTTCTTTATAAAGTTTTTTTCATAGGGATTTGATGAATCAAGTAGCAGAAAGAAAAAGTTAAAAAAAAAATAAAAAAAAAATATAAATATTTAATATTATAATATAAGGTGTATGATATGGCTGGAAAATATGTGTATTGTTTATCTTTTTTCTTTGTCTGCAGTGTCCTGTATGTTTCTCTCTCTACTCTCTACTCTCTGACATAAACCCTATCATACATAATAATCCACGTAGATGAAGAAGGAGAGAGAAAATGATGTACGAGGGAGAGAGAGTGGGGTAGCTAGGGTTTGAGTATGCGTGCGTGCGTGAAGAAATATTGAGCAGTGCAGGTATTCCTCTGTCAGTAAAGAAATTGTAACAGAGAGGGAACAGAAAGTAACTAGTTTAACAAGAGAAAAATACCATCAAAGTTTTTTTTCATAAAAGAATTTCAATATAGGTAAATGAAAAAAGAGAATAGGAATGAGAGAGATTTTCACCATAAGTTGATAAAGCTGTAACATATCTTCTGTGTCAGCACAGTACAAATTATTAATGCTTAGAAATATAAGCAGTACATATTATTAATATGATTATTTATTATTTATATTATATAAATTACCAACCATGTTTATTACACTGCCTGCTTTCTTGATTTTTATTTATGTGAAATCTTTTGCTTCAATCTTTCTCATTCTAAAATCAACAACTCTTTAAAATATTGCACTTCTGTCATTCTATACCACTTATTTATTTTTTGTTATATATTTATTTTTTGTAGTTTGTTGTCTCTTAGCAAATACTAGTACGGTTTAATTTAATTAAAAAGAGGTTTATTGTTTATTATAGTAAATTATATCATATATCATGTAGTATAATTGTTGAGACTAATTTTTGAATTAGGTATATTAGATTGAGAATTAAGCTGTTTTTAAAAATCAATGTTTACAATGGTTTTTACTCTATCAATATTGACTCGATGTTAGTCCTTTCTTTTTTGGTAGTTTCATTCATCTATTGATATTCAATAATGTTATGGACTTTAATCCAAGCTCCTAGGATAGCTTTTGTTTTTAGCCCGACTTTTGATAAAAACATTAACGGTTAAGATTTAAGTCTAATAAAAAATTAACTCAAAAGACTAATTTATTTATAAATGGGAGATGTTTTTTACTCTAACACATTGCTATTTTTTGCAAATAGAGAGAAACATAAACCATATCACTCTTCAACCATCTTGTATAGAAGAAAATCAATTCAGTTATAGTGCATGTTTTTGAACTTACAATGAGTTTGCTAGAACTACAATGAATTATCGAAATTTCACAAAAGTTATAAGTATAATTATTACAAAATTATAGTAATTCACCGTAATTTTTATAAATTCACCGTGATTTTAAATATGCATTTACAATACTATGGTGTTATCCTTTCTCAATTATTTATCTTGTAAAGTTTTCACCCAAACTCTCTCCAATAATAAGTATTGTTGTTCACGTGTTTTTGCCCCAAATTATTTTTGCACTATACTATACTATTATCTACTTTGAAATAGCATGATATATTGTAATATGCTAAATTATTAATTATTAATTATGAGAGACAAACCAAACAGTTTATATGAAGAGTTGCAGCCCCCTTTGTGGATGATGCAGTATACATACAGTTGGTGACTACATATATAAGACAAATAAATGTCTCGAAAGCTAGGTAAAAAACTTGGACTTTTGTAAGGGTGTCATTGATATTTTTTTCCACTTCCTTTCCCCATCAAATTATGGGCATGTCCACGCCTTTATAGGTACACATTATAAAAATAATCAATTTTAGGTATTATGAGAAATTGTTTTTCCCTTTCACTTTTTCCTATCATACTTCTTTTCCATGAAGAGAAAAAAGATAATTAATTCTTACACTGTAAAAAATCTAGAATCATGTGGGTTTGGAGATTCACATTCCAAAAGAAAAACAATGAGTGGTAACTCTGAATTACCATGATAGTTAGTAGGATTTACTACATGACATGTCAATAGGGTTGATTGATACATTTAACTGTTCTATCATAATCATAACTAGTGGAAAATTTATTTGTTGAAAGAGAAAGATAATTAGATTAGAACAGCCACATATCAAAAATAGAAAATAGTAAGAAACATTAGTAAAATATTGATGAGAGAACAGGTATATTAATGTACAAATTGTAAATACAAACAAAACTAGAGAATTATTGATGTGGTATCATTATCATGACATGTCCAAAGCTAGCAACTTTTTTTTGAGTACCATAACAAATTGATGACCAATAAGACCATTCACATAACAAAACAAATGTTACTGAAAGTGGGTATTTTGCATTTGGGAGTAAAAAAGTGATACAGAAAGATAAACGCATATAGGTGTGAGAGAGAGATTTGATTCATTGATTTTACACCCACATAATAGGACCAAATCACCAAACATATTGGATATAATGTCCCCCTTTTTGGGAGGCTCCTTTTGGACCTCAATTAATGTTAGCCATAGAAACAAATGTTGGAACAAACATATTTACATAGTAATAGCTCAACAAGGTCCACCAACATGTTGAGGATGGTCATAGTATTCATTTTATTTTACCCACCAACATGTTATTGAATATATATAATTAAAAAAAACAACAACTAGAATGTGTCATCTTAATATAATCAATCATTTGATGGACATAAACTTGACTTGCATGCACATATATAATTTCTCCAAATTTTAAGTATAGGATCTATTAATCATGGAATAATTAATTTAAATTAAGGAAACGAGTAGGATTAATTAAAACATGAATTAAGTAAAACTCATTCAGCCATCACATCCCATCCATCCAATCTAATACATCACCATCGAGCAACAAAGAAAGGAAAGGAAGAAGGTGATGCTATTACAGATTGACGCCATGGGAATTTGACACATCATGCTCAGATTTTGAGAGAACACAAAATCTCTTTCTCTCTCTCTCTCTCTCTATCAGGCTTTACATCAAATCAAATCATCTCTTCAATCTGCATGCTGAGGTCTTCTCCTCCATCCCATCTCTCTCTCATTCCCACCATTGGGCCATTCCTGTATTGCCCAATTCCCCAAAACCCCCACATTTTTCCTTTTGTCAATTACAATTATGTAAATTTATTTAATTTTACTTTCATGTTTTTCAATGCACTCTCTGACCATGTATGTATGTATGTATGTATATAGTTCCTAAATAAAGCAAAAAATTCCCCCCACGATTTACTCTCCTCATCAAAGATCACCTAAACAATCTCACGTTTCATCTAGCTTGTGCTATTAAGTTCTAACTTTTTTTGCTTGTAACTCACGGTTTCTTCATGTTAAGTCCCTCTCCTGCCACACTTACCCATATAAATATTATTCACATACCATATTTTATTTTATACATTCAATAAACTTTACAACTTTCATTTTTTATTTTTTAAATAAATAAAAGGGTACTTAACTTTGATATTATTATTAATTAAAAATTATAAATGTTTTTAGTAAAAATGAGATTGAAATGTGGCAAGACATTAGACAACACATAAATTAAATGGGTATTTAAATATCAAATCATAAGTTAAATAAATAAAAATTGAAATATGAAAAATGAGATTGAAAGGTGGTATAAGACAACACAGAAACTCATTGCAGATAGTGACACACTTATTGTTTTTCGTTGATTGATTGAGATTTTGAAAATTGATAGACGAGGCTGAACCGGCTATGAACCGGTGTTTTCTTTGAAATATGGACAAAACGGTACCGGTTGACTTTTTTGGGTAAAAATTAAAAGGTGCGGTTAAAAAGTGTGTCTCACAATTTCCCTCAAAAGTTACTTTCTTTTTTATTTAAAAAATACTCTATAAGAAAGAAATTTTAAAAGACGATAAAGCGCGTGAATCGAGAGAGATTGCAGATCGCGCGTGACGACAAGCTTAGGTCATTCCCGCCGCCCTCTGGCTATGGCGCATTGGACTCCGAGCTGAGTCGAGAAAATGGGTGGGTAAAATTTTAATTTTAATTTTAATTTAAATAACATTGATTAGTTCAACACCAATTATCATGGAAAAAATTCATCACGAGTAAATAGTCAATTTCCTCCTGAAATTAACAAAACTTCAATTATCCTCTTAAAATTTTACAATATTAGTCAATTTACCCCCTCCGTCAAATTTTTCTGTTAGTGAACATGAAGTTTTGCAAATACCCCTTGAAGTTTTGCACTTATGTGCAAAATGCCCCTCAAACTTAAAAATTTATATTATTTTTTTCTTAAAAACAAACAATTAATAGTTAAATATTAAAGGTAACTATTAATTTTGAAGTTTGGAAAAACTCCATACATATATACATCAAAATAGGAAAAATGTGTATTTTTAAAGTGACAATAATGGTTATTTCTAATAGACAAATTATTATTTTTAGAGGTTTATAAACAAATTAATAATCAGATTTAAATTTATATTTTCTCCTTCACCATCTTAGTCTTTTAACTCCTCCAACTCCTTCAACAATTTGCTCAAACCATTTAAACTACACAACCCTCAATATTAATCCACAAATCATCTCATTATTGTCACTTTAAAAAATACATATTTTTCCCCATTTTGGAGTCTATTTTGATGTATATATGCATGTAGTTTTCCCAAATTCCAAAATTAATAGTTAGTTTTAATATTTAACTATTAATTTTTTGTTTTTAAGAAAAAAAATAATATAAAATTTTAAGTTTGGGGGGCATTTTGCACATAAGTGCAAAACTTCAGGGGGTATTTGCAAAACGTCATCTTCACTAACAGAAAAATTTGACGGAGGTGGTAAATTGACTAACGTTGTGAAATTTTAGGGGGGTAATTGAAGTTTTGTTAATTTCAGAGGGATAATTGATGAAACTTACAATTTCAGGAGAAAAATTGACTATTTACTTAATTCTTTACCGAATTAAATAGCATTGGTGAAGTTAATTATGGGAAATAAAAGTATTTATTTACTCCAATTTTTAGACACATTTTTGGGTAGATTTTACTCATTCATTTACCCATAATTGAGTAAAATTTTTGTGATATTAAACTTTGGGTTATTTGTTGAAATAACTCCCGTAATATACATAGGTAAAAAAAACTCGTAATATACATGAAATTTGAAAATAACTCCTATACAAATAAAGGGAAAATAACAAAACAAATTATACTCATGTAATTTGTGGCTTGAGATCTTCTTATTTTGGTCTTATAAAAGCCAATCACATAGGTGACGACGAGGTTAACATGTAAAATAAAATTATATATAATGGGTTAAGTGATTTTTTTTTGTCAGTCTAGTGGCTAAAATTCACCTTGTAAGATGAATAAGTGGGGTGTTCAGGGTTCGAACCCCAACCCCTGCATATAATAATGCATTGTCCTATATGCTCACGGGACAAGGGTCAAGTGATTTAATAGCCCTTTTTGATTGATGTCGAGCCAACAATTCAAGAGAGAGCCCCCTAGACACGAGGTCTGAAAGGGTGAAGTGCTTAAAATATCACTAGGGTATGGATCGAACTTTTCAATTCTGATTCTACGACGACGTTAACATGTAAAATAAAATTATATATAAAGGGTTAAGTGATTTTTTTTTTTTTTTGTCAGGTAGCCTAGTGGCTAGAATTCATCTTATAAGATGAATAAGTGGGGTGTCCGGGGTTCGAAAACCGACCCCTGCATATAATAATGCATTGTCCTACCAACTGAGCTATGTCCACAGGACAAGGGTCAAGTGATTTAATAGCCCTTTTTGATTGGTGTCGAGCCAACAATTCAAGAGAGAGCCCCCTAGACACGAGGTCTGAAAGGGTGAAGTGCTTAAAATATCACTAGGGTATGGATCGATCTTTTCAATTCTGATTCTACTTTGGGTCACTAACCAGGATGTTTTTATTGAGTGTATTTATTTTTTAATGTGTTTGGTCAAAACAAAATTTTCTCCTTTGTGATAGTTGATTAGTGTTCCCATAAATACTGCTCTTTTGTATGCTTTTATCTATCTTTATCGTTAGTTAGCCCTTAATCCTTGGTCCCTCGTGAGCTTTTGCTTTTTGGTTATGCAAAAAGTTTTTTTTGTTGGTACCGTATTGGCTAAAATTGTTCTTTGTTTGTCAACTGTTAGCTTGTAATTTCGATAGACTCAATTAATGCGGTCAACATTTGTTCACTTTTGTCTTTTCAAGAATCAAAGGCTTTTTCCTTCAACATGAGGATTTCAACAAGAGTCTGGACTTAGCGTTTGGAAGAGTCTAAAAGATTCGAAGTTCGACAAGACGTGTGTCGGATGTAAATCTGTCGAAGTCAAGCAGTTATTATCGAAGAGGAAAGAGTTTGAAATCAAAAGCAGCGGTTTCCTTAGTGAACATGTGGGGGACAAGCGATTTTCGATGAAGGAAGTGTTGATCGTGGCAGTTAGCCTTTTTCAATTATTTTACTATGTATAAATAGTAGTTTTCCATATCGAAAATAGGTCGCAAATCACTTATAAAATTCTAGCACTCGAAGTACCGGCGTCTAGAGAAAATAGTCATACATAATGTATGTAATCTTATTTGTCAAACCACTTTTACATTAATGCAATGAAATTTATCTTTTCTTTTAGTTTATGCGTTTTAAACTTTTAAAGTCTTTTACTTGCATTTTTCTTTACTTTTTTCCTTAAAAAGACACCACACATTCGTCTTGTTCATAAAGCAACCTATGAATGTGATAAACACTCACCCACTTTCTCTAAAACTTTGCACAACATGTCTTAGGATTTATGGTTTGATTCTGCTTGTAATAACCAAAATCAACCCTTCTTATTTACCAAAAACACCGGTAAACAAATTGGCACGCCCCAATGTGACCTTGTTGTGCAAATTTTTGGAAGCAACTTCCATAACTTTTCAATAAAAAATTAAAATGGAATTAACCTTTACTTATATTTTTTATTACCGTACGTAATTTTGGTTTTACTTATATTACAGATGGGAGGAAAGAGTATTAAGATGAATTTAATTTAGGATGTAAACATATAAATTTTTTGTTTTAGTCCCTTTAAAAATTTCTTTCAATTTTAGTCCCATAAAAAATATCATCAACATTTTGTGCTGCATCTTTTGAGTCATTTCTTGTGTAACCATCATATTTTTGAATGATTTTTTTTTAGAAATGTTTAAAATATTATAAGAATCTCTCTAATCTTTTTTTTAAAACATAACATGAATTAAATATTTTTTGCACTCAAAATTCAAAATCAATTAATGTTTTGTTAAAAAAAATTATATTTTTTAGATTCTTTTAATATTCTAAACATTCTTGGAAATTTCTATTTAAAAATATGAAGTTTGCACATGAGTTGACTTAAATTCAAGAACCAAAAGTGCTGATTGAATTTTTTTTTAGAACTAAAAGTTAAAGAACTTTTTTAGGGAAACTAAAACAAAAAGTTGGTATATTTATAGGGACTAAAAACATAATAAAAAAATTTCTTATACACTTAAAGTATTTTTATACCATCAAACGTTCATAAACATTATAAATATTTTATTTTAATACAACTAATTTTAAAACCACATAATTTATTGTAATGTATTGATAACACGTGGCGGAGTTAGAAAGAAAAGTTCGAGTGGACCACCAATATAAATTGTAACATATATACACAATTTATGTTTTGAGCATAAAATTGATCATAAAAAAAATTAAATTACATACCTTAAAAATTCAAAAAAATTATCAAAGTATTTGAATGACTTAAAAGCATGATAATAATATATATTAAAATTGAGAAGAGAGTGGAACACAAAGTGATTTTATTTAAAAGCAAAGAATATTTTTGTTTTATAAAAAGAATTAAATATTTTCTCATATATGGATCGTATCCATCCAATCCCCAATGTGGCTCGACAACTATTAATATCTTAAAAAATTTACACTAAAATTGTATGTAAACTATATTTTCAATAACATTTAAATGAGATTATGTAAATCTCTTTTAATTTTATCAATATAGTTTAATTTAAATTTAGACATGTAATAACGTTAAAGTTTATAGAGACAACTTATGTCGATTTAAATCTTATAAGATTAGATTAATATTTATTTATTTTTTGGTACAATTAGATTAATATTTTTTAGTTGTTTGCATATGATATCTAGCGAAGTAATGTTGGGAGTCCCAATAAATTGTTAGATTGGGTGGTAGCAGAGTGGGTCATTTTGCGCCGTTTGATACATTGATTTTGAATAGCTGCTACTACTTTGCTACCGTGTGTCGGTGTACTCTGACTGGTACGAAGTCTGCACTGTTCCAAACTCCATATTAGGAATCCATTTTACACTTTCAAAATTAATTTTTTTTCAAAATAATAATTTTTTAGACAGAATTCGTTGATAAATCACAGAAACTAGATATTTGCAATAAATTACCATTCATTAACATTATACAGATGCATATTCACGTGGACATGTGTAAGAGTAAGAGGTATACAATTATTTAAATGTGTTTTCTTAGACCATCTCCGGGTCTTAGACATTTAAAATTTGGTACCTATTAGTAGAGGTGTCAAATGGCTTGATCTGGCTCGAGCCTAAGAGGCCCGATTACATAAATGGGTCAGCCCGGTCCAGCTCAATTATAATTGGGCCGCATATTATAGAGCCCGACCCGGCCTGTGTGGGCCAGTCCAGCCCGGCCCGTTTATTTTTTACTTTTAAAATTTATTCACTTTTTTTTTTATATTTTTTATATATTAGTCACTCACCACTATTTTTTCCTAAAATATGATTGGATGAACATAAAAGTGTAAGTAATTTTTACATTAACAATGAATATTAATGAAACTCTATTTTTCATTCAATTAAATCAAATTAATAGTTTATAAACTTTAAAATATTAAAACTTAAAGCAAAATTCATTCATTTTTATTAAGTTTATTTATTTAAATATTTTTTATTGATAAATTTTTAAATAGTTGATAATTTTTTTTAACAAAAAATCAAATTAAATAGTAGTAATGGTCCGGCCCAAATCCCGATGGGTCAGCTAGAGCAGCCCCAATTTTTGTATGGGTCATATGGGCTTGGGCCAAAAAGCCCAAGTGTGTTTTTGGGCTAGTTTTTTAGGTCCGGATAAAAAATATGGACTTTTGGACCGACCCGTTAGTCCGGCCCATTTTTGACAGCTCTACCTATTAGGTACCCTCATTGAGCAAAAACTTTATCGAGGTTTTATAAGATCTGAGGTTTTACTTAAGATCTCAATCTTAATTGGGACCCACACTCTTTTAATATTAAAAAATTAAAATGTAATAATATAAAGTTATTTATAGTTGATTAGTGGATTTATTTAAAAAATTTATGTGATATCTGGATTGGAGAGATTGAATGCTTATTAGGCACCACTATTAAAAAATTATAAATGAATGTTGTATACACGTAAAATCTATTTAAGTACAAAAAAATGGATGTCTGTATCAAGGATGCTTTTAATACTCTCTAACTATTGACCAAAACAACTTTTACCCAAAAACAAAAACTATTGACCAAAACTTTGACAAAAAATATCGTAACAACTTTTTTTTTGTAGTGGTAAGGGTTTGAACACTGAATCTTGCATATTTTATGTATTGTTCCAATCAACTGAGCTAAGCTCACGAGTACAAATATCATAACAACTAAAAGTGAGAGAAAAATTTTATAAGGATTAAAAATAAATTATTGAAATCTATAGAAAAACTTTATCAGGATGCGGTTGAAGGGAATCAACATGTTCATTGATTTGATCAGGTCTTGATT
This sequence comes from Medicago truncatula, assembly GCF_003473485.1. Taxonomy (NCBI): domain Eukaryota; kingdom Viridiplantae; phylum Streptophyta; class Magnoliopsida; order Fabales; family Fabaceae; genus Medicago; species Medicago truncatula. Next base: position 38,994,859 of record NC_053043.1, on the reverse strand, counting down.
TCGTGAGAAAATGTTGCAAGAATCGGTATTAAATACACAACGTTTATAAGGATTCCCATTTTTAAATACATATAGTGCAGTTTATCACTTCACATATGTCAATACACAACGTTGATTGTTAATATCTTTAATTATCTATAATAAAAATTTATAAAAGTTTAATATTTTGAAAATATTTATCAAGATAAATTGAATAACATCTTACGTGTTAATATTTATATTTGTATGTTAGTTAGAAAATATGATTAAAGTAAGTTATGTGAATAATGTCTATTATAAAAATGTGACACATATTTTAGAATGGAATAAGTTCCTTCAATTGATTTAGTTTTTTGCTCCAAAACACCAAAGTGACTCTTTAGACGCCTAAGTATGCATAATCTAAGTATGCATGCATTATGCTCAATATCGAATATTATAGTTACTCGACTAGCTAGAGCAACTTTGCCATTTAGGTTTGACTCACCAAATACTATGGTTACTCGACCAATTAGAATTGCCTTGATCCTAGAGGTCCCGTGCTTTGGGGATGTTTTTCATTACTAAAATACGAAATACTTGATTGAGATACAACCTCAAATCAAAAGTATTTGGACACACACACAAATGATAAAATTTAAATGAGAAATAGTTAAGTCACATCACTTAATATCATTTCATTTTTAAATTTTATCATCTACTTGTATGCGCTTAAATGAATTTTATTTAGATTTGTGGCTATGTAAGAGTTGCCCTACTAAAATATATGGTCCACTAAACTGAGATTAATTTTATAAGAGGTGAGTTGTTTTGAAAAGTCTTTGGTACAAAATGGTTGAATGGGTATATGTTGGGGAATCAACTAACGACTAAACAAACACTTAGAACACTCTCATCTCATCGATAGTTAATAACTGTTCAACAGCAAACGGTAGTTAAATACAGTTTAAAGTAATCTTTTTAAATGCATGTGAGTAATTGTTAGGTGTCTAAAGAGCAATCTCCATGGTACAAATTAGGGACCTTGTTAGGGAAGTCTTGCTTGCTCAAAAAACCTTACTTTAAGAACCTTGTAAGGGGCCTAAATTTTGGGCCAACTGTTGAGGAATTGCTATTGTTGTTCCACAGTCAAGTTGTATACCATTAGTACATCTAAGAATGGAAACTCAAGAAAAAACTTTTGTCGCACTCAGATGCACACATTCATAAAAATCACTAATTTTATGTCATTTTAAATATGTTTCCAAATAATTAGTTTATCCGAATGTGCAATTCTAAAAATGTTTCACTTAACATGGTTTATATGTAGTAAAGACACCCACCAACTTACAAGTCGGTTGTGTAAGTTTGAGGCCTGACTTAAATTCTAATATGGTATCATAGTCTATCAAAATTCGTTAGATCACCTACTATTAGATTTTTGCTATTGGCCATTCATGTCATGCTCCAAATGTCCAATCCTAAACGTGAGTGGTGTGTGTTAAATAGCCCCAGAAGAATGAAGAAAAATGCATTAGTAACCTACCCCTAGTTATAATGGTCATCTCCTCGCGACATTAAGAATTAATGTTAGGGTATTTTTAGAATAATAACATTAAATGTAAACAGATTAGTTGACATTTGTTTATATTCGAGTCCAACAAATGATTTTTTTTATTTTTTTTTTATAAAAAAGAATGTATTTGTTTTGTTTATAATAGAGTCCGGAATAGTATATCTTATTGATATATTTTGAGTCCAGCAATGAACAGATTTTTTTGTTTACATTAGAGTCTGAAGTAGTATATGTTATTGTTATATTTTGAGTCCAACAAATTAACAAATATTTTTTATTTATTTTTTATAATAGAGTCCTAAGTAGCACATCTTATTGTTATACTGTTATACTTTATTGATTATAAATATATAGCATTATCAATTATCAATATTTTTTTTTTTTGAAGAATCAATTATCAATATGTTAATAACAGATTTTAATTTAGTCGGATTATTGCATTTCATCATGAATTAGAAGAAATACACATAGGCAAAGGGTAAAAAAACATGGGGCTAAACTCCAATATTATTGCTCTAGCCAAGTTTTGAGCAACTCTATTAACTTGCCTCCTAACAAAAGCTAGCTTAATAATTGCTATGAGCAACTATAATTTAGAGATACCTATTCACACAATTGCCATACTCGTTATTGAAGCATCTCGAATCCTTAATAGCATCCACAATTACTTTGATATATGATTCAGAGCAGACATGAGTGAAGCTCAGCAATCTGGAGAGAAAGAAGGATAGCAAAGGCCTCATCTTCTACAACTGAGTATTAAGCATTTGTCCAAGCTGAATGGACTATGATAAATTCTCCATGAAATCCTCCAAAGCAAATTCCAAATCCCAGCTTGTGCTCATTGATAAAATTAGCACAGTCTATATTGCATTTAATGTACCCTTCATTTGGTTTTGTCCAAGACAGATTCGCATCAGCCATGATAATACTAAAAAACTTTAAAAAGAGACTTGTGAAATCATGCACTCGTGGGAGATCACATAACTTGAATATGCACGTAGCACAGGTTGAAGAACAAGGTACTCCTCGATGCAGGAGGTTTACGCGATGCAGTAGGTAATCCCAAGCCATCCTCCAGAAGGAATGCTTCATCTTTGATGGAATAGGAAGCTTTCATGTTAGAGACCAGTTCCCTTCAGTTGGAGCTTGATGCACATATCTGCTCCATGCAGAGGCAATTACCATCATGTGTTAAGTACCAAAATGCAGATGCAATTACCAGCATGCATTAGTTAAGTACCAAATAGTAGAATCCGTGTTATCTCGAGTTTGAAAATAACTGAAATCAAGTACATGTTCCATGAGTTTGTTTCACTGTCAAATAGATATGCTACTGTGAGACGGTGCAAGTGGGGAGGAGGCTGTTTAATATTGTCTAATCATTGATCAAGTACTTTGACCGATTTTTTCAACAAGAAAATAATAATAACTATTAATGTTACATGAACATGCACGATTAATGTTTCAGGGTATATATATATATTATTAGAAATCGTATCGTAGTTGGGCCTAACACAACCCCACAAAACCGGCTTGTGAGGTGAGGATTGCCCCCACTTATAAACAAATTGTCAGGCCAACTCCTAACCGATGTGGGACTCTTAACATATACATTGGAGGTTACGATTGTTTCCCACTCTGATGCTTTACCCATGTTTCAAGTCCTAGCAAATTCTAGATCGTCTAAATGTAGTTCAAACAAAACTCTAGCTGCCAATTATAACTACAAATATGCATAAAACATTGAACAACTCTTTCAATTGGACCAACATTCCAATACCTCAAACATTAGATGCCTCTACTTCAACTCCTTGTTTTTCTATTCTCTCCTTCAACTGACCGTTCATGGAAATCACTAGTTTCTCAGTTATTGGCTCCGGCACTATCCCTTTAGATGTCATCTCCCGGAAATAACGTATAGCATCTTTTGCCCTCCCATTTTCATAGTGTCCATGAATCATAATGGTATACGATCGTCGGTCCGGTCCCAATCCATTCCTCTCCATTTCATCCCATGTTTTTCTCAATCCATCAAGGTCATCTCATTTCATATACAATCTCAAGACCAAATTGCAGATATCATCGCTCATTGCACATCCAATCCTCTCCATCCTCTCCAAAACTGTGGGAACTTCTTCCGATGCCTTCAACGACTGTAGCAAGTAACTATAAGTAACACCATTAGGCAAACAATCCCCCCTCCTCCTCTCCATATCCTCTATCAATTCATAAACCTTCTCCATTCGCCTTATCTTACAAAGATGCTTAATCAGCGAATTATAAGTAGCTACATTCGGTAAACAACCCCATTCCTTCATATCATGAAAAACCTGCAATGCCTCAGGAATCCTTTTCTTAAAACCAAGACCATCAATCACACAATTGCATATCACAACATCAGGTTTACAACTCTCCTCTTTCCACATTCTGTTGAACAACTTTAAAGCAGTTCCCAATTTCCCTTTCTTAGTCATCGCCTTAATAAAAGTTGCATATGTGAAAATATCAGGCTTACATTTATATGCAATTATATCTTTCCACAACCTCTTCGCTTCATGTGTATTCCCTAAAACACACCAACCATTAAGAATCACGTTCCACGTCTTTATATCACGACAAAACCCAAACTTATTCAAATTCCTATGAAACAAAGTTTCAGCTTCTTCAATATGCTTGTATCTACACATCCACATCAAAAGAGTCCGAAAAGCTTCCGAATCAAGCTCATTATCCAATCCAAACTCTTCCCTTCTGTAGAAAATGTTAATAGCTTCCTCCACTTTATGTGCAGCCACAAATCTACGAATTAAAATGGAAAATGTTTCTTCATTAATAAATTCTTTTCTTTGCGACATTTCATCAAGCACTTGGTGTAACTCTTCGAAACACTTCAATTTACGGAGAATGTTGATAATCTCGTTGTACACTTCGCAACTGGGTGTGTAGTTGTTGGTTTTGGAGACCCATTTGAAGAATATAAACGCTGGTTTCCAATCGGAACGATGCCGTTGAAAAACTTCGAGGACAAGGTTGTTGTCGGGGTGAATTCCAGTGAGGTTAAGAGCTCGTTCGATTTGTTCTGTGGGTTTGTCTCTGCGGAATTTGAGAAGGTTTTGGATGAACGAAGCTTGTGATGGTGAATCATGGTGTGAGTGAAGGAATCGTTGATGATGAGTTTCGAGGATTTTGAGGAAACTAAGAGGGGAATGTGGGTTCCGAGGTGTTTGGAGATTGTTGTACAAGGTTGTGAGAATTCATTTGTTGTTTTCGCATGAAAGTGTTCTTATTGCCCGCATGTTGTGTTTCTTGTTGCTGTAAATTTGATTTTGTTTGCATGGGTAGAATGATTTATAGATTCATGATATGAAGACGAAGTGAACCAAGCAATTGATATTTGATAGCATAAATTGTAAATATGTAAAACTTGGTATCTAAAATCAAAGTGTTTGTTTGACCATGCACTCTTGGGTGATTGCTAATGATTGTGTGTATATTTATTCTGCCAAGAATTTGCTACAGCAGTTCATAATTTTAAAGAATGAAACAATGAAATAAGATGATGGCAATAATTGAGGAAAGCAACATTTGAAAGCACCCACATGTTAAGAGTTTTTTTGCAATATCATGAAGGTTTCGTTTAAAATGGACCTATGGAATTTTGGGTTCATCTTGGACCAATTTCATATCAGCCAGATACATAATGTTATTTAATTTGAGTGGTGAAGATTACATATTGGCTACCTTTTCTTTTAGTCGACTGTCCAACTATTTCTTATCTGGGTATTAGTCTTGCGAGTTCATTAAATCTAATAATCAACCACCAGCATTTAATTTATTGGGTTTACTATCTTCATCTTCTTCCCTTATCTTAGTTCTTCATCAGCATATATATAAACTTCATCATTTTCACACAAAAAAATCCCAGAACTTTTATTTGAAATGACACATATCATCTTCATCAAATTAACTTCATCATCTCACAGTTTTTAACTTCCTCTTTGATTAAAGTATCAGTAGACAAAGTTTCCTTAAATATCAAACACCCATTTCCCTCATCTTCCCCATCTCTCTCATGTTTTGTTGAGGACCCGTTGCTCATCAAGCATCACCACAGCCTCCCTCTCCTGAAGATTCATATAAAGATATAAAAAAACAAAACTACTTTATTTTCCTTAAAATTTTGTTTCTTCTTCACTTTTCCAATTCTAAATCCATGAACACAATTTCTCAGATTTGGGTTTGGTTCTGATTTTGTGCCAATTTATTTTGGCTCTGATTCAAAGAGAAGACAAGATCCATGCTTTATAATACCACTAACAAAAATTGGATTTATGCAAAAAAGATATTGGATCTTAGTATTGGTGTGGATATTGTTTTTAGATACTTGTGAAATTAAGAAATGAAAAAACAAAGAAGCACCTTCACTCACCGAAGCAGGTTAGAGCTGATGTGCATTTTTAGGTTTTTTAATTTAATTCTAACGAAGGTGAAAAAGGCTCCTTAACCCACTCACTCTGAAACCCAGAGAAAGAAAATTAGCCAAGCCTAAAGCCCGTAGATGTAAATTTATAATTTAGTCATTATGAGGCTTATTACTATGATTTACCATAAATATAGGGGAATTATACTCCCTCTGATTCTATTTACAAGATAAAGTTGACTTTTTAGATATATTGAATAATATATGTATCTAGTCAAGAACCTAAACCAAATACATAAATTATTTAATGTATATAAAAAGTAAATTGTCTCTTGTAAATAGGATCGAATGAAGTATAATTAAACATGTTACTGGATCAACCCACTATTGCAGGTACTTTCCATGGGTCCCGTCTGAATCAAAAGAAGGATGTGTTCAGCCTAAATGCCACCTATCATGAAACAGGTTTTAGTGGCAAGGCAATGTGATGAAAATTATTACAGAGAAAATGAAGATTCTTAAGGAGAGCAATGAGTTGTGTGGTTACCTTTTATATATGATCACTATGTACTTTTTATATACCACATCTATAAAAAAAACTACCGGGAGATTTTCACATTTCACATGTATACCACTTCACTATTAATTAATTCTTTGGCATGACATTTTGTTTGTTATTAATATGGTTAGCAAAAATTTGCAATCTAAGTCTACGTGCAACAACGCTACCATAAACATGTAGCTCGTGTTTTAACCGAAGAAGTTATGTTATCAGTTAGTTCCAACCATTAGTATTTGACTTGAATCTTAATAGTATTTTAAGAATTACATGTGTATGATTTCGATTTATTAATGGTGTAAATTTTTTACACCGACAATGTATTAAAATTAAGCTCATCAAATAATTTTCTAATACTAATTTTTATACATAAAATCGGAGAGGTAAGTATGTTGTTAGGTTTATGACCAAAGGTGTATCCAGGGTTAAAAATTGCACATATAATTTTAAACTTTGTGCGTATTTTTTTTTTACGGAATGAATATTTATTTATGCACCTCTGATCCAACATACTCAAACTAAAAATATAATAACCAAACAAATTGTTCAATAAATCTGAGGGTACAATCAAAATAATTTGATGGTTTTTTCATATTTTGGTTCAAATCAATCAAACTCAACCACCACCACCAAAAAAAATCACCACAAAAAAAAAAAATCAAACTCTACCACACAATTGGTTCATGTGTTAATTTTACATAATTCAAAATCGATCATCCGAAGTCTATACCAAAATTTTTATTTTATTATTATTTCTTTTATTTTACACTATAATATTAGTGTTGTTTTCATAAATTAATGATAATTTGGCAAAAAAAAAAACATCTCTTTTTTTTAGTTAATGCATTTCTTGATTTGTGTGTAAAAATCTTAAACGACATCATTTTGAAACAGATGGAAAAGCTTATTTGGCATTTACTATCAACATGCTTATCCAATGTTTGCTATCAACCTTTTTATTTGTAATCGGCTACTCTCTCGATTTTAAAATGAATGTCGTGTAAGATTTCTACACATATATTAAGAAATATAAGAATGTTGTTCAAGGACATTACATTTTTACAAAAATAACCTTGTTACCTATTAGTGCATTTTGATCATTAACAATTTTAAATTAAAGTAGAATATATGTTTTGAATGTAGTGTACATAATAATAATTAGGGACCAACTTAAAATCCATAAGAACAATGTAACTACTCGATAATTTATATAGTAAATTATACTATCCTTTTTTGAAAGATGTTTGAATTACACTCCTTCCTTCTTATGTTAAAATATACACTTCTCTCTCCTTTTTTTTTAAAACATATTAGAAAATATTGTACTTCCCTCCCCTAAGAGAAGCTTGATTTATATTCCTCTCCCTCTTATCTTTAAATCTAGAGTAAATTACACTCTCCTCCCCTCAAAGATACTTGAATTACATACCCCTCCACGCCTCCCTTCCTTTGAAAAGAAAAAATTATACTCTCCTCCTCTAAAAGATGCTTGAATTACAACCCCTCCTTAATAATTAAATATCCATTACACTTTAATCTATTTTAACTTAAATAAATATTTTTATGATATATACTAATGAACCACCATTTAAGAAAAATAATTTCATTTCTTTATAATTTAAATGTCAGTGATAATTAATTGAAATATTTTGCTATTAATTTTATATTTTATATTTTAGGGTATAAAGTTAACTTTTAAATAACCATACTTTATTGTCTTTAGTAATTTTTCACATATTTTAATTTTATTTTGGGTTGTTTCATATTTTATATTAGGGTTTAAAACTATATGTTAATGAAATTGTCAATAAAATAGCGAAAAATATGTATTCAAATTTTGATTATATTGAAATAGACCCCCGCAATGCTTTTTTTCCTTCCAAAGCATAGTTTTAAAACTCGGCTCGGTCGTCGACTCGGCGGGGGTACTGGGTCCCTGGGTCAATGGTCGAACCAATGAGTCATTGGTCGAACCGCATAACTGAATCGAATTAAACCGGATAACTCGGATGTATAACTCGGTCTATATAAAAAATGTGTACTTGTATTAAACTGAGATGGATTAGATTAAACTAATCACTCAATCTCAAAAATAAAAATAAAAAAATCATAAAACCTACCAATTGTTAAAATCATCAAAATTAATCACTTTATATACATTTCATACATACACAAATACATACCATATTTAAATGAATATTAAAAATATATATTTAGAGAGAAACAACAATTTTTTTTTTTTTAATAAAGAGATAAACAACAATATTAAAAAAGTATGTATTTTACTTATAAATATGATAAACTAGGAACGTTAGCGATTTATTATAATTTAAAATAGAGTTAAATTAAGTTTTTTTATGAGTTAAATTAACATCTACTTAAATCATGGGAGTAATGGCCAGGGTGTTGCTTTTGTATAGGGAACATTAAAAATATAATAAATAAAAAGTAATAATTATCACAAAAAAGCATGTGGTGTAATGGTTAAGGTTTCTGCCTTGGTTGTTGCTGGTCGTGTGTTCAACTCCTGCCCATGCCAATTTTAAGATTTTTTATTAAAATATCAGAATTGCGGTTCACTGACCCGACCGATTTTCAAAAACCGCCGGGTCACCGGTTTTTACCAAGTTTGACCGGTTCTTTCCGGTTCACACCGGTTTAATAGCATACCCGATTCAATACTTGGCTCGAACCGGTCAGGTTCCCGGTTCAACTGGCCGGTCCGAGCCGGGTCTTAAAACTATGTTCCAAAGTATGTTAGAATATTTTTTTTTCCTAGATTATTAGAAATTAAAAAATTGTTGAGGGATTAAAATGTAAATTTTAACATAAGAGGGGAGGAGAATGTAATTCAAGCATCTCTTAAGGGAGGAGAATGAAATATTTGAAGTAGATAAAATAGTCACAAGGAATGGGGGTTTGAATTGTGACCCTTTAAAAATTAAACCTGTAACTTAAAATTGATTCTCAAGTTGAAACTTGGAATGGTTAAGTTAAAAGCAGACTTCAGAACGTTCTGATGTCTGAGTGCGAAAACAGTTTAATAAAGTAAATGTGTTTGTGTGTGTTGTGTATGCAGTAAGTAAAGAGTATAGGGAAGAGAGAATCAACACACAGAGAATTTATAGTGGTTCCCCCAATGTGGGTTAGTCCACTCCTCACAATCTTGTGAGAGTTTCCACTATGATGCTTGAGATAACCTCTCAAATCCTACACCTTACAATATGTGTTCACCTGAACACTTACAATTCTGTATTCTCTAAGCCTCAGCAGGCTTGCACCTTGTTGCTAAGTTAACCACTTAGACTTTTACAACCTTTGCTCAAACTAACACTTTAGTACCCCTAAAGCTAGATGAGACTTTGTTACAATTTGTATGGAGGTTGAATGTTTGTGAATCAAACAAAGGAGAAGGGAGAAGTTATCTTTTAGATAACAGAGAGTATTGATTTGCACTAAGTAAACGAAAGCCTTAGAGATTGATCAATTTCAGTTTTGCAAGAGCTTCAAACAATCTTTGTTGTTTTCATGTATGCTTTGCAATGGTGCAAGTAATGCTGAGCCTTTGATCTCTATTTATAGAGTTTTTGGGCTCATATAGCCGTTGTAAGGTGAACAATGGTGTTATGCCACGTGTCCTGGGCCCCACAAGCTTTTACTTGAAAATCTGGGTGAACATTCTGAACATCAGAATGTTGTTGAGTTTCCAGGATGAACATCAGAATGTTGCTGTGTTCTTCATCAGAATGTTTGATATTCGTGATGTTCTTCATCTGGGTTCATCAAGGATGAATGTCTGGTGAGTTCCTGGGTCCATTCCATACGTGACATGAGATTTGTTCAAGTTTTATCCTTCAAAAGTTACTTCTCCATATGCATCAAAAGTTGCTTGAAAAAGTAGGATAAAGTTGATTCAAATATGTCTTGGATTTGGTGCAGGAGAGAGAGAGAGAGAGAGAGAGAGAGAGAGAGAGAGAGGATAGTGGATCTGTAATCTTCAAGCCCATGCTTCAAGGAGATTTGCTTGATTTTGTTCAGAGTACACGTTATCTCTGATGCAAGATCTCCTTTTGCTAGCTTTTCCATCTTTCCACCAACTACACTGTTCATGGCTGGAAGCATGTGCAGAAGTGAACATTCTGATCTCAGAATGTTCCATTTGTTCCTACTTTAGGTTGATTTGTAAGACTTAACTTTTAATGTAATCAAACCTAATAGTAAGATACAACTGAAGTGCAGTGAATGCATCATCTAGGACAATATTCTCTTTGGAATATTGCTAGTACTTTAATGTTCATAGTCTTGGATGAACATTAAAGATCCTTTTGACATAGTTCCTTATATATGCCTTTATTGCTTGATTGATCCATGCAAATGTACTTTCCTGGACATATATCCATGTTACATGTGCCTTGCATGACCTTGATCAAAGTTCTTGAGATTCTTGGCTTGTATAAGAACAACCTTCTGATCTCTGCTTCTGAACAACTTATGAACTGGGTTGCTTCTGAACATCCTTCTGAACTAGGTTGCTTCTGAAAAACCTTCTGAATTGGGTTGCTTCTGAACACCTTGTAAACTGAGTTGCTTCTGAACAACCTTCTAAACTGGGTTGCTTCTGAACAACTTGTGAACTGGGTTGCTTCTGAACAACCTTCTAAACTGGGTTGCTTCTGAACAACCTTCTGAACTCTCATCAGAACGTTCTGAACTTCAGAATTAGTTCATGGATTCAATGTCCTTTGATTTTATGCATCTTGGTATGATTCAAACCTTGTTCCTGTCTTAGTGAAAGCACTCAAGAGCACAAGTTAAATACCAAGGAATTAATCAAAGTCCATTTAATCCTTAATCATTAAAGTTTATTATCTTTAAAATTAATTAGGGATTTTGCCTCAACAATATTTTCTAATATATTTTAAATAAAAGGGGGGGGGGGGGGGGGGGGGGGGGGATGTGTATAGTTTAACATAACAGGAGAGTGGAGTGTAATTCAAGCATCTTTGGGGGAAGGGAAGTGTAATTTACTCTAAAATCTACACTTTACTTCCTGAATATTTTTTTTTATTTCTAATAATCTAGCAAAAAAAAAAATCTAACACACTTCGAAGAAAAATGGTATTGTGGATTCATTTTAATATAATCAAAGTTTAAATGCATATTTTTTTACTATTTTTTAATCACTATTTCATTAACATGTAATTTTAAACCATATTAAAAAAATATGAAATAACATAAAATTAAATTAAATTGTGTGAAAAATAACTAAAGTCGATAAAGTATGGTTATTTAAAAGTGAATTTTATACTCTAAATTATAAAATTAATAACAAAAATTTAATTTTAGTTATCATTGACATTTAAATCTTAACAAATATGAATATATTTTTCTTAAATGTTGGATCAAAATCATAAAAATATCTATTTATGTGAAAATAGGTTAAGGTGTAATGCATATTTAATTATTAAGGGAGTGAGTTGTAATTCAAGCATCTCGGAAGGGAGGGAAGTACAATTTTTATTTTTCAAGGGAGAGAAGTGTATATTTTAACATAAGAGAGAAGAAGAGTGTAATTCAAGCATCTTTTAGGAGAGATGAGTGTAATTTCCTCTAATTTATAATATATTTGTAAATCACTAACGCTAGCCGTTAGTTTGTAACTTCATAGTGTTTTGATATGCTCTAATAAATTATTTACCTATGCATCCTATTTGACTTAATTATGAGATATGCTGTACAATAATGATTAATCAATAAGGTAAAATCGTGCGAACGTATATTAACGCAAGGCACACAACTTAAGACAAAGTGATTTCATATATTGAAAATGACTACCATCTTGAAGACAAATTACAATAAATCCATGACAATAATCTATGTCCTAATAATTTCAAAAAATAGAATTTATGTTGTAGCCACGCTTACACGATCATTCAGTTGATTCTCTATCAATTATGTATGATATGGGAAACGTATTAATTCAGGAGGTTCTTTGTCACATCGACCGTTGAAATTGGATTTGAAAACAAAAGTACATAATTATATGAATTTCTAATGACGCGTATTTCCATTAGTAATATTTGTTTTCTTATGATTCTCTTGCTTCAAAATTCGGCAAAAATATGGGCTTCAAAATTTCAGTGGTTAATGTGTGTATTTTGATTCCGTATAGCTTTGGGACTTTGCATCAACCTCTCAAATTAGTGTAAGTAAGTTATAATCAAAACTAGTACAGCACGAACAAGACAGAGACAGAGACAGAGAACAACTCTCACTATAAGGAAGAATGAGATAAAATCAGGAAAATGTATGTGATTTATTAGTTCGGTAAGCTAGGCAAATCTAATTTTGTTTCTACTTTCTACACATGGAATTGATCAAGGGCTGCTACGACTTGCAATAGTTTGTTCTAGGCTTATAATATGACAAATAAAACTAACTTCTTTGTCAACCGTCAATTGTAGATTTCTTACCATAGATTTGTTTGTAACGACTTATTTAAATATATCTATTGACATAAGTATTTGTGAGATGGCTTAAGAGAGTGAATAGAAAATATATTGATCTAATATTAGAGAGATTGATAGGTCGAGCTGGAACATCATCTGTCAAGATGAATGTTGGTGGGTCGTACATGCAAAAAATGTGACGTTATAATCATTAAGAGAGTAAAAAGTGAGATTTATCAAGTGGAAGAGAGTGTGTACCTTGCATTGTAGTGAAGGATGTCTTTTATATGCAACAAAGGGGATCTCTTGGGGAGTAATGGGTGGTTTGTTATGGACAACGCTCATGAATGAGCTTGGCTTCGACAACTGTTAATAGCCATTGTGACGTTACATAACAGGGAGGATCCAAGGTTGCAAAGAATCCGATTAGACCTTCGTTTTCTCTGCCTTATGGGTTTTGGGTCGGTACATAATAGTTTCCCTCCAAGTCGTCCGTCCAAAGTTAATAGTGGTGACTTTGTAATCTGTTGTACAAGGAGAGTGTGGTGGGTTAAATGTCCATTTATGTTTTCGTTGATGAACTAAAGAGGATTATTTTGAGAAGGGTCTTTAAATGTGTTAACGATGACAATAATATGGTGATAATTCTCTGTTCGGACACAAATGTTTTGACTTTTGCTCAAAGTGTTGAGAAAAAGAAGTGTCCTCATTCCACTTTTTCTCAACGTTGTGTGTGTTGTGGTCTTAATTAGAATTCATCAAGTAAAATTTTATATTGTTGGTTTAATAGTGAGGGAATTTGATTTGATGAGAGAATACTCGAAGAGAACCTTTTACTATTGTTTGGGACAATTCACTAATTAGATGGTTTTTCAAGGAGGATCGTGCTAAGGAAGTCATGTTCATGATCATTCCGACTCCTATCCTCGAAAACGTGACTTCAATGGACTTGATGATTGGCCTTCATGTGCCAAGTATTGAGCTTATACTTTTAGCACTTGAATGCAAATATTTGTTGAATGATGATTGTAACACCCTAATTTCCACATTTTATTTTTATAATAAAAATGCATTTAAAATAAAGAAACGTGCGAGAGTGTCACACTTCTTAATCAATAAAAAAGTACTCCATTTAATATTAAAAACATCATAGTCGAAAAGTTCTCAAAACATCGAAGTAAATTTTCACATCTAAAACATCCACAACAAAACTGAATTCTAAAGAATTCTAAACCAGAGTCTAAAATAAAATAAACTCCCAATCCCTGGTGTCACAGATCAGAGCATCGACTCGATAAAAATCACAAAAGAAAGTTGTAAAAGAGGAATAGGCTCCAAAGCCATCCTCGGAAGACTCACTGCAACTAAGTGTCATCAGCCTGTAAGTCTCTAGTTTATCGAATAGATGAATTCCTACGGTTGAGTCTCTCCCTGAGCTCTTCTCTATTTTGTCTCCTTTACCTCTTTTCTCCACAACCCTATTTTTCTTGTGATCTCTAATCTTTTTCTTTGTTTGTTGTAACCTTATTTTCCTGATATTCTCATCTATTTATAGAGACTATTTAAGGTTTAGTTGTTCTGAAACTCTATTCTTATCTTTTAATAAATTTAAAATTTATTTATTTTTATTTTCTCACATAAACTTTGGACACATTAACTACCTGCACCCCTACTTCCATATTTTTACCAAAAAAACTATTTTCTTCTTAAAAATTATTTTCTCTCACTATTTATTATAGTTTAGTACTCCATCCGATCCTTTTTATAAGAAAAGAAACCAAAGATCATCAAAACCAAGACAATCATTAGTGGTTGTAATTTTTTGAATGTTTTTACAAATATACCCTCATAAAAAATTGTGAAGTATTAAATATACCCACTAATATTAAAAGGACAAACATTAAATTAGGGTTGGAAAAGTCTTTTAAACAATAAATGTAACTTAAAAGTCACAACTTTTTCTTATATATTTGACCAAAGTTTTTTTTGAAAAATTTCTTATAAATAGGACCGGAAGGAGTATTTATTACTCCCTCCACTTTTATGCTTCATTTTGTTCTTGTTCTTGCTTTATAATGTTCATAGAAATAGACTTTCAAAGTGGTGGAATTTTTCTTTCAAAAAAAGTGGTGGTATTTTTTAACTCCGATGTAAATATATTTAAAAAGTTACATTAATTAATAACAATATTGATCTTGATGTTTATTTATTTTGCTTCTTATTATATGGAGTAGAATAAATATTTCTTCGCCTCGATGTGTGTCTGTCTTGATTTTGATTGATTAAACTAATAGTTACGATGTGGAAACCAACAACTTTTTTAACTTGTCAAAATATTACAGCTCAATAAACATATCAACAAATCAAAACCAACACTAAAGCGATAAATCACTACAACAACAAGGTAAATCAAAACTTGAGTCAAAATCTTTTTTATTCATTGGTAGATGTTGGTTATAAAATTACCTTTGAAGTAAAAAAGTATTAATATGAACATTTTCATGTACTAGAACACAATCTGAGGAATAAATTATCTTTTTTTTTTTTTTTTATCTCAGTTGCTCATGTATACCATTTATACAAAAAATTAAGAACGAATAATTGAGTATATGTACCGTCGAAAAAAGGCAAGATTAGATTCTAATTTCCATGAGAGAAAACAAAGTATGATTAAACATACTTTTGTTCTATTGAAGCCAAATAATAATCTCGTTGATTGTTACCTATTTTTATCGATTTAAAGTTTAGATAAAAATCACTTATTTTCTTTTCTTTACTCTAATTTTCTCCTTCTTTTATTTTTACAGAGTATATATGAAAATTAATTAGCAAATAAAAAAGGTTGTTGGAAAAGAATTTCAAAGGGAGAGAAAAAGAAAGGACGGCAGTAGAACGATGATGACATTTCTATCTAAAGATGGCACCATATTCCTGTGCGTGTCTCCCGCAAGGGATCCAAACACCACGTGTCACTCTCTCAACCCATCTCCACTCTCCACCGTCCGATCAAATCCGAAACATTCAAACAACTTTCTTCATGATCCATCTCACGCGGCGAAGAGGCGGAGAATACCGACAAATGTCTTACACTTAAACGCCGTCATAAAAGTGACGGTTCAGTTAACTGACGTTAAATAAGAAACGCAGCCTCGTACCACGTGTCGGGTTTAAAACGAAGCAGCGTGGATAGGGGCGGCCCTGTCTTAACGCAATTATTTAATGATGTTGGTGGGTCCCACTTTCACGCTCTCTCTCGGCGCTGGGGCGGCGCGGTGCTTTAAATCCAGTTCAGTCAACTTTACCTCGTTGACCGTGCCAAGTGTTTTCTTAACATGGGTGAGGTTTGTGTGGAGCGTGTGAGTACGCGCTTTGTTTTGTTGAGCGTGTGGGGTACTTTTTTGCTGCACGTGTAACCGATTTCACTGTTTTTTTTAGTAGGAGTAATCTCTTTAATTCTTGTTGTCTCTTCCTATGGAGATGCTTTTATACCTCATTGCCCCCTTTTCTTTTTGCATTGCCATTATAGCCCCTTGGGTGAGTTTTCCTTTCTATTCACCAAAAATCAAATATGAATTTTCTGTTTAAAAATAATCAACAATTTTACATTGGACAATAAAAGTGTATAAATGAATGAAAGTAAAATTAATTAGAAACTAGAATTGAAAAAAAAAAATTGTAAGTATTGTCTCAAATGTAGGGAGTATTGCCTTATAATTTCCTAAAAAAAGAAGTTAAAATGTCATTTCTTTTGAAACTCTTCTTTACAAATAAGTCACTCATTTTTTCAAAGATTTACAAATATGTGACTTATTATTTGTCATTATTGTATTTCCTTATTTAGTTGAAAATTCGGGTTAAAAATATTAGAGGATGAGTAGTAGAGTATTCCATCCGTGTCAAAATATAAGCAAAATTGACTTTTTAGGTTCATTCATTTAATGATGTATGTGGTCATGAACCACATACATCATTAAATAAATGAACCTAAAAAGTGAATTTTGCTTATATTTTAAGACGGATGAAGTATTAATTATATGAGTGTATTAATTGGGGAAAACTAGTTTTGACCGAAAGTAATTTGACTATGTCTATATGACTTTAAAAGAATGAATAATGATCTCAAACGAAGGACTCCAAGTTTGCTAATACTAGTAAAAAAAGATTTACATTAACATGAATATAAATTAATCGGATATTACAAATACTAGTATAATTAAAGTTCATCAAAATTACTTTTATAAAAAAAAATATAAATAATGATTGTTAGAATACTAGGAGTGGTTTTCCCCTAAAAAAAGAAAAAGAGGAGTGTTATTTGAACAACCATTTGGTTGACAATTTTTGGGACAACCATAATTTACAAAGAAAAAATTGGTATTTGCACGAAAACCAAAGCAATAAAGAGATAAAGTAAAAAATAATGTAAATATGAAAGAGAAAGTTGTCACAAAAATTATCATAAAATGAATGTTCAAATATCATTTTAAAAAAAAAAAAAGTATAGTAGGAATGGTTTTGGCAAGTTACCATAGGTACCACAAGAAGACAATAAAGAAAGGGCAACCAATGTTTCGGTAGTACCATACCAACACCAGAACTAGAAGTGTGAAAGTTATTTTTAGGGTAAAGAGATTCGACAGTTAAGATGCCGAATTTTAGCATAAAATGCCGTTTTCCTATTTTGCCAGCTCCAGTACCACAGCACATTTTGCCGTCAAACATGGGTTTACAGTCAATGGTGACACTATTAGTGGAAAATCTACTAGCACGCTCCAAAAAATGAAATTTTTTTTTTTCTGATCCACTTTTCGAAAAAAAATTCAAGTCTGACCCCCTTTGGAAAAAAATTCCCAAAATGACCCATTTTTGGTTTTTTTTTTTTTTGTTTTGTCTTTTAGTGACGTTCCCGCCACCTGAAATGGCGGGACTGGCCGCCGGATCTGACAGCCGTCGCGTCAGGCTGGCGCTGCTTTTTTTTTTTAATTTTTTTTTCGTTCCCGCCGTTTCATCTGGCGGGACTGATTATTTTATTATTTTTTTCGTTTTTTCTATTTTACAATTAAATAATAATGATAAATATTTAATAAAAAAACTACTTTCTCCGCGGAAACCAATTACGCCAATGTAAACTATGACCTCCCGTAGCACATAATTTATCTTTTTTTCGTTTTTTCTTTTTATTTTTTTGGCAGCATTGTTTTACATTTTTTTTTTTGAACAAATAGCATTTTTTTACATAAAATAAAACACAACAAATAATAATGATAGATAAAAATATATTAATTTATTTGAACACATAATACATAACGTTATTAACTACCGATTATTTAAACTCGGACAATTTCTCCTAATATGACCGGTATGCCGACACAACCCACACCGTCTCGGTGTTGGAGTCCTCTCCACCACCTCCTCGTCCATTTCAGTCCTTATGCGGGTACTATTGGGTCGACCTTTCTTTAGTCTTCGCATGTTTGGATTATGGCAAAGCACGGGAGGTCATAGTTTACATTGGCGTAATTGGTTTCCGCGGGGAAAGTAGTTTTTTTATTAAATATTTATCATTATTATTATTTATCATTATTATTATTATTATTTATCATTATTATTTAATTGTAAAATAGAAAAAACGAACAAAATAATAAAATAATCAGTCCCGCCAGATGAAACGGCGGGAACGGAAAAAAAATAAAAAAAAAAAAGCAGCGCCAGCCTGACGCGACGGCTGTCAGATCCGGCGGCCAGTCCCGCTATTTCAGATGGCGGAAACGCGCTAGAAGACAAAAAAAAAAAAAAAATTCAAAAGTGGGTCATTTCGGTATTTTTTTTTCAAAGGGGGTCATATCTGAATTTTTTTTGGCAAAAAGGGTTAGAAAAAAAAAATTTCCCAAAAAATCAATCACTTATATTCTTTTCGTAATTTAAATGCCAAATAAAGACACTTTACGTTCAAATATCATTTCGCAAACTTAAAATAGGAAAGAACACAACCTAAAATGAATGAAATTAGAAATTAGAAATTACAAAAGTTAGTCAACTTTTTTTTTTTTTTTACAAAATGTTTTACTACTAGTGATTTTTAGGTGTAGTCCAATTGAAGGGAACAAAGGTTCTAGATTAGAACAACAATGAATAGGGAAATGAGGAAAAATAAATGAAGCTCTCGAGTAACTAACTAAACCAAAGACAAAGAGGATTGGGAAACAAGCAGCTTGGAACAAAAGTGGTTTGGTTCGTGTTAGAGAAGACACGTTTTGTGTAAATAACAATCGCTTAAAAGGAGCGTAGCTTTATAACTCCTCACACCACGCAGTCACGCACACACGCACGCGCCGTAGTTTCTTCTTCTCTCTCCTCATTCTTTCCTATAAAACCACCTTATTCTCCCCCTTGTTTCCCTCAGACATTGTCTCAGTTTCACAATTCACAAAAAAAAAAATCTCTTTATGTTCATTCTGTCTCCCATTAAACCAAAAAACAAAAAACTTCTCACTTTCAATTTTCAATTTTCTCACAATGGCTCCAAGAGATAACAGAATCACCAACACCACCACCGGGCCTGGGCCAAACCCATCAGCCCAGGCTCAAGCCCAGAAAGAGATTCGTTACAGAGGTGTAAGAAAACGTCCATGGGGTCGTTACGCCGCTGAGATCCGTGACCCAGGTAAAAAAACACGTGTCTGGCTTGGAACATTCGACACCGCTGAAGAAGCAGCGCGTGCTTACGACAAAGCGGCACGTGAGTTTCGCGGCTCAAAAGCGAAGACAAATTTTCCAACGCCGTTGGAGATTATCAACAACGGTAGCCCTAGTCAAAGCAGCACTCTTGAATCACCGTCGCCACCTCCGCTTGATTTAACTCTCACACCATTCTCCTCCTCCCACGGTGGTGTTACCTTGGCCTATCCGGTGGCGCGTCCTGTTTTGTTTTTTGACGCATTCGCACGTGCTGAAACAGCCCTAACCGTTGGCCGTCGTGAGATGTGTGGATTTGAACGTCCCATGGCTGATTTTCGACGCGCCGCCGTGCAGAGTGACTCTGGTTCTTCTTCCTCCGTTGTTGATTATGAAGGTGTGCCACGTCAGAGACTCTTGGATCTTGATCTTAATGTTCCTCCACCACCTGAAGTTGCTTGATCTGGATCTATTTTGAAGACCCATAAGCAAAAAAAAAATTAATTTTTTTTTTTCTTTTCGTTTTTTGAAGTACCCATTTTGATGAACGGAATCACTCTCGTGAAAAATATTTAACGAAGAAAGAGAGAGAGAACGCAAAGTGTGTTGCTGACATGGTGCTCAGATTTGTTCATGAATATGATGATAACGAGCACGCTTTGTAAATATAACTGAAAGAAGGAACCTTATTAATTTTTGCAACTGAGAACTTGTTATTAGTATCTCATGGTTGTTTCTGCAATTAATCTTAAATTATGAATTGAAATTTTAGTTAATTACTCTATGATATGTTATGGTAGCATTTTTATTTGATTTCATTCTAGTTTGTTTGTTTGATCAAAGTTCAAACGTTATCCACTAGGTAGAGAATATGTATATTTTATGTTCACTTTTTTTAAGGTACAGTTCAGATTTGTTTCTATGTATTCGGTTGGATTTGGCTGTGGAGATTTTACGATTACAAGCATGTGAATGTTGCCGCCGCTGTGAGTATAATTAGGTTAGGGTATTTTTTTTCTCAAACGAACGTTCTTTGATTGGTTTGTTCTTTTCGAATACTAGTACTAGTAGTAATGGTTGTATTTTTAATTGATGTTTGGCTACACTAGATTGTCAACATGGGCTCCACTTTCTATCAGAAAATTTATTAAATGTAAGGTTTGTTGTTTCACCTCAGCAAAAAAAAGTAAGGTTTTTTGCGTGAATCAAATGACTAAACAATTGTGCTTCTATGGGAATTTTGATTGAACATTGTAAGTTAATTAGGTGAATTTAATTATTTTTGAATGAAACAAATGACTTTACATCTTCATTTCGGATTGAATTTTAGACCACAAATACACTAATTGTAAATTTGTTGAAATTGTCTACTTAAAATAAAACAAAATCTCAACTTTTATAGTAAAATGTTTAACACAAATTTTAAATTCTTCAATTAATGAATCGAATTCGATTTGAATTATATTAGTCTCAAAGTAGCAAACAGAAGAAAGGAACATTTTGAGGTTGATGATGAGAAGCGTGGGTATTTGATCTGAATGGTTCAGAAGAGTCAATAATGGTTGAGATCAAATGGATTAATGGTATCGTGATTCGTGTATTGATTGGCTTATCTTGATAACGGCGTGAATCTCAATGCAAAATTTAATCCTACGGCGTTATATGCGGCTAGGTCCACCAAATAAAGATAGAGAGAGAAGGGTCCTCGTGTGTGTGTGAATCTCATATTCCTGTGTTCTGTTGTGTTGCGTGTTGTTAAAAAAGGAAAAAATGATTATTTAAATGAGATTAATTAACTAATGTTAATTAAAGTGCAGGCGGCACCGACGGCGAAAACACTGCGTACGAAAAGAGACCGAATCAGAAGCGGGCGTGTTTGGCGGTGGGCCCCAAACGTGTTGACTATGTGTCTGTCGGATTTCATGTTGTCTTCACGTGATGTTTCAGCGCCCCCATCTTTTCTCTGTCTCCACCTTTTCCTACTCTTTTTTTCTTTCACATTTCCAAACTCTAATTTTGGTGGAACAAACTAATACTCCAACTCCAATCTTTTCATTTAAATTTAATAAATATAAAAAATTCCTTTTTTAAACATTTAAAAAATCATTAATAATACTTACATTTAACCTTTGTTTTGTTTGAGAGAAATAAGAAAGAGAGATTTAAAGAAGAGAGAAATAGAAGAGAAGTAACAAACTTCTCTTGTTTGGTTTGAAGAGAAGTTAAGAAGAGAAAATAAAAAATGGTGGGTCAAATGTCATTATACTTTCTCTTCAAACTAGAGAAGAAATTGTGAGGAATGGCAGGAGAGAGTTTGCTGTTCAGATTTTTCCATATAAAAAGAGAGTTTGCTGTTTAGATTTTTCCATATAAAAAATCACTTTTGCCACTCATAATATGCCTGGTAAAGTGATAATTTTAATATTAACTAAAAAAGTGTTGTTTTTTTATTAAAGAAAATAAAGAACCTGATATTTTAAAAATGTATCAAAATCTGACGTTTAAATTGTATTTATTTTAAATTTCTTTTTTGACAGAAGTTGTATTTACTTTAAATTAAAAAAACAAAGATAAAAACTAAATAGTATATGGGTTCATTTTAATTTAAAAATTAACTAAATTTAATCAAGGATATATTTGTCTTTTTCAAAGGAAATATAATATCACTTTTTTATAAAAATACACTTCTCTCTTCCCTATTTCTTTTCTCTTATTCCTATACCAAACAACCTCTCAAATCTACTCTATTTCTCACATATTTCTCTCTTCTCAAACTCTCTCTTACCTATTTCTCTCTTTACTATTTCTCTTCCAATCCAAACACACTATTAATGAATTATGTTCAAAATATAAATATACTTCAATTTTATTCTATTAGGGAAAAAATATACTATACTTCAATTCGTTTAAATATCTATTTTTGAAATAGCCAAATTAATGCAATATAAACAAATAATCAAAGTAAAAACCACCGAGTCAAGTGTTAAAGTTGATTACTAATACGTGCATATTTTATAACTAAGGAATGATCACATATAAGGTGCTCTGCTTACTAGAACTGTCATCTGCCTGAAATGGAATCTCGCATCTTGAGAGATAAGTTTGAAATTTAATTTCGTCTCTCTCTTTTTTTCTTTTTCTTTTTGCCTCGTTACATTGTAACAGTACAAAAAAAAAAAAATACTAAGTCGTGCTAATCAGTGTCCTGAATGTATTGATTAAAGAAATCAAAAAGAAAAGTTTTAATTTTATAATTACATTTTTTTTACTTTTGAAAAATTATTACTTAATTTTCAATGGGATACTTATTATATTTACTTCCTTAACTAGTGTCTTGAAGACACCGGTTAGCATTTCTCATAAAAAATATTAAATATGTTTTATTCATTAAATTATATATCATTCTAATAAATTACTTCATCCATCCAAATTATATGACACATTGGTCATTTCACATGCATTAAGAAATATAATTAATTTTGTATGACAAAGAGATATTATGAGTAGTTTTACAAAATTGTCTTTAAAAATAGTATGAGAAAGATAAATTAAAGAATTAAAAGAAGATAGAGTAATATATGATTAATGATATGATAGAAAGAATAACATTAATACATCATTGATATTGTAACGCGACATTATAATTTGAGACCCTATTTTTCTTTGCTAAAACAACATAGACGGATGGAGTATAACATTTTTTGCTCTATTACGTATTTACTGTTTATTACTCTATTTTTTCCCAATTTTTTTAATTTACCATTCTCATACCATTAATAAAATATATTTTCCGTAAAGTGTCTCATTTTTTCTTCTACATACATATAACATTAATTACATTTTATTAATTTATGTAAAATTGTATTATAACATGTAATTTTAAACCGATGAAGTACTCCAACTCGTTTAAATATATATTTTAAAAATGGCCAAAGTAATGATATATACACGGACAATCAGAGTTTAAAAAGTGCTAAAGTTAAAAAAAGTACAAATTTCAATATTATACAAAAGTTTACAAAACAATTGTACCATCAAATCAAAAAAGAAAAAAAATTATAATCAAATGCGAGAAGAAACGATGTTTAAACATAGTGGTTATAAATATTAAATTTATTTTGGTGTCAAAACGTGTTTTTTTGTACGTGACCACAAATTGATTATACAAAATATATCAATCTTTCTTTTAACAAAATTGATATATTTTGTGTAAATATATCAATTTTTCAAAGATAAATAGTCACGTACCCTGCAAATTTTGTTAACATCAATTTTCAGTTACAAATCTGATTCAGCAGGGGACGAACAAGAAATATTTTTTTAAGGTACCGCAACCGCAAGTGTTGCTAGTAGAATATGCAATTTTGTTTTGTTGTGCACTTTGAAGCATTTGAAAACAAAGAAACAATAAAGTTTGAATGAGGTAATTGATGCTCAAACTTATGTTGTAGATCGAGCAAAATCCATGCTTCAAGAATGGCTAGTTGCCTGTTTGATGCGCAGAACATCAATTTCCCGCTCGAAGCAAGTAGGTAATGCGAAGTGGACAAAGTCATCTACCGGAATATTCAAGTGCAATATCGAAGGTTCTTTTTTCAAACAAACAAATAGAGTTGGAATAAGAGTATGTATAATAGATGCTACAATCACTTTTGTTTTGAAAAAAACTGAATGATTTAGTCCAATTTATGAGATACATGTCGGCGAGGCTCTAGGATTGTTATCGGCATTAGATTAGGTTCATGATTTAAATTTAGAACCTTTTAATTTTGAGATTGATGCTAAAAGGTGGGTGATAGTTTTTCATCCCTCAATGCATGATGTCACGGAGTTTGGAATGATTATCCACAACTATAATGCTATTTTTAAATATATTATGTTAATTTTAGTATTGAGTTTGTATGAAACAAAACATACTAAACAATCCATGATTTACTAAGGTTATCATATTCTCAAATAGTTTTCAAATATTAATAAACAAATTGTATCGAACACATTATCGTTATTCATTAATAAAATGATATAAGTTTTTTAAATACGGGAAAATGATATAAGTTTATTCTAACCCGTACACGGTACATGTGCCTGCCTAATTTAAGTTTAATTTTTTTTTTTAAGGATTTTATGTCAATGGCATCTTAAGGAGCCGACAAATTCACGCCGCCAAAAGCATGAACTAGTATTTTTCAGACCAATCCCAGATTTGTAAGATTCGAACCAGGACTATTTTAATGAAATCGGCATATAATACTAAACTTTACTTAATCCTAGTAAAAAAGATGTTACCTAAAAATAGAAAATAAACCTTTGGTCCCTATTTGTTTAAGCATGGGGTGATTAATTCCTCTCAATCAGGGTATATCATGCAATTTTTTATTCCCTTGATTGTTTCAGAATGATGTTCTCATTGGTGTTACACAATAGTCCTATACATAAATTTGTACAATTTGGTGGATCGTTAAGAAGCTGAAAATAATTAGATTCCATATTTGGTGTGTGTCGGCATGGTCGGTCTATCTAGTTGGCAATAAATAATCTTTTTTAACAAATAAAAAAAATGCAACAATTGCTTTAACAAAAATGCAACAATTGGAGAGTAAAAGGGTGATATCTCACATTAAAATACTCTCCCTCCCTCTCTCTCTTCTTTGGTACAAAAATACTCTCTCTCTCTCTGTTAGCAAAAAATAAAAATGCTTGTTTTTTCCGTCCGAGATTCGAACCCTAGATCTTGTATATATTATACATTGTCTTTTAATAACTCAAATAAGATATTATATTTTTTATTGAATAAATAAAATATTATGTCGAGGGAGGTTTATTGTGAAGGCTGAGAAAAATACTTTTTTTTTTTAACAAACCAAAAAAGATTATATTAACCAACCAACATAGGTCTACCTTGCATAAGGTATGCTAAAGTAAGACGCACAAAGTCAATTATAAAGATACAACAACATAAGCAACGGAACCCGATGAACGGGAAACCACAAAAACAAAATTACATAATTAAACTCATACGGTTGAGAGGGTATCACCACCAATCATGATCGCAAAAAACAAAAGTAAACAAAATTTGATTTCAACCACACAAAAGACAACAACTTAACCTTGTTTAAAAGCACATGTAAACCTGATGTCGTGTTTTTGAAAACCCGGTTATTCCTTTCTTTCAAAATAGTCCAAACAGATGCAAGCCAAATCAGCCTCAAGAATGAATGAGATCAACGAGGCAAACTAGGAAACGATCGTGTAACACCATAGAGTCAGCCGTGGAATTGCCTAACCACCTCCAGATGAGATACCACAAGCCGCCGAATATATTGTAACCCAAAAAAAGATGGACGACCGTTTCTGCATATGAGAAAAATACTTGTTACATGTTCTTTAACTGGTTTAATAATCTGATTGAATGTTTAATTTCTCTTTAGGTTGCTTTGTTTTTGAGATTCGGACCTCTTTGTTATCAAAATTAGTTCATGCTGTTAATTCTCTAACGGAATATTGATGTGGCAGTTAGTGGGTCTCAATTATTTTAATGTTAAATATGTTTTTGGTCCCTGCATTTTGTGTGACTTTGAAAAATAGTCCTTATATTTCAATAAATGTTTTTAAAATCCCTAAAATAATAAGAACTATTCTTCAGAGTCACGCAAAATGTAGGGACCAAAAACATATTTAACCCAAAAATAATTGGGACCCACTAACTGCCACACAACATTCCGTTAGAGAATTAATAACAATAGCTAATTTTGATCACGGAGATAAAATGTTAGGATTTTAAAAACATTTAATGAAATATAACGACTATTTTTCAAAGGGACGCAAAATATAAAGGCTAAAAACATATTTAACCCAATTTTCAATCAATATTGGTGTTCTTATATATCTATTTCCTCTTTCTCTAATTATAGATACTCATTGAATTTAATTGTTGTGAAAAATCAAATTAAATACACTATAAAAAAAATAACAATTTAGTACTCCTTTTGTTCTTTAATATAACATGTGCAAAATATTGTTGAATTTAACATGTTAAAAGTTAAAACATTGTTGAATCAAATTCAAATCTACTATATTTAACTTCCTTAACAAGTGTACTTGTTAGCATTCTCCTATATATAAACACCTATTAAATTGTTTTTTCACTCTTATTAAAAAATGTTTTTCACTCTTATTAAGAAAAGTTGGTAGTGTAGTTAGTGTGTTTATTTTATTATGAAAAGTTGGTAGTGTAATTAGTGTTTTTTTTATGTATGACCAAAAATACCTTTTATAAATGTAGTAAATTTTGACTTTTCACATTCTAAAGCTAATAGTGGTATTAATGAGGGGTTTATTTAAAAAATAAGTAATAAACGTTGTCTAGTAGTTTGTAAAAAGGGTCCTGTTAACAGCTGTCCCCGGGACACTGGTTAAGCATACCATAAAAGAGAATTATTACATAAAAGGAAACTGTTTTTGACTTTATTATAAATTAATTACACAATTTCAATGCATTAAATACTATATAATTTCCTTTTTTATATCCTTAACCCGTGCCCCCGGGGCACCGGTTAACATTTCCCTTGTAAAAAAAGGACTTATACCTAGGGATAAATTTTTAATCAAATGAGTGTTTATATACATGGATAGAGGGAGTAGCATTTTTATACAAAATAGCGAAAATGAATAAAAAAATCATCCAAAATTAAAAGCCATTTTACACTACCAATGAAACATTAATGCTATTTTTTTTTATTGGGAAATGTTAACGAGTGTTCCCGGGGCACTCTTTAAGATTTTAGAATAGTATCTTTTTTATGAAAACTTGTGTATTTAATACATTGGAAATTGAACTGTTTGACTTTTTTAAAGAATAACTTCCTAATTTAGCATGTTTAAAGAGTGCCCTGGGGGCACTCGTTAACAAGACCCTATCTTATTATAGCTATAATTATTTATTATTTTCTCTTATTTCAATTGTTTAATTTATATTTCCCATACCAATTATTAATGACAATTTTGTAAAATAACTCATAATATACTTTTTTCTTATACAATTAATTACATTTATTAATACATGTGAAATGGACAAAACGACCTGTAACTTAGAGTGAAGGGAGTACACTAATATCTTTTCTTTTAAAAAACCACAAACTATTAACATAATATAATTTGTTTTTTTTTTTGACAAAAAGATAGTATATTTTGATGTTTGTGTAATTTTTACACCTATGGATTCATAGTAATTTTTAGCTACTGCCTTATTTGATAAAAAAATCATAACAATTAAATTCTTGAAAAAAAGTATTGATGATGTAGATTAATGTCATGTATCTAAAATAAAATAGATTATTCTGTTTTTTAAATTACGAAAGCATAAAATAAATTTGTTATTTTTCAATATTAATGTACTTATTTTCTTTAGAGGAGTTTCTTTATGTAGGTATCATAGTTTTCACAGTTTATTTTTAGTATAAAAGTACAGTTTCAAAAGGAAAACAATACTTATAATAATGGTATATTTAACTGATTAAAATTCCTCTAAAAAAACTGATTATAATGATCTTTTTGTTATCTTGTGGGGTTGGAATAAAAATGCAGAAAGAATTGAAAAAGGAGACAGATGATGGGTCCATGAATGAAATGATGCAGCCGCTTCATTATATGGGCCCGCAGATTCCTGTGTCTTTGTAATGGCACACAAGCACCACACGTATTATTGTCTTCTACTCCCTTGGTCTTTGGATGAATATCTCATTTATAAAAATTTGTTTTAAACAATTTTTTTAATTTATTTTTTTTAAAGATTTTTTCATTAATTAAGTTGTAATAATGATTACACTACAATTGTTTCAAGTAAGATTTGAAGTCTGCCTTTTGAGGTTAAAAAGTCAAAGTAAGGAGTGTTTAACTTCTTAAGGAGTGTTAGTAAATAGGTCTCCCTTTATGTTAGAATGGTAGCTTCTTAACTCCGATTAAGATGGATCTCTATTTCGAGCTACCTCCAGATCATCTATGGGTTCATGCTTTCTCGGTAAGATAATTTTGTTAGAATTGTTTAACGACATATTCCTTCAGATTTATAAGTTGTAGGCAAGGCAATTAGATCTGTTTCAGGATCCTCCCCTTCCTCGAAGAATTGGGAACCAAGTTGCAAAGCTCATTCTCGGTCTTGCAACTTGGTTTACATCCGACAAAGAAAAAAGATTCTAATATCTTTATGTAAACAACCACATACACTCGTTCGTTACATTAAAACAAGTCTTTGCTAAAAGAAAATGCAAAGCGGATCGATCGTGTGAAAATTTAAAATTTGTTATTTTTTACAAATAAAATATATTTTTACTTTTATTTATAATGTGTTAGTAAAATCTATTTTTATTGAACCTTAACAAATGCTCTAAAAACACACATTAAAAGAACCGAATTCTCACTATTCTAAAAGAAACAAATTTGATAATTATTTTTTATTATAAAGTAAAGATGATTTTTTTTATATTGCTTAATTGTATTACAAACAATAATACTTTCTTTTACGGCATAAACATAATTTCTTATCGCCATAAACTTAACTCAGTTGGTAGGGATATTACATATTACATGCATGTGTCTGAGTTCGAACCACAAACACCCAACTTCTCCACATTTAATATGTGTGAGCTCAAACCACTAGACTACCTGAAAAAAAAAAAAAACACAATTTCTTCAATAAACTTACTTATACTGAATTATAGTATATCTTAGTTTTTGTAAAAAATAAATAAATAAAAGAATAATATTTATATGACCATTTTAGAATAAAATTCAAGATAATATTTTTCTTCTTCTCTTTTTTCAGCATAAAAACAAGAGCTTGTAGGAAAAGATAATAAACTCACAATAAGAATCTACTTTTTAAATTTATTTAATAAATAATATATTTAGTTTAATAATAAAGATTAGATACCTCATTTTGTTAAATGAATGTAAATCAAATGGTATATGATAGAGTTTTATATAATGTTTTTTTTTTGTTACATGAATTTTATATAATGGTTTAACAAATATATACATAAAAATGCTAACAAGCGCCTTTAAAATATTGTTTAAATATTTAAAAATAATAAATTGTATATTAAAAATTATGTAGTTATAATTTTTATATGTATTGATTTACATTTTCATGAGAGGTGTATTATATGTATATACACTCCAATTTTGTAAAAGAGTATACACATTGGATTGGATTTGATTAATTTAGAGTGATACCGACATGGGCCAATGATTGAGAGGCGTGTGGTAGAGATTGACGTGAGAATTTATTAAGGAGGCAGAGATGCGACGAGTGCGGTTGTGACATATCTGAACAAGACAGACACAATGAGAATTGTGGGGAAGTCGGCGCATCGGCATTAAATTCAGATTCTGCCACGTGGATAAGGTTCATAAATGGAGAAAGGGATAAGAAAGAGGGATGCATGAAGAAGAGAAAAATCAAGTTGGAGCTATAGATTTAAAGAATATAAGAACTAGAATGTCATTTTTTAATTTAATTTTGAATGCATGAACCAAAATGTATCTTCTTTTGTAACAGCCAAAATGTCCCTTTTAACTACCACTAGTTTTCTTTCTTAATAAAAAAAAACTTCAGGTTTTCTGGACAAATGCCACGTAACAGTTAAACACACTAGCAATCAAGTAAGCAAAATTAACCACACAAGTAAGCAAAGAAACGATTGTTTGTGAATGAAGGTTATGTAAATTAACTGCTCTAAACAAGTAACACACAACAGCAGAGGAACTAATGTAATTATGTTTAACTTCTCGGGTACTATAGTTCGAGTTTTTTAGGAACTAAACAAGACCGGATGATACTACAAAAATCTCACCCCACTTAACTATTTTATCACTTACAATTAATAAGATATTATAGTGAATGATACTAATTCTACCATCTTAATCAACTCAACTAATTATTTTTTGGTTATTTCTAGCCTTTGAAGAATGGTGGATAATTTACCCACCAACCAATGAAAATGAGCAATTTGTTAGTGGGATCAAGATAGTTCATGGATACCACTTACAAATGTGCTTATGTGGCTAATGTATATTGGTTGAGGTAAATTACCCACCATTCTTCCATAGGTACCCTAGTTGTCACCTTATTTTTTTAATAACAACACACAACGGAAATATGACATTTAATATGAGAGGGAGGGAGGAAGTATCAACTTTTTTTGTGCAACTTTCAAAGTCTATTAGAGTTTTGGTCCATGAGGAATGCTAACAACACTCACTTTTGAACACTCTCTCCAGTACGCACTGACTCTTTTATCGGATGAAATTAATATATGTTTCACCACTTTGTGTGGGTTGAATTTTCAAAGTGTAGATCCATAGTGATTTAAACCAATAAGAGATTGAGTATTAGAAAGGGTGTTCAAAATAGAGTGTTGCTAACATTTCTCTTTCGTCCATAGCACCTGTCACAACAAGTATAGTATGTTTCTCCCACTCCGTTTTCAATGTGCCTCTCTTTTGCCGGTTTAATTGTGTTCCATCGGCTTCAAATGCATCTCTATATCCACAATATTCCAAGGGTGTTGTAAATTTTCATGGTTCCTTTACCACTTTCTCATGTTGTTGATATTGATGCCAATGGAGAAGATGAAGGGTGATTCACTATAATTAGTGCTTCATTCCAGCTACGACGTAGCGTGACAAATACCTCTTTCGGCTTATCCTCTTCTCTTCATCCACCGCCTTTAAAGATGGTCGGTATACTTGCAACATTACTCAGATGAATAATCAGTCTCCAAGCGTCTCAATGAATAATGAAAAGTATGAATTGGATTATATGCAATATTAATATTTGGACTCACTCACACCTAAGTTGTTTGAATAAAAATTAGATGGTCTAGATTTTAATATTAATTTTGATTTTTTAAATCTAAAATATTAAATTTGAACTCGAGATCAACGATTGAGTTCAAATGTGTCTGACTATGTATAGGATGGTTAAAACCAAAAATATCAAATAGAAAACTGCATAATCAAACCAACTCAAACAAAAACCATAAAAAACTGCGTTTTGTTTGGATGAATTCATACCATTTTTTGATTTTCTGCGCGGTTCGTTTCAATTTACGTTTTATTTTAGAAAAATAGGATATATTAAACATTATGAAAAACCACCTCCTCAGTACAAGGTGTGCCGAGAAGAAACAAAGATTTCAAATACACAAAACAAAAAACTAGCGACCATTAAAGAATAGAACACTGAATCAATTTAAATCGCATTAGTTTGGTTTTGTTTTGTTTTTAAAAGTCAACTAAATCAAACCGAACTGCGTGCTTTTATCTCTTGCGATTTGGATGATATTTAGTTTCAAAGCCGAACCAAACCACACCACAAACACCGATAACCACACATCATAGATATGAGAGCTGGTATATGTATCTATTAGAAATGACTATTACTACATCTGTCTTTATACATAAGACCCTTTTGTGGGGGAAAAATGGCCCTTTTTATAAGACCATTTTCAATTTACTACTCCCTCCGTTCATTTATAATTGTCACTTTTAGAGAAATTTTTTGTTCCTATTTAACTGTCACTTTCAAAGTTCAATGCAACATTAAATGTTGTTTTACCAATATTACCCTTAGATGTTTATTGCGGAGAGAGAAACATATGAAATGAAATATTAAATTAATAAGGCCATTGTAGTAAAAGTAAAAACAATTGTATCAAAAGTAATAACATTTATTGATTATCTTAGTTTGTAAAATGTTAAAAAGTGACAGTTAAAAAGGAACGGAGGTAGTACTAGATACATTAGTCATGTTTTCACACAAATACTCCTTTTTGGTATAATTTCACAAAAATACTCCTAATTAAATGAAGTGAATTAATAGACTAATCATTTATCTTTTTTTTTGTCAAGTAGCCTAGTGGCTGGAGCTCACACATTTTAAATGTGGAGAAGTAGGGTGTCCGGGGTTCGAACCCCGGCCCTTGCATATAAAATGCATTTATCCCTACCAATTGAACTAAGTTCATTGAGACTCCATTTCTCTCTTTTGATAATTGAAGGATAATTTTTAAAAAAAGAATGTACAATGTTGACAAATTTAGCAAATACTTTTCTTAATTATTGTGTTTTGACCAAAAATATCTTATATATGATCCTTGTGTGTTTTGACCAAAAATATCATATATATGAGGCAAAGATAGTTTTTTTTTTTATTTTTTTTTTATTTTTAAGAAAGGGATGAAGGTAGTTATTAAGTAGGTAGTATGTTGCCGAGCTTGATAACGCAAGTTTGTTAAATAAGTAAGAGCATTAAGATGTTGGAAGATCCTTTTATGTGATAAAAAAAAAAAGTAGGTAGTATGTTAATTCCTTGCAAACTCTTTATATAGATAGAGTTCTCATGTATTCATGTACCATCTTTTATAAAATAATTAATTATGAATTCTAAGAATTTTTATTTCTATTGTCAAAAAAAAGAAAAAATAGATTTTTTACTTGCATCTAGCTCTTAAACTTATGTCTCCTTTGAGATGAATTTTCATCTCTTTGATCGATCGTGTGATTTGTAACAAAATAGAATTTCCATGCTGCATTTACATTCCTGTTTTAATATTTAGGTGTATGAGAAGTGAGATGATTATCTTAATTAGTGATTACTACTATAATCAATGGAATTGATAATCTAATCTAGCACACTTTATTAGTACTTGTACTTAACCGACCAGGAACACCAACACGTGTCTCATTTCACCAACTGGTCTCTATCTATCTAATAGTACATTTTCTCCAACGCATCATCAAATTCAATATCTGAATTCTGAAACTTCCATTCCCTTTTGAAGTGAGAGAAAATGGGAAGAATCTTTGTGGTTGAGCTGGAGGGCAGGTCCTATAGATGCAAATTCTGCAGAACTCATTTGGCCCTTGCTGATGATCTCATTTCTCGGGTATGTACCCTTTACTTTTTATACTTTCACTAATGCTTTTTTATTTTCTTAAATAAATTCTTGTTGAAGTAACTGTTTGTGAAACATTCTTGAATGAAGAATAAGAATACATTCAATTATGACATTATAGTTATCTATTTTGAGAGAATAGTAAATTCTTAATTATCAAACTATATGTTTTAGTTAGCATATTGTTAATCTCACCAACCACCCTGTGATCTGTAGTAGTGGTTTCATTTCTTTTCAATACTCAGGCTTTACCTTTAGCCATTGTCTTCCCATAAGCATTCCCTTTACATCGTTTGAAGGTGTGTCCGATGTTTGACATGTGTTGGTTTGTCAAGTGCGAGTAAAGGAGTCTCCCATTGGATGTGAGTGTTGGACAATTTGTAAGTGAGGAAGCTCATACAACAAGTACTTAAGGTTTTTGGTGAAAATGTGGTGTTGAAATCACTTGTGTAATTGCTCTTAGTCTAACCTGATTATCCTGTGTTTAAAGGCTGCTTTGTGATGTGACCCAACAATATGCGGTTATATTCAATCACTTGGTTATGGAGACCCAAAAAATCTAAAAACTGATTTTTTTTTCTTCTTATAATAAGGACGAGGAAGTATTGTATTTGACCATAAGTTTAGGAATTGATTATGTTTCAGTAGATTCATATGAAAAAACTTCAGTATGAACTCACATGTCTTTCCAATTCTTCACTGCTTTCTTGCAGTTTTGCTTTTAATACCCTGTTGTATCCACATTATTCTGTAGCAGTGTCTTTCAATGATATTTCTTGGTTTTTTGCCAGTACAAAACGCTTGAAGTTTCCAACTTCTCTGCTGGATTATTGTATCATCCTAATAATCTTTGATCACCCTTCTTTCAGGCGTTTCATTGTCGGAGGGGGAACGCATACCTATTCAGTAAAGCGTGAGTACATTTCAGTTCTTATTGGATAATCCATCATCAGTGACTAAAATTAAAATTCAAGATAGTTTAGTTTGGTAACATACAATACAATGCTTATTTTGGCTTGTGTTATTTAATATATTCATATTGTTGCCTAAAACTTGCATTCATCATGATTTGATAATACTGCAAATAATCCAGAAAATATGGTAGTCATGTTCTGCATTAATCATGTTCACATTGTTAAGGAATTGAATTCATGAGCTTAAATGACGACATTGCAAACTAGCCTAATGTTTCTATGTTATTGACAGAAGTTTGACGCATGCTTCAAATTCAAAATCACCCGAGTAATAACATACTTTGAACTTGCAGCTGTTGAAAAAGAATAATAGCATAGTGCAGTGTTACACTGTGGTTGTGCTACATCTAGTCATGGTCTCAAATGTCGCATTGCATCTATGTTATATATTGTTACCAAATTGTTTAATTCTTAGGTTTATGCCTTCAGTAAATGATGTACCTAGGGAAGTGAAGCCAATAACTTTATTTGCTCACTATTCAAACAGGTATACTTTTACATTGTGTCAGCTGACATAAACATTCCTTCGTTTTAAAATTGTTATTGTTATCGAGATATCATTTTCATTCTTGTGTTTAGACCATGTTTTAGTTAATCCTTTTCTTTTTTGGAGTCATATTTCTTCTTATATGAATGTAGATAAACCAACTATTACATGATCGCCAAAATATTGACCTTTTTTGTTTCTCTTCTATCAATATAAATGCCTATTTTTGGAATTTTCGCACGACGGTAAAAACCTTTGGTGAAAGGAACATGTCTAGAAGGAAAATAAAGCTGGTTTGAATGACTGTGTGTGTATTAGTAGAACTTCATGATACCTATGTAACATATCTTGTTCACATGAAGTAAAAGAAAATTAGGGAACACTACAATGGTTGATAATTGTCATTACTTGCTGATAGTATCACTAGACCTGAATATTGTATACTCTCTCTGGTGTGCTTATGTTTTGGGTCTATAATCCAGCGTGAACACCACAACTGGAACACCGGTGGAAAGGATGATGCTTTCAGGATTGCACACTGTGACAGATATCTTTTGTTGTTGCTGTGGTCAAATTGTTGGCTGGAAATATGTAATTCTCCTTTTTCACTCCATCTAAATTTCATGTAACTGATGAAATCCCGTACCACCTCTGTCGCTAAATATAGGACTATGTTGACTAAATCAGAAAAATTTAAAAAGTTTGCAGTAGTATTGATTTATTGACAATTGATACTGTCTTAAGAATTTAATCTTCAAGGAGAGAATTAGTTTGTCTCATCCTAGTATTTATGAGAGGTTTTGTAAAAAGGTGCAACATAATTAGGGGTATGTTAGTAGAAAATAAATAATGCAAATGAAAATTTGCAAAAGGTCCTATAAAAAGAGACGATGAAAAATCTCGAGGATCTTATATTTAAAATAAGGAGGTAGTAGATGAAATCTCTTAGTTCACAGCTTTTGATCGTTTTATAATTTACTATTCCTTCTCAGGAATCTGCACATGAGAAGAGTCAGAAGTATAAGGAAGGGAAGTTTGTTCTTGAAAGGTATTTTGTTATTTTCATATTATGTAGTCACTATATCTTGGTTAAAACAATTTAGTTACACATTGTATCTAGTGTTTAACACTTATCGTGCATATCTTGCATATGTTGATACAAACAACAGAGGAAGGATTGTTGACGATGTTGATTCCTCAACGGAGTTTTATATCGATAGTCATGTCAGCATGAGTGATGGCGAAGATGCTTAGCATCTTGAAACCTTGTGGAGTAACTTATTGGATCTTGAGAAAAGATATTGCTCTTCCTCTATACATGAACAATGATAATAACGGCGACCAGAGAAAATGCTTAGAATCAAAGAAGTTTTCTTTTAGTTTTTTCCTTTTGTTTATATGACAAAAGAGAAATCTCAATGGTGTATAAACAGTGTTGAAGGAATGAGATGGAACAGTTTTTTTAGATTTGCAGCAAAATCTTTAGAAAGGACTTGTTTAGAATCTTTCTCATGTTTAAAATGATAACCCTACTCATTGGGCTTTCAATGAATATGGTTATCATTCTAAACGTTTAGAATCCAGTTGGGTGACAATGTTCTAGAAAGAAATCTTTCTCTAAAATACTCATGATTTGCACATTCTCACGTCACAATCTAAAGGGTTATCATTTGCCCATTGTTCCTTCTTGAAGTTGTTCTCATCGAAAAATAACATAATAGATAACACAATTTTAAAGAAACTAAATCATGAACCAAAACAATATTTACAATGAGTAGGTGGAGTGGGTAAAGCACACATATATCTCATGAATCCCAAATAATAGCATGTTTCTTAATTAACAGAAAAAAGCATTGTTCTCACATGTTCAAGGCACACTTCTTTGAGATTTTTTTTTTTTCTAACCCTTTTTGCCAAAAAAAATCCAGATATGACCCCCTTTGAAAAAAAAATACCGAAATGACCCACTTTTGAATTTTTTTTTTTTTTTTGTCTTCTAGCGCGTTCCCGCCATCTGAAATGGCGGGACTGGCCGCCGGATCTGACAGCCGTCGCGTCAGGTTGGCGCTGCTTTTTTTTTTTTTTATTTTTTTTTCCGTTCCCGCCGTTTCATCTGGCGGGACTGATTATTTTATTATTTTTTTCGTTTTTTCTATTTCACAGTTAAATAATAATAATAATAATAATGATAAATAATAATAATGATAAATATTTAATAAAAAAACTACTTTCTCCGCGGAAACCAATTACGCCAATGTAAACTATGACCTCCCGTAGCACATAATTTATCTTTTTTGTTCCGTACGGGTCGTTGGTGTTGCTCTTCCGCTTCCTCTTCCTCTTCCTCTTCCTCTTCCACATCCTTGTCAAGAATTTCAGCATCATCGTTAGTTTCCATAGTGTCATACCCCAAATTTGGACCATTTGAAATCTTTTTTGTCCATATTTTATAATAGTCCACCTGCTCTTTTATTCGTTTTTTTTTACCATTTAAAACTCGTGTTTTTCGTCTTTAATCATTTAAAAACTGTCATCTTGCATTTAAGTCTCTGCTCGCTTTTTACAACAGTTAAAATCACTTCATCTGTATTTTTTTTATAACTTTTAGACGCATTTTATATTTAAAAGTTTTAGTCATAACAGTCAAGTCATTTTAAAAGGTCTAATTGTATTTTCAAAGTCGTGTCTTTTTAATCATTTCAACCGAAATTTCGGCAGGGAGGATACTTTGAAGTACCTCATGTCAAATTTCGAAGGGACTTTTTTTATATTAATTAATATTTTATTTTTATTTTATTTGTTTTTTTTTATTTTTCTTTTCTGTTTATTATTTTTTTTATTTTATTATTTTTTTTTTTAAAAAAAAACAAAGAAAAGAAAGTCACGTAAACTTTCTTTCTTTCCTTCCTCTTTTCTTTTCCTTTTTCTTATTTTTTTTATTTGTTAAGTCTTTATCCCCAAGTCTCCAACAGGGGTATTTTGGTCTTTGATCTGTACCAGAGCCAACCCTATTTTGTCACTATAAATACACTGTCAATCATTGAGAAATGGGTTCAAAAAAAAAATCACTGTTCATGTCAGAAAAAAAATCAGCATCAATTCACAAACCCTAATTTTCTACTTTTCCAACCCTTTTTCAAATCAAGCACAAAAATTACAAAAAAATAGCATGAGTTTAAGAAGAACATTCATGGGTTCATAGGAAAAATCCAGCAACACCAAAACTTTGACAAAACCTCAAATCCATTCATATAACCACACAAATCACAAACAAGCATAAACAAGCCAAAACCGAACCGAAGCAATCAAAACCGGACCGGACCGGAGAAGAGCAAAACGAACCGGAGAAAGGGGAGAAAAACGTGAAGCTCTCCATTAGAGGTAACTTTTGATCCTTTCCACCTCTTGTGTAGTGTTGCTAGTGTTTTTGGTTATTTTGTATGAAGTTTTGTTTGAAGCTAAGATTGTAGATCTAGGATTTTTGGTGTATGTTTTAGAAATTATGAGTTTAGATTTGAGTAGAGGAAGGGAAGAGGTTTGTTTTGGTGCAAAAATTTTCGAAAAAAAAAAGCAAAAAAAACTCCGGCGCGGCGGCGCTCCGGCCGACCACCACGCCGGAGCAGCTTCGGCCGCCCCTCTTCATCTTCTCCGGCCGTGTTGTTCTTGAGGGAGGGGAGAGCTTCTCTCTCTAAGTTTAACTTAGAGAGAGAAGTGTTTTAGAGTTGTGTTGATTTTTTTGTTAAACTTGCTTTTATAGTAATTTCTTTTTTGCCGGATCACACGCGCGCGTACTCATAACCATACAATGCTCCATCGCGTTAGTAGCCATCAGATCTGGATCGTTCCTTGATCTGACGGCCACTGTTTGATCTGTCTTTAAATTATGTATGTGTTCTGCTGTGTGGACTGTGGTATGTTTTCTGTTTGAACCGTCAGATCGTTGATCTGACGGTCGCTGTGCTCTCTATGTTTCCTTCTCTATTTTGTGCTTTTTTTTAAACCCTTGGATCTTTGATCCAATGGCTGTGATGAGATCTTGGGATTCAGATCTGGACCTCTGGATTCATCCAACGGTCCAGATTAGTTCCTGCTGAGCCAATTTTTTTTTTTTTATTTCTTTTTGTCTTTATTTTTTAAATACTATTTTTACATTTTTTTTGACATTTTTGTGCTTAGAAAAAAATTCCAAAAATATTGTTCTCATCATTTTAATTTTCTCTAATTTTAAAAATTCATCCTACTTGTTTTCTTTTAGAATTTTCTTGTTCATTTCATTACTTGCTTTTAATCTCTATATGATGATTTTAATTGTTGCTTGACTTAAATTCTCGCTTATTATTTCTTATGTCTTATTCATCATAATATTTCTTGTGATTACTAACTATTTAATTTTTGTCTTGAATCATAGCATGCACATTTAATTTTCTCATCATTTTATTTTGTCATTGACTTAGTGTGTATAAATAGGGAATTGATGTAATTTTATTTCTTGCATTTTTATTTTGGCATAAAGGCCTTAGGATTGTATTTAGGAGTTGATGTAATAATGTAGGTAACACAAGCACCGACACATGCACCGACACTACCACATTTTATTTACCGCTTTCCGTTAGTTTTTACGACGTTTACGTTAGTTTTCACCGTTAGTTTAGAAAAATCATTTTCTCAAAAAAAATCGAATATGCGAAACTTCAAAAACCATTTTCTTAATAACATTTTCCCTTTATTTTCTTAATCAAATTCTCAATCAATTTTAATTCAACTTCAATCATTTTCAAAATTTAAAATCAATCAACCTCACTCATTTCTTTTATCTCATGCCTTGAGGCCTCTTTCTCTTCTTAAAACCATTTTCAAAAAAAATCTTAAAATCAACCTAACCCACCAAAGAAATTTTTGAGTGGAACTACGTTGGTTTTGATCCCTTCCCAAAAGGGTACGTAGGCAGAGGACTTGTCCTCCCAAATCAAATAAAAATAACCAAAAACATACTTCTTCTCCCTCCATTCTTTCACTTAGATTTTTAGGTAATAATTTTTTCAAGTAAGCAAATGAATTTAGCACAAGATAATCTAGGTAAGCGGTTCCTTCGGAGTACCGAAGTCGTTTAGGGTGCTTAACACCTTCCCTATTCGAAACCAACCCCCGAATCCAAAGTCTCGATAAGGGTTTTTACTCATTTTTTCCCTTCCCACGAATAAAAATTGAGAGTTCAAAGATTGACGATTCAAATCAATCAATGGTTTGATATCCGAAAATCAGGGAGCACAGAATGGCGACTTCACTGGGGACTTAGATCCTATGCGGGTTAAACCCACCTTACTTTCTTTATTTTGTGCTTTATTATTTGTTTACGCTTTGTGAATATTTTCTTACATGTTTACGTGAGTGGTGAGATAAGCTCTACACCCGAGCTTGAGGGAAACTTAAGATAGGACGGTGGTATAATCATAGTTCCATGCCAAGAGTACTCTTCGGTATTGGCACATGTGATAACCCCACTCAACGGAGGGATCTTGGAAATATATGTAGTCAACGTGAGTACTCATGTTTGGCATGCTATTTTCAAGTGACCATTGAAGTTGAGGACCTTTAGTCACCTTTAACCCATCCTGGCCTTTTAGGACGTAGTGCGGTGGCTAATCTAGAGTACTCTTGAATTAGTTGATACGCGATACTACACTCAAATGAGACTTTCCGACGAATATAATTGGAATGGGAGTACTCCCGTCACCCGATAAATATTCGGAAGTGGTTAAAGACTTTGGGAACTTGGTAGAAACCGTGATACAGCTACATTTGAGACCGTAGTCCTTACCAAATGACGTTGTTACCTTTGACTCCAACATGTGGACTTAACCTCATCATGTATTCTATATACTTTAGACTAACCATGCATACATGCATTCATTCATAAACAACATTTTCTATCAAAAATGGAAGGACTTAGACAAGTTTTTGCAAACATCATGGATATGGACCTTACAAGAATGAACACCAAAGAGATACAACTTCAAAAAATAAAATAAAAATAAAAATAAAAAAAATCTTAACTAAGCTTTAACTTTTGTTAAGAACTTTTTCCTTGGTTTCGTTCTTATCATTTGAAAAAGGACCTTTTGCAATATCTTCACAATTTTCAAATGAAACCATGTTTATCTACAATGTTTAAAAATTAACTTTGATAAGTCCTTCAAAAAAAAAAAATTGTACATTTTTTTATAAATCATGCATCATCTTTGCATTCATAGTTTCTAGTCCATGTCTCATATTTTGTTTTTACCTACAAAAGGTCAATCCAACAGTAAAGTGGTCAGATGTCTTCATCCAAGTTCGGCTCGCATATGCAGACACTCGTGCAAACAAGAAAAATGGACCGGCTTGAGCAAGAGGTTCATGAGCTTCGTGGAGAGGTAACAACACTTATGGCTGAGGTAGAGAAGTTAACTAGCCTTGTATCTTCATTGATGGCTACAAACGATCCACCGCTTGTCCAACAAAGGCCTCAATCACCATATCAGCCAATGTGCCCTCAAAAGCCTCGACAACAGGCTCCTCGGCAGTCTATCCCTCAGAATCAGGTTCCTCAGAAGTTCATTCCGCAAAATCAGGTCCAAAAAGCATCTCAGTGTGACCCGATTCCTGTGAAATATGCGGATTTGCTTCCCATTTTGCTTAAGAAGAACCTTGTTCAAACCCTACCACTTCCTCGGGTGCCGAATTCGCTGCCACCTTGGTATCGCCCTGACCTCAACTGTGTATTCCATCAAGGGGCACCAGGTCATGACACTGAGCAGTGCTACCCTTTGAAAGAAGAAGTTCAGAAGTTGATTGAAAATAACGTCTGGTCCTTCGATGACCAAGATATAAAAGTGCTACTTCAACAACAACATCTGGATTCTCACTTTGTTACCACTATTTTGCCCATCATGAATGTTGTCCGCAATCCGGGTTATCAGCCCCAGTTTCAGCAATATCAACAACAGCCTCGACAGCAGGCTCCAAGAATTAAATTTGATCCGATTCCAATGAAATATGGGGAGTTGTTTCCCTATTTGCTTGAGAGGAACCTTGTCCAGACTAGGCCACCTCCTCCAATACCGAAGAAATTGCCGGCTCGATGGAGACCTGATCTCTTTTGTGTTTTCCATCAAGGGGCACAAGGTCATGATGTTGAGCGCTGTTTTTCTTTAAAGATTGAAGTCCAGAAACTGATCGAAGACGATCTCATACCTTTCGAAGAGTTTGGATCTGAATGTGCAAGTTAACCTGCTATCGGATTTTTGGACCTTGTGTTGACATGTGGAGTGTTTAGCTACAATTGGGCCTTTGCGGATGTTTATTTCTACTACTCTTTTGTTCAATTAATATGTTTGTTTGTGGCTTTATGTTTTTTAAAAATATAAAAAAAAAAATCCTTTCGTCCCACCCGAGACGGAAGTGAACTTGTTTAGGGCTTTTTGCTGTATCTATTTTCATCATTAATGAAAAGGTCGTCTTGGTCCCGACCTTCTTTTATTTTGTGCTTTTTCTGGAAAAATGGTAATACAAAAAAACCAAAAATTTCTTTTTCTTTAATCATTTCCACATATCTGCATAATCATAATATTTGTATCAATAATCAAATCATGCATTAATAAACCCGTTGAACACTTAAACCCTGTACTCTCGCTCGACTTTGAGTTCCTTGTATATGAGGCTGAAGAAGAGGATGATGAAGAAACTTCCACTAAGATTTCTCTCCTACTAGGGCATCTTGGCCATAGAAGCAGCAAATATCAAGAAAGATTGTCCAAAAGTGGACTTTCATGTACAAAGACTGGCACGAGATGCTACC
Organism: Medicago truncatula; assembly: GCF_003473485.1. Classification (NCBI taxonomy): domain Eukaryota; kingdom Viridiplantae; phylum Streptophyta; class Magnoliopsida; order Fabales; family Fabaceae; genus Medicago; species Medicago truncatula. The sequence goes on along the minus strand of NC_053043.1, from coordinate 38,951,966 downwards.
ATTTGTCTTGCAAGGATATTATACTTCAAGTGCACACTTCAACATGGGCAAACCACCCTCCATCCCTCTGTATAAAACATAAACGCAGTGCCTCACATGGAGGTCAAAGTCCCGTCAACGGGAGTTCCAATGAAAGCTAAGCTTGATTGAATTTAAAAGTGTTACTGCCATATGGCGTGGACAGTTGTATCAAAAGCATGAAGCAAGTTTTCAACAAGAGAAGGCTCGTCCCCATGAATGTCAAGAGAGTGGCCTTGTGCTCAAAAGTTATACTATCTGATTTAACCAAGTTCCAGGGGCAATGAATGCCTAATACAAAGAATGAGGGTAAACTTGTATGTCCTGTGAATACCGATGCAGTCAAGAAATACTTTGTTAAAATGAAAAAGCTCGATAAGTTGCAAACCTGAAAAGGCGGCTTAGGCAAAAAAAAAAGAGCGTCTCGATGGACTGAAAACCCAAAAGGGCGGTCCATGCAAAAGTTAGAGACATATATAAAATAAAATGAAAAAATGATGATTATCCTGATAGGTTGAAACCCGCAAGGGCGATCTATGCAAAAGTTAAGGATCATGACAAAGTAACTGCATCTGGTCGGATATGACTCATCTAGGGCATTTCAGCCGGCAAAAGACTTCCGACTCATGGTAAGGTAATTGCATCAAATCAGATATGATTCATATGGGGCATTTCAGCCGTCAAAAGACCTCCGACTCGTGGCAAGGTAATTGCATCAAATCAGATATGATTCATCTGGGGCATCTTAGTTGGCTTCCGTTCTGAAGCGTCTGCAAATCAAAGACTCAGAACAGTGGGATTCAAAGTTGGTAGAGGAAACAGTGGTTATTGTGTTCAATGTACCTTTTCCATTTAATTACCATTTTCCAAACTTTTAAAATCCGTGGAACCACGCCTTTGGCAGGCCACCACTCCATTTACATTAACTTGAGCTTGTGCCCATTTATTTGAAATTCTCATTTATTCTGTTTGCAAACTTTTCTTCTATTTTTGATGTTAATACCTAAAGCAAAAAAAAATTCAAAAAAAAATCTTTTAAAAAAAACAACTTTTATCATGTCTTCTGAAAAGCATAAACAACAGGTACATCTTCTTTGAACTTATGAGCAGGTGAAACATACATCAACATCCGTCTCAAGGACAGTTAAACTCTACAAGGTTGGCATGACTAAAAGTTGTGAGATGACCTCTGTCAAAAAAAAAGGGTACAAAAAAAAAAAAAAAAAGTAAAAGTAAAAAGCTCGCTAAGTCGAAAACCCGAAAGGGCGGTTTACGCCAAAAATGAGCGTCCCGATGGACTGAAAACCCGAAAGGGCGGTCCAGGCAAAAATTAGGGGCATACAAACAAAAAGAGTATATTCCCGGTGGATTGAAGACCCGAAAGGGCGGTCCAGGCAAAAGTTAGGGATTCAAAAAAAAAAAAAAAATATACAAAGAAATGAAAAAAAGACAGAGGCATCACAGTTCAAGTTGGCCAAATGGAAGAATGCACTTTGTGTTGGCTTACAGAATGGCGACTTCTGCCACATTTATTAATTGATGGGTTTTATCCCGAAAAATTGTGACTTCTGCCTGTGGTTTGATTGATGGCAACTTCTGCATGTGATTTGATTGATGGCGACCCCTGCCAGAATGGTTGATTGATGGGTCTCATCCCGATAAATGGCGACTTCTACCCTAGTTTTTGATCATGAGGACTTACCCCAGCAGTATGTTTAAAGGGCTGTACCCCAACAATGGTTGATTCATCCCCCGTGACTTTATCCCCAATGAAGGCTTTGAGTGTTCGTACAGTGATGCCGGGCCATTCTCCTCGTAGACCTGCCCAGTCCTGTCTCAACAATCTTACCATTACACCGTCATATGAGTCTCATACATATTCATTCATTCATGCATACATAGCACGCATATAAATATCATCCATACATAGTTGCATTTTTACCCAATATTTTGCTTCATTATCCTCAAAATGTGTCTAAACTCAGGTATGTTATAAAACCAATCATGTTTCAAAGTGGCAGGTCTCGCCAGTAACCAGTCTATACAATTTCCCCATCGTCTTCAGACAATTTCTTTGTTCCCCTTAACTTTACCTTTATCAAGTTACTCCCTCATTGATACCAAGCTTTACAATGTCTTTACTTTCACCGGAGGCTTTGTTTTTAGCAGATGCTAACGGTCCGTCTTGCCTTTATTTTACCGGGTGTTTGCTATCCCACAATGTTAGCAAACCCTGTCGGTCCATCATGTCTTTACTTTCGCCACTCGTCGGCAAATCATGTCTTTACTTTCGCCACTCGTCGGCAATCAAATCATGTCTTTACTTTCGCCACTCGTCGGCAAATCATGTCTTTACTTTCGCCACTCGTCGGCAAATCATGTCTTTACTTTCGCCACTCGTCGGCAATCAAATCATGTCTTTACTTTCGCCACTCGTCGGTTGATCATGTCTTTACCTTTACTTTGAATCAACGTTAATAAACATAATCATTTATACTCCAGTCGTTTCAAGCTATCTACAACAATCATAAGCGTTACGTATCATTTCTTTCCCCAATGATACCTATCCAATTGTCCTCCAGTCAGTCTTTATGCATCATCTTTACATTCATGCTTGCATCATGTGCAGTCATATCATCACATTCATCAGCATCGCATATCTGGCATTTCAAACGGTCCAAAATTGGCGTCTTTTTATATTTAAGTCTCTTCGACCCTGTGGTTTAAAAGTTTTCCCTTTTAAAACCTTCGTGACGAAGAAACTTAAATAGGGGCATCTGTCATACCCCAAATTTGGACCATTTGAAATCTTTTTTGTCCATATTTTATAATAGTCCACCTGCTCTTTTATTCGTTTTTTTTTTTTTACCATTTAAAACTCGTGTTTTTCGTCTTTAATCATTTAAAAACTGTCATCTTGCATTTAAGTCTCTGCTCGCTTTTTACAACAGTTAAAATCACTTCATCTGTATTTTTTTTATAACTTTTAGACGCATTTTATATTTAAAAGTTTTAGTCATAACAGTCAAGTCATTTTAAAAGGGCTAATTGTATTTTCAAAGTCGTGTCTTTTTAATCATTTCAACCGAAATTTCGGCAGGGAGGATACTTTGAAGTACCTCATGTCAAATTTCGAAGGGACTTTTTTTATATTAATTAATATTTTATTTTTATTTTATTTGTTTTTTTTATTTTTCTTTTCTGTTTATTATTTTTTTTTATTTTATTATTTTTTTTAAAAAAAAAAACAAAGAAAAGAAAGTCACGTAAACTTTCTTTCTTTCCTTCCTCTTTTCTTTTCCTTTTTCTTATTTTTTTTATTTGTTAAGTCTTTATCCCCAAGTCTCCAACAGGGGTATTTTGGTCTTTGATCTGTACCAGAGCCAACCCTATTTTGTCACTATAAATACACTGTCAATCATTGAGAAATGGGTTCAAAAAAAAAAATCACTGTTCATGTCAGAAAAAAAATCAGCATCAATTCACAAACCCTAATTTTCTACTTTTCCAACCCTTTTTCAAATCAAGCACAAAAATTACAAAAAAATAGCATGAGTTTAAGAAGAACATTCATGGGTTCATAGGAAAAATCCAGCAACACCAAAACTTTGACAAAACCTCAAATCCATTCATATAACCACACAAATCACAAACAAGCATAAACAAGCCAAAACCGAACCGAAGCAATCAAAACCGGACCGGACCGGAGAAGAGCAAAACGAACCGGAGAAAGGGGAGAAAAACGTGAAGCTCTCCATTACAGGTAACTTTTGATCCTTTCCACCTCTTGTGTAGTATTGCTAGTGTTTTTGGTTATTTTGTATGAAGTTTTGTTTGAAGCTAAGATTGTAGATCTAGGATTTTTGGTGCATGTTTTAGAAATTATGAGTTTAGATTTGAGTAGAGGAAGGGAAGAGGTTTGTTTTGGTGCAAAATTTTTCGAAAAAAAAGCAAAAAAAACTCCGGCGCGGCGGCGCTCCGGCCGACCACCACGCCGGAGCAGCTCCGGCCGCCCCTCTTCATCTTCTCCGGCCGTGTTGTTCTTGAGGGAGGGGAGAGCTTCTCTCTCTAAGTTTAACTTAGAGAGAGAAGTGTTTTAGAGTTGTGTTGATTTTTTTGTTAAACTTGCTTTTATAGTAATTTCTTTTTTGCCGGATCACACGCGCGCGTACTCATAACCATACAATGCTCCATCGCGTTAGTAGCCATCAGATCTGGATCGTTCCTTGATCTGACGGCCACTGTTTGATCTGTCTTTAAATTATGTATGTGTTCTGCTGTGTGGACTGTGGTATGTTTTCTGTTTGAACCGTCAGATCGTTGATCTGACGGTCGCTGTGCTCTCTATGTTTCCTTCTCTATTTTGTGCTTTTTTTTAAACCCTTGGATCTTTGATCCAATGGCTGTGATGAGATCTTGGGATTCAGATCTGGACCTCTGGATTCATCCAACGGTCCAGATTAGTTCCTGCTGAGCCAATTTTTTTTTTTTTTTTTATTTCTTTTTGTCTTTATTTTTTAAATACTATTTTTACATTTTTTTGACATTTTTGTGCTTAGAAAAAAATTCCAAAAATATTGTTCTCATCATTTTAATTTTCTCTAATTTTAAAAATTCATCCTACTTGTTTTCTTTTAGAATTTTCTTGTTCATTTCATTACTTGCTTTTAATCTCTATATGATGATTTTAATTGTTGCTTGACTTAAATTCTCGCTTATTATTTCTTATGTCTTATTCATCATAATATTTCTTGTGATTACTAACTATTTAATTTTTGTCTTGAATCATAGCATGCACATTTAATTTTCTCATCATTTTATTTTGTCATTGACTTAGTGTGTATAAATAGGGAATTGATGTAATTTTATTTCTTGCATTTTTATTTTGGCATAAAGGCCTTAGGATTGTATTTAGGAGTTGATGTAATAATGTAGGTAACACAAGCACCGACACATGCACCGACACTACCACATTTTATTTACCGCTTTCCGTTAGTTTTTACGACGTTTACGTTAGTTTTCACCGTTAGTTTAGAAAAATCATTTTCTCAAAAAAAATCGAATATGCGAAACTTCAAAAACCATTTTCTTAATAACATTTTCCCTTTATTTTCTTAATCAAATTCTCAATCAATTTTAATTCAACTTCAATCATTTTCAAAATTTAAAATCAATCAACCTCACTCATTTCTTTTATCTCATGCCTTGAGGCCTCTTTCTCTTCTTAAAACCATTTTCAAAAAAAATCTTAAAATCAACCTAACCCACCAAAGAAATTTTTGAGTGGAACTACGTTGGTTTTGATCCCTTCCCAAAAGGGTACGTAGGCAGAGGACTTGTCCTCCCAAATCAAATAAAAATAACCAAAAACATACTTCTTCTCCCTCCATTCTTTCACTTAGATTTTTAGGTAATAATTTTTTCAAGTAAGCAAATGAATTTAGCACAAGATAATCTAGGTAAGCGGTTCCTTCGGAGTACCGAAGTCGTTTAGGGTGCTTAACACCTTCCCTATTCGAAACCAACCCCCGAATCCAAAGTCTCGATAAGGGTTTTTACTCATTTTTTCCCTTCCCACGAATAAAAATTGAGAGTTCAAAGATTGACGATTCAAATCAATCAATGGTTTGATATCCGAAAATCAGGGAGCACACATAGCGACTTCATTTTGCATTTGTGAAGCTGAATTGGTCCAGATTTCATTAACGAAGTCATCGTCATTAAACCCTGCTGCCAGATTTTCTATGGGATTTGTTTGTGAATTTGGCCATTGAGGTGCATAGCTTGTTTGGGGATAGTTGACAAAGTGTGGAGTGGTTGGTAGGTTGAACGAGGAGTATTGTGATTGGTCTGGATAACCGGTTTGTGTGGTGTATTGAGTTGGATTGTAGTCATCAAATGAATAGTTTGATGTTCGAGAGCTTTCTCCATGATGACTTTGTTGAGAATAGGTTGGATATGGGATTGGGGTGTTATGTAAGATTTGGTTTGTGGGTTGTGGCGGTGATTGGTAAGTTTGGTTGTAGTTGTAGTTGGTGGATGGGTTAAATGTTTGGTCAAAGTTAGTGGGTGGAGGTGTCATGAATTGGTTATAGGGTGGAGGTGTATTTGACCACATATTTTCATCTGGCACCGTATAAGTTTGTGGGACTGCAGGATAGTCACGCGGCAATCCTGGTAAAATTGATGCACATGCTTGCCTTGGGTTTGACAATAATACTTCTCTAGAAAGCCACAGATAATCTCCGAAAAATTCCCAATACCATGCAAAATATTGACGATTTGGATAAACCTCATGGTTATACCGAACGCCGTGAAGTGCTAATTGATGACGTTGGTTCCAGTTTTGGACTTGACGATGATGCTTATCTCCCCACGAGCCTTTAATTCTATCTTTTGACAAATTAATTTTGTGGAAATCTTTCAAATTTTCTGGTAAGGAAGGTGGGTGTTGCGGTAAGCCAAATTGAAGCCTTACTCTGTCTGTCTGATGTCTCTCGACAATCTGAAAACAGATGAGATATGTGTTTGCAGACCATATCTGGCTTTCTTCTTCGTTGCTGTAATTGAAGTTGACATAAGGCCTCCAGGAGAACTGTTTAAAAAGAATGAATATTAGTCTTCAATTGTTGACTAAAAAGCAATGACTAAAAGAAAGTGTAATACCTGATCATATGTCATGGTGTCGATTTTTAAACGCGTACATACAAGATTATGCCGAGGATTTTCCACGAATTTATTACCATGTTCTAGCCATCTAGTTAATTTTGAAAATGTTATAATTAGTAAAGTCTGGATAAATTTATGTAAAAATTAATAAAAAAAAATAACATTTATTTTACTTACATATTTGCCAACGGAAGTTGTGCATGAGCTTGCGGTGGTATCCTTGGCACGGGAGCTAAGCATGACATTCTTGACCACGCCCATGCTTGCAAGAGAATTGTGCACCCAGGCATTTCGGTATTGCCATATATTGCACCGTCACACAAGGATCTATATAGCGTGGCCAAACAAGCTGAACCCCAACTATACTGTCCAACCTCCTCAGGTGATTTATCCAACAATTGCAAAAACGATAAATGTACAAGATTACCACTATTATTAGGCATTATTCGAGAGCCTATCAAGTATAAGAAATAGGCTCTAAACATATGTAGAGTCGTCGGGGGACCTGTCATACCAACACCGTTGATATATTCTTGAAGCCATGATAATCTTATACTCTTCCCGTCATGGCGAGTGTTTAATGGCTTACTTCCTAATATAGGTTCAACAATCTCCCACCCAACTTCTGTTTTACCGGTTATCGGTTCACCGTTAACCTTTAAACCAAGGAGCATATGAACGTCTTCCAACGTTATTGTACACTCGCCCGATGGAAAAAGAAATGTGTGGGTCTCCGGCCTCCATCTTTCACATAACGCGACTATTAAACGATTATCAACGTTATATTTGTTTAAATTAGTAAAGTCCCACAATCCGGCTGACCTTAAGCTATCTTCAATGGTTGGGGGCGCCGGAGAAATCTTACGATGACATCGAACTCGAAGATAATGTTGGTCTTCGTTCTACAAAATATCAATATTGTTAATAATTGAGTGTTACTAATTATACATACATACTCTTAATAGAATTGATATACATAAATAATTAAACATAAATAATATTAATATAATTAAGTTTCAATTAAAATAAAATAATATAAACTTACATTAATAGTTTCTGAAATATGACGAGATCTATGTTTGTTGCCTAAATAAAGTATGTCTCCCATCTTTAAATTAGAAGGTAAGAAAGGCTTTACGGTATGGTTTTTTTGAAAAGGAAAGAAAGGTTAGAACACTGATTTTATAGAAGAAAGCTTTACACTGGTTTTTTTTTGAGAGGAATTTTAAAATTGGTGTGTAGTAATGTGAAACTAGAACACTGATTTTATAGATGAAAATTTTCATCTTGTGAATTTATGTCCACAACAACTTTCAGCAATAATTCAGTATCGTCTTTTCATTTCACTGATGCATTTATCGTTTCTAGCTTGTAGAATGGTCTTTTCAGCAGGTTTCTGCAGGAAACCGGATTCCCTTTCATTACCGCCAGTCCAAACGGCGGGAATGACCAGTCCTGGCCTGTGAAATCGCAACACGTGTCCTGTTACGCTAGAAAAGCCTGTCACGCGCCTGCTTCGTACAGTCACGCGCCTGCTTTGCCCTGCCACGCGCCTGCTTTGCGCTGTTCACGCGTCTGCTTTTCACTGTTCACGCGCCTGCAGACCTGATTTTTACTGTAGCGCGTGCAGGCTTTTGTCTTGGTCCCGCCAGTCCAAATGGCGGGAATGGCTTGGCCCAGTTAAAAGCTGACACGTGGCATGGCATATCAGTTGGCATCCATGCATTCCTCTATATTATGGGCTCTTCTTAACACTTAGAAACAAGCAAAATTATTCAAGAAAGATAACAACAATGGCACCCACACCAGAGAATATATTTTTCATTGTTCACTACAATGGAAAAGTTTCAAGAAATCAATTTGGTTCGTTTTTTGAAAGTGAGCAAAGAAAATGTTTTTATGTTAGCATCAAAAGCAACATTGATCATTTGAAAAAAAGAATAGAGCAGAAGCTACATCTCACTGAATCTCAGGTGATATCTAAAATTATATATCGAGCACCACAAGCCTTCGTTCAAGGTCATATCCAGTATAATGACACCGAAATATACGACAACGATGACATTGCAGATATGTTTGCCACTCACAAATATTTTAATGCGGTTGGTTCCATTGAGTTATCGGTTATTATTGAAAATCGGGAGATTTCACAACATCATCAAACACCACAACCGCGTCAAACATCTCAATTGTTTTCACAAACACAATATGAGTTTGAACACCCATCTTCATCACAACAATTACCATACACCCAGCTACTCTCACAAACACAATATGAGTTTGATCCCCCTTCTTCATCACAACAATTACCGTACACCCAACCGTTTTCACAAACACAATATGAATTTGAACCATCATCTTCACAACCACCACCGCAAACGCAACCACAAACACAAACCCGCCTTGAAGATCTTTTCACTCGTCAGTTTGAAGACATCCCAGACACCATTCAAGATCAAGAAGAAGAATCTAGTAGTCAAAGTGAAAGTGAAGAAGACGAGGCACTTGAGCATGATGCGGATGAAGAAGACGAACATGAAAACAGAAATGAAGAAGAAAATATTTGGAGGAACATTATGGCTGGCACACAACCACAACCACCGCTACAGGCAGTGCCGATCAGAGCCGCTTACTGTCCCCCGTTGCATATGCGTAACGTTGACGTTGATGCATATGATGCTCTGACTACCGACGATCACTGGAATAAGAATGTTCCTGTCGATGGGGCTATTCAAGAAGGAATGACATTTCACAACAAAGAAGATTGTTTGCATGCAATCAAGTCTTTCCACATTCGACAATCGCTGGATTACGATGTTATACACTCAGATCCAACAAGATATGTCATTCAATGTACCCTCGAGACTTGTCAATTTAAGTTGAGAGCTTCCTTTAGAAAAAAGACAGGCAAATGGAAGATTGGGACCATGATGGGTCCACACAATTGCACTTCGACTTTAATGTCGCAGGATCATCGCAAGCTCAACTATAAGCTTATAAGCCAAAACATCAAAACACTTGTGCATGCGGATGCCTCGGTAACGCCAAAATTGATCATTGCGCACATTAAAGAAAAGTTTAACTACACAACCACGTATCGAAAGGCGTGGTTAGCAAAGAACGCTGCCATCAAATCTATTTACGGGAAATGGGAGGAATCATATAAGGATCTTCCGCAATGGTTGAATGTGATGAAGGAGACAATGCCAGGGACCGTCTTCGATTTAAAAACGCAGATTGGCGAGAATGGAGAGACACAATTTCATCGTCTATTTTGGGCCTTCTATCCATGCATCAATGGGTTTAAGTATTGCAAACCAGTTGTCCATGTCGACGGGACGTGGTTGTATGGCAAGTACAAAGGAACATTGTTGCTTGCGGTAGCACAAGATGGAAACAACAAAACGATTCCAATCGCCTTTGCGCTTGTCGAAGGTGAGACAAAGGAGGGCTGGAGTTTTTTTTTGAAAAATCTAAGAAGACACGTCACAAAGGGAATATCTGTCTGCATGGTCTCCGACAGACATGAATCAATTAAAAGCGCATTCAATGACCCAAGGAATGGTTGGCAAGCAACTGGTTCAGCTCATGTGTACTGCATTCGACACATTAAGCAGAATTTCATGAGGACAATCAAGGATGTTGTCAATAATATGGGTAAGAATATTATGTTACAGTTTTTTTTTACATCGTGTTATTATTAAATAGGTTCACTATCTAACTAATTGTTTTTTCTTAAGATGCAGGATATGCCCTAAACGTACCCTTGTTCAATTACTATCGTGGTGTAATCCAGGAGGCAAATCAGCGTGCATTAGATTGGGTGGACAATATTCCGAAAGAAAAGTGGACTCAAGCATATGATGAGGGTCGACGATGGGGCCACATGACAAGCAACATCGTTGAGTCGTGGAACTCTGTGTTTAAGGGAACACGCAACCTACCTGTTACACCTATAGTTCAATCAACCTACTATAGGCTGGCATGTCTCTTTGCTGATAGGGCTCAAAAAGCGTTTGCAAGGGTAGGTTCCGGAGATTTGTTTAGTGAATATTGCCAAAATGCGATTCAGGATGACATTGTTAAGTCCAACACCCATCATGTCGAACAGTTTGACCGAGAAAGGTATACCTTCTCAGTCCGTGAGACCGTCAACTACAGGGAAGGAAGGCCAATGGGAACTTTCAAGGTGGACCTACGAGCGGGGTGGTGTGATTGTGGGAAATTTCAAGCTTTACATTTGCCATGTTCTCATGTCATAGCCGCGTGTTCTTCATTTCGCCATGACTACACAACCCTTATTCCACCTGTGTTCAAAAACGAGAGTGTTTACTCCATCTACAACACAGCCTTCAAAGTAGTCCACGACAAGAGTTATTGGCTTCCATACGACGGTCCCGTGCTTTGCCATAATCCAAACATGCGAAGACTAAAGAAAGGTCGACCCAATAGTACCCGCATAAGGACTGAAATGGACGAGGAGGTGGTGGAGAGGACTCCAACACCGAGACGGTGTGGGTTGTGTCGGCATACCGGTCATATTAGGAGAAATTGTCCGAGTTTAAATAATTGGTAGTTAATAACGTTATGTATTATGTGTTCAAATAAATTAATATATTTTTATCTATCATTATTATTTGTTGTGTTTTATTTTATGTAAAAAAATGCTATTTGTTAAAAAAATAAAATTGTAAAACAATGCTGCCAAAAAAATAAAAAGAAAAAACGAAAAAAAGATAAATTATGTGCTACGGGGGGTCATAGTTTATATTGGCGTAATTGGTTTCCGCGGAGAAAGTAGTTTTTTTATTAAATATTTATCATTATTATTATTTATCATTATTATTATTATTATTATTATTTATCATTATTATTTAATTGTAAAATAGAAAAAACAAAAAAAATAATAAAATAATCAGTCCCGCCAGATGAAACGGCGGGAACGAAAAAAAAATTAAAAAAAAAGCAGCGCCAGCCTGACGCGACGGCTGTCAGATCCGACGGCCAGTCCCGCCATTTCAGGTGGCGGGAACGCCACTAAAAGACAAAAAAAAAAAAAAAAAACCAAAAGTGGGTCATTTTGGGAATTTTTTTCAAAAGGGGGTCAGACTTGAATTTTTTTTCGAAAAGTGGGTCAGAAAAAAAAAAATTTCCTTCTTTGATGACACATTTTTGGTGCACATATAGGAGTTCGGCATTTTTGTGTTAACTCTTTAATTCTTAGGGTAAAGGGGTTTTGCTATGTAAAATTTGGCTAAAAATTATCATATTTTTATTTACAATTGTACAAAGAGACTATAAATATTTCTTTTGACGTGAAAAATGTATTGCATTGCACTTTTTTGGGGACTTAAGCTATATTGACACCATAAAATAATATTTTAATTATAAATAAATCAAAAATAATAGTTACCATTTGGATCTAGCTCCTCTAAAGTGAACAGCTCACTCACAAATTAAGGGTTCGTTTAGTGACCAATCACAATAGAATAAACTTGGATAAAGATATGATACATATATATTTTTTATGAGTGCATGTAACATAAACTAATTACTCGAGCTTAGTAGGATGACAATGGGTGACAAAATTCTTTCTTAAAAAATTTAACATTGTATTCAAACTTATGACATTTAATTAAACTGAAAGAGATTTCTTACCATCTAAATAGATGAATGTAAAACTCTTTATACTATCTGTTTTTTGGACAAAAAAATAAAAAGTTAAATATTTTTAATGATGTTGATTGACAAAAAAAGAATAATAGCATAGTGCAGTGTTACACTGTGGTTGTGCTACATCTAGTCATGGTCTCAAATGTCGCATTGCATCTATGTTATATATTGTTACCAAATTGTTTAATTCTTAGGTTTATGCCTTCAGTAAATGATGTACCTAGGGAAGTGAAGCCAATAACTTTATTTGCTCACTATTCAAACAGGTATACTTTTACATTGTGTCAGCTGACATAAACATTCCTTCGTTTTAAAATTGTTATTGTTATCGAGATATCATTTTCATTCTTGTGTTTAGACCATGTTTTAGTTAATCCTTTTCTTTTTTGGAGTCATATTTCTTCTTATATGAATGTAGATAAACCAACTATTACATGATCGCCAAAATATTGACCTTTTTTGTTTCTCTTCTATCAATATAAATGCCTATTTTTGGAATTTTCGCACGACGGTAAAAACCTTTGGTGAAAGGAACATGTCTAGAAGGAAAATAAAGCTGGTTTGAATGACTGTGTGTGTATTAGTAGAACTTCATGATACCTATGTAACATATCTTGTTCACATGAAGTAAAAGAAAATTAGGGAACACTACAATGGTTGATAATTGTCATTACTTGCTGATAGTATCACTAGACCTGAATATTGTATACTCTCTCTGGTGTGCTTATGTTTTGGGTCTATAATCCAGCGTGAACACCACAACTGGAACACCGGTGGAAAGGATGATGCTTTCAGGATTGCACACTGTGACAGATATCTTTTGTTGTTGCTGTGGTCAAATTGTTGGCTGGAAATATGTAATTCTCCTTTTTCACTCCATCTAAATTTCATGTAACTGATGAAATCCCGTACCACCTCTGTCGCTAAATATAGGACTATGTTGACTAAATCAGAAAAATTTAAAAAGTTTGCAGTAGTATTGATTTATTGACAATTGATACTGTCTTAAGAATTTAATCTTCAAGGAGAGAATTAGTTTGTCTCATCCTAGTATTTATGAGAGGTTTTGTAAAAAGGTGCAACATAATTAGGGGTATGTTAGTAGAAAATAAATAATGCAAATGAAAATTTGCAAAAGGTCCTATAAAAAGAGACGATGAAAAATCTCGAGGATCTTATATTTAAAATAAGGAGGTAGTAGATGAAATCTCTTAGTTCACAGCTTTTGATCGTTTTATAATTTACTATTCCTTCTCAGGAATCTGCACATGAGAAGAGTCAGAAGTATAAGGAAGGGAAGTTTGTTCTTGAAAGGTATTTTGTTATTTTCATATTATGTAGTCACTATATCTTGGTTAAAACAATTTAGTTACACATTGTATCTAGTGTTTAACACTTATCGTGCATATCTTGCATATGTTGATACAAACAACAGAGGAAGGATTGTTGACGATGTTGATTCCTCAACGGAGTTTTATATCGATAGTCATGTCAGCATGAGTGATGGCGAAGATGCTTAGCATCTTGAAACCTTGTGGAGTAACTTATTGGATCTTGAGAAAAGATATTGCTCTTCCTCTATACATGAACAATGATAATAACGGCGACCAGAGAAAATGCTTAGAATCAAAGAAGTTTTCTTTTAGTTTTTTCCTTTTGTTTATATGACAAAAGAGAAATCTCAATGGTGTATAAACAGTGTTGAAGGAATGAGATGGAACAGTTTTTTTAGATTTGCAGCAAAATCTTTAGAAAGGACTTGTTTAGAATCTTTCTCATGTTTAAAATGATAACCCTGCTCATTGGGCTTTCAATGAATATGGTTATCATTCTAAACGTTTAGAATCCAGTTGGGTGACAATGTTCTAGAAAGAAACCTTTCTCTAAAATACTCATGATTTGCACATTCTCACGTCACAATCTAAAGGGTTATCATTTGCCTTGTTAGGGTTATTATAATCAATTTGATATTGTTCCTTCTTGAAGTTGTTCTCATCGAAAAATAACATAATAGATAACACAATTTTAAAGAAACTAAATCATGAACCAAAACAATATTTACGATGAGTAGGTGGAGTGGGTAAAGCACACATATATCTCATGAATCCCAAATAATAGCATGTCTCTTAATTAACAGAAAAAAGCATTGTTCTCACATGTTCAAGGCACACTTCTTTGATGACACATTTTTGGTGCACATATAGGAGTCCGGCATTTTTGTGTTAACTCTTTAATTCTCAGGGTAAAGGGGTTTTGCTATGTAAAATTTGGCTAAAAATTGTCATATTTTTATTTACAATTGTACAAAGAGAATATAAATATTTCTTTTGACGTGAAAAATGTATTGCATTGCACTTTTTTGGGGACTTAAGCTATATTGACACCATAAAATAATATTTTAATTATAAATAAATCAAAAATAATAGTTACCATTTGGATCTAGCTCCTCTAAAGTGAACAACTCACTCACAAATTAAGGGTTCGTTTAGTGACCAATCACAATAGAATAAATTTGGATAAAGATATGATACATATTTTTTATGAGTGCATGTAACATAAACTAATTACTCGAGCTTAGTAGGATGACAATGGGTGACAAAATTCTTTCTTAAAAAATTTAACATTGTATTCGAACTTATGACATTTAATTAAACTGAAAGAGATTTTTTACCATCTAAATAGATGAATGTAAAACTCTTTATACTATCTGTTTTTTGGACAAAAAAAAAAAAGTTAAATATTTTTAATGATGTTGATTGACAAAAAAAATTAAACTAAAATGATAAATAATAATAGGGTAAAAAAGATTTGATAGAGTTAGTTATAAACTCAAAACTCAAAGGCAGTGTGTCCTAACTAACCTAAAGGGTATATCTACCCACAATCCAATCACAATTCACATCGGGTTTCTTTCTTCGCTAACTACAATTCAATCACGACATTTTCTCTGCATTCATCTAACCCTAATCGCTTCTTTACACAAATCCCTTCTTCACTATCGCTTTTCAATTTTCTAATCCCTTTTCTTTTTCAAAGTTCATTTTGCAGGTCGATTACTCTTATGGGGAAATCATCCACTTCACTCAAAAAGAACAAACATTCCTCTAAGGTAATCAATTTCATTCATATTCTCACTTTTTTCAATTTTCACTTTTCAGATTTATTAATTTTATTAATTGCCTATTCAATTTTTAGTTAAAGGTGTTTAATTTTGATGTAAGGTATTGCTATTTATTGCTTTCTGCTTTGTTGTCAACTTAACTGAAACTTAGTGTACAATTCATGTTTCCCAGTAGATAAAAATCTGTTGTGTGAGGTGATTGGTATTTTTTTGGTTTAAGGGTCTGTTTGCATTGACTTAGTTTAACTTATTTATCGACATAATCACTTGTGAGACGGTTTGAGAGAACTTATTGAAACATGTTATGATATGTCCATCATAAGTTGTGTTTAGCTTATTTCCATAAATTCTCCGGTATAGCTTATGAAAATAGTTTATAGCTTATATGATTCATTAATACTTATTTTATCTTTTGTTATAGAAATAGCTAATACGTAAGCACTATGCTATAATTAAGTTGTTTATCCAACCAGGATCTTAATGTATTGAATTTTTCTATTTGATTTAGTTTCTTTTTCTTTTTTCTTTTTCCGTATGTAGTCTGTTGAGTTGATTAATTGAATTGAACATGCATTTTCCTATTTGGTGGTTTAGACTAAGGCAAGTGGAAGAAGTAAGAGTAGGAAACATAAATCAAAGAAGGTTCGCCGCCGTGAAGTTTCTCTTTCTAGCTCAGACTATGACGATTCCAAAAGCATGGACACATCGTTGTCCTCTAGTTCTGAAGATAGGTCTAAAAGAAAAAGGGAGCGGTCTCGCCCAAGGAAAGATGTGAAAAGTCGTAAGAAGAAGGTTCGGAGACGTTCATACAGCTCTGACAGCAGTGAGGACTCTTTGTATGCCAAGAAGAGAAAAAAGGTGAAGAGGAAAGACAAGCATGATGAGACGAAGGAGAAGTCGCGGAGGAAGAAAAAGGTTAAGAGAGAAACAAGTGTTAGTTCGGTGAGCAGTGGGTCAAGAAGAGACGTTCAGCTTGGGATTGACAGCAATGATAACAGCGAATATGAGAGCTCCAGGGGAAGAACAGAAAGAAAGGAGAAAGACAAAAGAAGATTGAGGGGAAGAAGTGGAAGTGCAAAAAGTGGTAGATATAGGGCTCGAAGTTGTTCTCCTTGTAGTAGCCCCCATGATGAATGTACGTATGAACAGGCTGAAGACAAATATGTGTCCAAGAACAAATCTAGGTGGATTCGATCAGTTATTACTGTTGCAAAAGAGGGGGATGAATTTACAGAATTGATTGGAAATGAAACCAAAGAGGAGATTGTAGATGATCATGATTACCCTTGTAGAAGTAATGACAGTAACGATGGGGGCACAAAGAGGGAGTTGGATCATCATACACATGATGCACCAGAAGAGGAATTGAGGGCCGAGGACGTGACAGGAAATATGAATACTGATGTTAACTTCACAGAGCCCAAGCTTAGAGATATGGGTAGCCTTGAAGTTTGTGCCGGGACAAGTGAATCAATGAAGGAGGAAACAAATGATGTTTCTGATGCTAATCTGAATGACGTTGATTTGGAGTCAATTCTAAGACAAAGAGCATTAGAAAACTTAAGAAAGTTCCGAGGCCAAGTCCAGTCTACCGCAAAAACTTCTGAACAGAAAAATAGAATTGTCAGCCAAGTGAAGCAACCACTTACTGGTAATCAGGAACTGGTTCAAGATAAGTCTAATATCAGTAATGTTGCTATAGCAACGAAACTTGATAAGCAAACACCTGTAGAAGAAACTAGTTTGCCGGTTGGGAGGAGAAATTCAGTTGCTTATCCAAGAAACAATGGAAGGAATTTGAACTTGGATAAAGATTTATCTGGTTCTGCTAAGATTCAAATGGCTTGTGCACCAGAAAAGGTGATTGATGCGGACAACCGAAGCAAAGTAGTCACTGAATCCACTAATGCCATGACGCTGGATTCAACCCCATCTCAACCTTGCCACGATTCACTTCAAAGTCGCTCATCTCTGAAGCCAACAACTGTGTCCGGACTTCCTCGTGAAAAGTTGGTCTTAGCAGAAAGTATTAAAAATAAGGGTAGCAATGATAATGTCAAAGACATTAGAGGAATGCCTTCTGCTGGGGCTAAACCTCCTATTCATGAATCTACATTTAAGCATAACAACTTGGATAAGGGGCAAGATGATGCCAGTGATCACTCTCAGTTTAAATCAAAGCAAACATCTGATTCACGTGAAACTTCCAATCCACAGTTGCCGGTGAGTGAGGCTGATGAAGAAAAGAATGCGGCTAAGACAGCCCAATCTTCAATCCAGAATATTAATAGCAGTGGCAGAGATGTTGACGAGTCATGCAATGCTGCAGGGATGTTGATGGGTTCATCAGTAGAGAATAATTCAGGCAAAGAACAAGATGGATCCAATCAGGGCTCTCAGTTTGAGCAGAAAACAATGACTGTGATGAGGGGTGGTGAATTGGTACAGGTAAGTCTGTGACAATCTATCTTATCCATTATGAGAAATATGTTATCATGACGAGCCATAAAATGCTTTATGTAACCCATTCCTTTCCCTGTCCTTTTTATTATTACTACTAATAATTTGTGAATGTCCAGGTTAGCTACAAGGTCTATATCCCTAAGAAAACCCCTGCCTTGGCTAGAAGGCAACTTAAGCGATGATCTTATTTGGTGAAACTTATGAAGAGGTTATTAATGGTTTCATTCATATATGAACTCTTAGTTACATCAATTTTCTATTAGCTATATTTCATTTAGGTGACTTCGGAGGTGTTGTGAAAGTAGTTTGTTACACGAATAATGGTGCAACCATATGGCAACACAAAGAAGAGTAGAAGACCCTTTAATGTTTTCTGGTGGAACATGAAGACATTGTGTAAGTCTGCTTTGTGATGCTTCCACTTGCAATTTAGAGCAAGTATGGATTGCATGCGGTCACACAATCACACAGTTGTGGATTTGGACTGTTTGATTGATAAGATCGGATGGCTCACATTTTGATATTGCGTATTAAACTCATTTGGCGATGTTGGAATTTTGTCACAGCTGATAGGCTTTGAGTAACTTCAAGGGTTACTTCCCTGAGTATGGATGGATCAACATTTATAAGTGTACTGGCAACAATAAACTCTTAAATTTACTCTTTTTCTGCAAAATGAAGAATGCCTCATTTAACATACGTCCTAAATAAGAAAACTTTATTTTAAAACCCTTCAAAGCGATTTTTTAAAATAAATGCAATTTTTTTTTAAATTAAAAATTTAAATAAATAATCAAAATTATGGGGAATTTTTTTTTCAAAGAGAAGTCAATTAACTTAAGACTACTGGACTATGGCTCATCATTTTTTATGAGATTGTAGCTAACTTGGAAACGGAATAATGTCTTCTCTCTACAACTAAATTTTTGAAGCTGGCTTGGAAATGGAATAATGTCTTTATCTCCCTACAACTAGATTTTTTAAGCTAATTTAAGCTAGCTTAGAAATTAAATAATGTACAAGGACATTTTGAACCCACTTTATATCACACTATTCTGCTTGTATTGTCAAAGTTTGTTACCTGAATGAAAGGATTTTATTTTAGGGTTAATGGTGCTTTACCCCCTGTAATATAGGTCATTTTTTGTTTTCCCCCCTGTAAATTTTTTTTTTTGATTTACCCCCTTGTAAAATATATTTTTTTGGAATACCCCCTAATAGGTCATTAAAAAACGACTTTATTTTAACTTTTTGCAGAATTTTTTCGTTTTTTTATGACCTATTAGGGGGGTATTCCAAAAAAAATATTTTACAGGGAGGAAAACAAAAAATGACCTATATTACAGGGGGTAAAGCACCATTAACCCTTTCATTTTATTATCAGGTTCCTGAAAAAAGGTTTGTATTTCTTAATCAATTTTTTACTTATGAGATTAAGACAAAAATTAAGTTTGACAAAATTATTCCACCTAAAATTGTATTCAGTTTCTTTTGAATTATTCGTCGCTTAATGAAGTTTATTAACCACTTGAGTCATATTTTTTTTAAAAAAAATTTGATATCTAATTTAAGAATCGACTAATTCGAAGGGACCAATCCCACCGCCCACTTGCAGGGGCCCTGTTTAAAGTATGGACTTAGCCCACCGAAATTGGCACCAGAGGGAATCGAACCTGAAACTTTTGGAGGAGCAAACTCCAAGATCCCAAGCTAACTACTAGGCCAACCCCAAATGGGTTGAACTACTCCACTTGAGTCAAATTGATTGGTTAACTACTCCAAAATTTGGCATTCCTTTACGTACATGGGTATATATATATATATATATAGGGTTTTTCTATCATGTGCAAGTTTGATGACTATTTTTTTGAAAAATTCTTTTCTTTTTTGTGGTGTCTGGGGTTCGAACCGTGGACCTTACATATATTATGCATTATCATTATCAACTGAGTTAAGCTCGAGGGAACTTTAAAAGTTCTTTTAAATACACTTAAGCTACACTGAGATTATTTAACTCTGGATAAAAATTGTGATTAGTATTATTTTAAAGCTACATTGCTTCTTTATGAAAAAAAATCTCATAGCTTTATATTCTACTAAGAAAATAAAATAAAAAATCTTTAGAAGTTTTAGTTCAACTGGCAAATGCCGAAATTGCAAGGCCGGACGTCATGATCTGATTTTTACATATACACTTTGATTTCCATTCTTTAATAAAAAAAATAAATAATGTACACTTTGTTTATGAGGTTTCAAAGACCAAAATTTGGTTGATTTTAATGGTTACATGATTACATACAAAGAAAGAGAAAAAGAAAAAATGAAAGGAAAAAGGAATATTTAAGTGCAAAAAAGAAAAAAGAGCAAGAACCACAACAATAGCGTTTAGTTATCAAAGAAAGAATAATAACAACAATGGTGTTCTCTTCTAATCCATTAGCGCTAAGCGTACCCGAACCCGCCTTCGAATCATGGCTTCGCGACACCGGCTACCTCGAACTCATCGACCAACGAACTTCCGCCGCCGCTGACGCCGTCTCAACCACCACCGTCAATTCCACCTCCTCCCCTTTAGTTCCCGCCACTTCTCTCTCTTCCAAACTCCTCACCCTCCTCTCCTTCCTCACTCTCAACCCCTTCGCCAAACTCACCGCCGATGATTTCTCCGCAGATACTCCTTCTTGGTCACGCTCCTTCGTTGGTTCATCTGATTCCTACTCTTTTCCTTCTTCTCCTTCTCAAGCTCGCTTTCGTGTTCATGAAAATGTTAAGCGTTATGCTCGGAATTATTCTTATCTCTTTATTGTTTTCTTCGCTTCTGCACTGTAAGCACTTTCTTCATTCTTTTCTTAATCAATTCTTTTCTTTATTATTTACTTTCATATTCTGTAGCTATAGCTGAATTTCAAACATGATATAATAGTGTGTTTAGGAAATTGTTAACCACCAATTTAGTCTCCGAAATTGTTGGTTTTTTGGAATAAATGAAATTCGAAATTAATTATGAAATAGAAAATTCTTGATAGTATTAGTCTTTGTAAAACTTGTTTGTGTATACTGCATATGTGATTACATTCAATTATGTCATTTTCTCATATTACTACCAGTATCGATGTGTCATTGTCAGTGGCGCCCGTGCCCATGTTTGTGTCCATGCTTCATAGGGTGCTTTGTAGTAACCTATGAGACAATCTCAGCATTGACCGACCTCTAGCATTAATGTCATTGATGATTTCAATTTTAGGGATTATTTTGGAGTATGGTTTAATTTTAGGAATGAGATTGTTTATACTTACACTTTTGTAGATTAAATTGGTGATTTATTCTATTTGGGTTTTTTTTAAATTTTGTGAGTTGATATGTTTTTAGATTATGATTGTGTATTAGTAGTACTTGATGTTGTTTGGTAAAACTGTGTTCTGCCCTTATGTTGTTTGGTAAAACTGTGTTTTGTCCTTGATCCTTGCAGGTATAAGATGCCACTTGCTCTTGTTGGGTTGATATCATGTTTGGCCCTGTGGGATTTCTTCAAGTTCTCTAGTGACAAATGGGGATTGGATCAATATCCTGTGATTCGGCAGTGCTTGCTTCGCATTGCCCAATGTGGTGAGCGAGAGGAGAATATCTGTGCTATTCTGTTTAGATTTTGTTTATCTTTCCTTCTTCTTTTTTCTATTGCCTTAGTATGACGATAAATAGAGATGCAGCTGTTGGTTAGTGTTGGTTGTTATTCTGTTACAATTTAGTTATGTTTAAGTTTGTTGTTTCTCATCTCTATAAACACCTTTGTATCAATTCAATTCATGATCTTTTAATCAAATATGTTACTTTCTAAGAATACTTTTCTCTCAAGCTCTCTAGCTTTAAATATCTTTCCTTGTCGCCTTTGATTCCTCATAGATGAACTGGTTTTCAATAAATGGCTTTGGTAAAACAAAATATTGTTTTTCTTGTGATTTTGCTATAGTCTTACCGAGAATGTGATGAAACAATAGCATCTAATAAGCCTCCACTACCTGGACCTTGCCTTGAGCTTTGGAGGGAATCAAATACATTACCTTTCCATTTCCCAAAATGAAGGGAGAAGAAATTTACTTGCTTCCCCGTATGCTTATGTAACTTTTTTTGAGTCTGTTAGTATTTAGTTGCATGATTTTTTTTCATTGAAATGTTTAGGGCTGAACTCATATAGCATCTGTTTTCTCTTTATATGTTTTCTTTTGTTTTTGTTAGTATGATATGTGGTTCTTTGCGTATGGATGCTGGAATGATACTTCTAACTTGATGTTCATATGGTTGATTGAAAACTCAAGTTTCTAAATCTCATCTTTTGCAGCAACAGCAGTTATTCTAATATATTCCAATGTTCAAATGGCTCTCTTTTGTGCCATAAGTGTCAGCTATGCAGGTGAGTCTTCATTTGTAGTCTCATACCTCATTCCTTTTATTAGTGGATTTTTAAGTTTTTGTTTAAAATATACATGTAGGAGTGATACTGCATGCTGCATTTCGGAAGTTGACCCCTGCAAAGCAACCTTCTACGGTCAGAGGTGGATAGTTAGTTAATCAAAGAAACAGCGGCACACTTGCCTTTATCCAGAACATCATACTTCGGTGATTCAAGAGGCTTTGGTACTGAATATAGTTCTTACATGTAGAAGGGGACACAATTTGGTACAGAAGATTGTGCAATGTAGAATCCAGGTAACAGGTATAGGCATAGGTTTTGAATAATGCCCTCTCCATGGCAAGAGCAAGGCTATCATATGGTCTTTCAGTAGGTGCCAGTTTTGATGTTTTGTCCATGATTATATTTTACATGTTGTAAGAAGATTTTCAATATTTATACATTCAAGTAATATCTTATTGTTAATATATTTTTTGAACAAAAATCAGATTTTGTTTTCTTAGTTTGGTTACTTGCTTATCTCATTTAAGCCCATTTATGAACTCTAAAGGCATGATTGATCAAATTGTTGATCTAGGTAAACCAAAGAATACCGTTGGAGAAATAAAATGTAGTCATGTTCTTGACATTGCTCAATCCTCTTACTCCAAGCTAACGTTCCTTTAAAATTGAGTAGACAGAATTTTGGTCCTAAATGCAACTGCGATTATAAAAGTCTCATTAGCACTCTTGTAAAAAAAATATTTTGAACTCTCAAACTATATAGTTTTGCACATACTGCTCGTTGCTGGCTCGCAAAAATACATAGCAAACCTTCTCTGTTTGGACTTTGTTCACTCTGCATAGTATATCACCAGTCTACTGCCACGACTAGCCATAGCATCTGCTTCGATCACTATGTATGCGAGTTGCTCCTTTGGCCGATTTCTATTGTTGTGAGTTGGTTTTATTCGGTGAACCCCGGGCAATTAGAAATGCCCCAATTTTTTTTGTTTTTTGCTGATGAGTGAAATTGCCAAAAAAAACGAATTTAATTCTCTCCTACTGTCCATTTTGTCTTAAACTATAAAAGTATGCATTGAGTTAGACAATAACAACAATTAGAACAAATTAATTGTCAACTACCAAATGCAGCAATAAACCAAGAGAGGTTTAATTTAATCAAATGAAATATTGTAGAGAAATAAAAAAACTAGCATTTTGAAAGTGATATTACTCCCCAAATGATACTATTCCTACCCTTAGAAAACTTCCTTTTGCAAGTTTTTTTTCTTTCTAATCTTTTGAATTTAGAAAGTTGATAATTTCCCAAGAACTTGTTCTTTACTCTTCAATATGGTAGTTATTTTGGAGTGCATCGAATCTTCATTTGTATTCAAAAGTACTACTTTTTGAATTCTTCTACATTAGTCTTCGAAGACATTTTTGATTTCCTATATTTGTAGTACAGAGATTTTTTTCTTCGAAATCTTAGAGAGAGAGTTTTAATTTTTAACGTTGATTTTGTTTTCATCTGTATCATTTAATTAACATTATCGACATTACTCTCAAAACATCACATTCCATTTTACATACATGGAATGGAACAAGAAGAATAAAATAACGAGAATGGAAAGGAACAATGTTACTGAACATTGGAGAAGTTATTATACATGCATTTTAGGCCAAACTACAAATGAACACGAGGATTAAAATAGACATTGGCTACATCATGCCATAAAAGGTTAGCACAACCCAGCGGTGGATGATCTAAATAGTAAGTACCCGTAGATATTGAAAGTGCATAATCCGCAAGTCAGTCAGCTGCTTGGTTTGCCTGCCTATAAATATGAGAAACGGTAACCTGTCAATCTTTCATCATAAGGTGATTAATGAGGGGGAACATAGAAAAGCAAGGATAAGTCGAGGGACGCCCCTTATTAATCAAAGATACATCAATAACCGAGTCAGATTCAAAAGAAAGCGTTCGGTGTCCTTTATCTCAAACAAGTTCAAGAGCAGAGTGTATTCTCCAAAGAAATCAAATAAATTTTGTTATTTTTGATGAAATTCTGTGTTTTTTTCTTTCTATAATACCATTATCGATTTATTATTTCATTCTATTATTTCTCTCTGTAAAATAAATAAGTAAGGGTATTATTGATAGTGAAATGCTAACTTGTACCCTTAGAGTATGTTTGGATGAGGAAATGTTTTGAGGGAATTTAAATACTTTGAGGTGAATTTCATTGTTTGGATAATAATTTGAAGAATTTTCAAAATGATGGAAATTCATGAAGTATTTTGGTCAAGTCAAATTTAGAGAATTTGAAATAACACCTAAAAGCTAAGAATTTCAAATTTCTTCATTGTTATAATTTTTCAAATTTTGCATTTTGGTCCTCAAAGTTTCCAAAATTTTCTATTTGAACCCAATAAATTTCCAAAAAAGTGTAAATTGGCCCATCAAAATTTTCAAAAATTATAATTTGACCCCTCAATTTTTTGAAATTTGCAAATTGACCCCTAATTTCATTTTTCAAATTTGGCCCAAAAAAATAAAATTTATAAAAGTTGCCCAAAAATGATGACAATAATTTTTTTTCATCACTTCATCCAAACAATAACATTTAAGAATTAAAGCAATTGAATTGAATCATTTGAATTCTCTAGAATTCTAAATTCTTCAAAATTTCTCAATTACCCCACCCAAACAAACTCTTTGATTAAAGTGTGTTTGGATGAGGGAATGTAATGTTTTGAGGGAATTCAAATACTTTGACGTGAATTCCATTGTTTGGATAATAATTTGAAGAATTTTCCAAATGATGGAATTTCATGAAGTATTTTGGTCAAGTCAAATTTAGAGAATTTGAAGTGACACCTAAAAGTTAAGAATTTCAAAATTCTTCATTGTTATAATTTTGCATTTTGGTCCTAAAATTTTCCAAAATTTTCAATTTGATCGCAATAAATTTCCAGAAAATTGCAAATCGGCCCTTCAAAATTTTCAAAAATTATAATTTGATTCCTCAAATTTTTGAAATTTACAAATTGATCCCTAATTTCAATTTTCTAATTTGGCCCCTAAAATTTATAAAAGTTGCCCAAAAATGATGATAATAAAATTTTTATTACACCATCCAAACAATAATATTTATGAATGAAAGCAATTTAATTGAATCATTTGAATTGCCTAGAATTTTAAATTCTTTAAAATTTCTCAATTACCTCATCTAAACACACTCTTAGGACAGACGATAAGGATCTAAAATAGAATTAAACAATAAATATAAGATAAGTTTTTTAATTTTTAAGGTTATGAATGCACAATTTCTAAGGTTAAATTTCTTTATTTAGTTTCTTATCTTGTGCCCTTAGGGCATAAGTTATCAAGACTCTTATTGATAAACAAATAATTAATATTGCATTGAAACTTGAAAGTGACAAGTAAAATGAAACAAAATTATTCTTCAAAAACGACATGTATTGTGAAGCAGATGGAGTATGTATTTAACAATTAAGTTGTACTTACAAGACTAATTAGTTTTTTTTGTCACCGCATAAAATTCACACAAGTAATTGGCGTGCTCATATTCAAACCGGAGTAATCCAATCTAACAATATTGATATTGTCGGTTGAGTCAAGTCTTATAAAATATAAAGAGAAATGCTAATATTTGCCCTTGTTAAGAAAATTAAAGAAGAAATTTTGTCTTGGAAATGATGCATTCAATGCATTGAAACTTTAAAATGTAACATTTTCTATTTAAAATTTATCAATTATTTTCATTTTTGTATCCTTAACTAGTGTCTTAAGACACTAGTTAACAAGACCCAAATATAAAACCTAATTAACTTTTTATTTTTATTTTTTTTTATTTAGGGAAATTACTTATTCACTTGCATTGTAGTATTTCAAAATTCAATTTTCACCGTGAGGTTCTAACCTTCCTATCTCCCTCCAAAATTCCCCTTTCGCGGAGCTCTCAGAGCACCAATCCACCGGAGATTCATGGCGTCAAGTTCACACGGCGGCGTTTCTGGTCGGATAAAGAACTTAACTTCCACTTACGGCACTGATATTCAACCTATCATCTCTGTAAACTCTCAAACCCTTCTTTTTTAGGGTATCCTTTAATCAAAGGAGCATTTTTTCGTGTTTGTAAATAAATTCAATCATTTTGTTTATCACTTATTGTGTTACATTTTTCTGGGTTTGTTTTAGGATATCCGTTCAACAGTTGGTGTGATGAAGGGTATTGCAGTTCAATTGGAAAAAGACAAGCTTTTTGACAAGGTTTTTGTTTTTATGATGTTTTTAATTAATATCATTAAAATTTGATTGTGTTCATTTTTTTTTTTAGTAATATTGGTCATGTGATGAGTGAACAATAAAAACCATTTTAGCCTATGTTTGGTTCCACGTTTGTAGTGGCTAGAATTGATTTTGGTGTAAAATTTATTTTTCAACTCACTTTTCCGTAAATGTATCCAAACATAAACTTAATGTGGGTCATTAATTTTTTTTGTTTTGTTTGTAATTACGGTCATGTGATGGGTGGAAAGTGAAAACAATTTTTTTAGGTGAAGGAGATGGAAGATGCTGTTGTGGAGTTAATTGGCTTAAATGAACTTAGTGTGCATTTTTCATCTTCTGTTCAAGCTTTTGGTAATAGATACAAGCCTGGAGAACAGGTAATCAAATCTCTCCACTTATCACTTATCATTTAACTATTGGATAAATGTACTGCATGCACATGTGTTTATAAGCAGAGGCGGACGATCCTCACTTTACCAGTTTTGTAAGGATGAGTTAAGCTCAGTATAAAACTTAATATGGTATCAGAGCCAATCGATCGGGCTACCTACCGTTTATATTCACGCACGAAAGTGTTGGGCATGAGGGGGTGTTTTGGGAAAATCCCAAATCCCACATTGATTAAAGATAAGGCCTGACTAGAGTGTATGAAGAGTGACACGCTTATCTAGTGGTATAAGTACTTGTGAGACTGTTTGGGAGAACTTATGAAAACAGCTTATAACATGTCCATTAGCTTTCAAAGATAGGTTATAGAAATTGACATGTCCATAATCTCTCCAAGATAGGATGTAAAAACAGCTTATACCTTATACAAAACAATTAAATTATTTTATCTTTTGTTATAGAAATAGATTATGCATAAGTGCTTATATGATAAACAAGGTTGGAAGTTCCAAACATAACCTGATTGCCTGGTGTCCAAACTATTTAAGGCACGCTATTTTCCCCGCAGCTGCTATCTTGATACGAAATTAGGCCACAAACCAAGTTTTGTGTGGCACAGTATTTTCAGTGCAAAGCGAGTTCCTCACAGGCTCCAGATGGAAAATTGGATCAGGTCTGAACATCCCAATTTTTTATGCTCCCTGGTTGAGGGATGGTGCCTGCATATCAGGAGAAGGCCAACCAGTTATGGCGATACAACAATCCAGAGTTCATTCACTTGTCGATCATAACTCTCATAGTTGGAACCACCAAGTGATAGCACATTGTTTTGATTACGCCACAGCTCAGAGCATATTGAAAACTCCTCTTATTCAACAAGTGGAGGAGGATAAATTAATATGGAAGGTGGAGAAGAATGGTCACTACTCTGTGAGAAGTGCTTACCGGCTATGCATGGAAGAAATAGCAGACAATTCATACTTACATAGGCCAGGCTATTGGACCGGCGTTTGGAAGCTTAAGGCACCCCCAAAAGTAAAGAATTTGATTTGGAAAATTGTTGAGGATGTTTACCAACGCGTGCAAGATTGTTGGACAGAGGTGTGCAGTGCCCATCTATGTGTGCGATGTGTGAGGACAATTATGAGGATGCCATTCATGCGTTGTTTGATTGCCCAAGAGCTAGAAATGTATGGTGTGAGGGAAATATGTGGCAAGAAGTGAACACAGCGCTGCAACAACATAACACAGTGGCTGAGATTGTTTTTGCATTGTTACAAGATTTGTCACAAACGAAAGTTGAACAGCTGTGAATGGGGCGGGGGTGAGAACAGCTGTGAACACAGCAGCTGACAGCAGAACAAACACGCAGAAGGCACAGGTTAGATGGCAAAAACCGGCTGCAGGCAGGCACAAATGCAATGTGTATGTGTCATTCTCCGCCTTGTTGAATTGTGTTGGTTATGGTATGTGCATTCGGGATGAGGAAGGGCGTTTCGTCTTGGCACAAACATTATGGTCTTAGCCTATATGTTCTCCAGACATAGATGAAGCTTTGGGACTACTACATGCAATGAAATGGGTGCATGATCTACAACTTTCAAATGTTGATTTTGAGTTGGATGCCAAGAAAGTGGTAGATAACTATAACAAAGGCAAGAATGACATTTCGGAGTTTGGAGAATTACTTGATGAATGTATGAGATGCTTTAACTTACTATTTGAAAACTCTAAGGTTGAGTTTAGTCGGAGACAAACGAATGAGGTAGCTCATAATCTTGCACGAGAGGCCACTTTCCTAGCTAGTCCCATTTATTTATTAATGCACCACCTTGTATCTTGAACTTGATATGTAATGAAATGCTATAAGATTTTCCCCTCAAAAAGTAAAATAAAATGATAAGTGCTTATGCTATACACGCCAAATTAAGCTGATTAGCCAAACATGGCAGTAATATTGAGTAGTTAGTTAGGTTCGTTGTCATTCGTTTTAGGTGTTTGACCTTATCAGTCCTTTCTCTTTGTATATAAACCCCAGTTATCATAAATAGTAGTTAAGTCGTTTTGTTTTGTTTTCATATTCGTTACATTAACACTAACACCATCCTTTGTCCAAAAACTAACTTTCCTTTTGATGTTGCAAATATGCAGTTGACTGATTTTCATAAGGTGTTTGAGGATGAAATTTCGCAGTTTCAGGCCAATCGAAATTCAGATGTTCAAAGACATACTTTAGTGCGCCAATTTAAGGAAGCTGTATGGGTATGTTTCTTGTCGCTCTTAGTGGGGTTGAAGATACTTACCCCTACCCCTCTTCTCCCCAATTTCCTTTGTTTTGTTCTGCAGTTGAACTTAAATATGTCTATCAAGATTATTTTCTTATTTCTCTTTTGGCCAGTACTCAGTAAACATCCCTATTTTGTTTGTCTTAAAGTAGTGTGAAATAATTTTTTTCTTTCAAATATTTTGCTTATGGCTTCATGAAATGAGTAATAACTAATAATGGTATCAAAGATTGTGAAACATATCACTCATCCAGAGTGTTCTCTTTACCATTGAGCGTTGGCAGTGATTGGAAAAAGTAGAAATGTAACTGCCTGTCTTCGGTTAGAACATATTCTTTCAATGTACTAAGTTGCCATCTTTGTTTTACAAGACTTGTATCCCAATCAATAGATTGATACCTTTCCAGTTCCCACCATTGGATATGTTTATATCATATTTATGTTTCCATTGTTTGCTATAAACATTATGTGTCTAATTTCTCAGGAGTATTTGATCTTGTATTCACACACACCCACACACACATACGCACCAAGACACATGTATGTGCACATATATGTTCTGAGAGGGGGAGATATAAATTGAACACTGGTTTATTTCACTTTGTAATTTTCTGTTTCTATTTTTTTCTTGAAGAATACAAAGCTGTTTTTGTAACTTATGCAATGCAATAATATCTTTTCATTGAGAACTGACATATTTCCAAGTTCCTTGTGCAAAACTGCTATTGAATTCAAGGAACAATCTAATTGCTTTTTGTTTATCTTTTTCTTTAGAATGTGCATCATGAGGGACAACCAATGCCAGGTGAAGAAAATGATGACATTGTAATGACCGGTACCCAATCTAATATTTTGAATTTCAAATGTCCATTGAGTGGAAAGCCTATTACTGAGCTTCAAGAACCAGTTCGCAGGTACCATACGAGTCATACACAATATTGCTGTTTCTGTTTGCGATGTTTCTTTTTTATGTCAATAGTTAGAGTTATACATGTTTCCGCTGCGTTGTTTTATTTTTTATTCTAAGTTTGCATAAATTGATAGTATTAATTCATTCTCAT
This sequence comes from Medicago truncatula, assembly GCF_003473485.1. Lineage (NCBI taxonomy): Eukaryota > Viridiplantae > Streptophyta > Magnoliopsida > Fabales > Fabaceae > Medicago > Medicago truncatula. The sequence continues at coordinate 38,921,581 of NC_053043.1, read as the reverse complement.
CACCATTATATATCTTGACATGAGTAAATTTGCTAAGTATGCATGTGTAGGCATTCGCTTGGTAGGTTGTATGGAAATGGAAAAAGAATCTCAGGCATGGTATGAGAAAATTGACTTTAGAATGACAAGTACAATGTCTGTATGTAGTCTTAAGTTGATCTTCATTTGTTTACCACCAATGCCTTAGAAAATGCTTGTTAAAATAGTCATTGAAAGATATTCAGCTTTGAAGCCTAATTTCTGGTGGACTATGAGGGTGTTGATAGTAGTAGGGGTTTAAATTGGTTGGCTTTGGGGTCGATGGCTGGAGAATTCACACATAAACCCAATAAAAGGGACATTTTCAAATCTGTCATAATATCCATTTGGCTGTGCTATCTCTCACCCATGCCTAAACCCAGATAACAAATTTTTATATTAGAAAAAAGAAAGAGAAATATTTATCATTTGTACTTTTATATTTGCATGTGTATTTATGTAAAGGGATACAACATATAGATCCAATACTCATTTTTCTAATAAAACCCTTCCTCCATACCCACATCCATGTGCAACTTTTCTCACTAATCCCAGAACTCTGAACACTAAAGTCTGAACATTGGTCAATTGGTTCGGTAAACAGGTGACCCATATATATATGCCTGCATTTACGTTTGGGTGTAAATTAATTAAGCCGCTTGCTAACTACTAAAGCTTGACCTATAAAGTGATTGATTTGACTTTTTATATTTTAACTAAACAAGTTAAAGCTTGAATTTAGATCTGATTATATAAGTAGGGGAATAAGTTCAAGTGTTAGGGGTCGACATTAAAAGCTTTTAAGCATTCTGTAACTCTGTGTGTTTGTTAGAACTGGTATCTAAATCAATTGTATATACTGAATATGGTAGGATAATATTGATGAACGATAAGGAATACACAAACACTGCAGAGGCAGTTCTTTGTCTGGTTGAAACTGTATGAGCAGTTTCTTAAAGTGCATTTACAGCAGTTTTCAGATAAACAAATGACAGGAAATTGAGAGCCTTCCCTCACCCCCTAGCTGGTTCCTACTTAGGAAATTGAGGCCTATTGCTGACATTATCATATCTTAAAATTTGTAACTTCAAATTAAACAGGTATATGCAATAACAATTTATTTATGCTAGGAGAATATTTTATTTGTTAATAATTTACTATATTATATCTACTACTTAACTCGAATAATCATACAGTCACTTACACTTGTCCTTTTTTTATTTCATCTTCTTGCATGAAAATGTCTACTGAATATTAAATCAATAAACTTAAAGAAATAACTTCGAGACTTGATAAAGGGAAAGAAAACAAACAAGTTCAAAGAAGCTAATGTCCAAATTTATTAAACAAGTTGGGGTGCAAATTAAAACAAGTCAAACATAAGTACCATCTTTATCTTTTGTCACGGGCCAAGCTCAGGTTTTCATGCTCGGTTTGGATTGATTTGTCTAAATCTATAAAAATTTACATTTCGAGGTGGTAGATATACCTTTTGCTTTACCCACTATATGCTCCCCCACAGTTCTTATGTATTTAGTCTTTAGCTGCATATTATATTGTATGTGGTTAGGAAGTTCAATACAATTCTTGGATTTCAGTAAACTTCAAAATTTAACAGGCTAGGAGTTTTCCCACTGTGTTTGAATGGGGTAGCACTTCGGTGCCTTTGGCTTTGGTGCCTTCGTTCCTATCTCTCTCTTAACCATTCATTCTCTCTCATCTAAATAATTTATTTTAATCATTCATCCAACATTCTCTCTCATCTAAAATGAACCAAAGGCACCAAAGCCAAAGGCACTGAAGTGCTACCCGTTTGAATGGTGATTATGCTTCATGACATGGCTGATAAACTACACCTTAAATACTCTTTAAGTTAGCAACCAGGTAAGCCATGAGAAGCAACATAGTTTTCGATAGTACAACTAAACTGCTAGAAATCAACTCTGAATATGGCGTATTTTGCTATGAATTTTTACTACTATAGAAAGAACAAAATTATGATGTGCATGAGGATGTTGTATAGATTTTGAAACCAATTGGACTGATAAGACAGAGAGACGTGAATAAACAATGAGATTTCTTTTAATAGTACAATCAAACCTTGATGGTAAGGGATAGACTGTATTACCATGTTGACCGCAACCGGATTTGTTAGTATCAACGGTGTTTAGCTTGTTTTGTATTAGCATGAGATAAAAGATTATCATGTGTTCGGATATTGATATATATATTATGCATGTTACTCATTCTCCGTTTCATTGATGCAGCATGCAATGTAGGCACATTTATGAAAAGCAAGTGATAACGCAATATATCCAGTCAGAGGGTGGCCGTACTCAATGCCCAATATCGGGTATATGTTGTTTTTAGATAACCTTGACATTAACCTTATGCCACCATTGCATTGGTTTTTAATCAAATCTGTGTGTCAGGTTGCCCAAAGGCGTTGGATGTTAATGTGCTGGTACAGGATCCGTCGTTGGCTGTGGATATTGACGAAATGCGAAAAATGGACAAAGAAACTAATGTAGAAGATTTCACCATGCTTGATGAAGATTAGTGATTGATTAAACGAACTGGTGATAAGATTTTGTCTGTAAATTCTGATAGTTTTTGACTTTCACTATGATGACTTGTGTTGATTTTTTATGGCATGTGTTTATTGAACTGGTTTCAACTTGCAAATTTGCATGCGTTAGTGAGGTTTCTATGACTTTGTTTTTCATATCTGCTCAGTCTTACGGTTTGGTGCTCCCTAATTTACCTGCTATCTTGTCTATATAATTTATTGTGTTTCCACTTTAAAAGGTGAAGGCGAATTTGTTTGTTTTTTTTTTGTTTTCTTGGTGTTAACCCTCCGGTTATTACAGAAATGGGACTATGGTAATCTCGAAAAAGTGTGTTTGTTTCAATATATTTTTGGAGAAATAGTAAAATACAACTGTTTTCTTTAAAAAAGTTAAAGTAAGTAATCTCTTTCTCATTTTAATTTGTCACTTAAACATTTCTATCTCTAAATAATTGTTATTTTAGAATATAAATACAATATTTTTTGTTTGTTTGCTAATATACCATTATTTATTGAATTTCATCTCATTTAACTACTCCAATAACTACAATTAATAAAGATGTTTTAGTAAATGATATTAATTTTACCATTGTAATTAACTAAGCTAAACATTTTCTTAAGATCCGTGTATAATCCAAAAACGAAAATTAAAATGAGACAGGGATTAGTTTATTTTTTTTGATTCTAGTATTATTTACTATTTTTTGTGTGTAACTGGTTATCCTCCGGTCATAACGGATGATAAAGTTCTCCTTAAATTTTTTTAGATAAGATTTGAACCAATGATCTCTTGCTAACCTAAAAGAATCTCTTATCAATGATTAATATCATTCATCATTTACTAGATTTTTTTTTGGTTACATCGTTTATTAAAAATTTGAAATAACAGATAAAAAGTTTACTTGTGACTTTATTAATCTATATACGTCCAGCTACAAATTTAGATGAAAAACAAATATAAAGTGGAAAATTACCACCAGTTACGAGAGGTATAGCATGTAAAATTCAAATATATACATATTTGAATTTTGAAGGAACCGTTATCCAATTTACCATTCCCAAGTGCTGCTTTTATATATTTGGGGAAAGGAAAACTCTCATTTTTGGCGGCAACAATGTGTTTGATGAAATAGAAATTACGATCAAATTTTGCCAAAAAATACCATTAAGACACCTATCCCAAATTCTTTTTCCAGCACGTGTATTTCTCTCCATTCAAAATTATGGTATAAATCAACGATTTCTACATTTTGAAGTACTTTATTGTCTTCATTTGTTCGACAATCATAAAAAAATTCTTTCTAAAATCCTAGATTTTGAGAGGAATAACACGTAGATTTTATTTGATATACTTTAAAGAGTTATAAGTCTTTTTAAAATAATTATATCAAACATACTATCATCTAATTTTTAAATTAAGAATCAAATTGAACTCAAAATCAAGGGAAAACCAAAACTTGAGCCAAAAGTGGTTGACTTAAAAACAATAATCAAAATGGTTGATAAGTAAAATTGTTAAAAACTTCAAGTCCAAAATAGAAGATAGAAAAAAAACAAAAGACTCCATCAATGTTCAAAATGAAAAAAAAAAGGGCCAAACAATTTTATTGAAGAAATAGAGCGTGCACATAACCAGAGAAATTTATTGGAGAAATGAATAGTGTATCACAATTATTTGTTATGAACGAGATGTAAAATTTATTGAAAAGAGATAGTGTACACAAAAAAAAAAAAATTTATCGATTGGTTAAAACGTTTTATAATAGAATTTTTTTTAAAAATTTCACTTTCTTAATTCGAGTGTCGCATCCTAAAATGACATTTACAAAGAAACAGAGGAATTAACATAGAACAACAAAAAGACTACATATAATAAAGAAATTATAGGTTTGAACATGAGCCGCAATATATCAAATGGCTCGATAATCTTTATTTTATGTAATTTCCCATGTCTTTTTTGTTGTAAAAGTTTATAAAATTAGACTTTCAAATTGCATAAGAGAATCATCGTACAACCTCATACGAAGTATGAATTCTTCTTCTAACTTCAAATGAGTGAACACAAAACTCTCATTTTAAATTGAAGTTGAAACAATTTTTAACTTATACTCAACTGCCGAAACCATCAATCGCGTGAAATCACGTTACCCACTCTTCGCGTGAAACCATCATAAGCATAAACATATATATATATAAATACAACACCAAAAACCTTCTTCAGTTTTTGTTTCTATGTAACCACAACAACAAAGAGAAGAAAAAAAAATCAAACACTTCAGTTAAGAAAAACATCATATAGAACCACAGAACCCAGAAACGCAATCTTCACACACAAAAAATAAACACACATAACTTCCCTTCAATCAAACCTTAACTCCGACAATGATTCTTGTCCCAATCAATTTCTAGGGTTTCGTTTTTTCCACCTTTTACCATCAATTGAAACCACCACGCCATTTTTCCTCTCAATTACAGTGAATTTGAATACCCAATTGAACGAGTAACACAATCACCGAATACCCATTTGATAGTTTTCTACATAGCGAAAAAGTTTTAATTTTTATCATTTTTCACTTTGATTTATATTGCTGTTTGGTGAAGTTTTTATACATTTTGGTTTGTTATGATGCGATCATCACCTTCCTCGTCACGGATTCGGAAGAAACATAAGAAATTGGATGCAATTTGTGAGGAAGAGTATACTAGAAATCACGGTGAGTGTAATGTGGGTCATGATTTGAACCCTGATTCAGGGGTGAGGAGAAGCTCGCGGGCTAGGCGTGCCCCGGTTTTGCTTGATGTCTCTCCCACACCGAAGAAGAAACGGTTGAAGTTAGGAAAGGATGTAGTTCCGAAGAGTGTGGAGGGTGATAAAGGTGTAGGGAGAGAAAGTGGGGGTTCTGGTGGTGGGAATTGGAGTTTGAGGTCAAGATCGAGGGGTAAGAACGTGGAATTTGAAGTGAAGGAGGAGAGGGAATTGAGTGGTAGGAAAAGGAAGTTGTTTGATGAGGTGTTGGAGGTTGATAAGAAAGATGAATTGGAGGTTGTGGAGGATGATAGGAAGGAAGAATTGGAGGCTGTGGAGGGTGATGGGAAAGAGGAAATAGAGGTTGTGGAGGTTGATAATAAAGAGGGGTTTAAATATTTTACCCGAAGGAAGTTTAAGTCGAAGAAGAGAACGAGGAGAGTTGAAGCGACGAAGGGTGATCAAAGGCTTGAGGAAAATGAGTGTCCAGTGGGGTTGGATGAGAGTAAGAGTCAAGAAGTGGAGCTTGTAGTTGTATTGGACACAGGTGAGGGGAGTGCTTCGTTTCCAGAGACTGAATTGGCTCATGAGAATCCAATAGATTCGAGGGATGAGAATGCTGCTACAAGGAACGAGGAGAGAATTGAAACTGACAATTTGCAAGCTGAGGAGTGTAGTGGCGATGTTGAACCGTCTCCGATGGAACGTGTAGAATCTTTAGATGAACAGGGTGATAAGATAGAGAGTGAGAAGGAAGGAATATATGCAAGTAATGTGGATGAAATTGCTGGAGTTTCAACGGAACAAGCAGATAATGAAGGAGCTGTTGATAAGGAGGTTGGCATTGATGAAAATGTCTCAAAAGATGAGAGTGTTGGGAAGAGGGATGAGTTGAAACAAGCATCAAATGATAAGTCTGGGTACCGATGCATCAAAGAGGGAAGACGGTGTGGTTTGTGTGGAAGAGGGAGCGATGGTAAGCCTCCAAAAAGGTTAGTTCAGGATAACGGTGACAGTGAGAACGAAGCTTATAGCGGATCATCAGCTTCAGAGGAGCCCGCTTATGAAACTTGGGATGGTTTTGATGATGAACCTGGTTGGCTTGGGCGTCTCTTGGGCCCTATTAATGATCGTTATGGTATTGCTGGAATATGGGTGCATCAGAATTGTGCTGTATGGAGTCCAGAGGTGTGATTTCAAATTAAAAGTTTCTTGAACCTTGGTCTGCATCAGTAAATTCTGCATATGTGAGCTTGAAAGTTAGTCTAAGACATTATAAAATGATCATGCTAAATTGCTTCTTGTTTTTATAATATGCAGACTTGCTGATCATAGTGCCATGTTAAGACCTACTACTAAGTGTGTTTCAGGTTTTAGAATGTTAAAAATTGATTTTGAGTGAATTGATTTTAGATAAAAATGAGTTGACTGTGAAGTGGTTACATACATGTAAAAATGAGTTGAACAATATATTTGATTATGAAAATCACGTTTGGAATCAAAAGCTTAAAAATCCTAGCTTCAAGTTATAACCAATTTTAGAAGCAAAATCAATTTCAATTGACATCATCCAAACATGTCAAAATCAATTATATGTGTATAAAATCACTTTGGAGTCTCTCTTGCATGAAATCAAACACACACTGAATACACTAATGCTCCGTGTCTGTTTGGTAGTAAGAGTCTTGCTCTGGTAATTGTTGTTTGTTAAAGAGGTAGAATTTGTGCTGATCACATACATCTCAATCTTCCTGGTTATGGCATAAAAATAAGTCAACTTTTTACTTTACGGTACTTGTCCTAGGATGTAGATAAAACACTAGACATGAAGTGAACCCAGAGATTCTTTTAATTTTGAAGCTGTGGCATATTTTAGAACTTTTCAAAGACTTCTTTTATTCAATCCTTTGGCATTTCAATATTTTCATCCGTACCGGTTTTCAAATGAACATATACTCTTAAAATTTTAATAGGATAAATGGATTTTACTTAATTAATATTGTCCATAGAGATCAACGCACATTGTCAACTTATGAAGCAAAATATTCTTCTCATTTGTTATTAGAACTATGTTGGCTTAATAGTTTTTGGTTAGACCTCTTATTAGTATCATTATTATATTATTAGGCTGCAGTTATCATGTTATTTGGCAACAACCAACAGTTGTTATGTTTTAGGAAGACAGTTATGTTATTGGGCAGATTTTGATTAATAGGAAAACCGAAGGAAAAATCAGCAGACTATTAATTTGGAGAGACAAAGACTCTTTTTTTTTAAGAAGCTAAACTAGCCCACCTAAGTTGGCACCGGAGAGAGACAAAGACTCTTGGATAGGAATTGTCATGCAATATATGTGTTATTTCCTAATTTGTTGTATCGTAAAAGAACTCATCCTCTGTTCTAAGACAGCTTTCCAGATATTGTTGCAATTAAGATCAGATTATTACTATTAATATTAAATTCCTATGTTTGGTACCAGTTTCTATCATTTTGTTGCTTAGAACTGGCATGTGCTAATAATCTGCCTATTTGAAGCTTAGTCAACTTTTATGTCAAAGTAGATATTCATTTTGTCAAACTCTTGCAGGTTTATTTTGCTGGCTTGGGATGCTTAAAAAATGTGAGGGCCGCACTTTGTCGAGGAAGAGCATTGAAGTGCACACGTTGTGGGAGGAGAGGGGCAACCATCGGTTGTCGTGTTGATCGTTGTCCTAAAACTTATCACTTGGTTGGCTTCATATTCTTTCTTTCGAAATGGAATTTACAAATATTATGAACTTCCTTACTTTGCTTTTACAAGCAAGGAAATCATTTTTGTTTTTTACCAATTTTAACTAGATATAGCACCCGATCTGTGTTTTGCAGGCTTGTGCTAGAGCAAATGGTTGCATCTTTGATCACCGCAAATTTCTTATAGCTTGTACAGATCATCGACACCTTTTCCAACCTTGTGGTGATAAATACTTAGCACGGTTAAAGAAGTTGAGGGCTAGGAAAATGATGTGGGAGACGAAGAAGCGTTCAAATGATGCTTCGAGAAAGGATATTGATGCAGAAGAGAAATGGTTGGAAAATTGTGGCGAGGATGAAGAATTTTTGAAACGTGAGAACAAGAGGCTTCATCGTGATGTATTGAGAATAGCTCCAGTGTATATTGGTGGTTCAGACTCTTCCGCCAGTGACAATTCATTTCAGGGATGGGAATCTGTTGCTGGGCTTAATGATGTCATCCGTTGTATGAAAGAAGTTGTTATTATTCCGCTGCTATATCCTAATTTTTTCGACAATTTAGGGCTTACACCTCCAAGAGGTGTTCTTTTGCACGGCTATCCCGGAACAGGGAAAACCTTAGTGGTCCGGTCATTGATAGGTGCATGTGCCCGTGGAGATAGACGGATTGCATATTTTGCCCGTAAAGGTGCAGATTGCTTGGGGAAATATGTTGGTGATGCTGAGCGTCAACTAAGACTATTATTTCAGGTTGCTGAGAAATGTCAACCTTCCATAATATTCTTTGATGAGATCGATGGACTGGCACCCTCCCGTACTCGACAGCAAGATCAGACTCATAGTTCTGTTGTGTCAACATTGCTTGCTCTTATGGATGGTTTGAAATCCAGGGGTTCAGTGGTGGTCATAGGTGCAACAAACCGTCCTGATGCTGTTGACCCGGCGCTTAGGCGACCTGGAAGATTTGATCGGGAAATTTACTTTCCATTGCCATCAACTGAAGACAGAGCTTCCATTCTCTCACTTCACACACAGAAGTGGCCAAAACCAATTGGTGGATCCTTGCTTGGGTGGATTGCAAAAAAAACTTCTGGCTTTGCTGGTGCCGATCTCCAAGCTCTCTGTACCCAAGCGGCCATGAATGCGCTGAAGAGGAATTTCCCTTTGCAAGAGGTGCTATCTGTAGCTGAAAAAAGACATTCTTCTGATTGTAAGAATATTCCTCTTCCATCCTTTACCGTGGAGGAGAGGGATTGGGTAGACGCTTTTTTGTCTTCCCCATCACCGTGCTCCCAAAGAGAAGCTGGAAATGCTGCAAATGATGTATCATGCTCCCCTCTTCCTGTCCAACTTGTTCCTTGTTTATTGCGGCCGTTGTGCACCATTCTTGTATCTCTTTATCTTGACGAACGTCTGTGGTTGCCACTTCCAATATCTAGTGCTGTGGCATTGATTAAGAATGTAATGGTTTCTGCTCTAGGCAAAAAGGAAATGCCTATTGATCATTGGTGGTTGCACCTTGATGATTTCCTTCAAGAAACAAACGTTGCTTATGAGGTAAGTAAGTGTCTTAGTGGTTCTGGCATTTTATCCGCAGACCATGGTTTTTCTGGTTTCTGTGATATTGTGGATCATGCTGACGAGAATTCTTCCGTAAAGAACCATGGTAGCCTGTTTAACGGACGATTACCAGACACGTCGTTTGGAATGACTAACAAATCAGGTTTTCGAATATTGATTTACGGAAATCCTCGATCTGGCCAGAGACATCTTGCTTCATGCCTTCTTTACTGCTTTATTGGAAATATTGAAGTACAAAAGATTGATATGGCAACTATTTCACAAGAAGGGCATGGAGATGTTGTGCAAGGGATCACACAAATATTAAGTATGTTACTTTTTCCTAGTTTTTACCTATATAGCGTTGTTTATCAACTTTTGGCTTTGGTTTGCAAAAAAAATGCATTTTTTCTTAAATAGTGTCTAGACCTTAAAAGAAGCCAAGTGTGAGAGTAAAATCAACTTTGTTGCTATATGCAAAAATATTGATCTCAAATGCAGTGAAATGTAGGTTACTTCTAGACCATAACTGTAGTAACATCCAGATCTGATAATCATTAGTTTCTATGTGGCAGTGAAATGTGCTAGCATGAAATCTTGTGTAATATTTATGCCAAGAATTGATTTGTGGGCTGTGGAGGAAGATTTGAAGATTGCTGAAAAGACTGATTCCTGCTCAATAAATCATCTATCATCCGAGACGGACAAATCTTCTTTCACACCAAGCCAAATTGTTGAGAAGGAAAATGGGATCAATACTGGGAAAAACTCGACCGAGATTACGAAATGCCAAGCCAACAAAAAGGCTTCTTATGCCTGGATGTCGTTTATTGAGCAAGTGGAGACCATTGGTTTATCCACATCTGTGATGATTCTGGTATGAACGCTTTATCTTGTCTGTAATACGCAAACACATTCATACAATTGATTCCTGGATTTTTTTCTCCTTCATTTTTAGTTTAAATGTTTTATATTTTCAGACTCGGCTATTTATTAATTCTAATGTAGAGTACAAATTAATCCAATGGCATTATTCACATTGTGTGATGCTGCTTTTAATATTTATGGCAGTGTTATTAATCTCAGATGGACGAGTGCAGCAGCTAACCAACCTAAAAACGCTATTGCGAGACAGCAGATAATGAGATGATAGCAATTTTGAAAATTTTATACAGTTTATATAATTTATTATTTTTTAACAGATAATTTTTTCTATACACGTAAAAATTCAACAAGCTATTAATGACCAGCGAGAGAGTAAAATATGACAGCACGCGTAAGAAAAATTGAGAAAGAAGCCCAAACACTGTTATTGATTTTTTTAGTGTATAGCCCAATCAAAATGCCCTAAAGTTTCATATTTAACCATATTTTGTTTGGAATTTTTTATCTCATAATGAGGTGCAATGCTATATCGATTACCCGCTGCTATTTTAGCTGTAGCGGCTGCTACACAAAACTGTTTCACTTGCATGTACTGCAGTGGCGCGGGGCCATACTGCTCAGCTGCAGCGTTATAGTGCGCTATTGACTATACAGTAAAATTGATAACTCGATTATCCTTTTGTTTTTCCTAGTAGGCGAATTATTAATATCAACTAAACATTTATGATATTTTTGTACTGGGTATCAGATCACTTAAGAATTCATGATAGAAGTTTCTGAATGCTTGAGTTATTTGTGCACAGATCTTCTGTTTATAAGCTTTTGGCTGGCAGTAAATAAACATAAAATTTACATTTAGGTGGAGATTAACAAAACTGCTAAGTGTACGTATAACTTTCCTTAGATACATGGTTAACTATGCACATGAATCTGAAAATAATTGCTACAATTCCTAATACTAATATTAATTCTAACAAGATCCTGATGTTTTATTTTTCATTTGAATCAGGCTACTGCAGAAGTTCCCTATACTGAACTTCCTCACAAGATAACAGGATTCTTCAAGAGTTATCAAACTAAGGACACCCAGTCAACTCCTTTAGTTCAAACAGTTCCTCAATTCTCTCTGCAGATAGATGGGAATTTTGATCATGACTTGGCCATCTATCTATCTTCAATTGAGCTTCTAAGAACTGTAGTTGAGCAACGAGTTCAGTTGATTCATCAGAGATCTCATGCTCACATGGGTGCCCAGAAGAGGGACAAAGCCTATGAATCAATTGAAGTTTGTAAAGATAAAGTAACTCAGGGAAAAGAAAACGAACCAGCCAACGAGAAGGGTGAAGTTCAATTTCCCGAGTCCTTGACAAAAGTTCCACAACCTAACAGTAGGTCAGTGAAGGGAAAGTCGAATCTTTTAATGGCAATATCCACATTTGGCTATCAAATTCTTCTATACCCTCATTTTGCTGAACTTTGTTGGGTTACTTCAAAGCTCAAAGAAGGTCCTTGTGCTGACGCGAGTGGGCCTTGGAGGGGATGGCCTTTCAATTCCTGTATAATTCGTCCTAACAATTCACAAGACAAGGTGGTAATTGGCGGTAGCTCTGGTGGGACTAAAAGCACCGGTGGCTCTGGTGGCACTAAAAGCAAAGAAAGTGCTGGTTTAGTTAGAGGCTTGGTTGCTGTTGGTTTATCAGCATACAAGGGTGTTTATAAATCAGTTAGGGAAGTTTCCTTTGAGGTAAGGAAAGTTCTCGAGATCTTAACTGAGATGATAAATATGAAAATTCAAGCCGGGAGAAACAGATATCAATATCTCCGTATTTTATCACAAGTGGCTTATTTGGAAGATATGGTCAACAACTGGGCTTATGCATTGCTTAGGTATTTCTATTTTACCTTTAGGATCTGTTTAGATTGACTTATTTGAGCTTATCTACCAACGTAAGCATTTGCAAGACTGTTTGGAAGAGTTTATAGAAACAACTTATGACATGTCCATAAGCTGTTTTCAGTTTATTTCTATAAGCTCTTTAGGATAGCTTATGAAAACAGTTTATAGCTCAAATAAAATATTATGACTTTTATTTTATCTTTTGTTATAAAAATAGCTTATTCATAAGCTGTTTATTCAAAAAGGACTTTATGTACAGATTGTTTTTAAGCTTTTTGTACGGGTTAGGTCTCTAACAGTTATTCCTTCCATTTCAGTCTTGATCAGGATTCTCCGGAGCTTGCAACAAAGGTTATACCAGCAGCTGGCGGGTCTTTAAACAGTCATCTCCCATGTGAAGACTGTCACCAACCCGAAGGTGAGGATTGCCCTTTGATTGTTCCTGCTGATGGTGATGATTTGGAGACACTGGAGAGAAGTCCAAAGGGAGTTCCTACCGCAACAACAGAGTGTCTTTCCTTGAATGACATAAATGATAATTTAGGTAATACCGATCGTGATGGCCAAAAAGAATGTTCTGAAGGATCTCAGCCTAACCATCCTTGTCCGGATACGCATATTAACGACTCTTGTCTTGCAAACCAACCTCCACATCCATCCTTGAATCAGGAGAATGGAGTATTATCTGAATCAGTAACTGCTGAAAATTACGAAGCTGCAGATGAAGAACTTGGAATGCCGAAAGACTTGAATAAATCCACATGCACTCGCTCCGCGGTCGTTTCTGAAAATGGATTTCACACAACCTTTGAACAAGAGAGTGTTGAGATTGGTAAGTCAGGTGATGTTGAATCTGATAAACATGAGAATACTATAGATATCAACGCCTCTTCAAGCAAGGACAAGGGTCCAGCTGAATCCGGGTTTGTTTGCTTGTATCAATGTTGCCCTCATTGCCTCCACAGTCTCTATAATTTGACCCAGAAAGTACTTGTTCGCGAGTGGGGATCAAATAGAAGCCATTGGACAATAGAAGATGTCCATGATGCTGTTTCTTTATTATCTGTGGATCTTATTTCAGCAGTCAGAAAATGTTACATGGCAGAAGATTTCACCGATTTATCTAGTAACAAAACATCTTTTAAATGTTTCAATTCAATAACATGTAACACTGAAAACCGAGGCAAGGATGTTGTGTCGGCAGAATGCATTTCTCACTCGGCTAGTCAAGATACAAGTGTAAGCAAAGACGCGGTCGTGAATGAAGCAGTGAAGCTTGATTTGAAATTTGTATTCAGAGATGGTGTGCTAGTTCCTATGGACCCTGCAAAGGATGCCCCTCTTCACTGTAAATTTGAGAAATTGTGTCTTTGTTCTCTGATAGAGTTAATAGTTAAGACTAAGGGCTCTTTAGATTAAACTATATTGTTTTTTTTTTTTTTATAGCTTTGAATGCTTAGCAGCAGTTGTAAGTAATTTTTTACTATTAGATTAAGTTATAGTTTTTGAGTTTTGACCTCAGAAAATTCCCATGGAGCTTCTTTGAGTGCTTTCATTTCATCAGCAAAAAATAGATGTCTTCAATCCTCCCATCTCAAATAGCTTTTCCAATTTGATTATTACTGCTCAAGGTAGCCAAATATTTAATAATAATTTTTAGTTTTATATTTTAGGCTTAAATATTATTTGGAAGTATATAAGGATTAAAAACATGTTTAAAGCCTATTGTTTTGACATGACAACAATATGAAAATTTAAAATATTAAAATAATTCCAACTTTTGTTCCACTCTTTGTATTGTTTGTACTTAAATTAAAACAAATGTCTTTTATAAGACTTGACCAAATATTATATCAAACAGTATTTTCGGTTAAGTTGATTTTTTTTTTCCTTACAATTGGTTAAGTTGAAATTTACACTTCAAAATAATATTTATTGGTTGAATAAGGAGGCTTTCATATTTTTCTTAAATTGAAATCCAATTCAAGCATATCACAGTCATCATAGTTAGATGAGCTAACCACGAAAAATTTGGAGCTTTAGTTTCCTTATTAGGTCAGTTTATCATGCCAATGTAGACCTTCAACAATGTAACATTTATGTTTCCCTAAAACATATGTTAAAATACTTAATTGAAAATGTAATTTTGTTCTAATAACTAAAATGAAATTCATCATCAATTATAGTTGACACATATGGTTAAATCTTCTGTTTATATTTGTTCTGACTTAGGTTCAACTACAAATTTCTTTGTAAATTATCAATGAGGTTGATGATTCTTCCTCACCTTAGATGAGAGGACGCCTCCCCTAACTTTTTTCTCCATAATAAATAAATGAAATTTATCTTAATTCTCTTAAAATCTTGAAAATCAATCTCAATAAGACACTTGATAGTTGTACAATACACCGAGACAATATCTAAAAGTTTAGATAAAAATTGTGAAGATTTTAGGATTGTTATTAGATAAGTCAAAATAATGATTACCATTCATTTTTTTATGAATGGTGAGAGCTTACCAAGACAAGCCACAGGAAACAAAAGCCAAGAGGGAAAATGACACCAGAAAAATCACTCATCAAAGGAAAAAAAGAAAAGAAAAGAAGACACAACATATAAAAATACCATACAACTCACTCCTATTCGTTGCCAAAACCAAACTTATGGTGTAAATGACTTGATTAGATTCCCATTCATCTATTGCATAAACAATAAACAATGATGATGCTAACTCATTCTAACAATGATTACAACAAAAACTACTACATGTATTTATGGTATTTGAAGTTAAATTATTCTTGTTAAACACTCATAATATTTGGACAGCTAAGAACTTTGTCGTCGTGACTTGTGACAATTAAAAAAATGCAAAAGTCACTGTATACAATCTGCTAAAAGAATGCACCGTAAAGGAAGGAATAAAGGTCTTTCTCAATTACATACCTTTAGCTGTCACATAGCCTCTAAGAGAATAAGAGATTGGAAAATAATATATGAAAAAACAACATTATAACATGGTTATATTTAAACAACCTTATTTTATCCGTTCAAAAAAAAAAACTTATTTTATAAAAATATATTTATGTATACTACTATTCCATTCCTTTTTAATTGATGTTTTAGATTATTTACATATTTATAAAAAAAAATTATCACTGTTTATAGTTTTTTTTTGAGGGACACTGTTTGTAGAATTGTTTACAGTATTTTTTTTAATAATATCCTTGAATATTTATTGTTTTATTTCTCATTTTTCTCTCAGCAATAAATAGTTAGGATAATTTTTGACAAAACATTAGTTAATATAGAAACTACAGTTACAAAGGAATGGATGAAGTATTAAAATTCTTAATTAAAACAATTATTAATTTAATTATTAGCCTAATAATGTTTAAAAAAATATTATCCTTAAATAAAATAAATTATTTGTTGTAATCTACCAAACACAATAATTAATTTAACTTGTTCTGTGGTGTGGAGTGGCTCCATAAACAAAAACTACATCACATGGGATGTGCTGGCATGACAGAGCCAGTTCTATTGAAAGCAGTCCCTACCAATTATTTTCTAGTTGTGGAGATTCAATGCTACATAGCCCCACTTGGCTTCTTTGTACTCATCCATATTTTGTTTTGTATTATTATTTCATCTGTTTTGTCGATTATGGATCGCAGAAAATAATAGTTTGTTCAAATTCCTCTACGCTACGTGTAATATAACCGTCGTAATTTTTTTTTTTTTAAAGGATTCGATGTAACCTTCATAACTTCTATTTAACAATATTTTGTATCATCTCCTAAAATGATTATTTTGTATTAAATAATGAATGTATTGCATAACAATAATGACTTGTTCAAATCCCATTAACCTATAATTGCAATATAGGTGCTATTTGACAAAATTAAATGCTATAGAGACATACGTTTCTCTATCATACAACACTTATTTTTTGGACATTTATTTAAGTTGATTATGTCTAAAGAAATAATATAAGGACATGTTAAAGCACATGGTGACATATCTCACATGGCTTATCTAGAAAAACACAGTTTCAATCATCATACATTAATATAGTCAAAATATTAACATGACTCTGCCACATTCAATTAATTTAAACAAAAATTGAGTGTCACAAGATGCAAAAAGATCCCATATAAATTCAGAATACATACATACATACATACATGTAAGGGTGAAAAAGTTAGAAAAGTTGAAACACATGGATCCAAATGATAATAATAGCTCTTGTGAATCTTCTTTTTGCAAAGATGAAAAAGTGGAAGCAATGAATCTACTTGAAGAGTGTTGGTATTTTGATAACTTGTTAAATATAAAACCAAAGATGTTAAGGTGTCATTCTGATCCTTACCCTTCAACAAGACTAATCAGCTCAGAACTTTTGAAGGATTCATCAGCAAGTAAACCATCCAATAGTGATTTTGTTCATCCTAAGAAGCTGCAAAGAGCACCATCTATGCCACCTATTAGAGTGAAAGAAGAAGAAAAAGATGATAAAAAAGGAAGGAAATTGGTGCATCAAACATCGGATTCTGCTATGCATAAGGCAGGTAGTAAACATCATTGTGGAAAGATGAAAGGACTTGATCATAGAAGTGATAGCAATAGAAGGAAAAGCAAATTGCTAAGAACACCATCTTTGCCTCCATCAATAGGGAGAGAGGAAAAGTTTCAAGAAACCGATTCAAGAACTGGAAGATCCCGAAAACAACCATCAGCACCTCCCAATAATGACAACTTGCCTCCAAGGTTAACCTCTAAGGTACTATAAAAATCACCTTGCTTTTATAAATATCTAAGTAATGTATAGACTTTTTTCTCGTTTATGTGCGTAGGTTTTAAATTGTGACTGTGTTGTGATTCTTGATATTGCGAAGAATTGCGATTTAATGTGGCCAATAATCTGGTATGGTTCCAATCACGGTCACATTGCAGTTACAGGAAATGAAATACATTATGTCACATCAAAGAGCTTGTGATTGATATTATGTGCCTCGCACCAAGAAGTAACACCAATTAATACAAATATGACTAAAAGGCCAAATAATTTTAGCATAAGTAAAATCATAGCATTAGAAATAGAAAAGGGCAGAGTAGCACATATACCTTGCTGCAAAAATGCTGCAACATTTTAAGAAAAGTCATTAGTCCTATCATGCTATGTTTAAAATAGAGCAATGTTATTTCTTACGAATGATTTTTACAAAAAAGAGAAGAATTCAGGAAAATATATATTTAACCAATCGGATTTTGATTGATCATACGCGTGAAAGTGGATGGTTATTATTTGTAAAGTGTCACTTCCTTTCACGTATTATTGTTGCATTTCTTGTGACTCCTACGTAACAATAAGCGATATTCTTAAAGATACGCACTTCAAATTTCAAATTGATTTGAATGTTTATGAAGCAAACTCATTGTATATGTTTTGTGACAGAGTTGCAGCATTCCAAGAAGTAGACCAGCTAAAAACATCGAAGTTGAAAGCTTAAACAAAGAGGGTATTTTGGAGATGAGGAGAAAGGTCCTAAATCAGAAAACAATAAGAAGAAGCCTAAGTGATCTTGAGTATGAAGAAGTTCAAGGGTTCAAGGATTTAGGATTCTCATTTGAGAAAGAAGCTTTAAGTCCAAGCTTAGCTAACATAATTCCTGGCTTGCAAGAGAAAAATAGAGATGAAAGTGAGGAAGATAAAGCAGCAAGAGGACCTTACTTATCAGAGGCATGGTTGGTGCAAAGTTGTGCAACTCCTCCTGTTCCAAATTGGGGAAATAAGATGTCTGCAGATGACATGAAAAAACATATCAAGTTTTGGGCTAGAGCTGTGGCTTCAACTAAATGTTGAATATCATCATCATAAATCACATTTCATAAATCAATTCTTTTGTAACAATTTCCTAAGAACAATAAAAATAATAATGACTAGTAATAATAATTCTTCGTATTTATTTTTTTAACTATAGATAATAGATGTGAAGTATCTATCAGCTTTACTGATGATTAATCTCCGCTGAAAAACCTAGTTGGCCACCTTTAGTGGGTCAAACGTCCCCTCCCAACCATGTTTTATTTTCCTATCCACCTGCAGATTAAAAAAAGATGTGTTATATTAGTAAATAAAATAATACATTTTTAAAAATGCGTATTAATTTTTCAAAATCATCTTTATAATTGTTCGATTTATTGTTCAACTATCTAGTTCTTGCACTCTTTCCACCAATTAGAATAAATATAGTTAGTGTTATACTAACAAGTGTTTTAAGGATATTGTTTAAGAAACTTGTATAAAGAATTATTTTGATTGATTGAGTCCATAAATGAAGAATTGAGGGTTTGAATTTTAATCATCAGAACAAAGGTAGTAGAAGAAGAATTACTTACCCCTTAAGAAGATTAATCTCATGATTACTAGATACAAGGATACCCTAGTGAGTCCATTCCTATTTCCTAGTTCCTTTCCTATATAAAGAGAGTATTAATATGCTAACTAACCAACCATTCAGATTCAGTTACAATTCCAACCAACCCAATAACTTCCTAAACAAGTCTTCTCTTTTTCTTCTCTTGTTCTTCTTCATCATCAAGAAAATGAGGAGATTCTTCATCTTCAACCCATGGATCATAGTTGCATTCATTGTATTCCTTCCTGTTCTTGTCTCTCTCAGAAACCCAAGAGGAGAACCTGAACCAGAAAACACCATAACACAAACAACTTCATCTTCTTCTTTCTCTCATACTTCTTTTCGTTCAGTCATTTTAGCAGCCAATACTTTTCCATTTGATTTCAATCAAAGAATCAGAGATGGTTCCAATCTTCAATATAATTTCTATAGGGATTCTTGCCCTCAAGCTGAAGATATTGTTCGTTCCGCTGTTACCGATATCTACTTTGATCATAGAGACCTTGCACCTTCTCTTCTTCGTCTTTTCTTTCATGATTGCTTCATCCAGGTAAATAAACTTAATCTTTTTTAGTTCTTCTTTAATTCTTTATTTTCTGCTTTGATTATATTTACTGCATAGCATAGATCTTTGTTTCATAGTGATTTTATCTATGTTTACTAAATCATCTTCTTGATTTCATAATGGTTTTGATTTGCTGTTCTAACTACTTGTGGTGTTACGAAATCAGGGATGTGATGCTTCCTTGCTATTGGAAGACAATGGTGATAGAAACGGTTCCTATGAGAAGCAGGCTATTCCAAATCAAACATTGAAAGGTTTTGACAAAGTTGACTTGATCAAGGAAGAGGTGGAGCAAGCATGTCCCGGCGTTGTTTCTTGTGCTGACATACTTGCTCTTGCCGTAAGAGATTCCGTTCTTTTGGTTTGTTCCTAGCACTATATCTTAATTATGATGCATTTTCACTTTATTTATGCACCTATGATTTATTTATGGACATGGCCATCGCAGGGTGGTGGGCCTTTCTATCCAGTTTTAACAGGCAGACGAGATAGCCTGCAATCGTTTTTCCAGGAGGCAACTGATCAGATTCCAAGGCCTGACGATAGCATTATGCGCACACTTCAATTCTTCAATCTTAGAGGATTCAACGCACGGGAAACAGTCAGCCTCCTTGGTAAATTACTTTACACTTATGCATTCATGAATATAATATGATAAGGTATTATTTGTGGCTGCAATGCAAACTGTTGAGCCTGATGCAGCCTCAACTGTGGTCACAAAGACATCAAAAACCCTGATGTCGTATCGTAATTGAGATTGTGATCTCACACATTTTTTAAAACCTTGTATAAGGCTAATGAGATCTGTTGGTTTCTTGATAATTTAAAGGAGGACACAACATTGGAAAAATCGGTTGCGATTTCATTCAGCAAAGGTTGTACGACTTTCAAGGAACAGGGCAACCAGATCCGAGTATACCTCTCGATTTTCTCAGTCAGATGAGGCTAAACTGTCCTGACAACAGTAAGAACAATTTCAGCAGCAACGGCACGTTTTCGACGTTTACAGCTTCAAAGCCAATGAATGTTCAACTCTCTAATGACAAAGGGATGTCATACATGCAAGCATTGTCATCTGCAGTACCATCTGGAGCATCTTTTGACACTCACTACTATCAGAGTTTGTTGAGAGGAAGAGGGTTATTGTTTGCTGATCAACAGCTGATGGCTCAAGAGAAGACTGCCAGATTGGTTTTTGCTTATGCTTCAGATGACGGATCAACCTTTCGGATGGATTTCGCAAGGGTTATGTTGAAATTGTCTAACCTTGATGTTTTGACTGGAAATCAAGGTCAGGTTCGTCTGAATTGCTCCCGTCTTGTAAGCTCTTAAGTGAGTTGGTTCATATAATTCATTCTGGTTTAGAAAATTTGTTCTCTTCCTATGCAAGTTTTGGCCATGTAAAATGACAAATGTTACAGAATTTATTGATTTTGATGGAACTGTGTTAAAAACTGTTTACTTTAGTGTTGCAAGGCTGCAATAAATATAAACAAATCAAAGTGTTCTGTTATGTTTTATTAAAACTTGGATTCCAAGGTATTGAAGTATATTTTTGTATAAGCTCCCTATTCAACTCTTACAATTAGAGATCAATAAATGATTCTTAGATATGATATTTGGTGCACAATGCTTGATAATGGCATAGTATAATTTGCTAACAATTAGTATCATCATCACCTGCTGTCACCAACAAAATCAGTAGACACAACATTATCATGTGTAACCAAGGATTCCCTTCAAATCTCCCTCAGATGCTTTGCTATGAAAAATGTGTAGACAAGAGGAAATTAGCATTCACTATAGTAACTAAATTATAGGAAAAAAAAAAAACATAAAATATCTTTGTCCCTTACAAGCAAAAGTTTTTTATTCTTACTTAATTGCAGCTTTAGTTTTATCATAACTAGCTCCCTTTTCAAGTCTAACAGTAAGGTCAACCACCGAAACATCTACAGTTGGAACTCTGAATGACATTCCTGTCAACTTTTTGTTCAATGATGGAAGGACCTTACCAACAGCCTGCAAATTATGATAAAAAAATATAATTAATTATAAAAAGGTTAGTATAATAGAACATAACATAGTAAATGTAACAAATGAAAAATTCAGAACCTCTATAGGTAAAGTTTCCATTCATTTCATTGGCTTAGTTGACATTACTAATTTTCAAAGTTATTAACATGTTTTGCAAATAGTTGTGTTTGAAGTTTGTGGCAATAAATTACTACTACTTCTTAATTAAAAATGATAATCAAAGGATCTATTAGGCATTGTGTGTGTTAGAATAGCAAATCCAGTTTTAAAATAATAAAAAAGAAAACAACGATCGATCACAAAATTCAGCCAATTGTACTTATATCTCTGACGCTTAAGCGACTGATGTGGTTTTCTATTATGTGATAGATAGAATTACAGAGCGCTCTAGCTTACAACAATACGTGTATGAGTCCCAAAACATATGAGACTAGAAAAGAAAGAACATCGCTTATTGAACTTATATGATTCTTAGATTTGATATTAGTCACAACTGCGTCTGTGATGGTTCCTCTCCTATCCATGTAATGTAACCATAATGTTTAATGAATACATACTAGTAAGCAGCAGTCCATC
The DNA here is from genome assembly GCF_003473485.1 of Medicago truncatula. NCBI lineage: Eukaryota > Viridiplantae > Streptophyta > Magnoliopsida > Fabales > Fabaceae > Medicago > Medicago truncatula. The sequence continues at coordinate 38,899,579 of NC_053043.1, read as the reverse complement.
ATGGACACAGTTACGCGGATATAGGAATCAACTTTCACCTTGAAATTAATATCAAATGTAGATTTAAATTTAAATTATATATGAAAATAAGAAAACTTGACACAGGTAATCAATATGACACAAGTAATGTTGATCTCTATTCGCATTGGTAACGTGATGAGTATGAATTCCTACATCGGATTTGTTCCAAGTATGGTGTGATACTCAAAGAACTAAGAGATGTTTGAATATACACTCTACTCTTTCCATTTTCATCCATCTTACTTGTAATGGCAGATTGGAATTGAGCAAGTATTTGGAGAATATAATCTAACTTTTCAGATTGGCATTGAGTAAATCATGTGTAAAGAGGAAGAATGAGACTAGAAGTTGGAATTGTATTGTTTCTCTTTTTACAGTTGTTTTCATTTTTTTGAAAGTTTTCCTTTTACAATTCTAACACAAAGCAGATACTATTATAACCCTTCACGGAATGAGCTTAATAGATAACAACTTTCTTTTGTACTTCTGCACGATGGAGATTATCTCCGGAAGCACACACCTGGAGCAAGATGAAGGTGCATGTTCCACACATTTCACTGGCCATAAAGAATCTACGAGCTCCTTCCCTCGTTCCTTCGAGTTCGACATAATCTTTATGGTTCGTGTTTAGCTTTCTCACAAGATCATGAACGATAGTAGACCATAATTCAACACCCTTTCCTAGTAGTGCAACAATAACACGAAATTCACAATTAATGTCTCCAACAACGTCAACAATATTTTCAACATATAGACGCTTAAACTTAGACATTTAATTAATATACTTCAAGCTATGAGGCGTTGCATCGGATAAAGGCTTAAAAAGATGTGCACTGATTCTATCTAGGCGCGATGTAGGCAAAGAAAGCCACCTTCTGTCATGTAACAAGTCAATATACTGAACAAAACAAAACAAAAAGAGATTAACGCTTTGTCGACAGTTCAAGCTGCACTCCTGGCCTTTGTAAAGGGTAACTTGCAGAGTTTACAGATTTTGGAAGCATTGTGTTAAATGTTTAGTCTATGGCTGCAATAAATATAAGTTTTGTATAGAACTCTTTATGAATAGAGTCACTGCACAACATCAACAAATCAAAGTATTCGGTTCTGCCTTGTTAAACTAGGATTCCGAGATACTTGGTCAGACCCTCCCGTCGGACTCCGGATTATCAGGGGTCCTTTCCCCGAGAACCGGACGGTTAACACAAAAAAAACTAGGATTCCGACCTATTGAAGTATAGTTTCTTATCATCTCCCTGTTCAACGCTCACAATTACAGGTAGAGGAATGATTCTTTGATAAGATGTCACAAGTCACAACCGCTCTACAAAGCTAACATCATATGGCGTGATAGTTGTTAGCAGCCAACACTCGGGTGGGATTTAGTCCCGCATCGGATAGATAGGATTCTTGATAAGAGTTTATAAAGAGGAGACAATCATCACCTTACAAGCCGGTTTTGTGGGGATGAGTTAGGCCTCGATATTCGTTACAATAGTTATATTTTTCTACAATATATGTGGTGCACCAAAAAACCTTCTTCAAGCCCAAACTCTCTTCCACCCACAAGTTTGGGAATGTCCAGAAGGACTTCTTTTCCACAAAAATTTGCTAAATATAGTATATTATGTTATACCAGGAAAATAAAGCTGAAACATCAAATGCAAAATATACATGTATATATCAATGTGTAACATATTTAATGGTCTTATTGTAAAATCAAGTTTAAAGAATGTATCATGTTAGATTTCAAAAAGATTTATACATGCAAATTGCAAATAAAGCTGAAACATACCAAATGCAAAATAGAACTTTAAATAGCTTAACATGTCATAACAATGTTTAAAAAAAAGGTTAGACTTAAAAATTTGAGTCAAATCCATCAAATTTGTTTGATTCATTTGTTTATATTTAAAATCCTAGAAAATATTAGTTCTAAATACAAAAGGCATGTGGTCTTTTTTAATTTGTGCATATGCTTTATCAATGTCATGCCTTATTGAAAATTAAAAAGAAGGCAAAGTTGTACCAGTAGCCATAGGATTACTAGTACTCCTTCTTGATTGGTTTATTTATTTTTTGAGTCATGTGATAGGATACATAAAATAAGGAGTGTTGATGGATTATTATTACGAATTATTAGTTGTTTAGAGTAACACGTTGTGTTTAATTTTAGAATAAATCATGGTGGAATAATTTCAACAGATTAGTTTAAAGGTCATGTTAATCGGTGCTCCGGTAGTTATAAAAGTAAAAATAAAAAAATTTCATAAAAAACAACAACATTTTGACTTTTATAAAGTTGAACATTTTACTTTTCACCACTTCCCAATGCAAAGTTTCTATATTAGTTTTTCTTAACTAATGTCCCGAGGACATTAGTTAACATTTCTCTTAGTTTAATTCTACTTTATCTTTTAGTAGCAAGTTATTTAGTAGCCATTTTGTTTATAGATCATAAGCATTTGCTTTGCCTCATGTTGTTTTGCGATTCGAGTGAACTTGTGGCCGTTGGATGGATGTGGTATATTTCTAATGTCATGTACTTTGAAGTTATGGCGATGTTTGATTTTTCGAGGGGCGTGAGAGATGTCACGTTTGCTGCATAAAGTAGTGCATTTTTTTGTTGCACATAATATTAGTACGGAAGTTTCCGTCTCATTTAATAATGACTAATCTCCGTTCAAAAAACATGTAAGGCGCACAAAGTATATCATCTCTTTTCATCAATTTTTTTCATACCTGAATTGATCTTGATTACATATTTAAAAGGTTCATGTCCTTTACCACTTGGACAAATCAGCTTGTTGATAAGTAGTGCATTCTTTACTCTTCTTAATTTTATGCATTCAATGTTATTTTGTTTGGTGGTGACATTCAATGTTATTTAAACACAACCCACCCACTTCACTTATTTATTCCACTTCTTACATCTCAAACTTAACCTCTCACTCACTTCCACTTCCAGTTTTCTTTCACTCATTCCCTTACTCACAAACAAAACCTTAATTTTTTTATTTTTTTTTTCTCAATTATTTCTCATCCATCTCTTTCAACTCTATCATATTCAACTTCATCTATCATTTATCTCCCTCTCACCAATCTTACAAATATATATACCACAATGTGAGAGACTCACATGGTCAAGTTATTTTGCTTCAACCTTTTTCTCAAGTATGGAGGAGCCTCACGACAAGGAGACCACAACACCGTTGGAGGCAAGGTGTGCAAAGGCTGCAACCTTGGGCATGGGTGGAATCGGTAAACAGGTAGTGATCTCTATCTCTGCATTTTGTTCATCACTTGCTCTTGCTTTCTCTTCTTAACTTGCTATATGTTTTTCTCTTCTCTTTATTGCATACATTTTTTTTCACCCTATCTTTTACTTAATAAATTTTAGTTTTCACCTCCTCCTTAATTAATACTTTAGATGAAATGATGTTACAGCATTTTGCTGACTAATACAAAACTAAAACTTAATGGAGAGAATTAATATTAAGATTAAAACCCTCGGATTAACCGGTCCTTATGCCAGATATAGGCCGGATACCAAGTTTAAAAAAAGAAAAAAGAAAAATAAAGGACAATTACACATAAGCCAGTGGTAGCAGCAAGTTATTTAACTCATATTAAACATGCGAAACATGTATAACAGTTCAAACACTTGAAATCCCAATCAAGACTCATTTTAAGTAGCTCATTTGTACTTTTATATTTGTTTCTAAAATATGTTTATTTTGTAATCCAATTTATACAAGCTTCGTTTGGAAACAACATCTTGATAGGATATATGCAAATGTTCCCGGCTTCTCGCTTTACATGGAAATGACAAATGCTTAAATACTAACCCTACAAGTTAAATAGATAGAAGATGGTTGGAGATGGCAGGTAGTATATATAATCTTCTTTACAAGTTAAATAGATATATTTGATTGAAGCATTAAACTTGACAAAATTACTTTTTGTCAATTTATTAGTTATCTTTTATTGTTTAGTATATTTAAATATATTTTATTACTTTTAATATTATCTTTTACTAAAAAGTAATATGATTCTTTTGTACAATTTAGGCATGCAGTGAAATGGTGATGCCCTATGGCAAAAGAAAAGATAGCATGTTACAACCCGACCTTTTCAATTTAACAAGCTATGTGGAAAAGTGCAAAGAAGAATATGGTGTTTCACCTCATTCCCATTGGATTTCGACATACTATGGGAGTCAGGTTTGTACTTTTTCTTCAAATTATTTTCTAGATTTTTTAATTATATGTCAAAGAAAGTGGAAATTAATCTGCATTTAAATTACATTATTAATTGTACTATGGGATAATGATATGGATCTAAATTTCATTATTAACCGTCCCAACATGGATCCTCCAAACCAACGAGGAGAAAAAAAACAATTGTTTATTATTTGTTATCTCTATCTCTTAATATAAGACTTCTCACTAATAAAGAAAAATATAAGACTTCTTTATCAAATTCCTCCCTATTAAAAAAAGATGTGTTATATTAGTAAATAAAATAATACATTTTTAAAATGTGTATTAATTTTCCAAAATCATCTTTATAATCGTTCGATTCATTGTTCAACTATCTAGTTCTTGCACTATCTAAATATAGTAAATATAGTTAATGTTAAACTAACAAGTTACCCTTCCTGGTTTAATGCATTTAGTTGTTTGATAAAAAAATAAAAAAATAAGTGCTTTAAAAACATTGTTTAAGAAACTTGTATACTATCGACGAAATAGATTTAACAACAACTCGTAATAGTAATTCTATAACCCATCAATCTCATAATTTTGATTGATTAAGTCCATATGTGAAGAATTGCGGGTTTGAATTGCCCCCTAAGAAGATTAATATCATTGTTTAGTGAAAACAAGGATAAAGGACCAATATAGGAAAAATAAATAAAGAATTCCAATGTTAAATTAAAAAAAAAAAAAAAATTTGTTTATTATCGCCGAAGCATATTTGACAACTCGTAATAGTAACTCAATTATCCATCGATCCATTATTTAGATTGACCGAGTCCATAAGTGAAGAAATGCGAGTTTAAATTTTAATAACGAGAAGAAAGGTGCTAACCCTTAAAAAGATTAATCTCAAAGTATGTGTTTGTTAAAGCGGTGGAAGTGCAAATACCGCGTTACGAGGCACTTTCTGCCGTGGTTTTTAAAAGCTACAAAAGGTAGCTTCACATAAAACGCCGGTTTGGACAATTTTCACCGCTAAGCCAAACAAGCCTAAAAACAAGGATACCCTAGTGAGTCAATTCCTAGTTCATTTCCTATATAAAAAGAGTATCAATATGCTAACTAACCAAACCATTCAGTTGCATGCAATTCCAACCAACTCAATAACTTCCTAAACAAGTCTTCTCTTTTTCTTCTCTTGTTCTTCTTCATCATCAAGAAAATGAGGAGATTCTTCATCTTCAACCCATGGATCATAGTTGCATTCATTGTATTCCTTCCTGTTCTTCCCTCTCTCAGAAACCCAAGAGGAGAATCTGAACCAGAAAACACCATAACACAAACAATTTCATCTTCTTCTTTCTCTCATACTTCTTTTCGTTCAGTCATTTTAGCAGCCAATACTTTTCCATTTGATTTCAATCAAAGAATCAGAGATGGTTCCAATCTTCAATATAATTTCTATAGGGATTCTTGCCCTCAAGCTGAAGATATTGTTCGTTCCGCTGTTACCGATATCTACTTTGATCATAGAGACCTTGCACCTTCTCTTCTTCGTCTTTTCTTTCATGATTGCTTCATCCAGGTAAATAAACTTAATCTTTTTTAGTTCTTCTTTAATTCTTTATTTTCTGCTTTGATTATATTTACTGCATAGGATAGATCTTTGTTTCATAATGATTTTATCTATGTTTACTAAATCATCTTCTTGATTTCATAATGGTTTTGATTTGCTGTTCTAACTACTTGTGGTGTTACGAAATCAGGGATGTGATGCTTCCTTGCTATTGGAAGACAATGGTGATAGAAACGGTTCCTATGAGAAGCAGGCTATTCCAAATCAAACATTGAAAGGTTTTGACAAAGTTGACTTGATCAAGGAAGAGGTGGAGCAAGCATGTCCCGGCGTTGTTTCTTGTGCTGACATACTTGCTCTTGCCGCAAGAGATTTCGTTCTTTTGGTTTGTTCCTAACACCTATAAGTTTATAACATATATCTTCTGTTGAAAGCTCTTAATTCTGATGCATTTTCACTTTATTTATGCACCTATGATTTATTTATGGACATGGCCATCGCAGGGTGGTGGGCCTTTCTATCCAGTTTTAACAGGCAGACGAGATAGCCAGCAATCGTTTTTCCAGGAGGCAACTGATCAAATTCCTAGGCCTGACGATAACATTAAGCGCACACTGCACCTCTTCAATCTTAGAGGATTCAACGCACGGGAAACAGTCAGCCTCCTTGGTAAATTACTTTACATTTATGCATTTATGAATATAAGATTTATAAGGTATATTTCGTGACTGCATTAAGAACTGTTGAGCCTGATCCAGCCTCAACTGTGGTCACAAAGACATCAAGACATCAAAAACCTGATGTCGTATCGTAATTGAGATTGCGATCTCACACATTTTTGAAAACCTTGAATTTGACTAATGATATCTGTTGGTTTCTTGATAATCTAAAGGAGGACACAACATTGGAAAAATCGGTGCGATTTCATTCAGCAAAGGCTGTACGACTTTCAAGGAACAGGGCAACCAGATCCGAGTATACCTCTCGATTTTCTCAGTCAGATGAGGCTAGACTGTCCTGACAACAGTAAGAACAATATCAGCAGCAATGACACGCTTTCGACGTTTACAGCTTCAAAGCCAATGAATGTTCATCATTCTAGTAGTGACAAAGGGATGTCATACATGCAAGCATTGTCATCTGCGGTGCCATCTGGAGCATCTTTTGACACTCACTACTATCAGAGTTTGTTGAGAGGATAATGAGGGTTATTGTTTGCTGATCAACAGCTGATGGCTCAAGAGAAGACTGCCCGATTGGTTTCTGCTTATGCTTCAGATGACGGATCAACCTTTCGGATGGATTTCGCAAGGGTTATGTTGAAATTGTCTAACCTTGATGTTTTGACTAGAAATCAAGGTCAGGTTCGTCTGAATTGCTCCCGTCTTGTAAGCTCTTAAGTGAGTTGGTTCATATATTTCATTCTAGTTTAGCAAATTTGTTCTCTTCCTATGTAAGTTTCTCATACACATTTTAGGGTAGTTTTGGCCATGTAAAGTGACAGCTATTATAGAATTTATAAATTTTTGTGGCACTGTTTTAAAATATGTTTACTCTAGTGTTGCAAGGCTGCAATAAATATCAACAAATCAAAGTGTTCTTTTATGCCTTATTAAAACTTAGATTCCAAGGTATTGAAGTATATTTTTGTATTAGAGATCAAGGAATGATTCTTAGATATGATATTGCAAGTCACAACTGATTATGTGATGTAACCATAATGTTTGATGAATACATACTAGTAAGCAGCAGTCCATTACGGACACAGTTGCGCGGATATAAGGAATCAACCTTCACGTCGAACTTAATGTTAAATAGATCTTATTCTTGTTTAAATCAAAACCTTTTTGTGTATAAACCAGAAATCTTTTCTCAATGTCCATCATCTGGATCAAAACCTTTTACTACAAGTTGAAACTGTGTTGGAGCTTATTGAAAAAGTTTCAGTGTTTCACTGGCTATATATCCTTAAGTCATATAATTGATTAAACGTTTTTGAGAAAATCTGACAACGTATAGTACCAATTTGAAATGGAAACTAATTTTAGAGGCATGCCAATCTCGTTTGAAATTTTTTGTACTGAATATTGTAACTCTATAACATGTATTCTAAAATGTTATTAGTTCTATGCATAACTAACATGGTTCAATAATTAATTTAAGACCTCAACTTTAAAGTTTAAAATAAAGGTCTCTGACTGTGGTATGTGATTGTATCAGCTGCATTTATATATTTTATTTCACTTTTGAATGAGTCAAAATTGATTCTATAGGTGTATAACTGTTTTTTACATGTTTGAATGCATTTCGGAATTATGGATGTTTACTCTATAGATGTTTACTCCAAACATGATTTTTACACTTATATTTATTGTTCAACTCACTTTTATGTGAACTATTACTACCCAAATCCAAGCCTAATAATCAATGGTAGAGTTACAAGCTTGGTATTCTGAATCATGGTGGCCGAAATTGAACAACAATTACAATCTTGTCTCGGTCCTAACAATCTTAATTTGGAATGCATCTGCGCAACATGCTGCACTTAGTTTTGGACAATACCCTTGTGGAGGGTACATGCCAAATCATCCCCTGTTGATGAGAAGATTAATACCAGAAGAAAGCGATCCTAAATATGCAAGTTTTATATATGATCCACAAAAGAGTTTTCTCAATGCATTGCCTAGAAGATTTATACCAGAAGAAAGTGATGCTGAGATTGTTGAAGCGTTTTATGAATTCTCTGCTGAAATTGGAAAGATTGAGATGGTGTTTTGCCTTATGAATTACTTGCTCCTAGTTCTGGACCTGGTGTTGCATGCAGAGGCGTTATAAATAGTGTGTCCACATAAAAATATGTCTAAAGTAAATAAATGAGTCACATATCATATCACATTTTGGGAAGCATTATGGTTGGTTTGGTTTATTTATCAGTAATAACATTCAAGGGAATGCCTTCTAAGGTAACTTTTTTGGTGTGGTTGAGCGGAGGTTGTTTGGACTAAGGGGCAACTATGTTGTGTTTGGTCTGCTGTTGTGCAGAGTCTGGTTTGCTGATGTGACGAGTTTGGTTTGCTGCGGTTTTCTGTGCTCAACAGCTTGTTGGTTTTGGGAGAGGGATCCCTTATTGTTCCAGTTTTTTCTGTTTTTTAGTCTCTGCTTTTGTAGTGCTAGCTGTTATGAGTTATAATGAGTGCTCCTGAGCCTTGTATGGCAATATGGTCTCTGTTTGAAGTTGTATGCTTTGTTTTGTTTCAATCCTCCGACAGGTACGGCTTGTTCAGGCGAAGAGTATTAGTAAAGTTGTAAGTTGTTAGGTTCTTGTAAAGTTTAGTGAAATGGTTGTCTTTAGCAATGAAAAAAAATGTAAATAGATATTTGAAGTTATTTAGATTGCTAATACATGATTCTCCATTCTATTATGTATGCAAATACACAATGTATTCTGGCTTTGTTGTATTTAAAGGAATCAACAATTAATACTATTATAAAAAGTAAATCAGCAGCATGTGTTTGAAACAATTCTGTCGCGTGGATGAATTTCATGAATTACAAACGTTCATTAGTATCATGTTTGAAATGATGTTAAATTTGGGTAGAATTGTTGAAGTTTAAATTTGTTAAAATTGTGGTAGTCTAGCATAAGTTAATCAGCTCACTAGCAAGAGCCTCTAATTTATACTGCACATTAGACTAATTCAATGTTTGGCCAAGATATAAGTTTAGTTAAATATTCTACTCAAATAATTACACACTATATCAAGAATAATATCATAGTTGAAGTGTCCAATTAGCTCGCCTTGTCTATTCTCACCGTCGTTTTCTGATACTCTAGGGGTGACCTTCTAAAGGACCTAGTTTCTAGTTTTTATGAATTTTGCTTGTTTTTCTTTTCTGTTTTTTCTCATGTAACTACCAAAAATAGACTTGCATTCTTTTTCTCATTGTTTATTTTCCGCATAATATACTACAAATCAAGCCAATGATTTGGCAAGCAAGAATAGTACGGCTAACAGAATAATTGGCAAGCAAGAAAACAATCAAAATTATGTGAACAAGGTCATGAAATGTAACTATCTCAAAGGTACTTAGAAAAATAAGCTTCTGTTATATAAAAGAAACAAGCTACTAAAGAGCTACCAAAACAAACTTCGAGTACACAATTCACAATTATTCTACTTCATTCACTACACAATTATTGAGTTGTTGAAAGGAACTAATTTTCCAATGCACGTTTAGCATTCTCCAACGCTGTCTTGGCTGAAATTTGCTTTGTGTCTCTCTCTACAGTTTTTATCCTTGTTGTTTCTACTTCTCGAGTTTTATCTTTTACGGTTATGTCAACCTCCAACATTTTTTTTATGTCATCAAAATGAGCCTCTACCTTTATTGTCTCCAACTCGCAAAATTTCAACTTGTTTTGTTTTTCAAGGAGTACGGCCTTGAGATGACGAACTTCTCCACTAAGCAAATTTCTCTTCTGATTGGATGCCTGAAGCAAAGCCTTGGATTGTGTACCGTGATCCTTGATGTTAGTCATTCTTGCTTTCTCCTCTTCCAATAATTTACTCAGGGTATGACAAATTTGGATGGACACGCACTGAATTGAAAAGAATAAAATAATGTCAATCAAAAGAAATATATAATGACTTAAAAGTTCAGCAAATGTGTACAAGTTATTACTGTTATATGGGTTATAGAAAATAGTGAAAGGGCTATTGGTTGCAGCCGCATGAGCTGCTGCAGCAAGAAGTCCCAAGTGCGTACTATCAGTTGACAATACTGAGGAAGGCATCGCAGTTTGTGGTCAGCTAGCACGGCGGATACCAAGAAGCAATTGGTTCTTTTCATTCCTATTGAAGAAGATGCACTTGAGTTGGACCATTGATAAGATATCACATAATCGTATACATACCAAAAAATTAACAATTCTCGTGGATCATCATCATAGTAAAGTAAGAAGATGAAAAAAAATCGAATCAACGAACACTTCTCTAAGCCTGAAGCACTTATCATTAAGAATGTTTTAGTATTGAAAGCATGATATATCCAAGGTGAATGAATAGACCAAATTAATGAAGTCGAAAGCATAGATAGCGTCCACTTTGAAAAGCAGGATATAATAAAATCACTTGCCAGATAAACAGCACAGAATCACCAGCAACAAGTCTTTTAGCACTCACAGAAACACTCCATCCAGTTGTAAGTAGATGCCTTTTGGGCTGGCCAGCAAGAGAGAAAAACTTCAAAGATTATACAAAAAGTAACGACATATTTTCATCCCTCAACAAGAAACATGTTCATGAAACTGAAAGGAAAACTCCAACATTTGCCATTAAAATGAAATTCAGCTTTGTAACTCACCTCAGAAGATATGCCTAAATTTCTATTTGTTACCATGCAAATCCCTTGCTATTAACACTTGAGCAGGAGGCTGTTGGAAGAAATCCTGCAGGTCAAAATTACAAAGACTTAAGAAACTGAAAGATTTGGTAGATAAATTTAAGTTTGGTAATTGGTAGCATGATTTTTCGACAAATGTTTACCGAAGGAGGAAACACTTTTTCAGCCGCCCAACGAGGAACAAACAATCCCTCATGAGTTCCCAACTCTGCTGGAAGGTGAGCCTCTTTTTGCTCTTGCTGCAAACGCATAAATGGTTAAATGCTTAAAAATATATATACCTAACTAAATTGCAAAACCAGTTATCACTTAAGACATTGTGTCATACATCATTCAAAGGTTGATCTAATAAATGATGTATGCGGTCTATAATATAGATCACATACATAATTTATTAAATTAAATTAAAAGGTTGATTTTTGCTTATAATAGTGACCGGATGGTTTATTTTGTCTCCACTTCTACATTCTCCCAAAAAAATTCTACTTTTTGAGTAGACATTTTTTTTTTTTCTTCAAGAAAGAACATGATGAAAATGATGCTTGTCATTCAAAGTGATGAAAATAATGAAGATGTTCATAGATTTTATGGGTTTATTTATTTTTAATAAAAAACCAAAAACAAAAGAAGATTATCTCAAGTGGCTTGCCAACTCATCAGTTTTTTAATAAAAAATGGAGAGAAAAAAAAGTAAGTGTTACTAAATAAATAAGATAAAGGACCAATATAAAAAATAAAAAATTCAAATGTTACATATAAGTAAGATAAAGGGTCCCTAAAGTGACTTTGCCAAAAAAAATTAACAAAAATTAAAAACTTTTGTATACTATTGACGAAACATATTTGACAATTCGTGGTAGTAATTTAGTAACCCATCAATCCATTATTTTGATTGACCGAGTCCATAAGTGAAGGATTGCGCGATTAAATTTTAGTAATGAGAACAAATTAAAGGTGCTAGAAGAAGAATTATCCCTTAAGATAAGATTAATCTGATGATGACTACATACAAGGATACCCTAATGAGTCCATTCCTAGCTAGTTCCTTTCCTATATAAAAAGAGTATCAATCAATATGCTAACTAACCATTCATATTCAGTTACAATTCCAACCAACTCAATAACTTCCTAAACAAGTCTTCTCTTTCTCTTCATCTTCATCATCAAGAAAATGAGGAGATTCTTCATCTTCAACCCATGGTTCATAGTTGCATTCATTGTATTCCTTCCTGTTCTTCTCTCTCTCAGAAACCCAAGAGGAGAACCTGAACCAGAAAACACCATAACACAAACAACTTCATCTTCTTCTTTCTCTCATACTTCTTTTCGTTCAGTCATTTTAGCAGCCAATACTTTTCCATTTGATTTCAATCAAAGAATCAGAGATGGTTCCAATCTTCAATATAATTTCTATAGGGATTCTTGCCCTCAAGCTGAAGATATTGTTCGTTCCGCTGTTACCGATATCTACTTTGATCATAGAGACCTTGCACCTTCTCTTCTTCGTCTCTTCTTTCATGATTGCTTCATCCAGGTAAATTAACTTAATCTTTTTTCATTCTTCTTTAATTCTTTATTAAATCATCTTCTTGCTTTCATAATGCTTTTGATTTGCTGTTCTAACTTCTAACTACTTGAGGTGTTACGAAATCAGGGTTGTGATGCTTCCTTGCTATTGGAAGACAATGTTGATAGAAATGGTTCCTATGAGAAGCAGGCTATTCCAAATCAAACATTGAAAGGTTTTGATAAAGTTGACTTAATCAAGGAGGAGGTGGAACAAGCATGTCCCGGCGTTGTTTCTTGTGCTGACATACTTGCTCTTGCCGCAAGAGATTCCGTTCTTTTGGTTTGTTCCTAACACTATATCTTCTGTTGAAAGCTCTTAATTCTGATGCATTTTCACTTTATTTATGCACCTATGATTTATTTATGGACATGGCCATCACAGGGTGGTGGGCCTTTCTATCCAGTTTTAACAGGCAGACGAGATAGCCTGCAATCGTTTTTCCAGGAGGCAACTGATCAGATTCCAAGGCCTGACGATAGCATTACGCGCACACTGCACCTCTTCAATCTTAGAGGATTCAATGAACGGGAAACAGTCGGCCTCCTTGGTAAATTACTTTACACTTATGCATTTATGAATATAATGTGATAAGGTATTATTCGTGGCTGCATTGCGAACTGTTGAGCCTGATGCAGCCTCAACTGTGGTCACAAAGACATCGAAAACCCCGATGTCATAGCTGAGATTGTGGTCTCACATATTTTTTAAAACCTTGAATAAGGCTAATTAGATCCGTTGGTTTCTGGATAATATACAGGAGGACACAACATTGGAAAAATTGGTTGCGATTTCATTCAGCAAAGGCTGTACGACTTTCAAGGAACAGGGAAACCAGACCCGAGTATACCTCTTGATTTTCTCAGTCAGATGAGGCTAAACTGTCCTGACAACAGTAAGAATAATATCAGCAGCAGCGGCACGTTTTCGACGTTTACAGTTTCAAAGCCAATGAATGTTCATCACTCTAATGACAAAGGGATGTCATACATGCAAGCATTATCATCTGCACTGCCATCTGGAGCATCTTTTGACACTCACTACTATCAGAGTTTGTTGAGAGGAAGAGGGTTATTGTTTGCTGATCAACAGCTGATGGCTCAAGAGAAGACTGCCAGATTGGTTTCTGCTTATGCTTCAGATGACGGATCAACCTTTCGGATGGATTTCGCAAGGGTTATGTTGAAATTGTCTAACCTTGATGTTTTGACTGGAAATCAAGGTCAGGTTCGTCTGAATTGCTCCCGTCTTGTAAGCTCTTAAGTGAGTTGGTTCATATATTTCATTCTAGTTTACCAAATTTGTTCTCTTCCTATGTAAGTTTCTCATACACATTTGAGGGTAGTTTTGGCCATGTAAAATGTTTACTATAGTGTTGCAAGGCTGCAATAAATATAAACAAATCAAATTGTTCTGTTATGCTTTATTAAAACTTGGATTCCAAGGTATTGAAGTATATTTTTGTATAAGCTCCGTATTGAACTCTTACAATTAGAGATCAATAAATGATTCTTAGATATGAGATTGCTAGAAGATACAAAAAATGAATCTGCAAATTTACAATATTCAACAAATCATATAAAGGATTTAGGAATATAAAGTTGCCAAAGAAAGAAATAGTTGCTTAATCGATTATATCATCATGTAGCCATTTCATACATAGCAAACTAACAGATTTTTTTTGTTTATATCCTTTCCAATTGATCAAAAGCTTTTTTCTTATAGGTGAGATTCTATAAAGAAAATATTTCCTTGTAAAGAGTGAAAAAATTGTAAGTGACAAACAAAAAAGGAGGTAAGCTGCATAATAGTACTTAAGGCCAAAAAATAGTAAAAACATAGAGATATGAAATTTCAATTAACAATATCAAGAAATTACTTATTCGTGTCCAAGACAAGAGACAATATCTAAAAGCAGTTAATTAAAATATCATCACAAAATATAATGCGGAACACGGTGTTCAAGCATGTGTGATGTTTAACGCATATTGTACTCACATAAAATACATAACATTGACAAAATGCCAAGAATTGTAATCCATATCAAGTGTAATTAATTCAACAGTAAAGAGAATGGAGCAGTTGCAGGCAATAATCAAATCAAAATTCTGTTTAAAGTAGCCAAGCTGCCGTAAATTGCAATTCAGATCAACATTGATTTTAAATAATTTCTATGAAAAATCTAACATAAATTTCTTTAAAGCAGTGACTTCGGATCTATTACAATTATATTATTCAACATCATATATTGTATGCACATATAAATGCATTTGACCACAATAAGTATGTTAATATAGCCATGTTATGCAACAACTATTTGAAAAAGGAAGGGATTTAGTACCTGCTTTGGAGTCTTTTCATGATAATGACTCCGTGCAACTCCTTGTGCGAGCAATTCTTTCACCCTTCCACCGGGATAAAGTTCAGACAGACAGTCATGTGCTTCAGAAATCAGCCCAGCACGAAAAGCACATAGACCTAACGTGACATAGCCCTGTTAAAAAGTATCTGTGTTGAAACGTCCATGTGGTGAGTGCGCTCGTCTCCGTATTTGTATATTAGTGACACTAATCCATCCATTAAGTTCCTGCTGTTCTCCAGCTCAGCTAATGTTCTCATTGTATCGTAAACCTCTTGAAGTTTGTAGGAAATGAGTTCAACCCTCATCAAGGCAACCTTAGAAGAAACTTTGAAATCTCCAATCCTTTCAAGATATTCCTGGACATTCTGTGCAAGAACAACAAACTTAGGTTCATCCTGGAGCCTCTCAACATATTCACATGTGTGAGGATCTATTCATTGCATGCTCTTGAAAAACTCAGCATATATTTTTTCTATGAAAGCAACTAAGTTTCCCGAAACACGAATCGGTCCGTTATAGTTGGCCCCTTTCTTAATTTCATTCTCTTCTTGCTCAACTGAATCATCAACCTTTATGTTTGGGTGCTGCACCAGAATATCAAGAATGACCAACATATTCTGCACACATTTTTTCCACACATTTATAGGCAAATGCCCCCCAATGAGGCTTGGATTAACATCAAACTGAGCAAAAACCACACTAAAAAGAATTTGCAGCTTTTGTGCAGGTGTTTTAGCCAATTTTGTTAGGTAGGTAAGCTGTTCAACTTGTTCAAACCTTCCAGTTTTATTCCTTCCCCTAGCTGCCACAAGCTCTTTGAACTTCTTGTTCACAGTATCCCATGTGATCGATGGATCAGCATCAATAATATCGTCATGGCTCTCATATTCTTCGTCAGAGTGCTCACCGTAACTCTCAGGATTTTCCCTGCACTTGGTAATCAAACCCTCATACTGCTTATTATTCTTCTTCAATTTCTGCTTCATCTATTTAGCAGCCTTATATGGAAAATCTCTGGACAAGAAATCTTCTAGCATTACAAGAGTCCTTATGTAAAGTTTAGGGACCTTTACGGAACCACACATGAATTTCTCAAGCTGTTTGTTGACATTGTCAAACCTCTCTTGCAACCTTCCCCAGTCATTATCTATGGCATTATTCAATTGATCGACGGCGGAAACTATCTCATCCAAACACTTGTCTTTTTTCGATTTAACAATGTGTCTTTCGACATACTCGTTTCATCATAATCCAAACACTGTCAGTGGGATTACCCAGAAAGTACTAATTGGCTATAGTGGCCGGAGGTTCAACAACCGTAGTTTCATCATAATCCCTTTGCTCCTCCTCCGAATTAAACTCTTACAATTAGAGATTAATAAATGATTCTTAGATATGATATTGCAAGTCACAACTGCTTCTGTGATGGTTTCTCTCCTATCCATAAACCATAATGTTTAATGAATACATACTAGTAAGCAGCAGTCCATCATGGACACAGTTGTGCGGATATAAGGAATCAACTTTCACGTCGAAATTAATGTCAAATGTAGGTTTAAATTTAAACTATATATGAAAATAAGAAAACTTGACACAAGTAAATAAAAATAATGGATATAATTTAGCACCTAAATTAATAATTGGCTATAGGTTGATCTCCTCTCGCGTTGGTATCATGATGAGTATGACATCCTACTCTAGTGGGTCTACTCTATCCATTTTCATCCATCTTACTTGTATTGGCAGATTGGAATTGAGCAAGTATTTGAAGAATAAAATCCTTTGTAACGATTGGTATTAGCCTTGATGAGTAAATTATGAGTAAAGAGGAAGAATGAGACTAGAAGTTGGAATTGTATTATTTCTCTTTTTACAACTGTTTTCATTTTTTTTGAAAGTTTTCCTTTTACAATTCTAACACAAAGCATATACTATTATAACCCCCTCAAGGAATGAGCTCAATCGAAATCATAACAGTATAATTGATAACAATTTTCTTTATCCTGAGTTGTACTTCTGCATGATGGAGATTATCTCCGGAAGCACACACCCGGAGGGTTTAAAAATTCAAAATAATATGTTTGGATGTACATTTTCAAACCAATACAGATTATCTCCCAATTCCCCAAGTGTTGATAATGTCTCTGCAGAATCATATGTTCTGGTGTTTCTGATATGAGTGTGATCACTTCATTGCACCAGTTTCCAAATAGATCCATATGTCTTTTCTTCTTACTTGCATTAGCTTATACAAATCTATTTGTTTCAACTACCATCAAGTTTATAAGCAACGGACACCAGACACGACATGTAGACACTAGTAACATGTGTCGAACACTCAAAGCTGCTTTCAATTTGAAGTGTCGGTGTGACATAGATTGTCACAAAGAGTAAATATATCTTCCGGGAAAGGGCCACATGAAGGGGGTGTTCCCGTGAAAAGCATACCATTGCATCTTCCCATAACCAACATCTGAAGCAACAAAGTACCGGTTCAAGCCCAAGAACACCCTATACCTTCAAGTTTAAACATCAAATAAGAAAAACTTATTACATTCTTTTATCCATCTTTTCTCGAGGTAAAGGCCATTTTTCGTGAATCGATAATGCATTTGACACAACCACACAATTTGGACCGTTGAATCAAGACCAAACGACTCTCGCCCCGACTTTAGTAAATTGAGGTCAAAATACAAAGCCAGAACTTGAATCGTCAGCTTGATCTGACGGTGAAAATCGCGATTGTGATACTAGAATCCAATTTTTTTTTTTCTTCTTTTCTTTCAAACTAATATTATGAGGTGGCATACCTGTGCAAAATATGATGTGCAAATTATCAGTAGTAAAAATCCTAAGGATATACAATTTTCAATCTTCTTGATGTGCCCCTATTATTAGTATTAGAACTCTAAGGATGTGTAATTTCCAATCCTCTTGATGTACCCCAATTGTTAGTACTAGAAATCTAAGGATGTGCAATTTTCAGTCTTCATGATGTGCCCCAGTAACATTGTTTTGGTTCTATCTTTGTTTAGCGAAATAGTCAAATGTGATTATCAAACTTACGAATGATAGGTATGGAATTGTCGTATGATTCAAGTTCTGTAGCCAAGGCAGAAAGTACAATAAGCGGTGTCTTGATATCTATAGTTTGGTCTTCTAACCACCTGAATGAACACAATACTACATTGTTGCTTGCTTTACGCTCCATTGTTATGATTGATTTGTAACAAGCAGCCAATTTTTGTAACTGCCTTTACTAAGAAACTCATGTGAATAATTCACATTGTTTCTATCTGCAGGTATCGAGTCATCACAAGTGCTTACTATCATGGGGCAGTTGGTGCACTTCTTGTATATGATGTTACACGCCATGCAACATTTGAGAACGTCGACGGATGGCTGAAAGAACTGCGAAACCACACAGATTCCAACATTGTTGTGATGTGTAATATTCCGAAAGAGAGTGAGATACAAATTAGAAAATGACGAAAAAAAATGTAATTTAATTTTTCATAGCATGTTAGACTCTCTATGTAATCTTAAAAGACAAGTTTCAAGTTTATTACTATGCTGCATAGTCTATACTCTGTAGTGTTATAGACTTATAGTTGTTTTTTAAATGTTTTCATCTGCAAATTGATTCAAGCTTGGAAGTAATAGAATCATCCTTTTTCTTTTTTGAAAGGATACTAGTATACTTTTTCTAAGTTTAAATTTATACCATAATATAAATGAATCTATTTGTAACGATCAATTTTGGTTGAACCTTTAACTATTTACAAATTTACTCATAACAATGCAAATTATTTTTTGAATTTAAATTTATATATAATAATTTAAGGGAACTCATTAACTACTGCTTTTACCAAAACATTTTTACGTACACAATTGTCCTTACCTTAACATCACAGACTTTTTCAATTTAAATACATAGTTTAGATAAGTATAGATAAAGATTGATAATAATTTGAAACAAATAATTAAGAAAAATTAATGTATAAATAGGAAATACATAGTCTTGTTAACGAGTGTTCACAAGATACTCTTTAAAGATTTTAAAATAAGAAATTATAAGAAAGTTAAATATTTCAATTTGCAATGGATTTGATTACACAAATTTTCATATAAAGTTATCATTTAAAGGTCTTAATGAGTGCCTGGGGGCACTCGTTAACATTTTCGATAACAGCACTTCTAATACTCCTTTCAAATTATAGGTCGCTTTTGTATACTATCGACGAAACATATTTAACAACTTGTAGTAGTAACTCAGTTACTTGGTTTGTTCCTAACACCTATAAGTTTATAACATATATCTTTTGTTGAAAGCTCTTAATTCTGATGCATTTTCACTTTATTTATGAACGTATGATTTATTAATTGACATGGCCATCGCAGGCTGGTGGGCCATTCTATCCAGTTTTAACAGGCAGACGAGATAGCCTGCAATCTTTTTTCCAGGAGGCAACGGATCAGATTCCAAGGCCTGACGATAACATTATGCACACACTGCACCTCTTCAATCTTAGAGGATTCAACGCACGGGAAACAGTCAGCCTCCTTGGTAAATTACTTTACATTTATGCATTTATGAATATAAGATTTATAAGGTATATTTCGTGACTGCATTAAGAACTGTTGAGCCTGATCCAGCCTCAACTGTGGTCACAAAGACATCAAAAACCCTGATGTCGTAGCTGAGATTGTGATCCCACATATTTTTTAAAACCTTGAATAAGGCTAATGAGATCTGTTGGTTTCTTGATAAACTACAGGAGGACACAACATTGGAAAAATCGGTTGCGATTTCGTTCAGCAAAGGCTGTACGACTTTCAAGGAACAGGGCAACCAGACCCAAGTATACCTCTCGATTTTCTCAGTCAGATGAGGCTAAACTGTCCTGACAACAGTAAGAATAATATCAGCAGCAACGGCACGTTTTCGACGTTTACAATTTCAAAGAAAATGAATGTTCATCACTCTAGTAGTGACAAAGGGATGTCATACATGCAAGCATTGTCATCTGCAGTGCCATCTGGAGCATCTTTTGACACTCACTACTATCAGAGTTTGTTGAGAGGAAGAGGGTTATTGTTTGCTGATCAACAGCTGATGGCTCAAGAGAAGACTGCCAGATTGGCTGCTTATGCTTCAGATGACGGATCAACCTTTCGGATGGATTTCGCAAGGGTTATGTTGAAATTGTCTAACCTTGATGTTTTGACTGGAAATCAAGGTCAGGTTCGTCTGAATTGCTCCCATCTTGTAAGCTCTTAAGTGAGTCGGTTCATATATTTCATTCTGGTTTAGCAAATTTGTTCTCTTCCTATGTAAGTTTCTCACACATATTTTAGGGTGGTTTTGGCCATGTAAAGTGACAGCTATTATAGTTAGTTTTTATTTGAAAAGTAAAGCCTGTGACAAGTTATAGTTAGTTCTTTTAGTTTAAGCCAGTAGAATATAGATAATCTGTTATAATCCAGCTAAACCTTTTTATGTAACAAAACAAGTTTTGCTTTCGTTTTTCTTTCTAGTTTCGGCATGAAAACTCTGAGAACGTACATTTGACACTTTCCAACTATATATGATATGATAGTGAAGAAATCTGCTAAAGACTTGTGACAACTCGGTTCGGCAGTATTGTATATTTGTATATGGTATATTTGATAGTGAAGTAAGAAACAAAACGAACAATATGCACTAAAGTGTAACAGTTTCATCATTGTTTTGGGAACCCTAGTATTGTATATTTGTATATGGTATATTTAGATCAGCAATTGACAGTCCATACGACATCCGTGTCAACCCTTGTTTTGGGAATGCTAGTTAACATGCCTTGTAACAGTTTCAAAAGCCCATGAAAACTTATTGAGATCACATAAAGTGCTTCATCATCAATTCTTGTATGTGACAAGTTCAACACCTCTAGTTTGGGAGCTTTAAAGTTCATTCGACGGTGCTCGATTCTTGAAAAGTGGTCCAAATTCAAATGTCTAATCTTAGAACATCTTAAAAATTGACAAATACCTTCTTCAGATATGTTATAGCAATAGCTCAAATCAAGTAGTTGCAAATTGGAAAAAATAGAAGAAAACATCCTGATGCTTTCATCTCTTAACCAATAATTGCGAGCCAAATGGAGAAACTTTAATTGAGGGATTACAACAAAATCCATCAAAGAATTAGAATTTTGTACACTTTTTCCCATGTACCTTTGTCTGCCATTCTAATCTTATTAAGTGAAGAGCAGTTCCTAAGGAGTGTAAACAAGGTTGCACGTTTGTCGGACTTGCAATATTGGTGTCTCACGGAGAGCAGAAGCTATACCGGCATTGGATATTTTATGACAGTCAAATATGATGGCTTCTTTGAGAAGCTTCAAGTTTTTGAACAAGTGGAAAAGCGATTGATTGTTGATGTAATAATGACCAGTAAGATTAACCTTGTGGAGTTGGAACAATGACGGTGAAAGAGATTCTATTCCATTCAGGAAGCTTTCAGAACTTTTAAACTATAGTGTTGCAAGGCTGCAGTAAATATCAACAAATGAAAATGTTCTGTTATGCCTTATTAAAACTTGGATTCCAAGGTATTGAAGTATATCTTTTGAATAAGCCCCCAATATGTAGCGAAATAGTTCCAATAAAAAATCATTTCTTTTGTAAATCCCTTTATCTAATTGGGGAAAAATAGAGATGAAAGTGAGAAAGATAAAGCAGCAAGAGGACCTTACTTATCTGAAGCATGGTTGGTGCAAAGTTGTGCAACTCCTCCTGTTCCAAATTGGGGAAATAAGATGTCTGCAGATGACATGAAAAAACATATCAAGTTTTGGGCTAGAGCTGTTGCATCAACTAAATGTTGAATATCATCATCATAAATCACACTTCATAGATCAATTCTTTTGTAACAATTTCCTAAGAACAATCAAAATAATAATGACAGTAATAATCATTCTTCGTATTTATTTTTTTAACTATAGAAAATAGATGCGAAGTATCCATCAACTTTGCCGATGATTAATCTCTGCTGAAAAACCTAATTGGTCATCTTTAGTGGGTCAAATATCCCCTCCCAACCATTTTTTTTTATCCACGAGGCTTGAAACCAAGACCTTACTTAAGGAACATGAATCTAGTTCCATTTGGACCAAGGTAACATTGGTCCTTGCTAGTATTTATTAAGATAAATATCTTTTATGATGTCTTATATCTTAGCCAATGCCCATTACACTATTCAAAAAACCCTATGTTTTCCACAGTATCATCCAGACCACACAAATGATTTGTAAGCACACATCCTATACCGTACAAATTCGTTGGTTTTTCCTTATTCATATATTCTGACAATTGTTGGGGAGTTCGAATATCACTCCCTTGTGTCATATCACAAATATCAACCCAACAGAAAAAGACCAAATGGAATAAACCAGAACCATCTTACAAACCAAGTGTTGGTAAGTTGGACTAAGCTAAACTATTTTTTTCTATATTTATTTCACATCTGCTTTTATTTCCTTACCATTTTTAGAAAACCGATTCATGACGACCATAAAACATTGATTTTTCCACCCAAATGATGCATCGTGACGGAATCGGTTTTCTAAAATAGTTGGAAGACAGATAAAAACATCTCTTTATTTATTTTAGATTGTCTCTCAATCCGCACTCTTCTGATAATTTTAAAAGATTTGAGAGTATATAAAAGAGAGGGGACGAATTGAAACATTATCTTTATTTCAAGGATTCAATCAAAAATATTTGTCAAATTATTTGGGTTTGTCATCAAGTAGTATCAACAAAGCCCATTTGAATAAAAAATAAATTCTATTTGAAAAAAAAAAAGAAAATAATAATAATAATACAAGAAAAAATGTGCAAAAATTATGAGCATCATTATAGGTGCAGTTTCATCGTTCCATCACATAAACGAAGACACTTGCGTCAAGATGTCTCCAATATTTACAAATGAAGTTGGATTGTTTATTTTGTTAGCATCTTATATTCAACATCAAACTTCTCTTCGCATGGGTGGATCCTTCCAATTCTTCCCACATTACAAAAATGTTCATGGCTTATATGAACATGGATAAAAAACTTGTGAAATTTTTCAACAAAAGTCGCGAGTTTTAGCAGGCCTATGCGTCAAAGAATGAATATAGAGAGGAATCATGAAGAGGGATATGTCCGAATATTCAATACTCCCCCATCTCTAAATAATAATCATTTAAGGTTGATGCACGGTTATTAAGAAAATGATTAATTGTGTTTATTTTGATAGTAAAATTAATATCATTTACTAAAACACCTTTATTAATTGTCGTTTAAGTTTTGATGGTAACCTAACTCGATCTTGGCAGTTGGATACACTCAAATGTATAATAAATAAATGCATCATATTGCACAACATGATTGTTGAATATGAATGTGCCACATATGATGACAATTTTGATTATTCTTATGATTATTTGGACGATGGCCTGATTGCATTACCAAATGATATCTTACATAAAAGATTAGATGTTCGTGATAAGCAAATTTATTTTTTGTTATATACTGTGTTATTTAAAATATTTTAATATGTTTTTAATTTACTTTGATTTATTTAAATATATGTTTTCTTCTTTATAATGTTTTGTTTGTTGAAAAGTTTAGGTAAGTTGGGTTTCGGAGGCTCATCAGAGTTAAGACAGACCAGACTTAATGATTACTTACATATGTACTTACAGATCATTTATTAAAGATATCATTATAGGCAGCAGAGTTTGATCCAATGACGCTTTCTTAATGTATTTTTATATATTTGAATTGAATTATTTATTTCTGGTGGTGATAAATTTGAATTATTTAGTTTTCATACGGTATAATGTGGGATCCATTTTAAAGTTTTTGACTCCCTTAATAAAATAAATAAAAAATGGATATAGATAGTCTAATAGATATGTGAGCATTTGGCTTTCCCACCAAAAGCCACACAGATATTTATTTGGATAACAAAATATTGATTACCAATGTTGTTGTTCCTCCTCCCAATCTGATGGATGGATGAGTGAGTGTTAAAATAATTTATATCCATAGCACAATGTTGCAGTCCAAGTGCCACCACCTTCCCATACCACTCTTACTAACACACAACCATAACCATCTCTTTAAACCCTCTCTTCTCCCTTTTCTCCATACAACAAAACCCACTTCTTCTTTTTCAATTTCAGTCATTCCTTCTCTTTCAACATCATCATCATCACTCACAGATGGACCCATTGAAATCCCATATGATTCTACTCCTTCTCTTCTCTCTTCCACTGACGACCCTTCTTTCATCCAAATCGCTGCCAGTCTTCTCCTCACCGGTGCTATCTCCGTCCTCCTCTTCCGCTCCTTCCGCCGCAGGGCTAAACGTCTCAAACAAACGGTTTGCTTTCTTTCTTATTTTATTTTTATTATTCAATTCTCCTTAGGATGAACATGTCTAGTTATCCTCATCATAAGAAATGTAAGACGATAAACGAGTTCAAAGCATGAATCTGTAGTAAAAGACTGATTTTGAATTTGTTGAGTTTGTTTGTGTTCAAGTTTTAGGGTGATATGTGCTATACTGTGATTAATTTTTTTGTATATTCATTGAAATGTGTTTTTTTTTTTGGTGGTTTTAGCAATTCAGGTCTTCTGGAGAGAAGTCAGTAAAGGAAGAAGCATTGGAGACTTTGAAAGCTATGGGGACTGCTTCAATAGAGACTACTAAAGGTCCACCTTCACCTGTTCAAACATTTCTCGGGGCAATATCAGCTGGTGTTATTTCTCTTATTTTGTATAAGTTCGCCACCATCATCGAGGCGGGTCTGAGCCGACAAACAATTTCAGATGATTTCTCTGTATGTCTTCTCCTCCCATGTCCTTTTACCCGTATATGTTCTTTTTTTGTTTGCATAGTTTGTATGTTAGTTTGAATCAGATAAGGCTGTTTTCTGTGTTGGAGTGTTGTTAACTGTGTTGTTAAATAGTGGAGTTATAATACTATAGAATTTGAACAAATCACTATATTGCGATGCACTACTTTGTACAAAATATTGTCAAATAGTGACTATCGCAGGCTACAAGACTGTTGCACGGAGGGATTTGAACAAACCATTATTTTCTGCAATCTGTCATTGACAACACCGGTCCTTAATGTCATGCATTCTTCTTATTTGTAATAATGATCATATTTATAATGAGAGTGTATTTCGTCTCTTAAAAATTTACTAAGCTTAATTACTAAGGGGGAACCTTGGCGCAATGGTAAAGTTGTTGCAATGTTGCTGAAAGGTCACGAGTTCAAGTCTCGGAAACAACCTCTTGTGTAAAAAACAGGGTAAGACTGCGTACAATACACCAAATGGTGGGACCCCTTCCCAGACCCTGTGTATGCGGGAGCTTTGTGCACCAGGCTCCCTTTTAGCTTAATTACCCATTCTGAACTTTTTTTCCTCGTGGTTCATCAGTAACAAATATTAGAGAAATAGTGACATCAGTAACATGTTTCCAAGAAAGTTGCTGCAACTGCTATGATTGTTGTTGCTGTTGTTTTGGTATGTCCTTCATGGAAGAAGTCTTCAAATATATCTGGTTTTTTTATTCTTTTGCAAATCAAAAACAGATCAAGCTCATTGCCTGGATATATTTGATCAAAGTGTTTGTCTTTGAACTAGCAATGTTTCACCCTCTAGCAGTCTCATTGTTTATTGGTGTACCAAGATAATCTAAAGTTTGCAACATTGTTTATATAGCATGCCTATTTAATGTCGATTTGTATTGGTTCATTGTTCTCCCGCATCTTTCGTTCGCGACTCCTTTTAGTATTGAACTCTGAACTGGACTGAAGTTCATTTCAACCATTGGATATTAATTAATCAGGCAATCCATTTATACGTTGGAACTAAAGATTATCTCCAGCATGCGAGTCTATTTAAAATGTTTTGATTGTCGCTATTCTAGTGAGGAGAAAGAGTTGAATATTAAATGGGAAAAAAATATCTAAAATGTAGATACTATTCTTTTATTTGAATACATTCCTGGACTGTGTAGAAAATTCAATTTTCAATGACTTTAGCACTAGTACACCACAGTAGGAAAACCGTAATTATACAAATTTACTATTACATTTGTTAGAAGTAAAATAAGCTTTTGCAAGTGTGCCTGTTGCAATGCTCATCACAAGGTGTTATATGTCTCTGTACACATCTACATGAAGGGGACTAACTTGTGCATTTTAGAGCACAAGATCTTTTGCTACTATAGCCTATTTTTTGTTTCACTCACGATCTTGTTCATCCAGTTTCCAAAATATATTACTTTTTTGCAACCTAAGCATTTGGGCTGACTTTTGAGACGTGGCTAGTGAGATGGTTATGTGATATTGTTTAGTAGGTCGATTCACTCTTAACAACTTGTTTTCGTTTCAGCAAAATATACATAAATCAGTAGAACAACTAAATTTGATGCAAGACATTGTCTAGGTGGATTATCAGTTAACAACTTATATCTATGTCATTAACTCAATTGTCACATAAGCATCTCACTTGCCAAATCGTGAAAATTCAGCCCCAAATGCATAGGTGGGGAAAATGTTAGACATTTTAAAAACTGGAGTATCAAAATTGTGGATATAGAAATGTAGGTATCGAAATTGTGAATGAGGAAAAATAGAGAGAACGGAACCGTATTTAAGCCAAATAGCTATTATTTAAATACTATTCTTTTATTTATGCGCATTCTTGAACTGTATATAAAATTCAATTGTCAATGATTATTTATTGCTGGAGTACCCCACAGGGAAAACGTAAAACTATAAATTTGCAATTACATTATTTGTTTGAAGTTAAATAAGCTTTTGTAAGTGTGTCTGTTGTTATGTTATGCTCATCACAAGGCGATGTATGTCTTGGTTCACATCTATATGCAGAGTAACTTACTATAGCCTATACTGGTCATTAGATTGTATTGAAATATAAAATAACTACATCAGTTATCCATGTTCTTCATGCATTGATACTCATTTGTTTTTATTCCACCATAATCTAACAGTATAATGGTATGCTTTTCAGGCCCGCCAGATAACAATCACCGTAAGGTAGCTTTGATCTCTTATCAATCAGGGGTGATGCTATTCTTTTATTTTTGAAACACCTGACAACCCTTTAACAATTTTTCACAGGACGATAATAAACGGCTTGACCTACCTTGCTACATTTATTTTTGGCCTGAACTCCCTTGGTCTATTACTTTATTCTGGCCAACTTGCCCTCAAATCTTTTACAGGAGATTCAATTGAAAAGGAAACTGAAAACAAAAGCGCTGATCAGTCTAGTTTATCAAATTTATCCGTTGAGACTCGCATAAATGACGCTGAATTGAGCGGCAGGAATGAAGAACAAAGTTCCAATGATGCACAGTAGTACTACTGGAAGTATAGCGAAGTTGAAGTTGAGGAATAGGTTAGCAAATCTTGTCTACTTGTGGAATTCATATAATATCCGTTTGAATTAACTTCACAAGAACTACTTCTGAAAAAAGAAATATTCAAAAAATCTTATATTAACCGAGTTTTTTTATAACAGCTTCTCATAAGTTGAAGTTAACTTTTGCATTCAATTTTTTCATATACTTTCATTTAACTTTTCTTCAAATATCTATACAGTGTTGTCAATCACGTATAGCAGAAAATAGTGGTTTGTTTGAAATTCGTTATGCTTCCGTGCTTTAGCAGTTTAGCCGCGATTTGACATCACTTTGTAATAAATTGTGGATTGCACAACGATAGCGGTTTATTCAAATTTTGCTATGCTATAATGCTAAAGCTCTGCTTAGCCACTGTTTGACAGACAACACTGCATATCCGTTTAGTTGTACGGTGGGTTTTCCACGTTTACGACAAAATCGTGTCAATTTCCCATGTTCACGTAAAGGCTTGGTTTGCTAGTTTCTAAAATATCAGGGTGGATTTGCATTGGGACCCGATTTCTTCTGTTCAAAAGCCGACCCAAACACACGCCGCATCTATATGGTTATAGTTACAATAACTTTTTTACAAGTGAAGATCTTAAATTTATGTTAATTGAAATCCTCCTGTAAACTAAAAGCTAATCCAAACTAAGTTGAAGCCCTTGATATATTTAGTCTTTCACTGTTGGCAATGGTGTAGGTGGCAAGGGTTCTTTAATGCAGTCACTACTAGTGTTACTGTTGAATCTACGAAAGGTTTATAGTAGCTTTATGCTCATGTTTTCCTCTTTAACCTTCTGTTTTCATTTAATACTGTAAAATAAAAAAAGTTACATTTGAGCTTTCTACTTCTGCATTCACACGTACACGGCCCTCACCAAACACTTGTTTTATCATCATTGCTAAGGACGCAGAGTAATGTGTTTACCCTTCTGTCCTTTGGCAGTTTTAGTATTTTACTACTTTGTATGTGAAAGTAATAGTGCATCAAGGTACTTTAACTGTTCCTTGCAGTGCAGTTTTGCAGTGTAATAATAGCTCACACGAATGGATCATGCTATGTCTCACTCATCTTCTGATCCTAGCTTTTTCTTGTATTGTATTGTGGTGTCATTATCAAACCAATAACCCCAACTGTATGGACTTTTGTCTTCATGTATTATTGGTTCTGCGCGTGTGGCGTCTCTCTCACTTGTGTGGTTGATTTGCCCTTGATGTGGGCGGTCCCCGTGACTCCCCTCATGTCCCAACGATCTTAACTTCAAGTTGAATAAATTATGGAGGCAAAATCAATTCTACACGAAAACAACCAAACATGTCATTCTACCATCCATAATCAATTCCAAGTCTTTTAAGAGCATCTCAGTTCATTGTTCTAAGTCTTTTAAGAACGGTCTCATGTGTTTTACTCCATATGAAGATGAGTGGGTTGAAATCAACCTTTTAGAAGAGTTTCCTTTAGGACATTTCTAACAGAATAAGAAATTAATTTCAAGCCAAAATTGGTGAAGTGAGGAATCTCATACAGTTAAGGACACAGTGCTTTGTAGTAAGAATAAACTATCAATTTAGTCTTAATGTTATAAAAAATCCGTCAATTTAGACCTTAACATTTTAATGATTAAGACTATATTGACAAACTTTATAAACTTTAATGACTTATTATAATTTGGGAGATTTATTATAGTCAGGGATTTCTTTCTTTGAAATTTATTATAGTTTAGAGATTAAATTGAAGAGATCGTGATAGTTTATGAATGGTTAGTTTAGTAAACACTAAACACACAAATTTGGGTGGTTCTGAATTATACTTCGATAATTTTATCAAGAGAATGTTTGGAACCACGTCCAACAACTCCAAACATGTATACATGAGTTTTCACCGTGATTTTTAAAAGCTAGAATTTAGATTTACAATACAGTTGAGCGTTAGTCGTAGATCATTAGATTAAAAGTTATAAATGTATCTCTCCTAGTCTAACGATTTACAACCAACTGTACCAAAGTTATAAATGTTACTGATTTTTAAAATGCTGTGTTTATTTTATTTTTTTTCTGTCTAAATTATCAAAATATCTTCTTGCAATTTGAATATACAAATGGATTAAAACATTTTCTGGATAGGTTTTTTTTCGTGTGTGGCTTCTATTGATCATTGGTTCTGCAATCCATGTGCCATCTGTCAAATTTATGGGTGCCAGAATGTCCCTCCCTTATTCCCCACCACACTCCATTCTATTTCCAATCTTCTCATCAAAAAGCTTGCAACAAATGCACTTTATCCTACCAACTTAAATGCTGTTTTTCTCTGCTCGTCCTTTTTTAAGTCAAGATTCCCTCATTAGATCCTACCCTTTTTCTCATAATAAAGCAAACAAATCATGAAACTACTTAATCAAGAAGCTAATTATCTTCCTCAAAAGTCTCACTGCTAGTTGTCCTCACCTAATCACCCATTTTATTAGTAACAGTTGAAAGTTTGAGCATTCTTTTAACATATATACTAGTAATATGTAAATATGTTTGTACAAAATTACACACGTAAATTTTTTGTTTCAAAAAGAGAATGTTAAAATTCAAAAGAGATACCTATAAAAATTACATTGGGTGTTTTAGAGTTAATTTTTTTTTTTTACTATCTACTGTGCTATGATTATTCAAATGTGTTTATCAAAAGGAGAGAGGTAGTGTAGTGATAAACATGATTTGTTTTCTTTTTGTCGTTGGCTTTGTCATTTACCTATTGCAAAGAAAGAGAGAAAAAGCTTGCAAGGATAACCAAACTCAAGTTTTACTGCCTTGGGAATTGATTGTGCTGCGGAGACTATCATTGAGAAAAGAGGAAACACATGCTTTGGACTCTGATGATCGGTGACAAAAGGGATAGGGAAAAGGAAAATCTTGCAATGAAAATTGAAGCAAGCTCTAAAAATAACACAAAATCCAGATTTTAATATTTTACTCCTGATTTAAAGTCCTCTTAAGTACTCCCTCCCTCCCTTATTATTTGACAATTTGCACTTTTGACTTTACATACTTTAGCCATATTTTTCTACTAATATACAAAGATAAATAATATCATATACTCCCTCCGTCCCTTAATAGATGACCTAGTTGACTCCGATACACGTACCAATGCATATGTTTTATCTTTGATATCTTCAATTCTCTACAAAAATAAATTATGAAAATTTAATATTTTAAAAATATTCATCGAGACGAGTCCAACATCTTTCATGATATTATTTTTCTTAGTGAATTAGTAGAAAAATATGGTCAAAGTATGTCAAGTCAATAATGTATATTGTCAACTGGGTCATCTATTGAGGGACGGAGGGAGTAAGATGTTGGATTCGTCTCGATTAATATTTTCAAAATATTAAATTTTTGTAATTTTTTCAAATAGATAATTAAAATATTAAAGATAAAAAATATATATTGATATGTATATATGAGTCAACTAGATCATCTAATATGGGATGAAGGGAGTATTTGTAAATACTCCCTCCGTATCTTCAAACATGTGAATACCACAAAATTCGCCAAAAACATTGACTACGTACTAATTTACATCTCTAAGGTGGGGTGTTGAAGTAGCACATCTAAGTTCCTAATTGCCAAAGTTTGTTGGCTTTGCGAAATATATATGTGTATGATCAAATTCATATTGCTGATGCTGACTACCTGTTGGCTTTGCATTTGAAGACATAAACATCTCTCCTTTCTTTTTACCAAACTCTAGCTGTCAATGTTTTTCTTCCTCTTCTTAATTTATCAAAGATGGATGATTTATGGTCAATTTTAACGTGAAATTTTAAATTGTTTTTCATGTTCTCTTAGTTAAATAAGTGATCAGATATTTGAAGTTCTTTCATATATCTTTGTAATTTCATCGTCTTAACACAATATTGTTTGTTTTGATTATCCATCTTTGTGTGGTTTTTTTTTATCTCATATTTAGTATGGTGTTTTTTTGATTCAGATCAAAATGTTAACTTTGATTAAGTGTTGATTCAAACAATAATTTTTGACGTTGTCAACGTTATCCGAAGACACAAGTATTTTAGACACTTTAATATAGTCATTTTTTTTTAATTTAAAATAGATATAATTGTAGGTTTGCGTAATTTGTTGTTTTATGTTATTAACATGTATACTCTAAGTACCTCTCCAAAAATGTATACTGCGTCCACAATTTTTTATTAAAAAAAAAAAAAAATTTGTTCACAAATTAATCCCTTATTTAGCAATAAATTTGTCAAAAAATATCTTATTTTACATAATTACTCCTATATTTAATGATGATATATAATAGGAGCCAGAAAACATATTTGTGATTCCCAATTGTGAATTTAATAGGGGTATCATCGTAAAAAAAGTCACTAATACATACTACCTTCGTTTCAAAATACATGTCCAAGTCAACCATTTTACATATATCAATGCGCAACTTTGACCGTTAATATCTTTAATTATCTGAAGTAAAAAATTATAAAAAATTTAATATTTTAAAAATATTTGTCAAGACAAATCAAACAACATCTTACATATTAATATTTATATGTATATATTAGTTAAAAAGTATGGTCAAAGTAAGTCAAGTAAATAGTGCACATTATAAAACTTGAACATGTATTTTGAAACGGAGAGAGGAACTCGTGTAAAAGTTTGAAGAAAGATTTTATAGTAAGGGACCACAAATATGAAAAATGAGTCGTAAAATAAAGCACAAAGGATATGATTAAATTCCATTTTGGTTAGTAATTTCATTAAAAAGCAAACCAGTACTGCTAGTCAATAGTCATAGACTGGAATTCCATGGTGTTTTGACCATTCTCTCAACTGCATTTCAACTCTCCATTATCATCCAAAATTCTAGCCAATCTGTAATGACACATAAAGACTTAATGTTGACGATGACATCACATGCTATAGACGTATAAACGACCATTTGACCATGACACATTACTGGAACAATACAAACAACCAAGCACATAACACCACCATAACCAAATGCCCCCAACCCTACCAACTTTATTTTTTACCTTAACTACATACACATTTCAAGCTCCAACTACTAAACCCAAATGGCAATTATATGTTTGTTCATATTCCCATTGTATCTTTTATATAATTCACATTCTACTCATTGATGATAAAGATACCTACTTCCATTATCTTTCAAGCTATAGATCAATAATTCTAAATTTATGATTTCACTATAGTTCCAAACATGCAATTAGTAGCCAAATCATCATCATGAAATTAAAAAAGACAAAACACAAATTGCATAACTAAAACTATTTATACAAAAAGTAATAGTAAAATGACTATAACCAATCAATCCCCAAAGCAGACCAAAGTTGCAATAACAGTAATAATCTACATCTACATACAATAACAACATTAATTATTCTGTCAATTAAAAAGAAAAGAAAAAAATAAGAGATTTAAAAAGTAAAAAACTAAACCCTAAAACCCAACACCAGCCGGAGCTCCGACACCAAGGGTCGCCGGAGGAGGATGCGGCTCAAGTTTCCGGTTATTCCAAAAACAAGAAGCCTCCGGCGCAAGCTTCGTCGCCGACCTCATCGGCTCCGACTTACAGCGTGTGAGAACAAACGGCTCATACCCATTACGAGATTTTGAACAACCCACCAACTTCTGTTCAATCATAGTCGCCATAGACATT
Source organism: Medicago truncatula (assembly GCF_003473485.1). NCBI lineage: Eukaryota > Viridiplantae > Streptophyta > Magnoliopsida > Fabales > Fabaceae > Medicago > Medicago truncatula. The sequence goes on along the minus strand of NC_053043.1, from coordinate 38,866,273 downwards.
CCGGCACCGGTCACCGGCAAACAACATGAAGACCTCGGCGGCTGCATCAACGGCGGATGAGCAGGCTTCACTTTAACTTTCGGCTTTGTAGATGAAGATGATTCCACGGTGACCTTTTTCTCCACTCCGGCGGGTTTTCCGGTGGGTCTCTCCGGTAACCACCGGATAAAATCAGTGCTGCATACCCATGTTTCCTTTGATACTTCCATTGAAAGTTTAGGTTCACACATCATCAGTAACAAGCATTCTGGCAATGTTTCTCTTTCTCTCTCTTCTTTCTTTGACCCATTCTCTTGCTCCGGTAACACGACAAGACCTACTTCCGGGTCGGGTTCTTGATGGGTTGTTTCTTCTTCCTCTGTTGACACTTTTTCTTCTGCTTCTGCTTCATAGTTTTCTTGTTCTGAAGAAGCTATGAAAGTTTCAGGTGAAGAAGAGGAAGATGAAGAAGAAAGTTCTGAACTTTCTTGTTTTTCTTCATCTTCTCTTTGATGGGTTTCTTCTGTTTCTGGTTTTTCAAGATCTGCATGAAGTAAATCAACTAAAACACATGGAAAGGTTTCAACTTTATCATCATCATCAATGACATTTCCATTACCAACTTCATCTTCATTGGCTACTTCATCAACTTCTTCGTTTATTTTACTTTCAATTTCATTGTTTTCCTCACTACCTTGTGTTTCACTTTCACAAATGCTATCTACTTGTGATACTCTTTCAACTTCTACTACTTGTTTTGTTTCTTCTTCAACTTGCTCCATTTCAATGTTGTAACCTTGTTCTACTTCTTGTTCCACTTCATGTTCCACATCTACACTATCCTCATCTTGTGCTTGTTCTACATCTTCAATTTGATGATGTTCTTCAACTTGGTCTTGTTCTTTGTGAAGAGGTGATTCCCAAAAACGGTTAGCTAAAGCAGCCATTTTAACAGGATCAGATCTACACCTCATCAACAAAAGAGCATTCTTTGGTGGAACACAAATACTAACTCTACCTTTCTCTTCATCTTCTTCTACTTCACCACCAAACTCTTCTTGTATCTTTTCATCAACCAAATCAATATCAAGATCTTCAAAAATATGTCTCCTTTGACTATAACTCCTTTCACCACCTTTCTCTCTTCCACCATCATCCTCATCATCCATTACCATCTCCATCTCATCATGATGCTCCACCATCACTTCAATCTCTCTTCCTTTTCCATCACCATCTTGATAAGCCACCAACCATCTTGCAAATGCAGCTCCACATGAACCTTCTCTACTATGTTCACCACTAGATCTTACTCCTCTTCTTCCTTCTAAGCTACCCTTTTCCTCTTTGTCTCTTTCATTTGACATACAAGAAGACCTACAAGGAAAAAAGCAACTAAACTCTCTCAAAGCTTCACATATTGTCAAAGGCAAATGAACCCATCTTTGATTCCTATGTTTCAAACACTCTTGTTGCAAACTTTGATGATTTTGATACAAACTTTGACTATTCTGTCTAGTTAGATCTGGATTTGTTCCTTCACCACCACCTCTTCTAAAACTAGCTTCACCTCTTCTCTTTGACCTTGACCTCATTTTCTTCCCTTGTTTCTTTGTCTTCACTCTAACTTGTCCAATGCAAGTTACTTTAGGTGATGAAGGCTCTGGATTCTCAAAACCACACCCTCTTTTCTTTCCACCTGTTGGAAACATTGGTGAAGCTTGACCACCTTTCATGCTACCGTTGCTCTTTAATCTTCTGCTTAAGGAAGATGAGAGTGATATCTGAGGTTGGTCTCTACTACGGCTAGGGCTTAAGATAGATTTTGATGAAAGCTTCATTGATGAAGAAGATAAACGTGAAGTGAAACAAACAAAGAGTTCACTTGTGCTACTATTGTTACTTGTTGTACGATGATGTTTTTCTGTTTCCATTATTATTATTTTCAAAATAAGATTTGCCAATTAAACATGGCTACAACTACTATTGTGTTAGAAATGAAGGATCTTTGATTGGTTTGTATGTGTGGAGAGAGGCGTAGATTGCAAAGGTTGAGTAGAACATGTGAGTGAAATAGAGAAAGGGGAAAAAGGGGTTTAATGGATATGGAAGGTGACGAAATGCTTGTTTGTCTTTAGCAAAATGTAACCTAGTGGATGTAGGGTCTTGTTGTCAATTGCTGTTTTTTGTTCATATGACAAAAATGCCCTTCATTTCATGTGCAAATTCTTTAGGTAGGTTAATTCATGTTTTAAAATGAATATAATATAATAAATTGTAAAAGATAAAAAGTAAAAAGAATATAGATTTTTTTGAAAGGAGGTGTAAAAGAATATAGATAAAAAAATAAACAAATGTTTTTTCATTAACCTTTCGATTTTCATAAAAAATGGATTTTGATAATTTGAAGTTCGGTCTAAAGGTAAATAAAATATGATAAGAATATAATTTTGTATTTTAATGTTTAAATTACTTAACTTTTTTGTTGACAATAATAGATATTCTAAACATGAAAATATAAGAATATTTTCCCATGTAATTAGATTTTCTTTATATAAGAAGTTGAATGGCCCCCAATGTGCAGCTCAATTGGTTAACCTATGACATCTAAAATAGTTTAGAAGGAGATTAAGAATTTAAACTCTAACTAGTTACTGCATTAAAATATTAATGGTCTTGTTAACGAGTGTCCTAAGAATACTCCTTAAAGACTAATTAAGAAATTATTTATTGAAAAAACTTAATACTTCAATTTCGAATGCATTGACCGCATAAATTTCCATAAAATTTTACTATCTAAAGTCCTTAAAGAATGTTCTTAACGCACTCATTAACATTTCCTACTTATTAAATATAATTAACATTTATCCATCTATAAAAAGAACAAGAAACTCTATTAAAGTTTAATGTGTCTAATGGAATATTTTGATTGGTAATGGGAGTAATCCTAATTTTGACCAAATTATACTTAGTTTTAACAAAATCATAATCCTATCATAATTTTGTGTTCATATACATTCACTAGTGCCAAACTGCCAATGAATCTTATGTTATTATTAGATATTTGAGATAGTGTGATATGATTCATTCAAATGATGAATCCTATGATCAAAGGGAATGGAGTTGGGGTTTGAATGCTTGTTTGTGAAGTACTCAAGTCTCAAGGTTCTTGTTTTTGTTCAGCAGAAAAGGGAAAATGATATGCGTGCACGAGTCTTTTGACAGATCAACAACTTTGGTAATGACAGAAAGTAGTGGAAAAAGATGAAAAAGAAAACCTCATGAGTGGAAAAGAAATTTGAGTTGGAAAACCAATATGAGATAAAAATAGGCATTTACAAGAAGAGAAAAGGGTCATTTTGGGGAAGTATCATTATGTATCCATCAAAATCAAATATAATTTGAGATAAATAATGTCTTAAATATTTTTTCCTTAGGTATGATGTGATGTTTTAACAATTGATACTATAAAACTACAGTTTTTGATCAACAACACACTACCAAACCAAAAGTGCAAAAAATTTAACTTAAAAAAATATTTTTAAAACAAAAAATCCTACCTAATTGTAGAAAATTGGTCAAAGTCTCTTTTCAAGGGTCGAAATCAGTCTCGAATCCAATTTTATTGGTTACACCTAGAATCCAATTTGAGAAAACTTTCTTGTTATTTGTTAAATGTATTCTTTCTTGTTTGGTTTCTCATATCTTCACTCATTTCATTTGATTTTTGGTTAAAACTATTTTTTATTAGACTTTAGTTACACCGTGAATTAGTCACATCCTTTTTCTTTAACATATTGAAGGATTAACACCTAATATCAATATATTTTTTAAAAAAGAATACTTCATTCATCATCTTTTTTATGACTCATATCAAGTATTCTACAATTAATAATTCACACTCTATTCAACTTCTAATCATGGGAAATGGTTGGAATCAAGGAGAGAACCGAATTGAACATATATAAACATAAACATACATAAGATACATATCACACATGATATGAGTATGTGATCCCATTTGAGATGTGTTATCTTTCAACAAATATTAATATGTAGCTGAGAAAGGAACGTGGCCAGATCATTGAAGAAGGATGCAGTAGCAGAAGCAGACGAAGTAGAAATCAATGGTGGACAAATTATAATTTAGCCTTGGGAGTATCGTATTCTTTAACAAAATTCATGACAAGTACAGACATTAATATTTTATGTTTCAATAACAAATACTAAAATAATGAACAGTGTACTATGTACTACAGTGTCTGTCTCTAACTCCTAGCTTTTTCCCATTTCTCAATATTAATTTTCACAGTCCTTCTCACAAGACGCTATTATTATTCTTACTTGTTTTCTTAACTGCTAGTTTTTTTTTTCACTTAGGATGGAAAACAACATTTTTAATCATTGCAAGATTTTTTTTTATAAACATTGGACAAATAATGTATAAAACTATAGTTTATATTAGTTGCTCATAAACTTAATTTTTTAAGTAAGAAAAAACAATGAAAGCAAAAGTGGCATTTAGAAAATAAAAATGAGAAAATAAGGGTGGTTTGGAAAGGATGCCATGCCACATGGGAATTAGAAAGAGGCAGAGATTAATAGGATAGGGACGAGGTGAAAAAACAAACAATGAGGAATGTGCATCGCACGTGATCGCACTTCAAAAGCTTTGCAAATTCATGCCTCCAATCATCGTGTTACTCTTACTCCCTAATCAAAACCATGCATATACAATAAGGATTTCTTCATGTAATACTATAGATTATTCTTTTCTTCTTCATGTTATGTGATTGTCTATACTCATTCACTAATCAGTTAAATTAAACTTAAACGATGTAAGTCAACTGACAATGTCGATATTATTAGACTAAATAAATATATTCGCAATTTAAAACGTTGCAGACTTACAGTTGCGTATCAATTTTAAATAATATTTTATTACTTTGTCTAAATTACGAAAAGAAAGAAAAAAAAACGCTCACACACATAAATATACACACTTAAGTCCTTATTATAAGAAGAAGAAAAAAAAAAACATCAAAATCAATACACTAATTAATTAATTAATTAGTGTAAAGGAAAATACAGTATAAATGAAAAGTGTATGCACGCGCATGAAAAGGAGAGTAGTCATGAGATTTTATAATAGGCTTAACGTTCCTTTTTGCTTAGAATTGTGCTTTTGTTTTTTGACTCACTATGCTCCCCACGTATATCATAGAAATCTGCGCACATGTTGCGCGTGCAAGGAAAAAAACTTGTCCTAGCAAAAAAATTATCAACCATTCAAAGACTCAAAATCATAGTGAAATATATATTCAACATTTTTAATCATTAGTACTTTGTTTAGTAAAAGAATCATTAATACTTGTTTTTTGTTTTTCTTGACAAAATCACTAATACTACTTGCTAACAAGACCGTTAATTAAATGATGGTGGCCATATAGCCACATATATTGGTAAACAACCCTACATATATATAACGATCTCATTTCAAGTCACATGCACAAAGAAAATGCATTGAATACTAATATAGGTTAAACATGGTGTGGTCCTGCATCTTCATGAAGAGTTTACTCAATTCAATAGAAAGAGAGAAGAAGGACATAACATATCCTATCCTATGATCCTAACTCCAAAGTTGAATGATAACCAAAATAATAAGTGGGTCAAGGTTACTTCAAAAGAAGGGTCTTGACCATGCATTAACCACTACTTGACAAAACTGATACTACTAAATGTGCATTATGGAAACAGGAAAGCAGATTGTATAAATACTACTCCTTCAATAAAGAATTCAATAACTTTTCTTTTTCATTGCGGGTTTGTATCAATTAATAATAATAATAAGAGATATACATGACATGACATAAATTTATTATTAATCATTTTTTCATGAAAAAATATATTGTTAATAATATTTTTTTAATGTTCTACAAATTTTTTCAATGAAGATGATTTTATTTTATGCACAGATAAACATTAAATATGAAGATATCTTTCGATCGAATTTTGGTTCGTACATTGTAAGAGTTTTACCCCTTACCTAAGATCCAACTTTGTTGGTTTTTTTAAAGAGTGTGTCACAATCTTAAGCGTTAGGCAATATAAAATTGATAGTAATATAATTTTTGGGGTTTTCTGCATGAGACCCGGCTTTGAGGTAAAGCCAACACCAAAAAAAGAGTCATGTAATGCTTTTCAAGGTTAATAATACTTTCAAAAAGGTGATAACTTTTTTTTTTTTGAAGAATAAAAAAAGGTGATAACTATTTAGTTGATTATTGGAAACGATACAAATACATGAAGGAAAATAAAAGTGTGTCACCCCTAATTTAATGTTACAATATGTACAAAATTAATCAAGTTGTCCATTCATCCAACCTTGCTGATTTGGTGACCACTGGTAGGTCTCATCCAAGTGTCCATACAGCCCATGTTGGATCATGACCCACCAGACTCAATATTATTGAATAATCGTATTCAAGTGAGTTTTTTTTTTTTTTTTTTTTTTTTTATTTTTTTTTTTTATATAAGTATTCAAGTGAGCTTAGAGTCTGTTTAAAAGAATATGTTTATAACTTTTTAACCTACCCACAAATTGAAAATTGACCTATGATAAAAAAAAATATTGACAATTTGTCAAGATTGCTTATGTTTTTTTAACTCTCCGATTCCTCAAAAAAATAGGCATCAGTAATTCGAAATTTGCATGAGAGGTAAGTAAAGTTTGGTAAAAAATTGTTCCTATCAAAAATCGAATTTGGATTCTCTCAAACGATTCGTACTAGATTGCTTCTGTTTTATTATAACAACATATCATTTATATTGAAATGACATAACTACATTATGCTTTTTAGGGTGTATTTGGTTTGTAGAACAGCAAGTACTGTACAAGAAAGAACAACACAATGCAAGGGAGAACAACACAGGACAAATTTTTATGGCATTGAATAATTTTTTGTTTTATACGATTTTTGGAGGACGAAATGTTATTTTGGTATTTTAGACAACCTGTACGTAGGACAAAAAAGTTGTGTTGTGGTTTGGTGAGGGACAAAAATATCAGTTTTTGTCCTGTCCCTTGCCTCCAGTTTGTCATGTACCTGAAACAGTTTTACAAATCAAACACTGGACAATTATAGTTGTTCTGTTCTGTCCTTCGTTTTTTAGCAAATCAAACGCACCCTTAGTATCAATAACAATATGAGCAAATAGTCACTTTGGTCCCTGACTCTGCACCTCGTTGTCACATAGGTCCCTGACTCAGGATTAAATACAAATAAGTCCCTGACTCTGCACTTCCGTTATCACTTTAGTCCTTGACGTTAAAAAAAATCTGTTAAGTGATGATGTGGCGCATATGAGGTGTCACAGAGACCAAAGTGAAAGTAGAAAATGGTCATTTAATTCCTAAATCCTTAAATCTCAAATCCCTAAATGTCATTTAATTTTCTCTTTTGTTCAAAATTAATCTTCCATTAAACACAACTTATTGTTAGGTCTCTGACTGTGCATACTTACTATCAGTTAGGTCCCTGACAATGAATTAGCAAATCGATTAGCATCTATTACTCTTGATTATTGTTATATTCACATGATAATTCATATCTCTACCCGCAGGTCTGAGTATACAATAATCAAGAGCTCAAGATATATTCAAATGATAATTCATTTCTATTGAATTTCTTTTAACATAATTTCTAACTCAAAATTTGTTCTACTTAGTAGGTACTAGTGCTACATCTAACATAAGTTGTTTATGTTTTCAAGTTTATTATCAAATTTCTCACTTTAATTTTATCTTTCATGAGAAGCTAAAGCATAAGTTCTTTCATGTTACTTAATAGCTAAAGCATACCATTGAATCAACACCTTCTTGTACAAATCACTTTCTTGTACAAATCTGAATTGCATTGTCTATGCACAATGTCTTACACTATGGTAATAATAATCACAACAGGGAACTTCAAGCCTGTGTATTTTATTGTTTTTGAAAGACACAAAAAAAAAAAATCAAGCTATTACTTTAAAATACTTACATGGATTATATTAAACACACTGTTCATAATTCCTTTCTCTATATATGTAATCTTGATGCCATTATATACTAAAGGGAGAAAGAGGTAACATAACCACTACACTATGACACTACTATGAAACTCCAAACCTTAGCCCAACATATTATTGCCTCAAGATCAGCTTTCAAGCCAAAAAAAGTCCCTAATAGCCTGGAACTTTAGTGAAATTTCGTGTTTACTGTCAGGGACCTAACTGATAGTAAGTATGCACAGTCAGGGACCTAACAGTAGGTTGCTGTTTAATGGAAGATTGATTTTGAACAAAAAAGATAATTAGATGACATTTAAGGATTTAAAATTTAGGGATTTAGGGATTTGATATTCAATTTGGGGATATTGATTTTTGGTTCAGGGACCAAAGCGACCATTTTCTACTTTCACTTTAGTCCCTATGACACCTCATATGCGCCACATCATCACTTAACATATTTTTTAACGTCAGGGATTAAAGTGATAACGGAAGTGCAGAGTCAGGGACTTATTTGTATTTAATCCTGAGTCAGAGACCTATATGACAACTAGCTGCAGAATCAGGGACTAAAGTGACTATTTACTCATAACAATATATAAAGGGGATACATCATTTTGGACTATACTCTTACTTCCATTTGTACTCTCTCATTAAAATATAAATAATTCACAACAATAGGAACAATATTGTTTATGAGAGGAACAATATTAAATACTATAAAAAAAATCTTATGTTGATCTTATATAAAAACATATTGTGTTTTGATGTAAAAAAATTATTCTAATTTTACCGTTCAATAAATAAAGATAACATACAATTGAGTCTAACGCAAGTGGTTGATGCGTAGGATGTGAGTATTGTAAAACCTAAATTACTGATACAAATCTTTAATGTGTGTGTGTGTGTTCACGCACATGTGTTCATGTAGTAAACTTTTTTCTATAAAGAGAAATGCTAGGGTCAGTCATTTTAACACACTCCAATAGAAATAAGCCGTTTTGACTCATTTTGACATTTAAGAACTTCTCAATTTGTTGGGATTTTGATCCTCCAAAAGTAAGAAAATCAAGGATTGTTATTTTTAAAAACTTAAGATTTGTTATGACTTACCTACAATATCTACCTTTGATTTATTAATTTGATATTATTCACTTAGTTTAGAGGAGCCAAATCCCAGTTTGTCGATTGTGTGTGAACCGTGCGTGATCACTGATCACAAAAAGATGGAAATAACTTGTTCCTAACCGTTCAAATTATATAAAAGCAAACAAACAAATGTTTCCTGACAATGTTCATGAGATATGGTTATTTGAACTTGAATGACAAATGATGCTTGCCTCTCACTCTCTAGCACCTATATATAGGGTAATACAATCTCCAAACTTTCTGCTAATAATTGAACCGTATTCACTTTCAACGTTACAAGTAAAGAGAACAAGATTAGGCTACAGAAAATAAGTGCAACTGACACATTGGATTTATTGAGGCATAAAGTCATTCCCACACCTTTTACAAGTGGACATGACTACAAACAGAACAGATGTATACAGCTCAAGGCATCACACAAAATTCTCAACAAATTTACAGGTTTTTTTATTGGATATTAGGAATCTAAATTTACAAAAAAAGTTTCACTTTCTATCATACAGTAAAAACCCAGAAGAAAAAAACACTGTCTATTTCTCAATTAATTGTGGAACAATCCATTGAAGAGGAGACCCAAAATAGGCTGAAAAATCTAGACTAGCAACTCCCTATTATGAGCTTGAGGCCTTCAATCAAATTCTAGCACCACTTTACCTTGAATGATTCTCTTGTCTTTTGCCTCATGAGCTTCTTTTACTTGTGTTATGGGAAACGTTTTATCCACAGGTATCTTCATCTTCCCTGCTTCACATAGTTTTCGAATCTCAATTAGGCCTTCTATGTCAGACCTCATGAATACCCATGAGTATTCTGCATCACAAGGATTTTTTAGGATTAGGCTTCACATTTCTAAACAGAAAAAGAAAGCACAGCAGACTGAGAACTTTTACCTATTCCGTTAGAGAGTCGGTATTGAATCTGTTTTCTCAATAAAAAAGCTGTAGCGGCGGGAAGACCAAGAGTCAGACCAAGCCTATCAGCCAAGGATGCTGCTTCACCCTTCAAAATAAGAGAAAAAGATAGATTAAAGCACAGATGTAGCTTACTAAAAAAACTCAAAAAAACCGACCTAACAAGTATGGTGAAAACAAAAAAAAAGCAATAAACCTAAATATTCTACCTGAAGTGTCATATAATGTCCACCTCTTCTCAGAAAACTAATGCCCATACGTTCTGTATCTGGCACACCAATTGTGTCCAAAACAGCATCAAACTTTCCCTTTATAGTCAATTCATAATTCTGCCAATCAAGAATGAAGTAAGTCATAGAGGTCTAATGCAAGATGCACTTCCATGAAGAAAACATCAGCTTAAAGATCAAACTATCTTAGTATTATGATCATATATCGTAACATTCAGTTTATAATTGGTTATATTGGTTTTAGAATCAGTTAAATTAGTTACTAGTGTGGTTTAGTTAGTTCAAGTGTTTTCTTTTACTGCGTGCTATTGAATTGAAATACCAATGGAGTCAACTATGGTGTTTTGGAAGAGTGAATCAGATATTCAGATGGCAAGCAGCCTAACATGTCACAAAAAGAAATTGTACATTTTATTTCATAAAACAAAATATAATAACAATGTCTGTGATTATTGTAATACCTAAACAAATGTTTGGAAATATAATACAAAAGAAAATTCAGAACAACCTCAGAAAGATAATCAACAGCTTGCTCAGCACCGGCTGCTAACATTCGTTCAACGCTTTGGCTTCCACAGGTAGTTGTGACAGAGCAGCCAGCAGCCACCGCAAGTTGAATAGCAGAAAACCCTACAGCACCTCCGCCTCCCACTACTAATATCCTTTGCCTGTTTGACATGGACTAAAAGTTATGGGTGAAAATGAAAACTCTAAATGTAAAATGATGACATGCAAGAGAAAAAAATTATTTCCACGGATGGAAATCATATCTCAGCATTATAAACATACCCCTCAGTTATTCTAGCAGTACCATTTAGAGCACGCCAAGCTGTCAGTGCAGCAAAAGGAATGGCACTTGCTTCCTACAAGATAAAAATCAAGAAAAACATGCCTTCAATGACCCAAAGTAAATAAAGGGGGAAAACTGATGGTCAAGTGTTCAATTAGAAAGCACAAACAATATTGTAACAAGTAATTATTGAGAGTGATGGCGAAACCAATGAATTGGGCATAACTAGACAAAGATTGTTGTTTTTAAGAGTTAAAGGATTGAATAAGAAATAATCACAAATTGGACAATCAGCAGTTGAAGGAAATTCTAGATCACACATAAATCAAAATCATTTTACTCCAGGAAACATAACAACCAGCTCTTTCTCAGCGCACAAAACTACAGCATTACAGCTCTGTAATCCAACATATTCCGACTTGTTTACCAATCATTGGTTCTTTTTCTTTGACCAATGAGAATTTCATTCTCTCAGACTTCAAACTACCAAACCCCCAAGGTAACTGCACATGAAGGTAATATATACAATAGGTAAGAAAAATAGGAATGAGAGAAAGAGACGTGGTTCCTCTAAGACCAGCGCTTCACTTTCGTGACATGACCAAAGTGTAGTGTAGGGAGTAGATTTTGATCAATTCATTGTTGTTACTCACACTAACTACTGATCTCTTGAAAGGAATATAGGGCATAAATATGAAAGGAATATGGGGAATGGATATGAAAGGAATACGGGAGATGATGTAGGTAGATGGTAGTGGAATATATTTCATCATTATCTTAACGGACAATTTTCCATCTAAATGTTGGTATAAGTAAGCTCCACACTTCAACTTTCAGAACCCCCTCACTTCAGCATAACTTAATACAAAAGAAGGTTAAAAGGGAAATGCTCTTGGGGATCAAAACAGAAACAGACCTAATGTTTTTCAATGACAGTGCATGAAATCACAAACCTTCCTAAGGCTTTGATTGCGAGTTTGGAGGGGAAGGGAGGGGAGGGCTTTGTAAAAAATGAAGGATCAAGTGGAATAAATAGAGGACATTGGGGGCAGAGGGCTTTGTGGGTTCATTTTTCTTCATAATACAAAATCCCCCTTGTTTTAGGAAACTCAAATTGTATTGGAGGGGGTTTTTTGGGGGGTTTATATGAATTCGTCAAATTTAATCCATGACATTATAATATTCTTAAAATTAAAAATATATCAATCATAAATATAAAATTATCATTCTCTAAAAAAATACATTTTCAAAAAATGTGAAAGATTTCTCCATTTCCCCCCTATATTTCCCACCCTCAAAGCCCTCCCCTCCAAACTCGCAAACAAAGCCTAAGATACTTGATAACATATTAAAGGCGATAAAATAATACAAAGTGAGAAGGAAAGAAAAAGGATTGAATGTTAGTTATTATCATGCGTAGTCTTCAGGTGTGAATACAAGTACTTGTAGAGCTGTTGGTCACAACGGTAACCAAATTCTATTATAACTGCTCTGTGATAGAAGCCCGAACAAACTAAAATATAGATTCAGTTACAACAGGGCTATGCATACCTAAAGCCAATAGTAAGCACAAATGCAGTACAATAACATACTTTAGAGAAAGATACAAATAAAATTTAAAAACCTTTGAGGGCATCAAAACATAATCAAGAGAACTCTAAACATCCAACTCTATAGATTTCAACTCAATTTATATCAAGCTTAGTTCGGATAAACTTCTTAAGAAGCACTTATGAAAAAAGAAATATCAAAAGAATCTTGCAATATTTATAATATCACTCAGATGTTGAAAAACGTCAACCCAGATGTTTAAAGAACCTTGCACTTGTCAAAAACTTCTTAAGAAGCATTTAATAGTTGATGATTTATGTAAGGAAGGCAGGAGCTAAAAGTGTTTTGACTGTTATGATAAAACAAAGTGCAAAACGAGATGTTGTCATTTATAATTCTTTGACGGATGGGTATTTCTTGGTTAAGGAAGTGAACAAGACCAAATATGTATTTAACACTATTGCTCGAAGGGGAGTGAAACCTGATCTTCACAGTTACAGTAATTAGAGGTTTTTCAAACAACAAATTATGGTATAAGCCAAAATTAGCTTTTGCATCTCAAATTGTGACAAGAGCAATCTATCATTTAACTTCTCTATAAACAACTACAACCTCATACGAACTTTCTATAAGTGAGGAACTATAAACATATTTTTCTTAAGAAACTTCAATAAGCTAGGAATCTCATCCAAACTAAGTCTTCACTAACTGCTCAACAAAATTATAAATATTAAGTTCAACTTACATAACAAAACTATTACTCATTGCATGTCAATTTAAACATTTCTTTTTCCTAAAATCACTATTAATAATAACAATGTATAAAATTAAAAACAACACGAGAACACATACCACATGAGAAAGTGAATCTGGTTTTGAAGTAACTTCTTCTTCAGAAAGAATTGCATAATCAGTATAAGTCCCCCTAACAGCAGTTGGATGCAAAGCCCCAAAAACCTGTTGCCCCACAGTCACCGACTTCACCGAAGCACCAACCGCCGCCACCTCCCCACTTACATCCCGGCCCAAAATAATCGGCAGAAGCCGCTCAAAAACTGAACGCCCATAACCAACACGCATCTGCAACCAAAAACAAAACACATTGTTAGAAAAAATTTCATCAATATTGACACAACCCATTATTCAAGAATGAAACTTTTATAGCAAAAAATGAAAAATTAGCATAGCCCATTATGCAAAAATGAAATTTCCATAGAAAAATGAAAAATTTAGAATGACCCATTAGGCAAAAAATGAAACTTTCATAGCGAAAAAGGAAAATTAGCATATGCAAGAAAATTTGATAGTAAAAATGAAAAATTGGGAATGAGCCACTATGCAGGAATGAAACATTTGATTGGAAATATGAAAAATTGGGATGGCCCATTAAGCAAAAATGGAAGAAACTGACCCGGGTGTCTAGAGGGTTGATGGAAACTGCACGAGAGTGAACGAGGACTTCGTTGGGTTTGAGAGGAGGGACTTCGACATTGGGGTGGATTTCGAGGTTTTGGGGTCCACCAAAAGAGGGAAGAAGAACAGCTCTACAGGTAGAAACATGGCGGAATTTGGAGGGAGAATGGGTGATGAGGGTTCTGAGTCGGTTATTGATCGGAATTCGCATCTTGAGGTGAAGGTGTTTGGTTGGAGTGTTGAATTTGAGGAGTGTGCATGTAAAGTAATGTGAGTGAGAGAGAAGAGTGTGAGAAAAAGAGGGAACGTGTCTCTGTTTTGGAACGCAGAAAGAAAGACCTGAGTGCTGCGGTGGCTTGAAAAAAGGGTTACATATCCTATATCAACATTAAAGTTTTCTGGTCGATAAAAAATTGATTCATTTGTAAAATCGTGGTTTAACTTTTGTGATTATGAGGATCTGTTTGATGATTGATACGTAAGTAGTGTTTGGACATTGGAACTTCTCTAATTCTAATGGATGTTTGAAATTCAACTCATTTAAACTTTCTATTAACAGAAAAATATCAACACAGAATTCGTAATTTATTTTTTTAAGGGCATTTCTCACAAGGAAAAAAAAAAAGTAGAATAGTCTGAAATGATTTTCTGTACATTTCATAGTGAACTTTCACATTCATCTTCAGTATAGACTTATCTTGAAAAGGAAAAAAAAATCTAAACTAAAACAGAAAAATTACTAACATGGAATACTAATTACATGCTGCTGATCTTTCTCAGTGATGTTGTTAGTTTATATTGGTGTTTAACGTGACCAAAAATAGTGGCCATAATCTTATATCTAAAGACGCCTAGTAAAGTACTATCTTCAAATAAGTTGATATATGAACTCGTTTACCGTCTAAAAATATTCCTCTCAGTTCGTAGAACCAATAGGAATTTGCATGAAAATAAGCTTTACTTTGGTCAAGCTCTTGTTAAGGTTTTGCAAAACATAATTACTTCACTTATTGGCTTTTCATAGCATGGTACACTTATGGTTTATCTAGCTCAACCTCCTAACATTAGGGAGAAAATAGAATTATGACCATCTAGTAAAAAAATAAATGATTTAAATGTAACTAATTTTATAATTTTTTATATGTATACATGCATATAGTCACACAACTGTTCATTTTGTAATCAATCATTTTAACTAAATCGCATTTTTCTGAGTTAAATCCATATTATAATTGAATCCATCACTATCTGCCTACTTTAACAGGGTTTTCCTGCCAATTTTAGAGAGAAAGTACAAAACAGAATAACAGTGAGATACCCTGCAAATACAAAACTGATCTTATAGTAACTCAAAAACTATTTTTTCCCCTTTGTAACTTGAGTTCTAATTCAATTTAAGCAATACAATAACCATTGAAGGAGAGAGTCCCTGACAATAATGTTTTTGAATACAAGGCAGCCAATGCTATGATGCAATTCCAGCATGGTTGGCATAAAAAGCATATCTTCATTCTTTTGCATCTTTATTCTTCTTCCGTTTCTTTTGCTTCCGAAAGTTACCTTTTATGCTTTTCTCCCATTCTTTTCTATTTTTTTGGTAAAGCATCATAGCAGCGCGGGCATCGTCTATCTGAAACAACTTTTATTTGTTAGATCTATGGATTCAGCTGTCTTGCAAGCCCAACACTAGCAACGTGCAAGTTCTGGGAGATTAAGGAAAATAAAAAACCAAAATGGCAACTTCAGTTTCTTAAAGCTAGTGAAAATATTATCCTCGATAAACAATTGCCATTTATCCAACATACTACGATAATAGGACCTTGTTTGGATAAACAACTTAATTAAATGCTTATAGAACAAAGACTTACCATATAAGCGCTTATGTATAAGCTACTTTTCTAACAAAAAGATAAAATCAAATCAAATTCTTTTTATATAAGCTATAACTATAAGTTGTTTTCATAAGATATCATGGAGAGCTTATGGACATGTCATAAATAAGTTGCTTCCATAACTTCTCTTAAATAGTCACACAAGTACTTACCCAATAGATAAACTCAAATAAGCCAATTTAAACAGGCTCTAATGGTTATATTATACTTGTCCAGAGACCACATAATATAAGAGGATGGGAGGGATACGCAAAAAGCTAGATAAACTAACCGGGCAATGCTCTCCTGTTTGAATCTTAGCACCAAGATGTTCCGAAGCAAGATGCCGTAATGCTACTCTACCAGTTGATCTGGTTAAACCCAACAGTGTGTTTATCAAAACATATTACAGGAACATTTGGCATAAAAAAGTACAGAGCAAAACAGTAGGACAATTTTGACAGTACCTTAGAAACGGCGGGTACTCGGAGGTATCTCGTATATCCTTTTTAGGATGACTTAATAACAATGCCTGTAAAAGTACAGTGATAGGTTCATAGATTACAGACTGATAACAGAAAAAATATTCATGTAAATCTTGGAAAAGAGAGAAAAACGACTAAAAAATGGACCTTGAGATCATTGGACAGGGCATGACCTACAAGGATCCTTCCGTGGATCAACTCTGCCACCTTCTTCTGAGCAGTACAAAAATCCTTTGCTGCAGATGAAAGATAAAATTGCTTATCAGTGTGTGAATCATAATGTATTAATGTAAATGATTAGGAAAAATATTGTTCCTCATAGTGGTATTAAGCTATTACAACTTCTTTCAAGGCGATGCTTTTGTAGTTATTATTGTTAGTAAAAACAAAATATGAGAAGGTTACTAACTTCCAGATGCAATGAAATTTCATATTTCTACTAGGATTGAAAGTCAGAATATTTCACTCCAAAATAATATTTCTCAACTTAAACATTAGATGTCAAACTACCTCATATCTGTTGAAATTTTATGTTGAATGCTTTCAATTCAACTATAATTTGAAAATTTAGAATGTAGACAAAGGAATATTATGTGAACCTTTTCTCAGATCTCGAGGTCTTATGCCGCTAATTTTAGTACGGAAATCAACAACCCGCTCCATTGGCCGTACAAACTCGTCATAAATAACATTGCCCCACTTGTTTACCTGCCATCAACTGAACTAATGTTAAAAATATGACTGAACAAGGCAATGGGAGATGAAATGAAAATAATGATGATTTATTTACGTTAATGTTGAAGAAATTCAGGAATTAATAATAACTTATTTAGTATTTTGGTTGTACTACTCAAAAATCAGGATTCAGGACCACTTGAATCTCTTCAGTAAGAATTCTTCCCAGAGTCCAGATTGAATTTGACTTCACATATATACAAGATTTATATATTTATATATACCGAGAGAACCTACTGTTGATGTAGCAAAAAAATTTATCTTATTATTATTATAAAGTATAATGTTTTCAACAATGGGCTCTACATTACTTGGATATGTTTTAAGGTACAATATTAGTTGTACCTTAAACATATCCAAGTAATGTAGGGCCAAATAATGCTCATCTGACTCTAGCACTTAAACAATATGTTTATTCAAGGTAATAAAGTACAAGAAACGGGTTCTTAATATTATGGTAGTCATGTTCTGTCAAACAAATATTTGTTCTTATATAGTGCTATCAATAGCCGAGCGGCAAAAATCTAGAGTAGTGATATTTCTACAACCATTTTGTGACAACTTTTGAGACAGCCTTATTTTTCTCTCTTTTGATTGGTCAAAAACAATAGAGAAAAAAAGGAAGAGAGAAAGAGTAAGAACAAAATGAAAGTATGAGAGAAAGTTGTCTCAAAATGGTTGTACATATATCACTTTTCAAAAATCTACTACGTTAAATAGGATGTAGCGTTGAGGGAAAATAGTGGAGGCCGCCTAACAGTTGAAATGAGACAATAATATATATGAAGAAAAAAAAAGGTACACTGGATACAAATAAAAAAAGGGAATGGAGGCAGAGCATAACTTACATATTGAAAGGTTTACATATTACGATAAATATATGAAAAAGACTCGCAACTCTCCAGTTTTTTTTAAAATAAATAAATAAATAAATAAGTCATGTTTTACAAACATGCAGATTCTTCAGTTTTTTAATTTAAAAAGCCCTAAAATTCTCTCCTTTTATCCGCTTTGGCCGCAACATTAGCTACCAGAAACTGGAATAGCAGCCGCTATTGCCACTACATCAGTTAGCAGATATTGGAATATCAAGTGCTATTGCCCTAATACTAATAGTGAAACTATGATAGCACCACAGTTTCATATAGAATTCATCAAAATCAGATATGTTATAATGCTATCACCACTATTTGACAATACTATGAGAAACAAGAATCTCAAAAGACAATAACAAGATGAAACGGCACAGATAATTACCAGCGTTACTCTTCCAAGGGCACTTTTGTTTCCTTGACCAACCCCAACCATTTCACAATCCATGGCCACTGCATCTGTCACACTGCCAAATGGTTAATATGTTAAAGTACGATGAACTCTAAAACAGATTAGAAAGCTCCATAATAACACAATACGGCTAGATAAAATGAGACGAATACAATACAAAGAGAGGAAGAAAAAAAATAAAATACTAGCTAAGAAAGACGCCATAATATTGTACTATATAATATTTAACCAACTCATTAATCACGAGATATTTTAATACTTTCTCTTATAGCTACTCTAGGTCTTCCTCTCCCTCTAGTGATTTGACCACCCTCTGTCTGATATACTCTTCTTAACGCAAAATTTACGTCTTTTCTCTACATGTTCAACCCACCTAAGACGAATTTACCTCAACTCCCTCCCTCCCTCCCTCTCTAATCATGTCATTTCTAGTCATGTCTTGTCTAGTCTTACCACACATTCAAAACAACATTTTCATCTATGCTGCACTTAATATCAAAATGTAAATGCAATCAATTTCCCGCATCAAATAAACAAGAAAAAAATACATAAGAAAACGCATAATTCAGTATACACCAAATATAAACATCACTATATTCACCTTGCATCGTCATTCACAGGAGCAAGAGGGTTAATCTCACAATCATCAGAATCATCATCATCAATCCTCCCTTTACGTTTCCCTGTCAAAAAAAAACATTTTTCCAAAAAAAAAAAAACTCAAACTACAATACAATGGAAGTTGCATGATTCTTAAACACAAAACAAGCAACACCCAGAAGAAGAAAAAATGAAATATTATATTACCCAATATTGAATTTGGCGCGTCATCATCATTGAAGTTCCTTGAAGCTTTTGGGCCATTAAGATTCAGCTTCTGCAAAAGGTTAAACAGCAATAAAGATAAGAATATGTGTGTATAGATGAAAGAGAAGAAGAAGAATAGAGGGAATACTTGTTTGAGTTGAACCCAATTAGGGTTCATTTGGTTTTGATTGGATTTCTTCATGGATTCGCCGCCACAACGTGCAATCTTCAAAATCAGGGTTTAAGCTTCCACCGTTCAAGTTTCAAGTTTGAAGACAGACAGAGAAAATATGTTAGTGCTAAATGACGCCGTTTTTTCAGAGTTTTTTAATTTCATTTAATTTTTTGCGTTAAATATGTTTTTGGTCCTTATAAATATGTCAATTTTTCGCTTTAGTCCCTCTAAAATTTTCCTTCAACTTTTAGTTCCTATAAAATTTTCAATCATTACTTTTAGTTCCTATTTTTAATTTAATTTTTGTATTTTTTTAATGAAATTGTGCCGAAATGTGTAAAATATTCTAAAAAAATTTGCTAAAAAAAAATAGAACTTTTTAAAAAACACAAATTAAATATGAATTTTTAACCGTAAAAAATATAAAAATTCATATTAAATTTATGTTTTGTTAAAAAATTCTAATTTTTTTGGAGTGATTCTTATAATATTATGAATTTTTCTGAAAACTTTTATTAAAAAATATGAATTCAACGAATGAGTTTACTTTAAAAGAGCGACCAAAAGTGAAGATTGAAAATTTGAGAGGGACTAAAATTTGAAGGAAAATTTTAGAGGGACTAGAACGAAAAGTTGACATATTTATAGGGACTAAAAACATATTTAATCTTTTTTTTTAGTTTGTGTTTAATTTAAAAAAAAAATGATTAATTGTGTTGAAATGTAATAAAAGGTATAATAGTGGAAGAAAAAAAACAACGATCCCTAAGTTTTTGTGTTGCATTGACCGAGTATAGATAGTTTAATTGTTTTCTAACAGAATGCACATAATTTTGTCAAAATAATTTTATTAGAGATAGCTAGTGGGATATGCTTTGTAATTCTTGGATGTAAAATAAATCAGGCGCAGAGATTGTATTGATGCCTTGTGTTAATGGAGCTCAGCTTTCAAATTATGCTACTAAACCCCCACAAATGGCACCATTATGCTTTTCATTTGTCATCTTTTATTTATAGCTGGTTATATGCTAAGTGGATCTGTCTTCTGCGATTCTCCTGATGTGAAGCGACTGCAGCAAACAATTTCCATTGTTTTTATCAATGAGGAAAACAAACAAAATAACAATAATTGGTCAACAATGGAATCTATAATCCCAGTTAATGCACCGTAGTTCCTCACTCTATCTAGCTGGTCAAGTTGAATATAAACTCTGCTTCAAAACATGCATTCAATTTGAGGCAGAGTGAATCAGATGCATAATGTTAGTTGCTCACGTCTTTCACTCTTTTATGTTTGATCACATCCAATTTATGTGCCATGTTCGACCAATGTTTCTTCTAAATTCACCAATATTCATTTCAGTTCACACACTTTCCACGTAGTACTCTTATTGTGTGTATACAACCATTTCTTTTTTCCACGCTTTCTATCTACAAATAACACTCGATCATTTTATGCCTACTTGCTTTTGTTGTTGGTTTCGCAGAGTACAGGAGCTCGTAGCTACAACTCAAATGTAGGTTGCTAAACTCGATCATTTGTAGGGGAAGGAGGATTAGAACGTAAAGGCTCATTAGCAATACTCAAAAGCAAATCATGCATGTCTTCCAATTCTGACGATAGAACTGGAACTTGTACTTCTACCACATTCTTTTTAGAATCTTCCATATCCATAACCACTGCATCCCTATCACTCCTCTGATTATGGTTCTCTTCAACTGCAAACATTTTAGCAGCCTCTTGTTCAATAGTTCAGTGCTACTGTTTCCATTGAAGGTCTTGTTTTCTCACACAATTTGTTTTTTCACAGCCTCTTTTCTTGTATTTATAACGCTTTTCGATCATTTTTGCTTCCTCCGTCAGCGTTGGTGGCAGAGATCTGTGCTGGAGTGCCACTCGCTCTTAATGTGGAGTCTATTAAATCTCCCCTTGGAGTTTCTATACTGTTGCACTGAAATCGGAAAACAAAGTTATCACAAATCTTTCTTCTTTGGTTATTTTGTTTCTATAATCAGATTCTAAGGCAAGCAAATTCACTTCTACCTTATGTAGTACTTGCTAGCACACTGCTAGTGCGAGTCTTCCCACATTCTTTTATGTGGTTTACCAGCAGGTCTATTGATTTTCTGGACGAATTTGTTGATAAAAAGTTGTTAATTTTATCATCAATTCCATTTTTTTAGCACTTGAACAGGACACATATGTGATTTACTTGCAGATACTATGCTCCTGCACTAGTATTTTGTATGTTTATAGTTGGACTTAATTCAAGTGAAGAGGACATCATTGAGGCATTTAAAAGCCAGCAGAACTTGTGACTGCTTATAAATCATTTGATGATCATGTGTGTGTGCGTGTGTAGACTAGTATCTGCATGAAATTTTTTCGTTACAAGTATCTGCATGAAATTTTTTCGTTACAAGGGATCAGCATATCCACCCAATTATTCACAAAAAGCACATAAAGGAGAACAATAACTCCTCATCTCTCAGACAAATTCTTTGAGGAGTTATAAGCACTTAGCACCGCACGGTATAGTTCCCATTCTTCTCCACCTTCCATATCTGCCTGCCATGCACTGATGGAAATAACAGAATCTGCAGAATTATTGCAGCAGTATGATTATCAAAGAGGTGTTGGATCAAATTTGAATTCCACTCCTTCTACACCTTCATATTTACAAGCAAATGATGCATATGATTGGGAGGGTTTTAAAATATATTAGTTCATCACATACATCACTTAACTTGCATTTTGAATAACAATGATGTAACAGGATTAGAGATTGTTTAGAAAACAGTTTCATTGATATTTGTAATTAGGTGCCAATTTCATTGACAATTATTACTATTGATACTAAATTTTGAATAATACTGGTACTATGTTTTGATAACAGACTTTTTAGTATTACTTATTGGTATTACAGACAGTAGTATTACTTATTACCTCTGAAGCTCCGATACTCCAAAAATGGTGAAGAATTATATCCGACACGTATCCGATACCGATACGTCCCAATACGTGTATTAGAGAAGTATCAGGTAATTAAATTTATTTAAAAATTAAATAAATTATCGATGCGTGTCGAATACGGCTAACTTATATCCCCGATACGGCTAAATAAACCGATACTTCATTCGATATGTAGGCAATATTATTTTATTTTTTTTAGATTTTAATTAACCCACTTCATTTTAAAAGAATAATAATAATTAATCCACTTCATTCGATGAGTTGGACTATGATGTTCTTTATGGATAGCTAAACTGTCTTTTTTGGGTAGTAATGATGATGATTTTTTGAGATAGTACTAATGATGTCTTTTTATGATAATACTTAACTTAAGATATGTAGTTCACTTGTTTGCGCATTTTGAGTAATTTAAATGTTAATTTATCATCAACTTTAATAATGTTTATATAGTGTGCATTTATATATTTAATTTTAAATTTAATATTTTAAATTTATCCTAGTCTATCGTATTGAGAATTTTGCAAAATTTTTCGTATCACTGTATCGGTATCGTGTCAGGTATTTGGGGCTTCATTGCTTATTACTACTCTATTTTGTTGATCAAAAGAAATGTGAAAAGAATATCAAAGAATTTGATAACAAAGTAATTTTATTAATACTCCCTCCGATCCTATTTACAAGAGACGAGTTACTTTTTAGATACATTACATAATTTATGTATTTGATTTAGATTCTTGACTAGATACATACATTATTCAATGTATCTAAAAAGTCAACTTTCTCTTGTAAATAGGACCGGAGGGAGTATTCAATTGATGAAAAGAATATCAATATTTGACATGATAGTGGTCAATTTCACAATCATTATACAACTAAATTACAATAAATCCTGACCCACCCCAAACAAAAGGTAGCAGAATCAAGGAATTGACACGCAAATACGATGAACAGACTCAATTTTTCGAAAGAGTAGTGTTATTTGAACAACCATATGAGACAATTTTTGTGACAACTTATTTTTTCTCTCTTTTCATTGGTCAAAAACAATGGAGAGAGAAAAAGGAAGAGGGAGAATAAGAGGATAATGTGAGTATCAGAGGGAAAGTTGTCAAAAAGTTGTGAAAAAGTGGTTGTACAAATATCATTTCTCTTCCCGAAATGCTAAAAGAGAGAAAAGTACTCCCTCCATTTCAAAATATAAGCAAAATTCACTTTTTAGATTCATTCATTTAATGATGTATCTGGTTCATAATATGAACCACATACATTATTAAATAATTGAGAAAATCACATAATTCAGTGTAATAATAAGTGTCAGTGTCGTGTCGATGTCGGACGTGACATGTGTCCGACACTGGGACACGCCTTATCTAAGGAGTGTCCGCGCTTCATAGATGCTTCTATTTTGTGGAGTTACTTCTGCATTCAATCTTCCTGATAAATTAAACCTAGTGCTAGATCGGAATACAATATTACATCATGAAATTTTCATTATTTTTTATAATTGATAATCTAGTGTTTAATTATAATTTAATTTGTCATTTTGTAATCAAGAAGTGACATCAACCACAACACAAGGACCAAGTCCATATATGAGCTAACGTAAATTTAATGGAATCATTGACTTCATATGCTCTGCAGTGCAACCGGAAAATCAAACTGAGGTGAAAAACACCATTCACTATCCAAACTAAGGAGACAGGCAAGCATAGCATCTTAGAGCTGTCACATGTTCAATTAAATTGACACACTAATTTCATAAAAACAAATGACATAATCGAATTCCGGTAATACAACCGAACTACAGATAAATACAAGCACTATTTCTTCTGTCACATCCAAGTGAAAGCAGCATAGTACCAATTTTCAATCTCTACAAACATAGAAATCCAAACAAAAAGGTCCACAAAATTCAAATGTAATAAAGAGGAAGAAACTAACATCCACTGAGCTATGGAATTTGCACCCGCATTAGTGATTTTTTTGTTTGACGTTGGGGTAAATTCAAGTGAAAATGACATCCTTGAGGCATTTAATAGGCCGGCAGAAATTGCTACCGGTTATTTTGGCCACTTTGTTGTGAAGCATCTTCTTGGATATCTGTTTTATATCATTGCAGTAACTATTTTTGGTCTACCAACAGGTGAGAAATGAGAATGGTTATGATTTATTTTTACAGATAATTAATTGTATTAGCGTATTTGTACTACTAGTTTTTAAGTTTTTATTGCTGCTTAGAATTTTATGAAATCCGGCAAGAGCTTTATTTAACACAGCTTTTGATAATAATATCAGAGCTTTTTCAATTTCTGCAATCACTTTGTTCTGCGATTAAAACTGTAATGCAGTCAAGTTTTATTCTCACTAGGTAAAACATTTATCCCTGCATACATTAAATCTAGCCCTTGGCTTTGTTTGTTTGTTTGTTACAAATGAAGATGCTAAGTGCCTTTGGCTATAAAAGTAGTAGTAGTACTATTCTTAAGTGCCTCAATCATATTATATGTCCTTGCTGTTTTAATAAAGCGCACATCTCACCTATTGGCTAATTCAGCACCTTTTGAATCTTAATTTTTTTAGTTGTTGATGATTTTATGCAATATAGAAATTGCATGGCTTTCTGCCATCTGATATATAGTGTTTATTTTAAGTTTTAACTGTTTGGCTACTCAGAAATCACGAGGAATAATTATTGAATCAATCTGACTTGCTTGTTGTAAATGCACTTCGTTGGAATCATAAGATGCCCTCGTTGTTCACAATTTTGTTTTTTCTGTCCATGTATGATCTTTTTGAAGGAGTCTTGGGCAATCATAAGTTTTCATTTAGCATAGTTTAGGAGTTCAAGCATTTATTACCTTTTACCCATTGTTTGCTATTCCCCACAGAAAGAGAGAAACCAAACAGAGGAGGTGGATCCTCAATGGAAGTGAAAGACCAAGCTATGAATTCAAAAAATAAGAGAAGTGCTCTCCAAGAAAGATCTTGTTTTCTCACAAATTTTTTTATTTTTTTTTACAGCTTCTTTCCTCATCTTTGTAACGCTTTTCGACCATTTTTGCCTCTACTGTCAGTGTTGGTGGCAGCTATCTGTGCTGGAGCACCACTTGCTCTTAATGTTGAGTGTATTAAATCTCCCCTTGGAGTGTCTCTATTGTTGCCTGTCATTTGTCATCTTTTATAGCTGGTTATATGCTAAGTGGATCTGTCTTCGGCGACTGCAACAAACAATTTTCTTTTAGACAGGTACAAGTTTTCTCCATTATCATCAATCAAGTGCCTACAGTGGCATGTGTTACGTAAGTAACTTATTTTCTCCAACTGCAAGAATGCAGAGTAGCCTCCTTGTCTTGGCTCTTGTTAATAATTTATGTTGATCAGGGGACCCAATAAAAAATCCATATCCACTTGTTCATTCCCACCAACTCTGTCGTGTCTATCTCTTTTATGAATGCACAATATCGTTTCATAACATCGTCGTTATTTTCTCTAATAGAAAAAGTGTCCGTAAACATCTATGATTTACTTGCAGATACTATGCTCCTGCACTAAGATTTTTGATGTTTGCAGTTGAAGTTAATTCAAGCAAAGAGAACTTCATTGAGGCATTTAACAGGCCAGTAGAACTTGTGACTGCTTATGTTGGTCAGTTTGTGATGAAGCCTCTTGGATATCTTCTCTGCATAATTTCAGTAAATGTATTTGGTATACCAACTGCAATAGGCGAGGATGGTCCCTTTTTTCGATATGCAAATATTAGTAGTTATCTTAGTTTATAGGATTTGAACCTGAATCTCCTTACCTCTTTCAGTGTCTCTTAGGTGCAGGAATTGTATTGCTGACTTGTGTTAGTGGAGTGCAGATATGCTGCTTTTCTATCTGACCCACAAATGGCACCGTTAAGCATAGTTGTGACACATCATTTTTTACTATTGCTGCGATTTTTGTCACGTCGCTCTTATTAATGTTGTTGGAAGAAACTGCCTATAGATGTAAAAGGAATGGTGTTTAGCATTACACATGTTGTGTTCTTTCCTATTATATTTGGTCTACTAAATCCGTAATACTATATTTCTCAGATAGATTCGTTAACAATTAGTGTTTTCTTAAAAGGTGCTGCCTTTCATAGATAATTTTTTTTCACAGCTTCTTTCCTCATACTTGTAAGATATTTGACCGTTTTTGCCTTAACTATCTGTATTGGTAGCAGCTCTCTCTGCTGGAGCACCACTTGCTCTTAACATTGGATGATTTTGCTATCTTTTTGCTTGCTGTTGCTTTTCATTTGTCATATTTTTGCTTGATGTTGCTTTTCATTTGTCATATTTTGTAGCTGTTTATATTGTTGCTGGATTCGTCTTTCGGGATTATCCTGATGTGAATCCACTACAGAGAACAATTTCCTCTGCGACAGGTACAACTTTTTTCCATTTTTATCCATCAGATGTTTGTAGTAGCATATGTTACTGTGTTAAATTAGTCATTTGTCCCGGCTGCAGAAATGCTAATTAGCCTCCTTGCCCTGACTCTTGCTAATAAATTCGTTGAAGATTCAGTTGTTGGAATGCCTTCTACAATTTCTGTAAGTTCCCCTATCTATGTATAATATTATGGTCATGTATGTGTGTGTGTAGACTAGTATCTGCATGATTTTTTCTGGTTACAAGTGTCTGCTTGAATTGTAGAGTTTTTTTTTTGTCAATTAGAAAATAGAATAACGATGTATAGTCAATGAAGGTTTGTCCAGTTGGCAATTATTAGCTCATACCACGCTCTACAAGGACGTGGTTTTGAATCTCACTTTCGACGTAAAGATTTCTTCTGTGAATAATATGTAAATACATGTAAACGGTCTTCGAGGCTTGAGCCCACGGAATTTTCCCTTATCTTGGGGTTGAGCCTCCAGGAGTTGGACCCAATACACATAAATTTGCTTGTATATGAAAAAAGAGGAGTGATGTATGATTTAAATGTCATCACTCATCACATTATAATCATAGCAACATAGATGAATGCTTTGTAGTGTCGGAAAAAGTTTTTGTTGTGGTCAAGAAAATAGAAGGGCTTTTAAGCATTTTGAATGATTATTTAGTCTAGGTTGAGCTGTTTAACAGATTTATTTTATGGTAATATAAGTTGATACTTTTACTTGCAGTCTCCACTTATGTATTTGATGGGATTTTCTCTTGTTCTGATTTGGTGGAAAATAAAGAGCAAGACAAAACTCGGAAGCTGAAGAAAATATTGCTCCAGGGTACATTAACAGATTCATCTTGTGTATCATATCGAAGAAAATAATGAGCTTTTGTACTACAAAAGTGGTGTCATGTTGTATTTGGAGGACTCAATCAGAACTTGGAGCTAAAGTTGGTGACGAACTGAAGAATGGAATAAATGTAGCTAAGAATCTTCAAATCTAACCACTTAACATCATTGAAAATCTCATTATTAAAAGTTTGTGAAATTCTTTCCTTTGTCGCGTGCCCCTCTTTTTCCGAAAATTCCCTTGATTTTCTTAGACGAGGTGGCTTCTTCCATAGACCACTATAGCCATATGTTCCACCATGGACCATGATGGACCAAATTTTTTAGATGGTGATAGATCTATGTCTTACACTAATATGGTAGACCATATGTACCAAATTATTTCTCATCTCACTTTATCAATTTTTTTTACAATATTGTCAAACTTAAATTATTTAAAAGTGTTTTTTTATCTTATTTAAATATGCTCAGCTTTTATCTCAAAAACAAAATACGTTTAACCTTAATCTTAAGCTAAAAAACAAAATCTTACTGTTCATGATCTTCATCAATCTTGTTCACAATCTTCATCAATCTTGTTCACAATCTTCATCAATCTTGTTCATTTTCATCTTCATATTCAACCTAAACAACACAAGTCAAAATTGATACTCGAAAAATCTAGAATCCAAAAAATTCACACACTGAATTGCTAAAGCAAATCTGAGTATTTTCAAGTGTTCGACAGATGCAGCACCTATTTAAAGTGTTCAAGAAATGTTCCAACAATTTTAAGACGATCATAGTATCTGCCATGTTTATTGTCATGCCTGTCGAGCGTGTCTTCATTCATGTGGATTTAAACAAACCTTTTCAGCGTGAAGGTATAATTTAACGTACTCTAAAAGTTGCTCATGAAATCAGGTATGTCTTTAGATTATTATTATGTGATCATAGTATTTGATAAATTATTTCTTGATGAGAAATAATTTAAGAGCATCTTCATGCATAAAATATAAAGAGTTTCCATGGCAAAGTTAGAGTATTAATTTTTTTCATTCATGTTGTCCGAAAATGGAAATGAAAAAAAAAAAAATTGGCTATGAGAATAAGAATCGTAGAAAACCCTTCATGAAAGTTTAACTCTTAGAATTTTGATAACACTACTCATTTGACTAAGATTTTTTTTTTTAAATACCAACACCATGTTGTTGATGGATTCGAGGGGTGGTAAGAAATATTTTATTATTTAAAAGTATAAAATGTTGATTGTTTGGATACTAGATGTGATGAATTTTAGTTTAGCTTCGGAAATATTGTGTGAACTATAAAGATGTTATGTTATACTTCAGACTTCAGAGAGATGAGAAAAAATTTAGTTTATGACTATATTTTTAATAATTACGAGTTTACTCAAAACTACTGAGTCCGATTTCCTTACAAAGGATAATAATTTTGTAAGGAAGTGATGGGATGTTTAAATGAATCTTTGAATAAATAAAATTATTTATTTGCATGTATCCTAATATTTAGCACTTATAAATTGATTCATTAAACATAAACACTTATGTTTGAAAAGCATTATGTTGTTCACCTTTTAAAATACAGTGTGCCGTATTTAATGTTTGGATTCCATTCCATGTGCTGTTTTATATTTTAAAAAGAAAAATTAAGATTTTATTTAATTTTGATGAATGGATTTTATTCCATTAAAAATATTGGTTACACTTTGAGAAACACAATATTTTAAATAAATTTGAGTTAGGGGATTATAATGCTACAGGAGGAAATTGAATTTCTTTATTCGATACTTGCAATTTAAGAAATTCGTGGAATATCATTCAAAATAATTATATTATTTTAAGAGGATCATTTTTGTTTTAAATACTAGTAAAAATAGTGGGGGTACTATTTTTAAATAGTGTGAAGTTAGAAGAGAAGAGCTCTATGCATCAATCTTATGAATTTGTTGCTCTTTGATGAATTTGAGAATGTTGTTTCGCATGATTTGAATTTAACGAAAGTGATAAGTGCAAATATGTAAAATATGAGTTTTTTTTTTCTTTTCAAGAGCATGTGGCTATATGATCCTAGTTGTGTCAGGATGTTCAAGAATTTTGGTAACAAAGTTAATTAGTCTATGCATACGAACATATATTGACAATAAACAGTGTTAAATACAACCACTAATAACATGATCTCAATATCAATATATTTAGTTTCTACTAATGAAACTATTTGTCCTATATTGAAAATGCTATGTCAATTTGTGCAGCAATTTTTGGATTTTGTTCATCACCACTTCCAAGCAACTATATATTGGATTGTTCCTCTTCAATTTTCTATTATTGTTTTTTCACAATGTTTTACTCTTCATCTCTTTATTATCCATTGATTTCTATGACATGATTGGGAGTTAAATTACTCTTAGAATGACCAAATATTTAAACCCTGCATTTTTTATGGACTTGATGTTTGTTAGTCTATTTTCCTGTCTTTCTTTCATGTTTCTTTTATTCCTTAATGTGTATATGTAATTTTTTTTTATATGAATTAGGAAAATAGGATAAAGGAGACTTTTATTTTCATTTTTGTTTCATCATTGCTACTCAAGAAATTTCAATCTCATGTCAATCTCATTATGTGCATTGTATTAAAAAAACTTAAAAACTAATGAAATGTCAATCTCATGTCAACCTCACATAACAATAACATTGGTAGAAAATTTAATAACTTTAAACAAACTGATTAGTAACTAAATCCTCATAATATTCAAAAAATATATTCCAATTCATTTCCATATAATCTCTCAGACAAATCCTAAGCCAACGCAAATATTTTTTTTTTCTATTTCCTACGTTAACTCTCTGTTAACATCAAAATCACATGAAACCTAAACCAACCCAAAATCACCTGAACCCTAATTAGTTTTTTGGCAGAATTTTTTAAAATAGCTTATTTCGAGCTTATGTTTGGTTTAAGCTTATTTCAAGCTTATGCGAAATAGCTTATGTAAATATTTTTTAACAAAAAAAAAAAAAAAAAACTGAAATTAATATATTTTTAATGTTGAATGAAACGCTGCGTTTTGCTTAAACTTTTTATTTTTCTCAAAACCAGATCTCAGAGTCTCTCGTTCTTACTAAAGCAAAGCTGCTGCAACCCTAAAATCAAAAATCAAACCAAATCTCAACAATCCATGCTTAAACAGTAACCGCAATCGAATCAAAAATTGAAATCGAATATGAAAACATGATTTGTGGTTGCAATCGAAAATATGTTCTCGGTACATGAATGAATAATGGGAGTTTAAGGAGGTGATTTGGGAATAGTAGGGGTCGAAAACGTGATTCAGATCCCTTCTTTGTCTTGTAGCAAATATTGAACAATGCAAAAGTGAAAGTTGTAGTGTGTGTTTGGTATACCATCACGTTTTCCAAAACCACGTTTAAAGTCACGTTTACATTGAAGCTTAGTATTGTAGCTTCTTGCTTTTAGTTTGAGGAGCATTGGGACGCGAGAGTGAAGGCATGTCTTTATATCGACAGTTTGGTCCCCCACATGTGTTTTGTTGCATTAATAATACTCCCTCCGCTCATGTAAGAAACAAAAAAATAAAATTGATGGTCTCAAATACTAAAAGAAAAAGTATAGTAAAATGAACCTATTAAATGCCACTATTTCAAGTTTACCCTCATTAAAACCACTTCATTAATGTCTTTACTACTCCAAGACAAGGGTAAAATTAGAAAAATAATACTTTTTATAATGACTTAAATGTGGTCAATCCACTTTCTTAATAAGTGTGCTTTTTTTTTTCTTACATTTGAGACCGGAGGGAGTATGTTGTGGTGGGGTTGAGTATGATTCTGATGTTTTTTTTTTTAATTCCAAGACTGAAACATGTGGAGATGTTAGAGGGGTTAGGTTTGCAATATTTAATGAATTTCTACACAGTGACTAAAGTATAGTATAATATACACTGTATATGTATATTATACATTCTAAAAGTACAATATGTATGTTTGGGTGTTTGTGTTTGTAAATGGTATTTGAGTACATGATATTTATTGAGTGTATATGTTCCGTATCAGTTGTGTATGGTATATGGTATTTCTTTTTAGGAAGGTATATGTTATTTGTACCATATCAGTTATGTATATGGTATTTGTGTATGTATTTATTTGGTATTTATTTATGTGTATATTAACAGGACCTTTTTCCCTTATCACATATGGTTTTATTCAAAGTTCTATTCTTTACAAAGGGTTTTTTTTGTCAAAGACCCAAATCTATGGTATGAAGGCGGGGATGTGTATGCATACAAAGGGCAAGATTCGGATTTCTGGTCATTCTTCGAGGCTCGTGACATCATGAAGGAAATGGATGATACTTTTGATGAATAGTTAGTAAAGCTATGGTGGAAACATGAGAGTGGTTCATTGGATGAAGACCTCAAGCCATTCAGGAATGATACTGATGCAACTGCAATGTCTGATTATGCTCGTGATAACAAGTGCGATGTTGAATTGTATGTTGAACCTAAGGTGAATTTAGGAAATGCTATAATTGTTGCTGATGTTATTGGGGAACAAAAGGGAAAGGGTGTAGTGGCGGATGAAATTGAAGGCGATGTTGGTGAAGTAGACATCGATGGTGGAGATGTTAGTAGTGATGATGGTGATTTAATTAAAGGCACACGCTTTGATGATAGTGAAGAAGAGAAGATGGCTGCGGTTGATGATGGGTTTGATAATGTCATTTCAGAACCCCAACTTGACCCTAACAATGCTAATGAAGATGATGGTGTTACTGGTGGAGTTAGGAATTTGGCAAAGAGCTTGTTGGTCGTTGCTGCTGATGATGTTACTAAAGGACCAAACTTGGAACGACCTACTCGATGTTTGATCACACCAGAAATGGAAAAAGAACATGTAATAGAGGATGGGTATTTGACATATGAACTTGATAGTGCCTCAGATAACAGTAGTGACGGTGAAGGTAGGCCAGCAATAGTCAGATTTAGGGAAGATGAGGAAATGATTAAGAAGTTTAAATTCAAAAGTGCGATACTTAGTGATATCATGAACTCTTTTATATTGAGTCATGTATTTTGTGATATCATAAACTCTTTTATATTGAATCATGTATTTTGGATAACTTAGTGATATCACTATCTCATGTATATATGATGACAACCTTTTTTAAAGCTAGAAACAATAGTCAACAACACAAAACACTGCATTAATGTGTTACAAATAAGCATTTATTCAAACTTACATTCTTACAACCAAACTTGCATTGAAGTCTTACAATGATAAATACAACATCAAATAAAACATTTTCTTATAAGACTGAAAATTCAATTCTCTTAACCCCACTGCAAATTGAATTTCAAGAGTGAAAAAATGTGAAATAACTAAGATACATGATAATGTGATAATGTGATGTAAGCATAAACAGCAGCACCCTTAATTCTTCCCCACATGTCCACTTTGTTTAATGTGATTATTGTTTGAAAGAATATCAGCAGCACCGTTGAGATGATTCCCGTTGATTTCTGAGTCAGCTTTTAACCACCTCTCTTTTTGTTCTCTTCCCTTTGTACCTTCTTCTAGTGCGTGTTCCCTATTAGAGGCCCCAAGTTCCTGCCGCTGTTCAATAAACTCATCCAACTTAATGTTTTACAAACCAGAAAAGCTATTTGGTTTGGTACAACAATGGTGAATTGAAGAAAAGAAAAGAGCATGGGTCAAGATCTACAAAAACAGCACTGGGGAATTGAGAAAATTGAAGAAAATAAGATATTCATGTGGGGGAAAAGAAGAAAAGAAAAATTTGAGAGAAAATTAATGGACAATTGATAAAAAGAAGAACAACATAAGTGGGTGAATTGAGAGAATTGGATTGAATTTGATTTAATTTAAGAAAGAAAAAATTCTGGTTTTTTAAAGAAGAACAACACCTTACGTGCCATTCCTTTTTCTTTCCTTGAATTTTATTTTTAATTTTTTTCCTTTTTTTTTTTTGTTTTTTAATTTAATTTAAAAAATAATTATATGGTTTTTTTATTTTTTTAATTCAATAATTACACACGTGGTGTGCGATGTAGGCGTTGACCGGTCAAAATTGGCCAAATGGACCAAAGATGGAAAATGACTAAATCTTAAGGGGCCAAAATTGTAGTTTTTGTATATGGGGGCCAAAATTGTAGTTTTTGTACATAAGGGGCCAAAATTGCAAGTTTTTGAAAGTTAGGGGAAAAAAAATACACTTTAGCCTTTATTTTTTTAAATTAAGTTTGTTGATTATCCTACGTGGCACTGTTAAGAGAAATATATACGTATGACGTATATAAGAGGTGCGTTTAGTAACTTACGCTAATTAGTTAGCAAAATTACTAAACTCGTTATTGGGCTTATTGTAGCCCAATAGTGACTTTTGACTTGCATAGCACACTAGGAGTTCTACAAATAGAACCCTAGTGCTGAAGTTTTAGGTTACACGTTTTGAGAAACCCTAGTTCTCTGAAACTTATGATTTCTTGGCTAGCACCGAGATTTGGAGGACTGTTCGTGTGGACTTGCTAGGGGTTTTACTGCTTGCTGCTTGCTTTGATGTGATCGTGATATCAGATTCCACATTTCGAGGTAACAATCGAATCACTAATTCTTGTGTAATTCGTGATGATTTAAGGAAAGAAAATCGAAAATTTTATCCGCTGCTTTATTCTATTTGAATTCGATTTTCCTTTAAGCGATACGTGATAATATCGGTAAAACGCTAGAATCCGTATATGTGATCATTAGGTTATATTCGACGCTTAATCAACGAACTCTAATCCCAACCCTTTTACGCCTTATTGCTCTCCTTTTTATCTTCACAATTTAGTATCTATAGTTTTAAACAAACAATCAATTTAAACCCTAACTTAAAGTTGGTCAAACATCTTAATCATGTTGAACTTGATATTTCGGATGGGAATGCGGAAAACGTTAACTTGGGTTTTCTTATACGAACTTAAGCTATACTCTGAACTAATGTCTAATAGTTTGTAAATGGCTTAAGCTCATGATTACATGATTGATTAAGATTGCTTTGTGAGTTTTCAAACTTTATATTGTTACCCCCTGTGGTTTTGACCGCCTACCTGTCTGTATGGATGGGTAGACGTTGTGCAGGATTAGTTGCTTCGGTGAGTTGCTTGATGTTTGGTCGGATATCGGGAGCTATCTCCGGTATCGGTTTCGTAGAGTCTAGGATAGGCTCTGATCTAGGTGTCGGTTTATGATTATCTAGATTATCTGTTTTGGATTTATTCATGTTGGAGTTTTACCCATTTGTCGGGACTTTGAGAACTTTTATGTTTATGTATTTTTGATATCATGGCATGTATGTTTTGGAGTATATGGTTTATATTCGCTGCGACTGTTGAGATTTTTATGCATGCATGTTGAATTTGAATTTTGTTTGATAACGTAGCGTCTATTTCTTGAATAAATGCCTTATTCGCGTGTTTTACCGCTTTAATAGAAATAGGGCGTTACACCTTCACTTGTGTGTGTGAGTTTATAATGGTTTTGCCATTTCATCTATCTAAAAAAAAATGTTTATTTTATTTTATATGTGTTAATAGTTTTACTAAATTCAGTTAATTTTATTTGCATTTGTATGTATTAATTTATGGGTACTTAAAATATGATGTACTTTATGTTATTTGTGTGTATCCATTAAGATATTCGACACATCTATGCTAAATTTTATTTATTGAAACAAACGTTGTAAAAAGAATAAAAGAAGTATTTTAAAAACAAGTAAAACGAAAAGAATAAGAATTTTGCTCTTCACCCAGTTCATTTCGCTCGCGCCCTGCAAGCCTTCCAAATATGCCCTTGCGTTAGTTAAGTCACACAGCGTGACTTAATAAACGCACCTTATAAGTTGTGCGTGACTTAAGTCACGCACCACTGAGCCTCTGCGTGAGTTAACTTGCGCAAGTTGGCCGATGGTAAAAACTGAAGCACAAACGTTTCTTGGACGGTAGTCAATGGTTTTGATTGGTTTTTACACGTTTTCCTTAAGTTTTTCACATGTTTTTGGACCTCATTAAGTGCTATATACTTTATACCACCTATAAAAACCCTCACATACTTTCTCTTTTCCTCACATTTTCTCCTCCCACTCTCTCCCCCTCTTTCTCTTTTTCTTCTTTGTTTCTATAGTCTCTAGGGTCTTTATACCCCTTTAGGTAAATACCGGTGGCTTTTGGGGGAAGTAGTGGTCCGTTAGGTTGGGGAAAAAGACATCATCCCTTGAGGTAAAATTAGGTTTGCTTCCTTTTACTCCCAAAATCTTTTTATCGTGGGTAAAAAGAATCATCATGGGGGTATAAAAGGAACCAAATTTAAATTTAACTCAAGGGATCTTGATGTCGTTTTCCCCAACAGGACCAATCACTATTTTCTCCAAGAGCTATTGGCATATACTGAAGAGGGTAAAAAGATATTAAGTAGATTATTGAATTGGAATAAAATATATGTATTGCTTATTGTAATCTTTGAATGATATTAATAAAATGAGACTTCTATTTATTAATTTTGTTTTCTATTTATATTTTGTTTTATAATTTCGAATTTATTTTTGCATTTATTTTATAATTTTGAATAA
Source organism: Medicago truncatula (assembly GCF_003473485.1). NCBI lineage: Eukaryota > Viridiplantae > Streptophyta > Magnoliopsida > Fabales > Fabaceae > Medicago > Medicago truncatula. Next base: position 38,829,959 of record NC_053043.1, on the reverse strand, counting down.
AATTGAATTTATTTTAATTTATTTTGTTTACTTTATTCTAATTTATTTTATTCTAATTCATTTATGCACTTGAAATAAATTCAAAAATAAAATAAATTAGAATAAAGTAAGTACATAAAATAATTTAGAATAAAGTAAATAAAATAATTTAGAATAAAATAAATAAAATAATTTGAATTAAAAATTGCGATTAAATAAATTCGAATAAAAATTGCGAAAGCGTGAATTCGAATAAATATTGCGATAGCGTGAATTCGAATAAAAATTGCGACAACGTGAATTCAAATAAAAATTCGAATTAAGGTTTTGTTACATTACATAAACGACATGTATGTCAACAATTACATTACATTACATGCACCTTCCAACTACAACAATTGTCTTGCTGCTGAATGGGGCAAATTCAAACTGGCTAAGCAGCAAGACTCTAACATACGATCAACATCTTGAATGAAGATATTCAAGTGTCAAAAGAATGAGGTGTATTCCTTGACACTTGAATACCATCATTCAAGAGGCCTATTGTAACATCCCGAAATTTTATATATGTATTTTTATAAATAATTTTCTTGGCTTGCCACCTAGTTGTTCAACAATTTATTTTATGTGCGAGAAACTTCGCGAAATCTCGGCATTCCTTACATAATTTATTTTTATTCAAATCATTTATTGTTTTATTTTTATTTGTAATCTATTTTAAAGTTAATAATTTGGATTATATTAATTATTTTATTTATTTTTAGTCAAGATTATATTAATTATTTTATTAACTGATTTTCTTTTTTGATATGGTCATACCACACGTTTTCTTGGTCTAATTGCCTAATCAAAATGCTTCAAAATATCTCCTAATTACTTGGGAGAATTAATAGATAACCAACCCATCTTCCTTTTCTTGTTTGTGGCATAATAATAGTAATTAGAGATTAGATACACTATCAGGAAACGTGCATATTTCTTCCTTTCTATATCTCACTTTGTTGTTGCCTTAAATTGTGGAGTCAAGGAAATAGATATTTTGTTCCAAAAAATAAGCACACGTTAGCTACATATATACGCCAATGTCCAAGTCTCTCACAATCAGTTGGCTTCCCACTAGTTAAATATACATACACGAGCCATTCCTCTCAAATTTCATTACATCAGTTTTGTTAATTAACCAACAATTTATACTAGTCATACCATATAATTATCTGCATGAATTCACTTCCCTTTGTCAAACATTCAACCACTCTTATTTCTCCCAATTCTTCTAAGTGGTAACCGCTATCCAAACACTTCTTGTACGACTCACACTTACTTATATTCTAACTTAACATTTCCTTAGTATATAGGCATTAGTCTCTCATAGACCATGTACCACACGGTTTAGAAAAAGGTAATCAAACCCTCTCAATCATCTCTTGGTATAATGGTCACCTAGGAGTGGGTTTTCCACCTATTGTAATTTTCCACAAACACCACATATATGCCGACATCTATATCCAACCCATCGACTTATATCTTGGTCACAACTTATAATTCATTTTCTTCAATATTTTTCCTGGAACCCCATATAGCTATCAACACATTTGAGAATCATGTTTTCTTACCGTTGTCTTGGCCAATTGGAGTCGAGGAGAGTTAGTGGAGCGAGGAATGATGTGTATCGAGTTTGAGGTGGTTTAGAGTTCGGCTAGGAAGAAAAGCTCTCGAGGTAAGGGCTTTTTCCCCATACGTTCTTACTAAGTGCTAGGATTATGTTATGAATTAGAGGTAGAGATTCTTGTCTGTTGAAAAGAACAAAACAACTAAAATATGCATTCATATGGTGAAATTTAACCTTTTATAAAAGATATTAGTTTAAGAGTTTAATTACATGATGTTAAGAATTTTGTATAGGTTTTGCTAGAATATATTATTGATGAAATAAATAAATAGTAGTGTTTTTCAGAAAAGGAAAATGATTTAGGCGAAATGTCTTGGACCAAAATTCGGGGCGTTACACTTATCATATGTTGGAGTCCTGCCGATTAACAAGCTTGAATTGCCCCATCCAGAGTAAGAACTACAACAATTGTCTTACCTCTGAAATGGGGTAAATTCAAACTTGCCAAACAACATGACTCAAGCATTTCCCCCGACATTCATGTTTTCCTTTGAAAAGAATAAATTTTTGTTAGGCTTGCTTTAGATGATGGTATTCAAGTGCTAACGAAATGAGGTCCATTCCTTGACACTTAATACCTTAATCTAAACCAACCTAACAATAATTTAATATTTTCAAAGGAAAAACATGAATGCCGAGCGAAATGCTTGAGTCCTGGCCGTTTGGCAAGTTTGAATTATCCCATTTTAGAGGTAAGACTGTTGTTGTAGTTGGAATGCACCTTACCTTAACTAATGACTATCTTTTGGCGGAATCAAGCTGTTGATGATATCTTCAGTTGATATCAACAACGTTACCCGCATATCGATCCACTGTAACATGTTGTGCTCCCAAAACATGCTTGTCACATTTTCGTAGTTCTTTAACTCCACCCAAGTGAATGATACCCTCCCCTCGTCGAGCGTTGAACGTTTATACCAAACGTATTCCACCCTCCTTGTGTCTCTGGGGTTGACTCATTGGTTGAATTCATTCAGTTGATCTTTGAGACCTCTTAACGTTACATAAGGCACTGGACCTTCAACCTCTGAGGTTCTCCGCCGTTGAATTCTGCATGAATGTCGATCCACCCCGCCATTGCTTCAAATCTACACAATAAGAAATTAAGCACAATCAATGAAAAACTCATTCCAACATTTCATGAAACACTTGGAGTGCAAATTATACATAAACCCTAAAAATGATAACTACAACATAAACATGCAAACATCTACGTAATTAAGCAATGTTACTCATTTGCATGTAACATTGTATCATATCTTGCAAAAAAAAACAAAATTTAAACATACTCTAAATCTAAAAAATTTCTAATTTAAGATAAAAAAATCTAACATGTAAACATAAAAGGTTAATGGTGTTTGATCATGAAAACTTACTTGTTATTGGAGTATTGTTTGATTTGAACTTGAAGGAATTTTGGATTTGGGTGATTTGAGAGAGATTTTTGAGATTTTAGATGAGAAATGAGGAAATGAGGTGTTCTGCCTTGTTTAAGACAGCACGTAGCGTGAGTTAACTAACGCTGCGCTAGTTAACTCACGTAGCATTAGTTAAGTGGCGCAGTGATTAACACTTGCGCTAGTTAACTTGCGCAAGGGTATTTTTGACTTGGTTGTAAGGTGCGAGCAAAATGTGCATGGTGAAGAGCAGAATTCAAAAAATAAAAATAAAAATTTCACACAAACGCAACGGTAGAAATGGGCGGGTAAAAAGCTCAGTAACTTTACTTCAAACTTACTTGAGCAACACGAGTACACACAAAACCCTTAAAACCCACGCATAGAAATAGAAAGAAGAAAAAACACACACACAGCAAACGCAACTCTTCTTCAACCTATAGGCATTCTTCACCCTAGGCAACAACACACTTTTCCAGTATGCCTCTGCTTTGTGCATACAGAGGAATGAATTCTTTCTTGAAGCAAAATGCAACTGCAACGGCACCACCTTCGGTGTCGTCGCGATTTCTGTCCTACATGTTCAACAAATTCTTTGAATACTTTAGTCAGATTATGATGGCTTTAGTGTTATGTCTAATCACCTTTTTCAAAAACCTGATTCTTGCGTTCTTGAGAAACCTACTTCAATGGCTGAGAAACCTATTTCAATGGCTGAGAAACTTATTCCAACCTTCCGATAATGACAGCCGTGAAGATGACCTAGAAGATCCAACATCCGACGACGACACCATTGTTCCGGGAGAAGGTATTGAGGAAATCCCCAACCCCACCATCCCAAGAACTCAAGATTCCGATGGTGTGCAAGGACCAACTGAACTCCCAACGGAAACCACACAAGGCACACAACCAGCTGAAGGTATTGGCGGAACTGCATCCGAGATAGAAACGTCACTAATCGATGCTCAAGCCACACAACTACCACAAGGAACCACACAAGGCACACAAGCAACACAAGGTATTGGTGGAACTGCATCCGAGACAACAACGTCACCAATCGATGCTCAAGCCACACAACTAGCACAAGGAACCACACAAGGCACACAACCAACAGAAGGTATTGGTGGAACCCTATCTGAGACAGCAATATCACCAATCGATGCTCAAGCCACACAACTACTAGAACAAGAAGGTGGAAATACCGTCGTCAATGTGGTCGATTTCTCTGATTTGGAAGAAATTATTTTCTCTCTAGTTGAGGAGATACTTTCCTTTACCATTTATGGTCTTTGGTATGGTCTTTTGAAGGTACATTTTGTCTGATTTAGATTTGATTTAATTCTTTGTTTTTGATGTTAATTTTTTCATATTAATTTACTCTCTTTTTTTATTATTATTTTCAGGTGATTTTCAAGTGGTAGTAGAAGCGGAAGATGTGAAGGAAATAGAAGAAACTAATTAGGGTTCAGGTGATTTTCCAAGTAGTAGTAGAAGCATAAAATGTTAATAGAGTAATGAAGGTAATAGGAAAAAGTTATTAGGTTTGGTTTAGGGTTCAGGTGATTTTGATGTTGATAGAGAGTAAACGAAGGAAATAGAAAAAAAAAACTTATTTGTGTTGGCTTAGGATTTGTCTGAGAGATTGTTTGTATATGGAAGATATTTCTTGAATACTATGAGCATTATCATTTTGAAAAGCTTGATTTAGTTACTAATCAGTTTGTTTAAAGTTATTAATTGTTCTAGTTGTTAATTGTTCTACCAATATTATTGTTATGCGAGGTTGACATGAGATTGACTTATAATTTCAATTTTATCTTGGATTAGTTCTTTAAGTTTCTAATAGAATGCGCATAATATTGTCTAAGTAATTTGTTAGTAGTGGGATATGCTTTCTAATTCTTGGAAGTAAAATGGAATCTGAGATTGCTAATAGATATCCTTTGCATTGACACTTAGAGGAAAAACTGGTGCTAATAAATCTTTTATTCTTCCTGATTACATTTCATAGATTTATTTTGTACAGATAATCAATTGTTGTCATTAGCGTATTTGTACTAGCAGTTCTTTAAGTTTTTACTGCTGCTTAAAATTTTGGGAAATCCGGCAAGAGCTTTATTTAACACAGCTTTTGATAATAATATAAGCCTTTTCAATTTCTGCAATTACTATGTTCTGCGATTAAAACTGTAATGCAGTCATGTTTCATCCTCACCAGGTAAAACATTTACCCCTGCATACATCATATCTAGCCCTTGGCTTTGTTTTTATTTTTTTACAGTTTCTTTCCTCATATTTTATTTTTTTGTCTATAGAAGTAGTAGTAGTAGTACTTTGACGTCATCTATGCCTAATAGCAAATTTTGCCAATGATTCTTAAGTGGCTCAGTCATATTATATGTCCCTGCTCTTTTAATAAAGCTCACAACTCACCTGTTAATTCAGCACCTTTTGAATCTTAATTTTTTTGATTGTTGATGACTTTATGCAATATAGAAATTGCATGGCTTTCTTCCATCTGATATACTGATCACCTTTTTACTCTATTAGTGTTTATTTTAAGTTTTAACTGTTTGGCCACTCAGAAATCACGAGGAATAATTATTGAATCAGTCTGACTTGCTTGTTGTATATGTACTTCGTTGGAATCATAAGATGCCCTCGTTGTTCACAATTTTGTTTTTTCTGTCAATGTATGATCTTTTTGAAGGAATCTTGGGCAATCATAAGTTTTTATTTAGCATAGTTTAGGAGTTCAAACATTTATTACCCTTTTCCCATTGTTTGCTATTCCCCAGAGAAAGAGAGAAACCAACCAGAGGAGGAGGATCCTCATTGGAAGTGAAAGACCAAGCTATGAATTCAAAACATAAGAGAAGTTCTCTCCAAGAAAGATCTTGTTTTCTCACAAAATTTGTTTTTATTTTTTTACAGTTTCTTTCCTCATATTTGTAACGCTTTTCGACCATTTTTGCCTCTACTGTCGGTGTTGGTGGCAGCTATCTGTGCTGGAGCAGCACTTGCTCTTAATGTTGAGTGTATTAAATCTCCCCTTGGAGTGACTGTATTGTCGCCTGTCAATTGTCATCTTTTATAGCTGATTATATGCTAAGTGGATCTGTCTTCCACGACTGCAACAAGCAATTTTGTTTTAGACAGGTACAAGTTTTCACCATTATCATCAATCAATCATGTGCCTGCAGTGACATGTGTTACGTACGTAACTTATTTTCTCCAACTGCAAGAATGCAGAGTAGCCTCCTTTTCTTGGCTCTTGTTAATAATTTATGTTGATCAGGGGACCCAATAAAAAATCCATATCCACTTGTCCATTCCCACCAACTCTGTCGTGTCTATCTCTTTTATGATTGCACAATATCGTCCATTTCATATCATCGTCGTTATTTTCTCTAATAGAAAAAGTGTCCGTAAACATCTATGATTTACATGCAGATACTATGCTCCTGCACTAAGATTTTTGATGTTTGCAGTAGAAGTTAATTCAAGCGACGAGAACTTCATTGAGGCATTTAACTGGCCAGTAGAACTTGTGACTGCTTATGTTGGTCAGTTTGCGATGAAGCCTCTTGGATATCTTCTCTGCATAATTTCAGTAAATGTATTTGGTATACCAACTGCGATAGGCGAGGATGGTCCCTTTTTTCGATATGCAAATATTAGTAATTAGTAGTTATCTTAGTTTACAGGATTTGAACCTGAATCTCCTTACCTCTTTCAGTGTCTCTTAGGTGCAGGAATTGTATTGCTGACTTGTGTTAGTGGAGTGCAGATATGCTGCTTTTCTATCTGACCCACAAATGGCACCGTTAAGCATAGTTGTGACACATCATTTTTACTATTGCTGCGATTTTTGTCATGTCACTCTTATTAATGTTGCTGGAAGAAACTGTCTATAGATGTAAAAGGATTGGTGTTTAGCATTACACATGTTGTGCTTGTTCCTATTACATTTAGTTTACTTCTAAATCCGTAATACTATATTTCTCAGAAGGATTTGTTAACATTAGTGTTTTCTTAAAAGGTGTTGTCTTTCATAGATAGTTTTTTTTTTTTTACAGTTTCATTCCTCATACTTGTAATGATATTTGACTGTTTTTGCCTCCACTATCTGTACTGGTAGCAGCTCTCTCTGCTGGAGCACCACTTGCTCTTGACATCGAATGGTTTTGCTATCTTTTTGCTTGCTGTTGCTATTCATATTTTGTAGCTGGTTATATTGTTGGTGGATTCGTCTTTCGGGATTTTAATCAGATATAGCATAGTATTTTTTATTTGTTGACGGAAATAGTTGAGGTCCATAAATGATTAAGAACAAAAAATTTGTAGGTGTATTGTGTTTTTTTATCAATGGAAGAAATTTGCAGCACAATAGTTTAACTCAATCTTGGATTCAATATGTATCAGTTATTCATCATCTTCAACCTTCTTTTTTCAGTTTTATCAACGTTATTAATGATATTTTTCAGGATAACCAATGCAATTTGAAGCGAGATCTTTGTATTGATGTGGTTTAACAAGGTCATCTCTGTATTGTCATCTAGAAGTTCGACACTACTAATAATTATGCATCATCAATTATCGTTCTTTATTTGTCAAGTTAGTATCAATTATTATTCTTTATTATTGTCAAGTTAGTATCAGTTATTATCTTTAATATTCTTTTCCCAGTTATCATCTTTATCAAGTTAAATGGATTTTGAATTTGAAATTTGATAGATTAAGTAATTATTTGGATAGTTTTTGTTGAGATTGTGCACTTTTTTGAATTTCCATTCTGGTTTTAGGTTGTGAAGCTAGGTTAAGATTTTAGATTTCGGCTGTTGTAGTCTCAAATGAAAAAATCTCCATCATAATGCAATCACTCAAATATCTTCTTCATTTTGGTGGATTTCTAATATGAGATTTCATAGATTTAGTAATTAATTGGATGGTTTTTGTTGAGTTTGTGATTTATTAAACAATGGTTGACATTGAAGTTTTTATTTGTATCATGTTTGTTTGTGTTGTCTGAATGTATTGGCTTCTATTTGAAGGTGCTAGGGCTGACATGGGGAGTTTGGGATTCGTCCATATTTGATTTACGACTTACAATTATTCTAGGTGCTGACGTGTTGTATGACTCAAATGGTGAGAGAAGGATCTGTTTCAGGTCTTTGTTTGGATTTGATGTACTAAATCATTCTTTCTTTTATATTATTTAGCTTTTGATGACCTCTTTGCTACTGTGACATTCCTACTCCAAAACTCACCTGGATCAATTTTTATAACCTCATACCATAATAGAAGGTACTTTTCATTCTCAGTGATGCTCAAAATTTGTGAAACAATTTTGTCTTTACTTTTCATTCTGCATCTTATAATTTTTTTTTTTAATATTTTCTGAACTTAGCCATGCAACCTTTTGCAGTGGGATCAACTTATCGAGTTCTTGATGCAAAAATGGGGATTGAAGTGTCTCAAGCTTCTTGATGGATTTTCTATCCTACCATCCTTCAAGGCTTCTCAGCTAAGTGGAAACATTAAATTGGTGGAGATAGCTCTAACGTCGAAAGATAATGCTTGAGGTACCTCCAACTTTTATGATAAAATTGAGCAGTGTCTGTATTTTTAGGCGATGTTGCTGCTATGTTTCTTTCTTTCTTTGGTATATCAAGCAAAAGAATAGGACTTGATTGTCTTAAAATAATACCTCCTAAAATGGATATCGTACTTGCTGCTATAGCTCTAACGTCGAAAGATAATGCTTGAGGTACCTCCAACTTTTATTATACAGCTGACTAACACTTGATTTGTTTGAGTTATTAAATCAAGGGTTTTAAATCTGTTGCAAGTTTCACCATATGACAGATGCATCAAGTTCTAAGAGAATTTTCTTTTTAAGTTGATAAAGGTGCTCCAAAATTCATAAACCCCATAACGATCATCCTATTCCTCAAGCTGAAACAACATGTGGTTCACCTCTTCAAGAACTTCAGGTAAAAACGAACTTTATCTGGTAAAAAAAGTTGGTATTCGTTCAGATTTTCCTTATCTTGTGACCAATATTTTCTTAATTTGTTATTATTTTAGGCAAGGAGGACGTTGCGTGGATTGAAAGGTTTGGCGAGGTTGAAAGCATCGGTAAAAGGACATTCTGTTCAACGACAATCAGCTACTACTTCACAATGCATGCAAACTTGAGGAAGATAAGAATGTCTGAAGAGAATGAATCTTTTCAACGCCAATTGCAGCAGAATCGTGAAAAGGAACTTGACAAGTTACAAGCTGCTGTAAGTATTTGTTCAATATTAATTTATTTTTATGATTGTGGTTAATGTGTTGTTTTTATAGAAAATGTATTCAATTTTGTTCAATCCAACCAGTACATTTGTATGCTTTGATTTTGTTTAAGAATACATTCATCTAGAATATTTTTTTGTTATGGATTAAACAAAATCTAAAAATGAATGGTTGATGTTTGGCTTTTAAATATTTGTACTAAAGTGGCAAATACATTTGCAGCCTATTGGAGAAAAACGGGATTATAGTTCACAATCAAAGGAGCAAATCCAAGCAAAATTGTTAAACAGACAAATTGCTGCTATGCGAAGTGAATAGGCTTTGATTTATGCATCAATACATCAGGTACTAAAATACCTCTTTTCGTAGTTTTTTAGTAATGTAGGATTTCAATACAAATGAGAAAGACTATATTGAATTTTGTGAGATTTTGATATCCTTTATTGAAGCTCATGCACAAAATTGTCCATTTTGGTTTTCCTATAAAAATGAATCAAGTAGAGGGAAATTCAAATTAGATAACTTAATTTAAAAATCAAGTCTAAACAAAAGCATTGAATTTCGAATGTGACACATAGAGTGAAGGCCACACAGTCATTTTTATAAGAATACTACTCTATACATGCATATTGTTCATGTTGGTAGGTTTAAGATTCGAGATTAAGGGATATGCATTGTCACTCAAAAGTTATTTTACACTAACATTCAATTGCAACTCTTCAATTTGCTACATCATATTTTACGATTTTTAACTAAGCAGTCATGTAATTGACTGTTATTGGCAGTTCTGATTACACTATACTTATAATTTATTCATTTAAGGTTTATCATAAGCAAACATGAAATAGTTTATATGGATAATAACCTATAGCTTAATTTCTCTAACAGCAAACATGGAGGAACCCTTCAAAACCTACAGATGCTACAGTTATGGATCCAAACAATCCCCATTGGAGATGGAATTGGCTTCAAGGCCATGGGAAGGACAAAACACTAAGGATCAAAAGAATCATAGATCAGCAAAAGGTGCTGCAAGCCATACCATGTCAGTTGGAGAAATCTCCAAATTATATGCTCTAAGAGATCAAAAGTAAAGATGATAAAAAATCCTCTACAAGCCAAAAAGCAAATAATCCAAACCAAGTTTCAAGGGCAATACCTTCAACATCTACTAAAGGAAAAGCAAAGACATCATCAAGTCAAAGAGTTGGTTCTTGGGGTGGTGATGGTGACACAAAAATCACATTCAACAAAATTACCGAAAGTGATCGTCGTCATAGCATTGCGGTGTCTCCAGTGCAGCACAAGCAAGTGAAGGGTTAATTATTAGACAGCGATGAGATAAGAGTTGAATCACAAGAAGGTGGATTAAATGGTTTCCCTTATTCAATTAGAGCATCACTATGTTGTCAATACAAACCGGATTTATTGTCTGATATAAGAAAAGCACTTGATGGACTTCATCCTATGATAATAAAGGCAAAGATTGCAACTTTGGGAGGTAGTATAAAGAATGTCGTTATAATTCCCTGCAAAGAACAGAATTTCGAAGATGTCGAGTATCGAGTTTGTTGCTGGATCTGTTCATCAAGCTCTTAGATCTGTACTTGATAGATTTTTTGTTTCACAAGATATCTTAGAAACTAGAAAGAGAAGGAGAATTTCTATATTCAGCTCTTCATCTTTAGGTGATTTCTTATAAAAACTTTTTTGTTTTCCTGGTCTCATGAGCAAAATGTATCCCTTTTTCATGAATCAAGACTTGATAGAGCTTTCGTAAATATTTTGGTAAAAATTTCTAATGTTTATGCAATATCCATTAATTTGCCTATTTTCGTTTGTAATAATATTTTTACAAGATACGTTATTGAACCCATGCGAAGCACGGGTTTATAACTAGTTCAATTGATGAAAAGAATATCAATATTTGACATGATAGTGGTCAACTTTACAATCATTATACAAGTAAATTACAATAAATCCTTAACCTTATAAAGGACTGAATCTCTTATACAATCATCTCTAGGCATGCAACCTGCACTGTCGGATTCACTAAGATCCAATAGTTCTTTACATATGATACACACTCTGCAGCTTCCATTTTGTAAGGTTTCCCTTCACTTCACATTTTAAAGTTGAGACCCTACAGACAGTAGGCAACAAAACACAGGCAAGTTGAGACCCTACAGACCGAAAACAGCTCTTGTTCCTGTACAAAGCAATAGCAAACCCAAAACAGAGCAAACACAAACTGGACCGCGACCTTTGAATCAAAAAGGAGAGGAAAACCGCACATAGCAGTCCGCAAGGTACCGACTGGCCATGTTATGAACTGCACAAGAACCATGTCTAGCAACATGATGAGATCACAACATACACAGTCCACAAGGCTTTCAAGGCAAAAAAAATCATTCCTGTCAAGCAAAAAATGATGGCAAACCAAAACAATAACCAAACAACCTTGAACCACTCCCTAAATCAAAACCTATCACGAGTTCGAATTGACATATTCATTCTCATATCCAAATCATATATGTAAATACCTCTGAGTTAAACAAAATAAATAGGTGTTGAGGGTTTGGCGCCGACTTTGTGGCTGGGAAATAAAGTCCCACATCATTATAAAAATATCGTTAGTTAGAACTTTGAAGTAACAGTTAAAAAATTAGTCCCAAGACCCATCCCAAGTAAAAAGTAGCAGAATCAAGGAATGGACACGCAAATACGATGAGCCAAAATTCTCGAAACAAATGTTTTATAACTTGGGCGTTTCTCTTAAACGAGCTAAAATTCTCAATTTAGAAAAAAGCAAAATCAATCAACTTTGTTGATGTTAATGATTTAAATATGTAATCAAGGTAGAAATTGCATCAAGCCAGCTCTCTGAGTTCACTAAATAACGATCTCATGCACTAAGGAAAAGTTGCAACTACAATACCACTCAATGATTAATGTGAAAGCAAACATTAAACACCGACAGTCTTAAGTTATCATGCAATGAAAGGAAGTCTCAACTAAACAAAATGTGAATAAGATGTCTATCACCACTAACACTAAACAAGGTGAGAAATTGAGAATTGGTACCAGACAATAATAAATAAACTTCAAAAATTGAAATTTTAGAATAGAGTTCAACTTGATGTAAAACGTCTACACAGAGGAATACAGAAAAGCAGACTCCAAAAACAACCAGCTACTGAACTCCTAGCTCTACAACTCTACATCTCCTGTAGCAACCGAGAACACCCTTTCACGTCGTCATGATCTCTGCGTAGGAGAAATAAAACACAAATTAACATGAGAATAAATGCCATAAACACAGTACATGTGATGCACGGATTCTTGATTTTTGCTATTGTATTGGATACGTCCCCCGAAACGACAAGAGTACGGTTGAAGGAGTATAAAAAATATATATATATATATATATTTTAATAAATAAACCCAATATGTCGGTAACTGAACAGATGATAAGGGGACTAAAACTTTCTCTGACAGTCTACTTGTCTCAGTTATAGATGAATTATATAGACGTATAAAACATGTTTACTTCCTCTATCCATACCAAACTTTTTCTGTCAGTATTTAGAATTTTCAATTGACAACATTAAACACGCAACTTATAGCATAATAAATAATTCTTATATTAATTTGATTTGGGAACCAAGCAGCAAGTAAGTACGCATGAATACAATTATAAACTTTAACTTCATGTAACAACCATGCGTTGCCATTTTCAATGATTCCAAGTCATCTAGCTTCTTGAATACACTTAGTCAAATGATTTTCTACACAAGGCTATGATTTTAAAATAATTAAATATAGAACTGTTGAAAGAAAAGTAATAATTCTGGTAACCATGAATATATGCTAGATCAGTTTTTCCATAATACTAAAAAGGATAAAATAATTTACCTGGGTCAGATAATTTACCCTCATATATTGTTCCAATTGACCAAGTTTACTTTCCCTGCGAATGGAAAAGATTACTCTCGGTGTTATCACTGTAGACTTCCCCGTTTGATTTTGTATGAGTTCCGTGACCATGAAAGGAATTCCTAGAGAATTCACCCTCAAAACTTGCTCCTGATGGATATATTATCCGTCCTTTCCCTGTCCTTCTTCCATCAACCCAATCACCCTCGTATATTGTTCCATCTAACCATGTGTACTTTCCTTTGCCATGGTAAAGATCACTCTCGAAGTTACCAATGTAGATATCCCCATCAGATTTTTTAAGGGTGCCGTGACCATGACGGGAATTCCCGGAGAATTCACCCTCAAAAGTTGATCCTGATGGATATATGATCTGACCTTTCCCAGTCATTCTTCCATCAACCCAATCACCCTCGTATATTTCTCCATCTGGCCATGTGTACTTTCCCTTGCCATTGAAAAGATCACTCTTGAAGTTACCAATGTAGACATGCCCATTGGATATGGTAAGGGTGCCTTGACCATGACGGGAATTCCTAAAGAATTGACCCTCAAAACTTGTTCCTGATAGATATATCATTTGCCCTTTCCCTGTCCTTCTTCCATCAACCCAATCACCATCGTATATTGTTCCATGTGACCATGTGTACTTTCCTTTGCCATGGAAAAGATCACTCTCGAAGTTACCAACGTAGATACCCCCATCGGATTTTTTAAGAGTGCCGTGACCATGACGGGAATTCCTAAAGAATTGACCCTCAAAACTTGCTCCTGATGGATATATGATCCGCCCTTTCCCTGTCCTTTTTCCATCAACCCAATCACCCTCATATATTGTTCCATTTAACCACGTGTACTTTCCCTTGCCATGGAAAAGATCACTCTCGAAGTTACCAACGTAGATACCCCCATCGGATTTTTTAAGAGTGCCGCGACCATGACGGGAATTCCTAAAGAATTGACCCTCAAAACTTGCTCCTGATGGATATATGATCCGCCCTTTCCCTGTCCTTTTTCCATCAACCCAATCACCCTCATATATTGTTCCATTTGACCATGTGTACTTTCCCTTGCCATGCATACGTTTTCCCTTGACAAAACCAATGTAGACATCCCCATTTGAAAAATACTTCTCTTTAAACCTACGCATTACAAGAAACGATGAGATGACAATGATAATACATGTATATAGAACAGTGGTTTGAGTTATACGAATATTACCTTGCATTGTCCACTAGGAACAAGTAAAGATATTCTAAAATCCACAACAGAAGAAACATTTAAGCACTTTATGAAAAAGCTTAGCTTAAGATAAATGGTGTTTGTAGCGGAACAGAGCAGTCTGGAAAAACATATGGAAGCATAATAAATAATAAATTAGTCTCAAAATCTAAATTTTCAAGACAGTAATTCGAAAATAGTAGATTAACTGTTCCACTTTGTAGTAACAGAAAAGCATTATAAAAAAGAAAATAAAGAGTGAAGTGAAATGGTTTACCCAACAGAGACAGAGACGGTAGGAAATTTCTGCCTGTGTTAGCACAAACACTCAGTCACTCTCCTTTCAACACTGATTTTCTGCAATTAAGGCGATTCCGATATTCAATGCAGCCGGCGTCGATGGTGTTCAGGGAAGCGGGGTCAGTCGTGATAGCATTCCAGGCGGATCTATCTGGTTTTGGTTTGAGATTGAATAATTTCTCTAAAACCTTTTTATTTTATTTAATTTTTCATCACTCATCTACAACAACTTACTCCATCTCTACCGCAATATATGTCTTTCCATTTATAGATTTGGTTCGATTCATTGTCAGCCTTACATATACACCAATTCTTGATTTTTAACATTAGATCAGTAGGTCACTTATTGAAGGTATGTTTATTTTAGCTTTTAAAAAATAGATTTTGTGTTAGAAAAATTTTAAGATTTTATTTTGAGATTTTTAAAAAATCCGAAGTTATTTGTGTTTGTTTACTGGCCAAAAAAAGTAATTTTTATTAAAAATGATTTTTAATTAGTTCATGTGCTACCTCTTTGTATTTGAAAATCCTAATAGTTTTTCAATTTAAAGTTAAAATATGTTTTTTTAATAAAATGATTTTTTTTAAAGATTTTTTTTTTTTTGGAAAAAAGCTTAAACAAACATGGCCCGAATCAAATTAAATAGGGAGAGGGAGATCAGAAAGAGCTCCATTGAGCCACACTATAATCTACTACCAACCTTTAACACTTGGTCGAGCAAGTCCGTCACTTATTAATCAAATGAGAACAACAAGAGATATCATGCTGTTAGTTGGGAAACAGTGTCAAAACCAAAAGTCTTTGGTGGTCTAGGCTTAAGGAGACTCAACGTAATGAATAAGGCGTGCATAATGAAACTGGGTTGGAGTATATATTCTGGATCAACTTCTCTTTGGGCTGAGGTTATGAGGGGTAAATATCAGCGAAGTGATATTCCTGCTGAGTTATTTATAGCAAAACCGTCGGATTCAAGCCTCTGGAAGGCTTTAGTAAAGTTATGGCCTGCGTTAGAGCGAAATATTTTTTGGTCGATAGGCGATGGTAAAAGTGTTGGAGCCTGGAGTCAAATGTGGATTGAGGAGAGGCTTTGTGTGTCCGAGTTAGAAATTGATATTCCGCAACAGTGTAAAGAGATGAAGGTTGCAGATCTGGTTGATTTTCATGGTAATTGGAATTTTGAATTGTTGAATCAATGGTTGCCTTATGATGTTGTTCAGAGGATCATGACCATTGCGGTGCCGGATGAGAATGATGGAAATGACAAGCAAATGTGGTCGGGTTCTTCTAATGGAAAATTCACAATTGCATCAGCTTATCATATGCTGTCAAAATTTGACAATGATGCACAAGATGAGATTTGGTTAAAGTTGTGGAAGATTAGAGCACCTGAACGTATAAAGCATTTTATGTGGATGCTCTATGATAAGTGCTAGAAAGTTGTAATTTAAGTGATATATTTTAGGCACTTTTGTTACTTGTTTTGCAAGTTATTAAGGGAAAAGCCGAGAAATAAGTGATTATTGCCCTTTTACGCTTTATCTATCTTACTTCACCCATTTGTGCAGGATTCGAACTCAAGACATCAAGCAAAGAGAAGAAAATGGAGAAAAGTACAAAAAGGCAGAAAAGTGAGATCACTCGCCTCCAACTCGCCATGGCAAGCATCAAAGGCGAGCAAGTCCAGAATGCAACAAAGATCACACGCCACCAACTCGCAATGGCGGGTGAAAGGCGAGCTTACTCGCCATGGCGAGTGGAATGACTCGCGAGGCGAGTGAAGGCGGTTTAGCCTCTTACAGCTGACGTGGCACAAACCCAATGGCGAAGGAACCTCAACTCGCCATGGCGAATGAATGAGCTCGCGAGGCGAGTTGATGCAGAGTCAGAATTGTATAAATAGCCCACTCAACCATTTCATTGGGATATAGTTTATATACATAGTTTTTAGATAGTTTTTCTCTTAGTTTTTCACTTGTAATATTTCTAGAGAGAGAGATAGGGCTTGTGCTTTATAGAGTGAGAGTGATAGAGAGTGGATTCTTCATCCTTTGTTGAGACATCACAAGTTGTAATGAATCTTGCTTCTTCAATTCATTCTTGCAAGGCTTCCATGACAATGAGTAGCTAAATCTCCTTTGTTGGGATTAGAGGTACTTGATCATAGCTTAAACATGTAATCTTTTGATCTATAAATATATGGTTCTAGCATTTGATTTGATATTGATGTTATTCTTGCACTTTAATCTTTATCTTTGATTTAATTGTGATTGAGAAATACTTTTGAATCTAGGTTTAGAATAACCATCTATCAAAACATAGGTTCTAGACATGGAATCGATGCTTTGATAATCACCTTGAGTATCCAAACCTAAAGCTTTCTTATCATTTAATAGATTGAGAAATCATCGATTGAACGATAAGATCGACTCTTGAATCATTCAATAGTTTGAGACATCGACCATTGAATGATACAATTGATTTCACAATATTGTTTGGACACGAATGGTGTTGTCGAGGGATACGTGATAATATCAAAGAAAAGCTAGAATCCATGTATGATCATTAGGTTACGTGCAACGCTTGATCAAGGAACTCTAATCCTAACAAGTTTTACACCCTATTAATCTCAATTTTATCATTTGCAATTCAGTTACTAAAACAAACAAACAGCTTATCTTTTAACTTGAAATGATAATTGGTGTCGAACGGTCCGCGATATCGCACTAGTCCCTGAGGAGACGATATAAATACTTACAATTGTTTGATGCAAAAATACTACATCACTCTACCATGGAAGATTGTTAACAAATTTGAGGAAGCATAAGATGGGGATTGGTAATCCTATGTGTAGGTTCTGTCATGATGAGATTGAGTCTGAAATTCATGTTTTGAGGGACTGTCCAAAAGTCACGGCACTTTGGTTGTGTGTAGTGGACAATGCTGCAAGAACAAGTTTCTTTGAAGGTGATTTATCTAATTGGATTAATTTTAATTTGTTTACTAATGTCTATTGGAATCACAATGTGGAGTGGACTTTTGGGCCACTGCTTGTCACGCTATATGGAATTGGAGAAACAAGGAAACTCATAATGATAACTACCAAAGACCTTTACATGCTAAAAATATTATTATGAGTTATGTTAATGATTATCATAATGCAATAGCAAAGTCTGCTATTGTGACATCTCAGCTGAGACATTTGGAGGAAGTGGGATGGAAGGAACCACCGATTGGGTGGGTCAAGATCAATACTGACGGAGCGTGTAAGGATGGTAGTATCGCGGGGTGTGGAGGACTTATCCGAGGTTCGCAAGGCGAGTGGTTAGCGGGGTTCTCCAAATTTTTAGGGAAGTGTGATGCTTTTATTGCAGAGCTATGGGGAGTTTTGGAAGGTCTCCGGTGTGCGAAACGTATGGGGTTCACTGCAGTAGAATTAAATGTGGATTCTCTGGTGGTTGTGAATATTATTACGAGTGGGAAGGAAAGCAATGCGAGGGGTAGGAGTCTTGTTCAAAAAATTAGAAAACTTCTTCAAATGGAATGGGAAGTGAAGGTTAAACACTCGTATCGTGAAGCAAATAGGTGCGCTGATGCGTTAGCTAATATTGGATGTATCATGGAGAATGAGATGATATTTTATGAGTCGTGTCCGACTCAAATTAACCATTTGTTAGCTGCTGATCAAGCGGGGGTTACTTTTCCGCGCTTGATTAAGATGTAATTTCTTTTTCCGGGCTTCGGCCCTCCCTTTCATCAAAAAAAAAAAAAAAAAAAGAAAAAAAAAACGCATTTGTATATGATGGCAAATTATTTTACTTCTGCATGATTTTGTTTGTTTTAATTTTCCGTCTTAGTGCGATGTTTATTTGATTCATATTTAAAGATTAGTTTTGAACAATTGTATATTTAATTAATGACTTTGACAAAACAAAAATATTTTAGAGACTTTGATATAGTCATATTTGTAGACACATAGATACTCTGCTATTACATGTTTCTATTAACACCGATGTTGTGAATTTGTTAGCAAATTCATCCACTTTGTTTTTAACGACTTTGAATTTGTATTGCATTAATATACTCTATTAATTAAAATGAATAAATATCGTTTATTTTTATAAAAAAAAAAAATTGTGTGATTTTGTTTCAAATTTCAAATATAAATTTACAATTGTTTTCTTCTGCGCGCATGGATGAAGGAACTATAAAACCTTCAAGATACGTTTTTAAACTAGAAAACTATAAAATTAAAATGATATTAATGATAATTATAAATAGACTTTAATGTGATGAATCATTTTTAGAATCACAAGATAAATGCACTTTATAGCGTAAAAAGTTTGAGTGAATAGGTGTTTTGGTCCTTAAATTTGTATGTTCCAGTTAACTTCATCCTCATATTATTTTTAAATAGATAAGACCCGTGGACACCAGTGTCAAAATAAAATTTGACAACGAATTCTAAGACCATCCACAATGTAGCACCTCGTTTAGATTCTTAAACGGATCTCGACTGTACTTGTCATTCGTTTTATAACTAATATTTAATAAGCAATTAATCTATCCAATTGCTTTTCTATCTGACCCACAAATGGCACCATTAAGCATAGTTGTGACACATCATTTTTACTATTGCTGCGATTTTTGTCATGTCACTCTTATTAATGTTGCTGGAAGAAACTGTCTATAGATGTAAAAGGATTGGTGTTTAGCATTACACATGTTGTGCTTGTTCCTATTACATTTAGTTTACTTCTAAATCCGTAATACTATATTTCTCAGAAGGATTTGTTAACATTAGTGTTTTCTTAAAAGGTGTTGTCTTTCATAGATAGTTTTTTTTTTTTTACAGTTTCATTCCTCATACTTGTAATGATATTTGACTGTTTTTGCCTCCACTATCTGTACTGGTAGCAGCTCTCTCTGCTGGAGCACCACTTGCTCTTGACATCGAATGGTTTTGCTATCTTTTTGCTTGCTGTTGCTATTCATATTTTGTAGCTGGTTATATTGTTGGTGGATTCGTCTTTCGGGATTTTAATCAGATATAGCATAGTATTTTTTATTTGTTGACGGAAATAGTTGAGGTCCATAAATGATTAAGAACAAAAAATTTGTAGGTGTATTGTGTTTTTTTATCAATGGAAGAAATTTGCAGCACAATAGTTTAACTCAATCTTGGATTCAATATGTATCAGTTATTCATCATCTTCAACCTTCTTTTTTCAGTTTTATCAACGTTATTAATGATATTTTTCAGGATAACCAATGCAATTTGAAGCGAGATCTTTGTATTGATGTGGTTTAACAAGGTCATCTCTGTATTGTCATCTAGAAGTTCGACACTACTAATAATTATGCATCATCAATTATCGTTCTTTATTTGTCAAGTTAGTATCAATTATTATTCTTTATTATTGTCAAGTTAGTATCAGTTATTATCTTTAATATTCTTTTCCCAGTTATCATCTTTATCAAGTTAAATGGATTTTGAATTTGAAATTTGATAGATTAAGTAATTATTTGGATAGTTTTTGTTGAGATTGTGCACTTTTTTGAATTTCCATTCTGGTTTTAGGTTGTGAAGCTAGGTTAAGATTTTAGATTTCGGCTGTTGTAGTCTCAAATGAAAAAATCTCCATCATAATGCAATCACTCAAATATCTTCTTCATTTTGGTGGATTTCTAATATGAGATTTCATAGATTTAGTAATTAATTGGATGGTTTTTGTTGAGTTTGTGATTTATTAAACAATGGTTGACATTGAAGTTTTTATTTGTATCATGTTTGTTTGTGTTGTCTGAATGTATTGGCTTCTATTTGAAGGTGCTAGGGCTGACATGGGGAGTTTGGGATTCATCCATATTTGATTTACGACTTACAATTATTCTAGGTGCTGACGTGTTGTATGACTCAAATGGTGAGAGAAGGATCTGTTTCAGGTCTTTGTTTGGATTTGATGTACTAAATCATTCTTTCTTTTATATTATTTAGCTTTTGATGACCTCTTTGCTACTGTGACATTCCTACTCCAAAACTCACCTGGATCAATTTTTATAACCTCATACCATAATATAAGGTACTTTTCATTCTCAGTGATGCTCAAAATTTGTGAAACAATTTTGTCTTTACTTTTCATTCTGCATCTTATAATTTTTTTTTTTAATATTTTCTGAACTTAGCCATGCAACCTTTTGCAGTGGGATCAACTTATCGAGTTCTTGATGCAAAAATGGGGGTTGAAGTGTCTCAAGCTTCTTGATGGATTTTCTATCCTACCATCCTTCAAGGCTTCTCAGCTAAGTGGAAACATTAAATTGGTGGAGATAGCTCTAACGTCGAAAGATAATGCTTGAGGTACCTCCAACTTTTATGATAAAATTGAGTAGTGTCTGTATTTTTAGGCGATGTTGCTGCTATGTTTCTTTCTTTCTTTGGTATATCAAGCAAAAGAATAGGACTTGATTGTCTTAAAATAATACCTCCTAAAATGGATATCGTACTTGCTGCTATAGCTCTAACGTCGAAAGATAATGCTTGAGGTACCTCCAACTTTTATTATACAGATGACTAACACTTGATTTGTTTGAGTTATTAAATCAAGGGTTTTAAATCTGTTGCAAGTTTCACCATATGACAGATGCATCAAGTTCTATTCCCTCTCTTTGATTGTTTTTATGGGAATGTTCTAAAGAATTTTCTTTTTAAGTTGATAAAGGTGCTCCAAAATTCATAAACCTCATAACGATCATCCTTTTCCTCAAGCTGAAACAACATGTGGTTCACCTCTTCAAGAACTTCAGGTAAAAACCAACTTTATCTGGTAAAAAAATTGGTATTCGTTCAGATTTTCCTTATCTTGTGACCAATATTTTCTTAATTTGTTATTATTTTAGGCAAGGAGGACGTTGCGTGGATTGAAAGGTTTGGCGAGGTTGAAAGCATTGGTAAAAGGACATTCTGTTCAACGATAAGCGGCTACTACTTCACAATGCATGCAAACTTGAGGAAGATAAGAATGTCTGAAGAGAATGAATCTTTTCAACGCCAATTGCAGCAGAATCGTGAAAAGGAACTTGACAAGTTACAAGCTGCTGTAAGTATTTATTCAATATTAATTTATTTTTATGATTGTGGTTAATGTGTTGTTTTTATAGAAAATGTGTTCAATTTTGAAGTAACAGTTAAAAAATTAGTCCCAAGACCCATCCCAAGTAAAAAGTAGCAGAATCAAGGAATGGACACGCAAATACGATGGGCCAAAATTCTCGAAACAAATGTTTTATAACTTGGGCGTTTCTCTTAAACGAGCTAAAATTCTCAATTTAGAAAAAAGCAAAATCAATCAACTTTGTTGATGTTAATGATTTAAATATGTAATCAAGGTAGAAATTGCATCAAGCCAGCTCTCTGAGTTCACTAAATAACGATCTCATGCACTAAGGAAAAGTTGCAACTACAATACCACTCAATGATTAATGTGAAAGCAAACATTAAACACCGACAGTCTTAAGTTATCATGCAATGAAAGGAAGTCTCAACTAAACAAAATGTGAATAAGATGTCTATCACCACTAACACTAAACAAGGTGAGAAATTGAGAATTGGTACCAGACAATAATAAATAAACTTCAAAAATTGAAATTTTAGAATAGAGTTCAACTTGATGTAAAACGTCTACACAGAGGAATACAGAAAAGCAGACTCCAAAAACAACCAGCTACTGAACTCCTAGCTCTACAACTCTACATCTCCTGTAGCAACCGAGAACACCCTTTCACGTCGTCATGATCTCTGCGTAGGAGAAATAAAACACACATTAACATGAGAATAAATGCCATAAACACAGTACATGTGATGCACGGATTCTTCATTCTTGCTATTGTATCGGATACGTCCCCCGAAACGACAAGAGTACGGTTGAAGGAGTATCAAAAATATATATTTTTTTTTTTAATAAATAAACCCAATATGTCGGTAACTGAACAGACGATAAGCGGGACTAAAATTTTCTTTGACAGTCTACTTGTCTCAGTTATAGATGAATTATATAGACGTATAAAACATGTTTACATCCTCTATCCATACCAAAGTTTTTCTGTCAGTATTTAGAATTTTCAATTGACAACATTAAACACGCAACTTATAGCATAATAAATAATTCTTATATTAATTTGATTTGGGAACCAAGCAGCAAGTAAGTACGCATGAATACAATTATAAACTTTAACTTCATATAACAACCATGCGTTGCCATTTTCAATGATTCCAAGTCATCTAGCTTCTTGAATACACTTAGTCAAATGATTTTCTACACAAGGCAATGATTTTAAAATAATTAAATATAGAACTGTTGAAAGAAAAGTAATAATTCTGGTAACCATGAATATATGCTAGATCAGTTTTTCCATAATACTAAAAAGGATAAAATAATTTACCTGGGTCAGATAATTTACCCTCATATATTGTTCCAATTGACCAAGTTTACTTTCCCTGCGAATGGAAAAGATTACTCTCGGTGCTATCAATGTAGACATCCTCATTGGATTTTGTAAGGGTGTTGTGACCACGATGGGAACTCCTAGAGAATTCACCCTCAAAACTTGCTCCTGATGGATATATGATCAGTCCTTTCCCTGTACTTTTTCCATCAACCCAATCACCCTTGTATATTGTTCCATCTGACCATATGTACTTTCCCTTGCCATGGGAAAAACCGCTCTTGAAGTTACCAACGTAGACTTCCCCGTTTGATTTTGTATGAGTTCCGTGACCATGAAAGGAATTCCTAGAGAATTCACCCTCAAAACTTGCTCCTGATGGATATATTATCCGTCCTTTCCCTGTCCTTCTTCCATCAACCCAATCACCCTCGTATACCGTTCCATCTGACCATGTGTAATTTCCCTTGCCATGGAAAAGATCACTCTCAAAGTTACCAATGTAGATATCCCCATCAGATTTTTTAAGGGTGCCGTGACCATGACGGGAATTCTTGGAGAATTCACCCTTAAAAATTGATCCTGATGGATATATGATCCGACCTTTCCCTGTTCTTCCTCCATCAACCCAATCACCCTCGTATACCGTTCCATCTGACCATGTGTACTTTCCCTTGCCATGGTAAAAATCGCTCTTGAAGTTACCAATGTAGACTTCCCCGTTTGATTTTGTATGAGTTCCGTGACCATGAAAGGAATTCCTAGAGAATTCACCCTCCAAACTTGCTCCTGATGGATATATTATCCGTCCTTTCCCTATCCTTCTTCCTTCAACCCAATCACCCTCGTATATTGTTCCATCTAACCATGTGTACTTTCCTTTGCCATGGAAAAGATCACTCTCGAAGTTACCAATGTAGATATCCCCATTAGATTTTTTAAGGGTGCCGTGACCATGACGGGAATTCCTGGAGAATTCACCCTCAAAAGTTGATCCTGATGGACATATGATCCGAGCTTTCCCAGTCTTTCTTCCATCAATCCAATCACCCTCGTATATTTCTCCATCTGGCCATGTGTACTTTCCCTTGCCATGGAAAAGATTACTCTTGAAGTTACCAATGTAGACTTGGCCATTGGATATGGTAAGGGTGCCTTGACCATGACGGGAATTCCTAAAGAATTGACCCTCAAAACTTGTTCCTGATAGATATATCATTTGCCCTTTCCCTGTCCTTCTTCCATCAACCCAATCACCATCGTATATTGTTCCATGTGACCATGTGTACTTTCCCTTGCCATGGAAAAGATCACTCTCGAAGTTACCAACGTAGATACCCCCATCAGATTTTTTAAGAGTGCCGTGACCATGACGGGAATTCCTAAAGAATTCACCCTCATAACTTGCTCCTGATGGATATATGATCCGCCCTTTCCCTGTCCTTTTTCCATCAACCCAATCACCCTCATATATTGTTCCATTTGACCATGTGTACTTTCCCTTGCCATGCCTACGTTTTCCCTTGACAAAACCAATGTAGACATCCCCATTTGAAAAATACTTCTCTTTAAACCTACGCATTACAAGAAACGATGAGATGACAATGATAATACATGTATACAGAACAGTGGTTTGAGTTATACGAATATTACCTTGCATTGTCCACTAGGAACAAGTAAAGATATTCTAAAATCCATAACAGAAGAAACATTTAAGCACTTTATGAAAAAGCTTAACTTAAGATAAATGGTGTTTGTAGCGGAACAGAGCAGTCTGGAAAAAGATATGGAAGCATAATAAATAATAAATTAGTCTCAAAATCTAAATTTTCAAGACAGTAAATCGAAAATAGTAGATTAACAGTTCCACTTTGTAGCAACAGAAAAGAATTATAAAAAAGAAAATAAAGAGTGAATTGGAGATCCGTAAGTAGATGCAGCGAGAATCTCGCAGGAAATGAAATGAGAGAGAGACCAAGCCTGTACCTCTGACAAACGTGTTCCAAAGCGTATCCCTTGAGAAATGGTAAGCATTCCAGGCGGATCTATCTGGTTTTGGTTTGAGATTGAATAATTCTCTAAAACCTTTTTATTTTATATAATTTTTCATCACTCATCTACAACAACTTACGCCATCTCTACCGCAATACTTATGTCTTTTCATTTATAGACTTGCTCTTCAGATGTTTTGTGTTGCGTGTCTGTCCAGTTTTTTTTTGGCTCATAGTGTACAACTGTAATTCATAGCTAACTTTCTTTCCATATACATAGGGCTGGAAATGAAAGCATTCAAAAGGTATTAACTTTGTTTCCTCTCTCTATTATTAAATTAATATATAACTATTAAAACAAGTTTCTAATAACAAAAAAAAAAAAAAATTACACATTATCGAGTTGAACATGAATCAAACGAGTCGAACCATACTCAGTTTAAGTTCAAATTATTTATTTAACGAGCTTAATTTTCAACATATGTTCGACTCATTTGGTTCATGAATCAAGTTTCAACGAATCATTTATCAAATTGAATATTGAGTTATTTTCGAGTTTGTTCGATTCGTCAGCCCTACATATACACCAATTCTTGATTTTTAACATTAGATTAGTAGGTCACTTATTGAGGGCATGTTTATTTTAGCTTTTAAAAAATAGATTTTGTGTTAGAAAAATTTAGAGATTTTATTTTGAGATTTTTAAAAAATCCAAAGTTATTATTTGTGTTTGTTTACCGGCCAAAAAAAGTACTACCTCCGTCTCTAATTATAAGACCTTTTTGAAAAGAAAAAAAAATTGTCCCTTTTTATAAGACTCCTTTGCTATTTCCAACTACATTAATTATTTCTTTACATACATGTCCCTATTAATTATACATTTTTTTCTTCAATCAACAATAAATAACATGTTGAAAACATAAATCATTTATCTCTTAAAGGATAAAATTGTAAAATCAATACTAACTACAAACATATTTAATATAAATATTCACTATCTTAATTCCCGTTATTTTTTCAAAAGGGCTATATAATTAGGAACGGAGATAGTAATTTTTATTAAAAATGATTTTTAATTAGTTCATGTACTAACTCCTTGTTGAAAAAAATATATATGGATTTTGAAGAGCGAGAATCCTAATAATTTTTCAATTTAAAGTTAAAATATGTTTTTTTAATAAAATGATTTTTTTTTAAAGAAAAAAGATACATTTTGAAAAAAGCTTAAACAAACGTGGCCCGAATCAAATTAAATAGGGAGAGGGAGAGAAAGAGCTCCATTGAGCCACACTATAATCTACTACCAACCTTTAATACTTGGTCGAGCAAGTCCGTCTCTTATTAATCAAATGAAGAAAGAAAGAAAAAACGCATTTGTGTATGATGGGAAATTATTTTACTTTTGTATGATTTTGTTTGTTTTAATTTTCCATCTTAGTGCGATGTTTATTTAATTTAAATTTAAAGATTAGTTTTGAACGATTGTATATTTAATTAATGACTTTGACAAAACAAAAACATTTTAAAGACTTGGATATAATCATATTTGTAGACATAAATAATCTGCTATCATATGTTATTAACACTGATGTTGTGAATTTGTTTGCAAATTCATCCACTTTGTTTTTAACGACTTTGAATTTATATTGCATTAGTATACTCTATTAATTAAAATGAATGAATATCGTTTATTTTTATAAAATAAAATTGTGTGATTTTGTTTCAAATATAAATTTACAATTGTTTTCTTCGGTAAAACTATAAATGATAAAATTATAAAACTATAAATGGTAAAACTATAAAATTATAAAACTATCGTTTATTTTCAAGATCCGTTTTTAAACTAGAAAACTATAAAATTAAAATGATATTAATGATAATTATAAATAGACTTTAATGTGATGAATCATTTTTAGAATCACAAAATGAATGCACTTTATAGCGTAAAAAGTTTGAGTGAATATGTGTTTTGGTCCTCAAATTTGTATGTTCCGATTAACTTCATCCTCATATTTTTTTTAAATAGATAAGACCCGTTGACACTAGTGTCAAAATAAAATCTGACACCGAATTCTAAGACCATCCACAATGCAGCACCTCGTTTAGATTCTTAAACGGATCTCGACTGTACTTGTCATTCGTTTTATAACTAATATTTAATAAGCAATTAATCTATCCAATTGCTTTTCTATCTGACCCACAAATGGCACCATTAAGCATAGTTGTGACACATCATTTTTACTATTGCTGCGATTTTTGTCATGTCACTCTTATTAATGTTGCTGGAAGAAACTGCCTATAGATGTAAAAGGAATGGTGTTTAGCATTACACATGTTTTGCTCTTTCCTATTACATTTGGTCTACTACTATATTTCTCAGATAGATTCGTTAACATTAGTGTTTTCTTAAAAGGTGCTGCCTTTCATAGATAATTTTTTTTTCACAGCTTCTTTCCTCATATTTCAAATGACGATTTAATTAGAGTTATTACTTTCTTCAAAATGAATGTCTCTTGGTCACTTTTCAAACCATTAACTAGTTACAAACTCGTGCTTTGCATGAGTTAAATTTGCAGATTTTATAGAAATTTCGTTCCAAGGAAGAAGTGAACAAATTGCAAAAAATAGTTGCATAGGCTTCTCATCTTCTTCAGGGACCAAAAACCTTTTCTTAGTTTAGGGTTTAAAGAACATAAATGGCGACCCATGCATGTTTGTGAGGACAATAGGAAAAAGAACACAAAGGACATTTTTGCAGAAATCCAGATGAACCACCTCTATTCGTTCCTTTCTTTGGTTCCCAACCGCCGAATCGAAATTCTAACCTTCGACAGTAGTGCTGGTCTCATTGTTATCAACTATAAAATTTATCCTCCTACTGGTTACCTGCAATTAGACAATAGTGATTCACTGCAATGCAACGCAATTGCAATGCCTAGCAAAGCTTTAAGGACAAAACAAATTTCCATGTATTTTGGTTCTAGGAAGCAACCAAAAACTACAAAAATCATGAGTAGGAGAAGAAAGAGTAACCATAACTCTTGACTCTTGTATCATTGTCCGGAGAATTTACCAAACAAAAAATTAATTTGATTGTTTTACCCATGTCTGTTGAAAGTTTACTTATGATATGACATTTTACAGGATTGTAGGTTGAATATGGCCATTTTTATAGACTTAAATATACATAGACTTCAACAGTCTTTTGCTGCATCAAAATAAGTATAGAACCTTTCAAATTGTGAGACAAAATTTAAAAAATGACTAAAATGTTTGATATTTTTCAATTTAAAGGACTAAATTGCTATTTCAACGAATAAAATGCCTATTTACTCATTTGGTTTGTGTAACAAACAGCAAAATATGTGACAGTTATACCACAGTTTGTGCATTTGGTTTTAACATAACTCTCATATTTAAAGCCATCTACAACACAACACTTTGATATGGGATAATCTGATAGATTTTTAGTGATATTGAGCAGCCTTGCTACATTTTTGTTCTGTTTAACTATGGTGCATTATTATGCAATGTTACATACAAAAAAAGAGGTCTATAAGCCAATATTTAAAGGACTAAAATGTTTGATATTTTTCATGCAATTTACTTTAAATTTATCATTTAAAGGACTAAAGTCTTATATATCAGAAATATCATCAAGACTGTTTCAAATTTATTTTAAATTTGATCAACAACTTACTAGGAAGGTTCCCTGTAAAACCTAAATTGGCCGGACCATTGATGACGGTAGCTCGAGAACAATTTTTTCATCAGGCTCACTCGGAATACTCCCAGGTGCAAAGGCTGAAGAATTATGAACAGCACCTTTATGACTAATATTTCAGATATGGTATATGAGATAGTTCTTTTAGCATTATTCTAATGGAAATAAGATTTACTCACTTTCACTTGCTACAAATGATTACAGGTTGAAATTTTTGTGTCATCACAATTATCTGAACCTCAATAATCATGCACTGCCTTTATAAAGAAGCAAAATCAACATCAGTCAACTTTTCAACTCAAACATAATTCCATTAAAGTTTTGATAATTATAGCCAAATAATTATAGTCAAACATAATCAATGGAACTACCAATTTGAACGAAAAAGGAGTAGCACGGAGTAAATTTCTAAGACAAATTTGACGTGCCAAATTTGTGTATAAACCTAAAATAACATTGAACAATTTGTTTCGATAAATATCCCTAGGAAGTATATCTCTGCTAAGAAATTAATGACAAAGCCATTTCGTATATATAAGCATAATAAACCTTTACCATTTTTGGCAAATCGGTTGAATTGCATATGTTTGTTGCTTGGAGGTATAAGATCAACTTGTTTGTTCAAACTCCACAGGAGTATAGCTGAAAGTAGATACCTACATTTACAGTTAATTTGAAAATGAGAGATGAAAAAATCAAAAAGAAGCAAAAGGAAATTAAGAGACAAGATAGGTCTGCATAAAGTATTCCTTAAATCTGTATTAAACTATAATCAGAAAATTGAATCACAACCAAGTAAAACATACTGAGATATAACATGTGTAATGGCTGCACCGTTGACACCCATGCGGAAAACAAAAATGAATAAGCGGATCTAGTTCTATTTAACAAAAATCAGAATTCTATCATTCAGCTCAAGGAAAGTACCAATTTGATAACATACAGTATACATAATCCACACATGACAACCAAGAGAAATTAAGAAAACATTTATGAAGTTCATATTATATCATTATCATATAGATATGGAAGAAAGGGATTTCTGTTACTCTAACATTTGTTGGCATTTATATCGTTTCCTTCCTACCAAAATGGCAAGGAACCATGCTTATGTAGTTGGGGCACAAGATCAGAATTATTTCTATTCTTATGTTTTGAATATTTTTCACTGTAACTTTTTGCATATGGAACATTTGTACAGGATTCTCGAGCACATCAAAATCTGAAAGGTATGGACTGATTTTGTTTCACTTGATCTGTACACAAAGTAGTAGAGATTCATTTCAATGAGATGAAATTTGGATTACTTTGTAAAATAGAAGAAACAGGAAGAATGCCTATTTTCCTAATTTTGGGACCATGCATGCGTTCTTGACTAGCATGTACCTTATTAATAGATTTCCAACTTCCTCTCTTATGTTTCAATGAGTCAAGGTTCCCTTAAACTCAGTCTCAGACCCACCTTCCTGTTTTGTATATGCTTTTACGCATCTGATCTCTGGTCATCATATCACTCTCATAACCATCCTTTTATTCCTCCTGTAGGCATCACACCACCTTCTCTAACTCTCAGTCCCAGGCAATTATTCTGCACTACAGCTTTAGTTAACTTTTAAGCTTAATGCAGTATTTTCTGAATTTGAGTACTAGAATGATTTGTATGCAAATGGTTAATTTTATTGCACCTAAAGAGACACTTATTTAATAGCCTGGTTGAAGGATGATACAGATCATATATTCAATTATTCGGAATATTTCTTGGACATTTTTTAAGACAAACCCTGGAAGCATGAATTTCTACAGGAGGGGACTACATTTATCAATGGTTTGCTATTTGTGATCCTATTATAACCTGTGTTGAACTATATTTGGTTTGAACTATATATCATTCCTTTTTTGCGGTGTTGGTGAGGGCGAGGAACCTTTATGAGCTTGAAGATCTTGTTGTTTTTTTTATTTACAAAAGCATTTTCTATTTTTAGCACACTGTTTTTTTATTATAGAAAACATTTTCTAATTATTACAGAAAATACCATCTTATTTTCACTTTGTCGCTTTTTTTTTTTAATTATAGAAAACTGCGAAAACATAATTGTTTTAGAAAAACTTAGTGTAAACATTCATATGTACCAACCAAAGAAACCAAGTGTAAAGTGTAAACGCGGTGGTATATTTGCAATCAGGAAGTTTAAGATATTCGATTAGGGTACGATACTAAGCCAGGATGTGTAATTGAAAGATTGTAATCAATTAGAGGGTCAATATAATTATTAGGCTATCAAACAAAAGGACAAGTCTAGGACATGTTTAGAAGGGATTGGAACTAAGAGAGACTAATCAACGATGTTTGCATGTTGGGACTTGCCATTTGTAAGTTGATTGGCAGCTATGGGGGGCACGGCATCACAGTTACTATTGTTTTATACAAAGTTAAGTGTTACTGATTTGGTGAATTGAATCAAAAGAAAGTTTGCCTCTTTTTTTACGTTCACTTGGACTGAAGCAGATGAGGTTGTCACTGATGAGTTGGCTGAAGAGTGATTTGATGGATTCTTCTTAGCTCAGTGATTTTCCAGAACTCATTGTGAATCAAAACATACAATGATTCAAGGTTGATAACACTTGTTAATTTAATCAAAGAAACAAGTTAAAGAGTTCCATAGGAGGGATGATTTTGAGGTAGCAAGTGCTGATAAGAACTTTGAGAGCACACCCAAGGAGCAAGTTAGTAGAGTAGATGTAAAAGCACATTATATATATCAATCATTATATTGTGCAGCAGCAGATGTAAAAGCACATTATATTCATATTCATAACCAACGCATGCTAGTAAAATATTTCCGTAGCGGCACAATTTAGACATTGCACAAAAAACTGCAGTAGCTTACGTATTGAGAATCTTAAAAACAGCACTTCATTTTCCAAAATGAGGCAACACCATGCTTAAAGGGATATCTGGGATATTTGGAAGTGAAATTGATGCACCACGCCTATAGCTGCTATGCCTGTGTCTTGGAAAGTAGAATTTGTAATCGTCGTTAGCTGAAATCGACGCATTCTGATATAGGAAAAAGTAATAGTGAAAACAGCGCAGTAACAATTTTCAATCTCTACAAACAAAGAAATCCAAATATAATAAAGAGGAAGGAGCTAATATCCACTGAGCTATAGAAAATTGACTAATCATGACTGCACATAATTCATCCTATAAGCCTATATCCTAGCAGCCATAGCAGATATTCAGCTAAAATGAAAGCATATTAATAAACAAAAGGAAAAATCTTGCATATCAAAACAGGCCAACACAACTAAAATAATATTTTAAGTACAACAACAACCAAGCATTATCCCACTAAGTGGAATCGACTACATCCATCAAATAAAAAATAAACACTACAACACGCAACTCACCACAAAGCGAACACGCTTCTCTTCTTGTATAACTAGTGTTGGAAACACGCTTCTCTTCTTCTATTCAATGATTTAAATATGTAATGAAGCTAGAAATTGCATCAAGCTAGCTCTCTGAGTTAAATAAATAATGATCTCATGCACAAGAATACCACTCACTCAATGATTGATATGTAGGTAAACATTAAACACCGACAATCTTAAACTATCATGCAATGAGCTAAACAAAATCTGAATAAGATGTCTATCAACACTAACACTCAACAAGGTGAGATATTTTAAGAATTGTAATTTTAGAATAGAGTTCAACTTGATATAAAACGTCTACACAGAGGAATAAAAGAAAGCTGACTCTAAAATCCTAGCTCTACATCTTCATCTCCTATAGTAATTGAGATCACCCTTTCACGTCATCATGATCTCTACGTAGGAAAAATAAAACACTCATTAACATGAGAATAAATGCCAAACTATAATACATGTGATGCACATATTCATATTCATGTTCCCCCGAAACTACAAGAGTGCGTGTTGAAAGAGGATCAAAAACAATTCTTTTTTAAATAAATAAACCCAATATGGACATCTTCAATACTATGTAACTCAACAGACAATAAACTGGACTCAAATTTTCTTTCACAATCTATTTGTCTCGGTTATAGATCATATATATATATATATATATATATATATATATAGGGTGGGGATATTTTGACTCCAAGAGTAAATGTAATATCTTACTCCAAATTTTGACCTTTAATTCTAATATTGGTTAATGGCTTAGATTAATTAATATGTTAAGCTTTAATTCCATTTTCTATTGTAGTCAACACTTATTACCACAAAATAACAAAACAATAGATGTCTTTTAATTGCATGATTTTTTTTCTTCTTCCATTATTTTTTTTTTTTGTTTCAAGCTAAAATATTTTGAGGGTTAAATTAAAATCCTTACCTTGAAATAAAAATTTCAAGATTCACTCATTCTATTCCTTCAAAAAATATATTTTGCCATTTAAAAAAAAAAAAAAACTCAATAGCAAGTTTAACGAGTTACTTCAAATCCACCGATCATTCGTTGGGTAAATTAAATATATTGTCTTTCATCTTCACTAAAAGTATATTTAAACAGAAAAAATCTTGAGGATCAAAACGAATTGGCTTCCCAAAGACCATGCATAGAACAATTTATTCAAGAAAGGGAAAAGATGCATGCTAGCTGAAGAAGAGGTCCACGCCTTGTTTCAATCATAGACACTGAAGAATATGATGATGATGATTATATGTTAGTCGATCAAGTGACAAATATTTTAACAGTTGAGATCCTGAAAAGTAAGAACTATATGTGTTCAGCCTTAAGGTCAACCAAAGGGAAGGACATCATTTCATTAGAAGATTGAACTAAATACACCTTTGACATAACGAAAGATGGCCATATATTTGATGTTATATTTTCATTCCTAATTATCAATTTTTAGTATGTTATATACACTATATTTTGCATCAAAACTATGACTTTACGCTATCTTTATAATATTTATTTTAATAAATTTTTTTAACAACATCGTAATTTGGATATCCAAAAACCGATTAAAGTTAAACCTCATAAAATTGAATCAGATTAGATAGAATTTTTTAAATCATCCAAATTAAAATGCGGGTATTTAAAACTATGACCTAAACCGCACGACGAACACCCTTACTATTTACTGGAATTTTGCATGCCGAGAATCAACGAGAACCCCTCGCCTAATGAGTACGAAGAGAAAGTTTAGAGGCACTGTAGAAGAAGGCATGGATTTATTAGAGATCAAGGTCAAAGACAACATTGGAGTTCATGGTCCATCAAAAAAATTCATCTCAAGAGATGAGAGATTAGAAGGCCATGGAAGCAAAACCCAAAGGCGATAGGCATAACTAGGACATATGAACGAATGCAACAAATGAAGTGTTACTTACTAAAGAAACAACAAACAATGTCGTTGATTGCTAAGGTCCATGACCAAGGTGGGAAGGATTTTTAATCGCATGAGGTGTTGAAGGATTTAGACGAGTCATTCCCAGCTGATACCTAAGTATTCCCCAACAAAGAAGTTGTCACCCCAGATGAGTCAATCACGACTAATTAAGAAACAATGGATGTCCATACAAATATTATTAATACACCAATGCTATGTGATCATGACCCATAACTAATAAGTGAAAATGTCTCTAATATTCCAACTTGTCCAGAGATAGTCGAGTACAAAAATATAGTTGCATCAGTTGACTTCCTAAAGTGGGTGACGAGGAGTATGATGATTGACCATAATACCAAGAGGATCGGTAACACCTCATCGTATGATGTTTAGATATGTTTGTAGGTCATTTTTAATAAGCATTTGAAGACAATTCATAGGATTTTTAGATTATTTGCTCATGGTTTAAGACATATTTTGTATTATTTTCATTTGAGTCGTTGTAATCCGGTTTCTTCTCTAACTATACAACTTCATAAGTGTTTTGAATCTTTTTATTGATAAATTATGTAATTCCGCAAAACAAGACATCTCATGGAAGACATCTCTACACGCATTCTGTGCAGGTAAAATTGGATTTATGCGGATTTCTACTTAGTGGACTGGGAGAAAAAACTCATAATTATATATAATTTAAACACAACTGAAAAAATATCTATAGATAGAGTTCATTTCAATTGGAAACTTGGCGGTTCAAGGAAATGAGACCATCAGGAGTATCAAAGAGGGGTGACTTTAAATATATGAAAACTCTAAATGCAACTATCTTATTGGACTCAAAAGGGAGATCGTTTTGAAACATTGTGCTCAATTTAGCTAAGTCCTCCTCAAAAAAGAAAAATGATTTGATGAAGAAGAACCAACATCAACAAAATACCTTTTCATTTATCCATCTAGGACTCGAACTTGGGAAGAATGTGACTGAGATAGAAAGGTGATATGTTTTGATTTTTGAGTTACGAATTCCTCCAAAGAATGAGTAAACAAACACTCTCCAAGAGAGATAAGGGATTCCATAATAGATTTGCTAAAGGAGGAAAAAAACTACCTTCATAATAGAGATCTAAGAAAAGTTATAGCTGGAAGTTTTCCCTTTTCGCACATCATAAATGTTGTTTGTTGCGCTTCCTCTGATCTTCATTCTTTGGATCGATACCCTTCTTCCCTAAAAAATCTAGGAGTTATGGAAAGCTCACTTACAAAAGGAAAACATGGTAAGATTCATTTTCTTATAGGTTGGATATGTAGTCAAATTTTACATCAAAAGGAAGAAAAGGAGTCCCATATGTATTTTTTTTTTCTTCTAAAAACCTACAAAGAGGAACATTTCTTATAGGTTTTCCCAAATCTGAATTTGTTCATCCTTCTAGAAACTCTCTATATGCCGCACGAAAGGACTTTCCTTCTTAACCTAAAAGGAAGAAGCAAAAAATAGTTATATGAAAAGGTTAATATATGAGAAAGACTAATGTGAATAGTGATTTTACCTCGACAAAAGTGGTAATGTGAAAATCTGTCCCTGCTTTACATTGTGAACAACACAAGGCCTGGTGGCAAATAAATTTCAACAATTGGAGGTTTATTGTACTTGATATCAAGCTTAAAGTAAGAGTAGGTCATATATTGGTAACTGCGTCGCATCATCTCATCATCCGAGGGAAACTCGTGCATTACCTGCAAAATTAGTTGAGCAAAGGTTTATAACTACATGCCACATTGTTTGGCTAATAGGCAATATTTTCACTATGAATACTCTGTTTATACACTATAATTAACACATCCAATCAATCAAACAAACCAATTGCACATTTTTATCCTTTTATCTTTCAGCTTTTGTCTTCATTTTTTATGCATTTCTTAGTGTAGTTCAAACAACCCAAAAACAACCATACCAAACTCTCTATTGGAGAAGTTAGGGAACCCACAACATAAGGACATAATTACTCCCTTATCGTCAATCACTTGAAACAAGGAGAATCACAATTGAGGACACTTAACCGAACTCGGCTAAATTCTTGCCCCATCAACAATTCTCAAATGTGTTTTTCGTTGGTCGATTTAGTATATAAAATTATTAACAAAATAAACACTAGAGATGCGGTTGCAATTTCGTTACAATTAAAGATAATAGTTACAACATCCTACACATTTAGATACCATAATAGTTTTTTTTTTTTTTTTTTTTTTTTTTTAAAGAAAGATAGAGAGCAAAATAGTTATTTGTCAAAACAAATTCTTTTTATTCTTTATGCTCAATTTATTTCTCTTAATATTAGACAAGCAATAACATTCAAAATATTCATGTCAGCATACGAAATTTATTAATCACGCAACACATGAACATTTAAATTTTTCATATCACATATTCAGAAGATGAGAATATTTATTCACATTACATGTCTACACAAAAAATTCACATTATAAAAATAAAATAAGATAAGATAAGATCAATACAAAATTAAGGTGTTTCTGCCAGATAATAAAATGTAGTAAATTCGTTGCATCTTATGCCACACCAAACTAGAAAAACGGTGATTAATATCCAGCTAATCACAGTTTTCAAATCATTCAATTCTTTCCCATTATGACACATATATACCTATGGATTTTCTTATAACCAAATGTTAACAATATTAGCAATTATGTTAGTTCTCTCCTATCAAATCGTGGATCTTTTGTTTGAAACTCCCTCAACATCTCTTAGTTTATCAACCAAACTACCTACACGATACATATACATGTAGATTTAATTAAAATCAAATAAGTATAGATTAATGTTAATAACACTCTTTCTTGAATACATTATTTAATACTTACTTTTTTATTGGTTTAAATCATTATGGATTTACACGTTAAAAATTGAACATACATAAAGTGGTGGGATATACATTGATTTTATCCAATAAAAGAGTAGTTGCTAAAAAAAGTGTTGAAAAATGAATGATACTAGCATTCCTCATCAAGTATAAGATATATTTATGCAAACATTCAATCAAATTATTTTACAATGTCATCTATTAAATTACTTCATAAAATATCTCTACAAATATATTTGGCATGATTTAATTGGAAACATGTGTACAATAAATAAAATTAATCCGATCATATACCATATATCTTTTTTTTTTTAAGGAATATACCATATATCTATGAGTTGTGTTATTTGAACAACCATTTATATGATAACTTTTGGGGCAACCATAAGTTTACAAAAAAAAAATTGAGTAACGACACAAAAATCAAAACAATAGAGAAAAAAAAGTAAAAATAGAATATGAATATGAGATAAAAAAATTAACACAAAAATTATCAGAAAATTGTTGTACAAATATTATATTATTATGGGTAGGCATGAGAATAGGCCAGGCCGGCCCACGGCCTAGCCTACGACAGACCAAGTCAGACTTTTTTTTTTTTTAAATAGGCAAGGCCCAGGATTTTTTAGAAGTCTATTTAGCTTAAAAGGTCAGGCCACAAGCTATTAGAAAAGCCTTTTAGGCCTATTAGGCCGACCTACTTATGTAAATATGAATAATATTATTGATTATATATTATATACTCTACTTTGAATTAAATTATAAATTTGTCAACCTTTAAAAAAATTGACAAAAAAAATTTTAAAATAATTAGTTTACATTATTTTATCGCATATTTAAGTGTATTATTATAAATTAGAATTGAAATATGAAATAATATATAGTAAAGTTCTCTAAAACTTCATGTTAAATATCGAAAGAGAGTTTAATATCATTGATTTATTAGTTCGCTAGTCTATTTAACCTTGAATCACATTACTTATTTAAAGATGTTCATATGAAATAGACATTTAAACAGGCTAGCAGACCTAATCAAACTTTCATAAGACTAGACTCAGGCTTAAATAATAAGCATATAATAAACCACAAACTAGATTTAAGCATCACAAAAATTTGACAGATCAAACTTAAATCTTACAAAACGTAACTCGACCTAGTCTATTCACATCCTTAGTTTCGGAGAGCTAGGTGACATAAGTGTTTCATGCCATTAGAATTAATTTTTCTATTTGGAAGTGTGCATATGAGTAGACATATCAAATGGCTTCTGGTAGAGAGAATGGTGCACATGGGAGAGTAGCTAAGGCCTGAGGAAGGAGGAATGAGAGGATTTGAGAAAAAGTGAAGTCCCATGTTAATCATTTAATTGCGGCTGAGAGGAGATGGACCCTACTTCAATATTGTTGTGTCATCTTTCTATGTGCTATTTGATGGAGAAAAAGGGAAAAGAGATAAACAAAGAATATACCTTGGCACTTATTATGCTATACTTTTCACCTTCCCTTATTTTATTTTTGATGTGGTGATGTACTCTACTCTATCCATTGAGTACACCCTCCCTCTTCTGTGGTCCATTTTGTTTTCTATTGAACTCAAATGTTTTATTTTTATAATTTTAGAACATACATTCTGTAAGGTGAAAAAAATCTATTTTATTATTATTAACTTTTTATCTCCTCTAAAACACCATTTTTTACAAGTAAAAAAAAAACTAAATTGCTATATAGTGCAACCAATTGATTTTAATTCAACTAATTAATAAGCTTAACTGTCTCTATGAATTTAACTCAATTGATAAAGACAAAACATAATATATGCAAAGTTCAGTGTTCGAATCCCAAACACCAAAAAAAAAATTAATAAGTTCAACTATTGTAACCCAAACAAAAAATAAGCTCAACCAAATATTAAACATTTGTTAGAACCTAAATTTGTTTTTTGACCAAGCTTTACAAAGTTATTTTTATTGGGAATCCAAGAATCAATAAAAAGGTTGTTATCTTGTGAAAACGCTTATATTATATCATATCTTTAACCGACTCTCTTATTAGATTTACGAGGTTATTTTTATTGGAAATTCGAAAATCAACAAAAAAGTTGTTATTGTGTAAAAACGCTTATATTATATCATATCTTTAACTGATTCTCTTATTAGATTTGTCGCTATTATATCGTAATTATCAAACATATCTTATAAAAAACAAAAATATTTTTTTTTGTTGATAGGGAAGACAAAAACAAATTATGCAAAAATACAAAAAACAGAAGAAGACCAATTTTATTATTTGTATTCTTGTTAACTTTTTGCTTTTTAAAACCGAAACTATAGGAAGTGGGTGTGTGTTAATCACCGCCATGCCACACACCGCATGATTAGATACCTAATCTCATCCGAATAACTAATAAGCCAGTTTTTCACAAACTTTAAATTCTTTTTTAAAATAATTTCAAAACACAACAAGCAAAACAAGTATCAATTCATGTGATTATAAAATTCAATACTTTACCTTATGACCCTTTTTTAATCATACATGTCGCATGAGATGTCAGGTAGCATTTTTTTATATTTACTATGCTAGTAGTTTAACAAAATTAAACCTATCAGAATTCAAAACCCACATTGAAAAGTCAAATTCAAGAATTAGTTGATAAATTGTCACACACCTTAATTGCCTATACACTACTATTGAATATCATAAATAAACCTTTGGCTTCATAAAACCACAAATTTTTTGTTACTTAACAAATCAAATTAAACCTATCAAAATTTAAAACCCATAGTGAAGTCAAATTTCCAGAATTATTTGATGAATTGTTATACACCTTGATGATCTATACACCATTGGATTATATGTCATAAATAAACATTTGGCTTCATAAAAGCAAAAAATTGGTCCATTTAATATCAAATATTTGATTAACATCTCATTCATGAAAACGTGAAAAACGAATATCCAGCTTTCTTGCCCATTATACCATTATCTAATTGTAGGTTTCGTTGTCATCAATTTACTAATCTTCCCTTGTTTGAAAAAACACGTTTTTTTTTACCATCAAATTTTCAAAATACCTTAATTATATTCATAAAATTGGAAAATTAACAAATATACACGATTACTTTTTTAAAATAGATGAATGGCAAATAAACATTGAAACTCATACATACAAATAAAATGGTCAGAGTTCAAATATCGATCATGACGTCTAATATAATAATTTCGACATTTTTATCAATTAAGATAAGACTTGTGGACATACACAATTAATTTTCTAAGAAATGGTTTTTTTATTCATAGGAAATAAAATAAAAAATATATAATATAATGATAAGATAATGTCAACATTATTTTTTGTGAAATCTGTTTGACCCATGTCAAATAATTTGTCTTTTGATTCATGAAACCAACTACATATTTTTTTTGAAGGGATTAAATCCATTGCATGAGAAACCCAAAAAGGTACTTCGTTTTTTATTTATTTATATTCTAAACTTCAAAATTGGATTTTCTACTTCTGTCCTTAACTAATAACTTTTGCGTATTATAAATTTATTGTTATTAAAAAAAATAACTTTTGGTATTATAATAAATTTAACAAATTAGTAAAATACAACAACTACCTAAAAACTTTTCAAAAATTATTTATTACCTAATTTTTTGGAGGAAAAAAAAAGTTGAGTCAAAAATAATTATTACCTAAAAATTTGCAAAAACATAAATGTATAAGTAATATTTAAAAATGATGATGGACCGTCTATAAGGCCTAACTCAATTGATTATATCAAAATTGTTAAACTGAACACTTTAATTAAGATATTGTAGTTATATATGTGCGCTTTGATAATGTTTATTGGTTTCCACCTTACTTATAATTAAAAAAAAAAAAAATGTAGTTTATAAGTTCCAAATCAATTTACAACGTCAATATAGATTGAATAAAAAATGCATCCAAAATCTTGCGGTTAAGTGTGTAAGTTTTAGACAATATTCTTTTTTTTTTTTTAAGAAAGGTTTAGTTGATGTTTATCGCTTCGTCTACGAAGCAAAACAAAATATTTATAAATAGAAAAAAATAAAAAAAGTAAAATTTAAAAAATTAGAAAAATAATTTTTTGTTACTTAAAATTAAAAAATTGCATAACTGATGAAATATTTTCTCCAATGAAAGACACGATCCTCTCTTTTTCATTCATATAATCATATTTTTCATTCATTCTTTCTCTTCTTCCCTCATACATACTCTTTCTCTTTTCTCTCTCTTTTCTTTTCTCCTCTTCTTCTCCGATCCTTCATCAATTCTCATCAATTCTCTCCCCCTTCGCTTTCTCTCTCCGGTAATTCAATTCTCCCATAACAAATTTTCAATTTTTCATCTTCAATTTTCTAGGGTTAAATTACCCCCATTTGTGTTTTATCATGAAATTTAACAACTTGCATTCTTGGGTTGCGACCACATTCGTTTGATTATGATTTCTCACATTTTTCTTTCAACCCCAGTAATAAAGTTTGTATTTTTAATTAATTTAAAAAATTTAATTTTTGTGATATTTTTTTTAACAGAGTTGGTTTTGGGATTGTGTTCCTCGTATGTTATTTTGATCTCTGTTACTCACAAGTTGCAAGCTCTTGTTTTTGATGATAACAAGGTACGGTTTTGTTATGTGTTCTTTTATTGGTGTTTGGTCGGTGATGGTTTTTGGGTGGTTGATATATGTGTTATGTATGTACTTTCTTGCTGGATTGTAAACCTGAAAAATAATGGTTAAAGAAGAATAAAAAAAGATTATTTTTTGTTTATGTGATTGTTGAATTTTTTGGTGTTAACCTTCTGGTTATAATCCGGAGTTTGATCAGGAGATAAGGAAAACATGATCAGAGATTGTTTTAGCCAGGTACCAAACTTCAGTATCTCGATATAGCGACGTTAATGAAGCTCATTAATCAGTTGAGACGAAGGTTTTGTTCAATGTATTTGTTGATCATGGGCTATGAAATTCATTACTTTGAACTTCACATAATTTGATGATTTATAAGGTGTCATTTTGTTAATGCTTGGAGGGATTTTATAAAGTGTGACTGATTTTGACTTGAAAGAATTTTTTTGTTGGTTTTCTATGTTTGAAATTGGAATGCTGCATGTTGATTCAATTTTGCTGTCTCTCTATGAAGCTGCATGTTGCATGTTTATTTAATGTATCATAAATTATTTCTGTTATGTATCATAATGATTCAATTGGAACTGGTTAGCTGTTAATGATTAATGGTGATATGAAAAGTTAGATTGTGATTATATGCTTCATCTTTTGCTGGATGTATAACGATTTTCTGTTATTATGACTATTTGGATTGTAGTTTTTTTTTTTCCTTATGTGATTGGCTGATTTTATGCTTTTTTGGTGCTTCATTGAATATCAGGATTAACTTGCAACAACAAATACCTAAATTATGGATCAGATGACAGATTCGGATAGGGATCAACAACGGCAAGGCTATTTTCATTCCGAACCGTGTGTTGTTTTGAGAGGTCCCAGCGTCGGACATCCTAATATCCGCTCAGTGGTGACTGCTTCAGGGAACACATCTAATGTTGATTCTCACTATTTACCAGATGCTTATGACAATGCTAGGGTGTATGGGATTGCACAATTCAACGGCATTCCACCTCAACATAATCTTGAGATGGGCGTTGCAACTGCAGGCAACATATATTATTCTGGCATGAATCCTTCTTCAAGTACCGGTGTTTTCCCTTTGCCTCATAGAGCCTCCGATCAGTTGCCAGGTTCAAGCACATTTGCAATTTCCGGAGTTTCCTTAGATAATTTCGGAAGAAGCAATGGTTTCATGGATGACGCTAGAGGTCCGTACAAAAGGAAAGTTGCTGAAGGGATTAGAGGAAACCACCAACATTTTAATGCTTCAACTAGTTCTTCTATTGCTCCACCAAATGCAAGGCACGCTGATGGGGTTGCTATGATGGATACTGCGCCATTGCCATTCCATGTCCCTTCACTTGTTGGAGTAGGACCACATGGTGGTGCGTGGAGTAGGTCAGGTGAGTCTATTATGGTGCATGACCATAATCATTTGATTCACGGAAATTATTTGGGACAGCACTATCCACCAGCGGCTCCTCCGTGGTTGGACCAGCAAGTGAATAGCAATAGCAATGATGGCCATACTACAGCCTGGAATCCGTCTGTGCCAATACCTTATATTCAAGGTAAAGATGGATTTTTTTTGTTGTTGTTTTAAGTTTCTGCTTTTAGTGATTTGTTTTCATTACTTGGATGTTCTTTAAGTGTGTAATTTGTGACAACATGTAAGAAGCTCTTTTCAGGCATCCTAATGAAAAGTGGAAACTACAGCTTCTTGGATGTGGTAGTCTCAACCAAGCAATACATTAATGAAACACCTTGTTGTCTTTGTTGATATATGTGTGAATATTTTTGTTTGTTTGTGTGATGTGCCTTCCATTGTGTAAATTAATGCTAGACAATGCACTCACATTTCTTTGAATTTGTTACGTTGGTTATGAATTTAGTTATTCTGACTATCTGTGTATTATTCTTCAGCACCAAATATTAATGGAAGTTCATTAGAGAGTGCAAATATGGGTTTGCAGAGGTATCACGACACAGCTGGTAACCGAAATGTCCTGAGGTTTCCTCCTCCGCCTCCTCCTGTCAATCAACAGCACCCTAATTATCATCATCCAACTCTCCCTATGCAAGGAATAAGAGGTCACAATATCAGCTTTCATCCTCCAGTAACTGCAGCTTCATTTAGAGTTCCACCAAATCCTCCACGCGGTTCTGTGATCCCTCCACAGACTGGTTTTGAGGTAGGTCCTAGGCATATTGTCCCTGCACCATCAACAGGCTTCCGGATTTTCCGACCTCATAGGCTCATGCCAGAGATACCTCTCGGACATCGAAGTCTACCTCCTGTGGGCTTCTTCCAAGTTGATGTAATATTTCCAATGTCTCTTCACATGTTTCCTCCAAATGCTTTTATGCACATGTTACAAATACATTAATTTTGTTATCAATGAAACTTCATTTGTATAGGATGTTGCTTTAATTGATGAAGTGGGAAATCTGATTGACCATCACCGAGATATGCGCTTGGACATAGAGGATATGTCTTATGAGGTAAGTGCATAGATATTTAAATTGTAATTTGCTTTCAAGGCAGACATGTGTGAAGTCTAGTATAATCTAATTTTAGAGGTTATAGAAAACTTGTTTGGATTGGTTTGTTTGAACTTATCTATCAGCATAGGCACTTGTGAGGTTGTTTAGGAAAGCTTAAGGTAACAACTAATGACATGTCCATTTGTTGTTTTCAGCTTATTTCCACAATCTATCTAGGATAGCTTATGCAAACAACTTATAAATTATATAAAAATAGTCTGATTTTATTTTATCTTTTGATATAGAAATAGCTTATACATAATACTTATATGATAAGCGCTTAATTTGCCTGTATATCCAAATAAGCCTTACACTTGAAATTTGACTCCAGGATCTTCTTGCATTGGGTGAGAGGATAGGCAGTGTAAACACTGGTTTATCTGAGGAGACAATTGAAACTCAACTGAAGTCTAAAGTTTATTCAACGAAAGCCACTGATATTAATCTTGAGGAGGCAGCTTCTGACGATCAGGAATCTGATTCTTGCATAATATGTCAGGTACAATCTTGTAGCAACATGTTTCATACTTCCATTCTATAATTTTGTACTTGATGTTTCTCATTCCAACTT
Organism: Medicago truncatula; assembly: GCF_003473485.1. Lineage (NCBI taxonomy): Eukaryota > Viridiplantae > Streptophyta > Magnoliopsida > Fabales > Fabaceae > Medicago > Medicago truncatula. Next base: position 38,784,988 of record NC_053043.1, on the reverse strand, counting down.
TTTGGGGTAGTTCTTTCTCTGATGTAATTGTGTACCTGTATATAATTCCACAGGAGGAATTTAAGAACAAAGAGAAGATTGGGATACTTCGGTGTGAGCATGAATATCACGCCGAATGCTTAACAAAATGGTTGCTTGTCAAGAATGTCTGTCCGATATGCAAATCAGAAGCATTGGCTCCTGGAAGCAAAGATGCATAGGAAAGGAATCAAAGAATTCCTTTTCTTCTTGCCTATATATCCATCCTTCTTGGATAATTTATTTTTGGACAGAATTCATATTTTGTTATGTAATGTATGTATATGTACATGCACATAATATAGACAGTTCTCCCCTGCCCAACTCATTTAATCTGGGCACCAGAACTTTGTATCTATCAAACTTGTACAGGCTTTGTTCTGTTGGATGTATTTACTTTGGGTAATTATATCAGTACGTTCTTTCATTTATTATTTTGATTTGTTTTGGTTGAAGCTCTCATAATGTTCCATGTGTTTTACATGGAAAATATTCCCTTCATGTGGTATTGAATGCTTGGAACCATTTAGTTCATGAATTTTTCATGTTGGTTTCATGGATTATTATGGTTCATCTAGTTTGAATTGTGATTTTGCTAATTCATTTGTTTGGTCACTCACTTTTAAAAATTAAGCAAATACATTCTTACTTAAACTATTTTTATAACCAAAGCCTTTTAATTTTCTAATTAATTGTTTGGGAGTTTTTAATAGGTTTAGATGGAGTCAGGATACGGATACGTAGTATGGATGTGATAGGATACGAGTAAACATGTAATTTTCAAAATATACATGAAAGAAATGTGTGTTGATCATTTTCCATTAATATATAAAGTTCACGATTTGCAAATACTAATCCATGTGACCAAAATACAAAAGCATAGAGTTTTCGCATAAGTCATAATATATTTTCATTCATATGTTAAAATATCATTATTAAAAGAACTCAAACCAAATTTTATCTAATGTTAACTTATTAAGTTTCCTTCTCTTCCATTACCATCATCTATAAAAAAATCATGATTTTTAGTCTAAATCATCAGGAGATAACTCTTGATTCAAAAAGTCTAATGCCATCTTGAATTCATGAACTATGTACATCTCAATGATTTTTCATGACTTTGTCTAACCTTTATTGGACACTTCATATTTTTTAAGATATATATCCTTTTGTATCCATGAAATATTTTATAAGTATCCTATAAAATATTTTTGAAAAATTAAATAAGTTAATTCAAAATACTTCTGAAATATGTATTCATAAGTACACAATGAGTATGAGTATAGGATTTTAGATGCATATACGTCTTCATTTTAGAGTATATAGGATTTTAGATATCATTAATTTCTAAATGTTTAAAAGTTGGATATTTAGCGAAAACTTAATGTTAAATTTAATTTAATTTTCAAATTTGAGATTAGGGTTCGTAGAGAGAGAATGCTATGCTTGGATGTTTATTTAATGGAAATTGATATTTTGATAGGTGAACTTTGAGTATAAGTTGCAAACTAATTTAAGAATGAAGACTTATTTTAGTCCCAAAATAAAATTGTAAAATTCAATTTAGTTAATAAGAAAAAAAAATTAACTTTTAATCTCCAAAAAATAATAATAGTTTGGGTTCAACTTAATCCTCATAACATGAGCAAGTTGGCAATTGTTGACAGTAGTTAAAAGAGAATTTTTTTTGAAGGATTAAAAGAGAAATTTTTGTCCCTACACCAAATAAAGTCAAATAAATAACCTTTTCATCAAACTCATTTAAGTTGGTCTTATGATTTTGGATTGAGACCTTGAAAAAACAAAACCTTTTCATCAATAAATCATTCATTTATATTGTTTTTCTTCTTTAACATTTAATTAAGAGCAAATTGCACTCAGCTCCCCTAAAATTTTATTAAAAAACATTCACACCCCCTTTAATTTGGAAAAAACATTCACCTCCCTTAATTATTGCATGAGTAAAAAACAAATTGGCAAATCATCTTAGAGTACCAGCGGCATGAAGAGAAAACGTTAATCAAACTAAAGGGGGTGTTAACAGTTTAAAAATGTCGACACCATATAAAAAATTTAGTACAAATAATGTACCAAAAATAAGGTTACATATTAATTATTTGATGTTACAATTATATACATGTAGATGGCGGTTGTTTAAAAGCACAAAAAATGAGAGATTTATTGAAAAGGCTAAAACATGGTTTTAGTCCCTGCAAATATGTCTCGTTTTAGTCCTTGTAAAAAAAAATTGTTTTTGGTCCCTGCAGGGACTATTTTCAAAAACAAAAAATTTTGCAGGGACCTTTTTAAAAAACAAAATATTTTGCAGGGACCAAAAACTACAAAATGGGTTCAGTCATCACGTGCCACGTATGCAAATCATCACAAAAATGGGGTCAGGGACCATTTTCAAAAACAAAAAAATTTGCAAGGACCAAAAACAATTTTTTTTTTACAGGGATTAAAACCAAAACGAGGCATATTTGCAGAAACTAAAACCATATTTTAGCCTATTGAAAAAGAACTTCTATTTTTGTTGAACGGAAATAAATAGGAAATAGTACTGAATCCATCTAAGAGATGAAGTATAAGCAGTACACAAGCCACCTGAACAAAAGAAAAAACACTCAACTAGATGATGACCTCAAAGACAAACTTATTTCCTAAGGATATAGTGTAACGTGTTTACACACCATTCATAAAATAAACATGAAGTTGATATTTGCAATGAAATCCATACAATTGTTCCATATGTTTATGATCTTCCAAGGGACCAAGGAAGCAGACTTGAATGCTAAGACTGCAAGCTTTTAAAAAATTTCCAGCCATAAATGAGTGTAGTTCCTGTGTTTAGCAACTTTTAAAGATCTCATTACACCAGAAATTTCAGCAACTAAAGAGTTCCCCATACCTAGTCACCAAAAAAAGTACAATGTCAGATCATAGGTGTATCAACAATAGACACCAAAATAAAAAGTACCGAACAAGAAGACTACAACCTGACACCTACACAAAGCAAATGGTGCAGCCACTGGTCATGATAACTAAAAACAAAGGTTTGCAAATTTGCTTTTAGCCATTGGAAAGAGAGCGGTTTAACCTTGTCGGCTAAGGTCTGATAATCTGTAATCTTCTGATGAAAAACCCTACTATTCCGTTCCTTCCAAATAACTCAGACACAAGCCATCCATATTAGCTGAAGAAAAGAATAAGACGAACGTGGTAACCCCGCCAGATGGCCAAAGTGAGTGAAATGATCCCGACAGCTACCAGGAGCAACAAAAGAGAGACGTAGCCACTGCAACACCGCGGACCACACGCTGCTAAAAGTGTCGCAACGAAAGAGAAGGTGATCCGCGGTCTCCCGTGAGACGCATCCTCCCACACAAGTATTGTCTTCCGCAGTGAGTATGTGCCGCCATACTGAGTTATCTTTGGTAGGCAGTCGGTTGTGAAGAAGTCTCCAAACAAACAAAGAAACCTTAAGAATGACTTGCTTATGCTTATTTTTGAATCTAGCAGCATTTCTATATTGCGAAATAACATTCAAGATTGTTGTTGGTGATATTAAAAAAAATATAGACAACTTGCAAGTATAGATATATGTTCAGTTTTTTTTCCTTTATCATTTAAAAAATATAATAAATTAGATAAGTATATTTATACTTATTTTTCTAGAGAAATAACATTTTCCATTATACAATAAAATAACTTTTCTATAATAAAGATTGTTGTTGGTGATATTAAAAAAAAAATTAGATAGATTATATTTTTTTTTGTTATATTGTTGGTGTCATTAAAATAGATAATTATGGTTAGTTTAGTTTGTTATAACTTGAAAGCAACAAACATTTATATTTTTAGTTTTTATCAAAATTAAAATTTAATAAAAAAAATACCGTTCATAATATTCAAACGTTAGCGTAATAAAAAGGGCGGAAATACTTTTTTCTTTATTACAAACATAAAGTTTTTGGTAGAAGTTAGAACACTCATCTCATACTCATTTTGATGCAAAAGAAAAGCATAAATCAACTAAGAAAACGAAAATCGTACAACAACAAATATTATCGAATGTTTTTGTATATAGATTTCGTTTTCAAAATCAACTTAAATCATATCGAATTATATATAGATTTCGTTTTCAAAATCAACCAAACTGAACCAAAATGTTCATATTTATGTATATCATTTGTAAATTTCAAAGTTACTATTTTTTTATCAATTAAACTATTATTTTTATTACTACTTCCCACCATATACATGATATCTTTCCTACAATAATATTTAACATTAGTGGCGGAAACATTTCGTCACTAATGCACAAAATCCCTCAATAATGTACATTTCTGGCGGATCACTAGCAAAAAATTTCCGTAAGTAATAGTATGGTTGGTGATAATAATCCGTCATATTATATGTTTAGGGTCATTTTACAGTTCTCTGAGTCATTTTTAAATTTGTTTTACTACAGTTTAGTAAGAAGTGAAAAATTAGCATTGTGTTGAAAATAGGCAAAAAAACTTAAAATCGGCTCGAATTAGCATTTTACTAGAGTTTAGTCGTGCTATTCTTTTCACAAGATTGGGGTATTGCCATCACGGACGTTATGGGGAAAAGAAATGGAAAAAAGAGTGAAAGAACACTAGTGAGGCATGCTGATCTCTACATGTTATTTGTGCGGTGTTTTAATCATATATGAAGTTGTAGGACTCATAATGGAGATAGGCCAGTGGAATATGAAATTTCACATCCATATCCAACACTTTCATGCAGACACCAAAGTCCAATTTAACTTACAAAAGGATGAAAAATGCAATTTTCGTGAGGCAGAGGAAAGTCACGCAATGTGCAGGCTAGTGCCTCGTGCGCGATGCGCGCATTCATTTCCTGAAAAAGTGGAATATACAAATTCTATAGAACGGACACGATCAAAATTGAGTTGAGGATAAAAAAATACACAGAAAAGGGTCAGAAATTCATTCTCAAATGTAGTGAAGGATAGAAAAACAACTTGGAAACAAGATTCCACCAACCTCTTCATCATCTGTTCATGTGTAATTTCTTAATCTTGTAGCCATGTCTCTTTTGATTATGAGTAGTTAGATTTCTTTGATTATGTCATATAGATGAACTGCTTCCTAGCTATTTGAACCATGTGATCTGATCTGACCGAGCACTTCTTTATGCAATTGATATTTTAGTATTGAGAAATGATATTTGTACAACCACTTTCTGACAATTTTTTGACAACTTTCTCTCTCATACTCACATTATACTCTTATTATGTCTCTTCCTTTTTCTCTCTCCATTGTTTTTGACCAATGAAAAGAGAAAAGAAAAAAAAAGTTGTTATATTTGATTGTTCAAATAACACACTCTTTAATATTATTCGGTTATTATTTGTTTTTAATGTTTTTTTATGTGTCTTGAATGTTCATAAATTGATGTATGTGTTGGATGACTATTAACCATAGCTTTTACAACATGATCTAAGATAATTGTTCAATTTGTAATAATTTAGACATATTATATTACCATCTTTGTGACAAGAATTTTAATGTGCAACCAAACTTTTAATGGACACAAACTCAAGTAAGACATTAGGAGGTTGTGGTAAAAGAAGAGGGTTATGAGCAAATACATTGGTCGTAACTATTTTGTTATAACATCGTAATACTGCATGTGATTTTTTTTTTTTAATCTAAGCGTTACTGTGGATTTTTCTGCCAGTAATACAGTGAGTGATATCTGATGTGCATTTTTTTTTTCATTTAAGATTTAAGTTTAATTTTGGAATCAAAATAAGGCTTACGCACCAGTATTTGAGCATTCAACCAAAAAGAGAGCTCTTCAAATTTCAATTTTTTTACACAAAAATTGAACTAAACCTATCCATACTCTTTTCTTAGGCTCAGGATGATTTCTTTTCCTTCCTGTTTTATTTTCTTTATCATTTTCATCAAATGTTATTGAAACAAATATTATATCATTTTCATTTCTACCCCTTATTTTGTCAAAGAGTGGACCTGAGTCATTATTGTTGTACGTTAGCTTTCATGAGCGTTGTTAAAAAAAGTTAGCGTTTATGGGATACAAAAGAATTTTTATAGAGTTATTAGTAAAAAAGTTAGTATTTATTTCCAGATTTAACGTGTTAATGGGATAAAAGAGAATTATTTTTATATGATTTTGTTCGAAAAAAATAATTTGACTAAGTTATCCTTTATTTTTATTGTTTAGTATATATTTTTTTTTAAGAAGCAGAATCGAACCTGAGACCTCGAGGAGGAACACACTCTCAAGTCCCAAACTAATACCACAAGAACAACCCAAGTGGATTATATAATTTAGTATATTGATTATATAATTTAGTTAAATTAAACGAATATATTAGCAATATCATTTTTTTTGCTGCAAAAGATTATATTATTAGTGATTATTACAAAATTAAATATTTTTTTAATATGAAAATAAACTAACAATAACTTTTTTTGTTGAAAGAAAACTAACAATAAATTGAGTAATTGATTCTCTCCGATGTCAGTGGGCTAATTTGACTTCTTAAAAAAAACTTGTGTATATAGCATTGTTCTATACCAATTGAGTTTAGCCCACGAGGACAAAAAAAATGACAAAATAATATATTAATAGGGACAAAAACCTATTTAACCCTCACTTATTTAAAAAATAAAAAAGGTGCATTATTACTTTTGAAATGTATTTTACGACATCTTCTAATTAATTAAAACATTTTTTTAGGGAGATTTTTAATTAATTAATTAAATATTTTTTTTGAAGGATAATTAATTAATTAATTAATTAAAACATGTTATGTAGTCTTATTTATCTATTTATGATATATATATATATATATATATATATATATATATATATATATATATATATATATATATATATATATATATATATAGTTTTCTTTTGGGTACAAAAGGGTCAAGCCTAATTTATGACATCTCTTTTACTCTTAATAAAAAAAGGAATTGACCAAGAACATAAAAATATATTTCATATATATAAATGTTGAAGAGCATCAATTTTTTAATACTCTTTTTTTAAGTTAATGTAAATGTTGTATTTTTATTTTGTGGTTATACTTTGAAAATTTATTTAAAATAAACAAAAGTCAAGAAATAAAATGATAAAGTAAATATACACATATACCATTTCATATACAATATGTACACACCCTTTTGCAAAACCATGTGTTTATTTTAAAAACAAAAGGAAGTTTTTTCATTTTCTCTCTCAACAAGACCACCACCACCATCACCATCTTTTCACCAAATTTTCGGCCTCCATAAGTATAGTCGAGATGATCATAGATCGGATTTGAGATCATCACATCAAAATCTTTGATTTCAACTATTCATTTCTTTATTTCGTTCTAGGCACCACCATCCCCGTCTAGCACCACTGCCACCACTGTGAGTATCATTTATTTGTCTCTCGCTTCCAATATTATTATTTATTTTTTTTGAAGGACGCTTCCAATATTATTATATGTGCTTCTATTCACAATGTATGTTTTTTCAAGAAGTCAAATTCAGGAAAAAAAATACCAAGTTCAAAATCCATCTAGGTTCACACAACCAAACCCTAAGACGATTGATCAGTCTTTTGTGGTAGATTATTGTATATATATGACTTGGGTTATTACTTTGATAAAGACTTGGAATTATGTTGCAAAAATCTTCAAACATATCTAAAACATGATATCAGAGAGATTTTATTAGTTCTATCGAAATCAAGCTTTATGATGAAATTTAGATTTTTGAAGACATATAATTGTGTTTCTTACTACATGAAAAAGTTATCAGCCAACATTAACTATTTATATTTTTTTTTTTAATTATGAGATAATTGTTCCCTTACTTCAAATAGAAAAAAATAAATAAAATCTTAGGGGTCCTATTAAGAATCGTCAAATATATTTGTTGTTTTTTAAAGTTTGAAATGATTTCAGAAGAAGCATTGGTTCTCATGGATGATGGTAGAGGTCCACACACAAGGAGTACTTTGGCTAGTTCTTATATTGCTCACTCTAATGTAAGACACATTGGTGGGGTTGCTATGAGGGATAACACCTCAGTACTGCCATTTTGTTTCCCTTCACTAAATCAAGTAGGACAACATAACAATATAGGGAGCAGGTTAGGTCAATCTAACCATAACCATTTGATTAATGCAAACAATATGAGGCAATCCTTTCTACCAATACCTTATATACAAGGTAAATATTTTCTTTTCTTATTTTGAGATTCTCCTTTTTTTTCTATTTGTTTTCATTACTTTACTTGTAATGTTTTTTATGCAAACATGAAAATTGATTTCAAAGAAAAAAGGTGTATGCAAAGTTTTTTATGTTGGTTGAGTTAAGTTTGTAATTGACTGCATTGCTCTTATTCTCCAGCTCCAAATGCTAATGGAAGTTCATTGCAAAGGTATCACCATGACACAATTGGCAATCTAAATGACACTTTATATTCTAGTCCTCCTCGTCCCACCCTACAACACAATAATTACAACCCTCCAACATTTGCTACTAATGAAGTTCCACCAAATCCTCTACCTGGTGTCGTGATCGCTCCACAGACGGGCCTTCAGATTTTACAACCACATGGAGTCATACCTGAGATAACGCTCAGAAATCGAAGTGTTAACCCCTCCAGCTTCATCTTTATTGATGTAATGTTTCTCACTACTAGCAAACAATAAAATTTACTTTGTTATTTGTTTTAAAACTTAAAAGGATAAATAAATTTTTTAGGAGAGTGATTTAATTACTTCCGCATAATAATTTTAGGAAAACATATAGATTTACTTATCAATTAAACTTCATTTGTGTAGGAAAGTGATTTAATTGATGAAGATGAAAATCTGGTTGATGAACATCAAGATATGCGCTTGGACATTGATAACATGTCTTATGAGGTAAGTACATGTATTGATATTCAAATTGTATTTTCCTATCAATGTAGACATTGATAACATGTCTTATGAGCTTCTATAATATTTATTTACACTTGAAATTATTATTTATAGGAACTTGTTGCATTGGGTGAGAGGATTGGCAATGTAAGCACTAGTTTACCAGAGAAAACAATTGAAAGTCAACTTAAGACAAAATTATATTCACCTTATGACAGTCAAGAAATCGATGCTTGCATGATATGCCAGGTATGATCGTTTAGCAACAAGTTCCATTTGATTCAATCTTTTCAATAATTTTGTACTTAATATTTCAAATTTAAATTTTTTAGGGCATTTCTTTATTTAATTTACTAATCAATTATTCCTTGTTGCTTGAATAGGAAGAATTTAAGATTCAAGAGAAGATTGGAATTCTTCAATGCAAGCATGGATATCACGTTGACTGCATAATAAAATGGCTGATGATAAAAAATATTTGCCCTATTTGCAAATTAGAAGCTTTAACGGATGGAGAGAAGAATAAATCCCATGGAATCTATGATTTCTTCATGCATGCATATCATTTTATTCGTGCCTGTTTCCTTCCTGAATAATTTTATTTTGGACATAATTCATATATTGTTGTTGTATTTTTATTATGCACTTGATGGACACCCAAACTTCGTATCCATCAACTTGTGCAAACTTTGTCATATTTTGGATCTATATTTTTTTGGTCAAGTATTTTGGATCTATTTACTTCAAAGTTATTATGCCAGTACTTTTATTTATTTATTTTATTTTGATATGCACAAGTTGAATTGAATTATTTCTTAATCTACATTGAACTTTATCATTTTTACAATTCAAACTTTATCGGAGTTGAAAGTTAATTTTTATAAAAGTTGTTTGATAAGTGTAAATGTTTCATCGACATTTATGGAGATTGTAATTTTTTGAATTGTAGTGAAAGAAAAATCCCGTTTACTTATGTGGGGTTACCGACGAGTGTTAATCATCAAAAACACTCAACTTGGGAGTTTTGATGGAAAAGTTGAGAAATAGACTAAACCGTTGGGGAAATAAATATGTGAGTTTAGGTGGACGTATGCTGCTTCTAATTAAACTCGGTTCCTATTTTCTATCTTACTTTCTTGAAAATGCCTGAAAGGTGATAAAGAAGATAGTTCGTATTCAATGTGAATTCCTTTGGGGAGGTGTGAGAGGCGGCCTAAAAGTTTTTTGGGTTAAATGGAGGAAGGTTTGCTAACCAAAATGTAAGGGGGGTTTAGGAGTTAAAAATGTGAGGTTGATGAATTTGAGTCTTCGGCTAAATGGCAATGGCAATTTACCCAAGATGGTAGTCCACTTTGAAAGGAGGTTTTGGAAGACAATTACAGGTCTAGTATAGGAGGTTTTGCGGATATGGCAGAAATGTCGTGGTCAAAATATACATCTAGGTGGTGGAGAGTTGATGTCTTTAGAGGAGGTGTGGGGCTCAAATTGGTTCAAACAAAGGGTAGTGAGAAAATTGGGAAATGGAAGGAAAACTAGTTTTTGGAAGGATATTTGAGTGGGAAATTCACCTCTTCATGTGATGTTTCCACGCCTTTACTCCATCTCAAACCAAAAAGAAGCATCTCAAACCAAAAAGAAGCAACGGTAGGAGATATTGGCTTGAGGAGTGAGTATTGTGTCTTCGAACCTAACATGGTGTAGGTGCCCTTTTAATTGGAGGTGAGATTTAATTACAATCTTGATGGGTGTGATTGGAAGCGCTAGGGGTGAAGATGAGGAAGATTATGGTGGTGGCAATCCGACGAAGAAGGAGTTTTCATGGTGTGCTCGTGCTATAAGATGTTGGAGGGTTTATTGCTCCAAGAAGGGGGAGTTGAATAGGCTGGAGAAGGTGTATGGATGTATATCTTTGGAAGAGTCTGGTACCCTCCAAAGTAGTGGTGTTCTCTTTGGAAGAGCCTGATCCCTCCAAAGTAATGGTGTATGAATATCTTTTGAGCCACTCTAGTCTCTCCACACTTCAAAAAATTAAGCAAATATATTATGCCATTTTATATTTTATTTTATTTTTTACCGTGAAACTGAGTTCGTTATATGAAACAAAGATCATTACAACAAGTAAATAGAACACATAAATCCTCCCTTCAAACAAAAGCATGATAACTTTTGTGTTCATATCAGATGTGAGTGTAAACGAGGACATAGAGACCAGCCTCACACTTACCACAAGACCAATTCAAAATTATACACATGCATGCATCCCATGTTTCGTAATCCGCTCCGGACAAATTCTCTCAGGACATATAGCTTACCACTGTATATAGCACAACAGAAAGTAAAAACTAACACACAATAGAGAAAATAAGCACAACAATAAGACTATGACATTTTCACTCTTCTCTTAGGATGACCACCAATTATCATCACAAGCCATCTAGGCTTTCCAATTAAAAACATAAAGTATCCAATGCCTATTCCAATCACAAATCCACATCCATATCCAAATTTCTCTTCACTCCGAAAGTTGTTGGCTGAATATGACCGGAAAGCATATTTGACGAGAGATCCAATGATTCCCATGGATTGGGGAATATGATCGGTGAGTCTGTTATGGGAAAGGTTAAGCCCTCTGATTCTGAGTGCATGAAGCTCCCCAATAGCATTTGGAATCTCTCCTTCAAATCTGTTTCTTGACAAATCAATACTTACAAAGTTTCTTGGAATTTTCACTAGTGTCATTTTGCTCCCTTTTGTCCCCATAGTCACAGAATCTGAGTATCCTGAGGCGTATGTTTTATACGACTCGTGCAGGTATTGCAAACTGCTATCCCTAGCCACTTGAGTAACATTCTTCATGGCTTCAAAAAAATTTAAATAAGCTTTTGATATAAAACCACTGAAGTTGTTTCCAGAGATATCAAAAATGATTAAGCTAGGAAATAGATGTTCGTTCTTTAAATTGACAATGGGACCATGCAACTTGTTGTCACGCAAAACCAATACTTTCAAATCTTGCATTGTATGAAGCCAATATGGGAAATTGTCGTCTATTTTGTTGCTTCCGAGGTTTAGAAACTCCAACTTTTTACAGCCAGACAAGGATTTCGGAAAATGGCCTTCCAAGTGGTTGCCATAGAGGTTCAGAGAGACATGAAATGTGTTCATTTGTAGATTTAAAACTTTAAGGGATGGTGAATTAATAAGACGTTGTGGAATGATACCAGTCAAATAGTTGTATCTAAAGTTGAGAAATTCAAGTGACATATTGCAAACTGCCAAAGGGTTTCACCATCCAGCTGATTAAAACTAAGATCAAGGCCTAACCCTAACAAACAACCATTGTATTGTATCTATCGACGTTAATCCATTGATCTATTGATTGACGTGAACAAGTTTTGAGGTTCAAAAACTGCAATGAATTGATAGAAGACAATTCCAATGTTTGTAGGTAAGGAAAAGTATAACTGACATTGGATTCAAAGTTTAGTGACAATTGACTATTCCATGAAAGAGATAGAAAGTGGAGATGTGTAAGTTTGGAGAAGAGTTGAAAATTGACAAGACCACTCAACTCAAGTTGTTTGATTATAAATCTAGTACTTGGAAAGAAAGAGGGTCTGTAAGGTTAAAAACAGATTCTGAAATATTGCCTTGTAGCTTGTTGTTGCTAAGTAATATGATGAGATTGCATTGATATACCCTCTAAGTAGGTTATTTGATAGATCCAAATATTCCAAATAAGGCAAAGATAACAAGAAGGAAGGAATCGTTCCATTTAATCTCAAATCAGTTAGCTTTTGGAACCCTGCAATTTTGTTCTGTATGTATAGGACCCTCTAATTTATTATGAGAACAATCTAATGCAACAAGATGAGTCAAGTTAAATAATGAATATGGAATTTCTCCTTCAAAGTAACTATGAGACAAATTAGAATGAAAATGGGAGTAAGAGAAATGATTGTTAGAAAGGTCGAGTGATTCGAAGAAAAATAAATTATATTTGATCTACCTAGAGATTTTTTACTCATCCTCTCCCTCACTAAGAAGTCGGGACTATATTTCTCTCTCTAGGTTTTCTCTTCCCGTTTCTTCATTGGGGGTGGTTTTCGGTCGATTCTTGACCTGAAATCACTCATCTTCATCTTTTTCTCTCTATTTCAATCTAAATAAGTGACTTTCACATAGATCTAGGTTTTTTTTCTTTGTGATTTCATCATCTAAGTGTGGTGGTTTGTTGTTCGTCGTTCTTATCACGATTTTGGGGTATCAAGTCATTAATTAGGCTTGAATCTTTGTAGATCTACATTTTTGTTACGGTTTTGAAAATATTTTTTAGGTTTTCAAATTCTTTGAAAGAAACTGTTTGAAACCTTGAGGATCTACATGGATTCGTCCTTATTGATGCTTTTTAAGAAAGAACGGTGGAGTTATATGTTTACCTGTGATTTAATCGGAGATTTCGAACGAGATTTTTTAGAAATCTTCGATTTGATTCTGTTTGTTGATTTTTGACTTGAAACCGAAAATAAATCGGTGTTTCTTGCTGGTTTGATTCCTTCTTCTTCTTCACCGGTTCATATTCTTCATCTTCTTTCTTTCTTCTTCTTCTTCAAAAAAAAACTCTGTGATCGTGCTTGAGTTTGTCACCACTTGGTGATGAATTCGCACTTGAATTGCAGAGAAAAACGATTCAATGATGAAGATTCACCATGAATCACTGAGAATCGACGAGAATTTGATGAATTTGTTCATGAATTTTGGTTCTGGAGAATTAGGGTTCTTGCTTGTTCTTGATGGTTTCTGAATTTTGATCTAACTGAATGGAGAGAGAAATTGGAGTTCTGTTTGTGATGTGGCGTGAATTGAATGGGTCTCTCTGTGGATTTCTCTGACACTGTGCACTATTTATAAGCTGCCACTTGTACTTGAGATCCAATGAAATGGTGACACCTGGACTGGTATGGCTTGGCCTTGGACTTGTTGTGACCTAGGGACCTTTCTGCAAAAAAGTAAAATTGAGGACTAAACTGCAATTAATAATAATGCACTAAAATGCAATTTTGAAAAGTTTTGGACTAAAGTGCAATTCTGGAAACTTGTTTGAGGGACCAGAATGCAATTAAAAATAAAATTGAATTAAAATTGGTAAGTTGGAAAAAAAAGTAAAGTGAAACCTAAAATAAAATCAACAAAAGGACTAAAATGAACCAATTACAAAAATGAGGTATTTTAAAATACCTCTCTGTCGAAATTTTGATGGGAAAAGACCAAAATGCCCCTAAGGACTAAACTGACTCAGATGCAATTTTTGAAGTGATTTTTTTAACAAAGACTCAACAATGATTTGTAAAACAAGTTGAAAAGACTCAGAGACAAACACAGGGACTAAAATGGGTTCCACTGCAGGAAATGACCAAAATACCCTTCTTGTACGATTTTTGCAAATATTTGAATTAAAATGCAAGAAAAGCAATGCAATGATTCAGAGAGTTTTCAAATGACTTGTAATGTAAGAAAGACACTTTGGATGATCTTATGCAAGAAAAACACAGGCAAAATCATGATTTGCAAATACCTTGAGGCAGAGACAGTAAAATATACAGATGAAAATAAAGTGAAGATTCAAAGTAAAACAATAGTAAATTGACAATTATCAGTGGTAGAAAAGAAATTTGAACGAGTATTTTTAGGTCCAAAATCAGGGTATAACAGTCGTCTTGTGTGGCGTTGTTTGCTTTCCTGTCTTCTTGCGATGTTCATTTTATTCTTATTGAAAGATCGATTATTCAATCAAAGATTTGGACGTCAACGTTGCAGATCCGGAGGCCATAGATATTCCGGTGACTTTAATTTTATCATATATTTTTGTAGGCATTATGCCGTTATATGCTATTAACTTGATGTTGTGAGTTTGTTCGCAGATTCATCATTTATGTTTTTAGCGGTAATCTCTCGATTTGAATGAATGAATATCATTTTATTTTTGTCAAAAAAAAAAATTCTACCTAGAGATTTTTTTTATTTTTTTTTACAAATTGATCTATGTAGAGATAAAATGTCTCCTTATTTATATCTCTATTTCAATGAAATGCATGACTGAATTGCACACTATTTATGGAGACAGTTGAAATTTGGGTTTAAGTCATTTTTATAAAATCAACTTATAAAATGTGGATTACCTTCTTTTATAAATACTTTTCTTCGATTATCTCTTATTGAACGTGAGATTCTTTAACCGAGATGATCAATGGTACGTAAATATTTATAGCCAAATTGAAAATACAATCTTTTGTTTTTATAGTCTATGCTTGGCGAACAATAGTCATTTTCATTCAATATAATAGTTAATTTTCTATTTGAATCTATGGCTCGAGAATGTCTAACCACCACATGAAATATACATGCAGACTCATCCTAAACCAAAATTAAAAAAATACAATAATATTTTATCAAAAACTATAGACTAAATTAAAACTAAATAAATCTTTACTTTTATTTATATTTAAAACTGGAGCGAATATTAGAAAAGAATGGCTAAAGAAGGAAAGTGCAAGAAAATAGACGGGGAGTAGACACTAAAGCATTAGTAGTGATCAACAGACAAGGACTAGCAGAAAAAGTAAGAGATGATCAAAGAGTCACAATCATCACAATTCATATTGGTTAGCACAAAACTATGCTCAATATTTTTGTTCTAGTACTTAAAGATTGATAGTTAAAAGGCTAAAGTACATTTTTCTTCCCCTAAGTTTTAAAATGTTACGATTTTAGTCTCTTATTAAAAAAATAAAAAATTTGCCCTCTATCTTCAAGGAAATATGCTCTTTTGACCCTCTAACTTTATGGAAATATGCTCTTTTAACTCTATACCTTTAGGGAAATACGCTCTTTTGACGCCTTATCTTTATAAAAAGTTATAATTTTGGCCCCCCTGTTTTGAGATATTTGGTGTCTTCTTAGCAACTCTGCAACAATTTGTAAAATTAAGGAGTAAAATTTTTATTTTTTTTATTAAGGAGCCAAAATCGCAACATTTTAAAACTTAGGAGGCGAAAAATGCACTTTAGCCTAGTTAAAACTGATCTCCTGTAAATACATGCAGAATCTTCATATAATTAAGAATACACGATTTATTCAAAAAAGGATACACGGTTATAGTATTACTCCATCTGTTCCTATATATAAACACTCATTTATCTGAAAAACTGTTTCTAAATATAAATTTTTTTTCAAATTACTAGATACATTTATTATGTTTTTTTCTAAACATACCCCTAATTAATACTACTAATTTGTCTTGAAATATGAAAAATCAAATTTAGTACATGTACAAACAAATGACAATTTGAAAATATTAACCCATAAAATAGACACATTAATTGTATTAACAATTTTTCTTAAGAAATGTGGAAAAAAAATAAAAGTGACTTTTTTTTGTCAGGTAGTCTAGTGACTATAATTCACCTTTTTCAAAGTGAATAAGTGGGGTGTCTGAAATTCGAGTCCCAACATATAACAATGCATATTCCTGTCAACTGAGTTATGCTCACGGGGACAATAAAAATGACTAAAGAGACTTGTATACACGAATAGAGAGAGTATTTGATAGTATAATCTATATACTTATATTAAAATAAATGTCCCTTGAATTTACCATTTTGCCCCTATAAGGGGCAATTTGGTAATCTACTTATTGGTTAAGTTTTTTTTTTTTAACCATGGCCTATGAATTTCCATTTTTGCCCCTAACCAATTTTTTTTAATTACTTTCTAATTTTTATATTTTTAATAACTTTTAATTATTTTTCAATTTTTATATTTTTAACTATTTTTCAATTTTTTCTCCCAAATTCAGTTGCTTCTACATTCTTTCGAATAATTTTTTTTTATGCCGTAATTATCTAAGGTTATTATTTTACCTTAGATAAACATTAAATGTGAAAGTGTGGAGGAAAAAATTAGGTTAAAATTAGAGCTGACATTTTGCATAAATTAAATCTAGAGTTACTATTGTAAAGTCACGTGAAAAAATAGGTTAAATCTAGGGTTAATATTGCGTCACGGGTTAACATTTAGAAATAAGAGATGACATTTTGCTTAAATTAAATCTAGGGTTAATATAGTAAAGTCACACGAAAAATTAGGTTAAATCTAAGGTTAATATTGCGTCACAGGTTAACATTTAGAAATAAGAGATGCCATTTGGCATAAATTAAATATAGGGTTAATATAATTTGTTTAGTAAAATTAAAGTGAAAAATTAGGAGCGATTTGTTTATTTTGATTTCCCTAACAATTAACGTTAACATTTTGATTAAATTAAACAGGGTTAATTAAATAGGGTTAATACAGTAAAATTAAACAAAGAAGTTAGGTTACATCTAGGGCAAAATTTTGCGTTCAGGTTAACTTTAAGAAATAAAATAGGTTAATTATAGTAAGACGGGTTAACATTTATAAGTAAGAGATTAAGTTAACTATAGCGAGACGGGTTAACGGTTATTCCTTTTCAAAAAAAAAACAGCATATAATTGGGAACATACTTTTATTTTACTTTAGATAAACATTAAATGCAAAAGTGTGGAGGGAAAAATTAGGTTAAAATTAGAGATGACTTTTTTCATAAATTAAATATAGGGTTAATATAGTAAAGTCACACGAAAAAATTAGGTTAAATCTAGGGTTAATATTGCGTCACGGGTTAACGTTTATAAATGAGCTGACATTTTGTATAAATTAAATCTAAGGTTAATATAATTTGTTTAATAAAATTAAGGAGAAAAATTAGGAGCGATTTGTTATTTTAATTTCCCTAACAATTAACGTTAATATTTTGATTAAATTAAATAGGGTTTATTAAATAGGGGTAATACAGTAAAATTAAGCAAAGAAGTTAGGTTAAATGTAAGGTAAAATTTTGTGTTCGGGTTAACTTTAAGGAATAAGATATTGCAATAATTGTTATGTTATTTTTTATGTAGTGCTTTAGACTCTGTGTTGCAAATTTTTGGTTTACGCAACTTTGATTTTCACACTTATAGAGGACAACAATTTTCCGTAATTTATAAGATTTCTCCTTCAAAACTAAATTTTAAAAAAATACGTTATTTATTTGCACGGGTTTGTAACTAGTATAGACATAAAATAAATTAAATTTGCTTCATCAAACTAATTTTTTTCATTCAATAATTGTCCTAGTCTTTTGACATTAATTGACTAGGAAGCGACAAACGTGGTTACATTGACTTCAAAGTCATTGTCGTTATTGTATTATAGAAGTTTTTTTTTTTTTTTTGAGAGAATATTATAGAAGTATTTATTGATTGGTTTGAATTGTTCCTTTTTTGTTTTGTTTTGTTTTGCGAGGTGATTGGTTGAATTTCATCACAATTTCTCCCACTTTATTTTTCAAGACATATAATTTATTTTTTTAAAAAGTGAAGAACAATTTTAGTTTATGAGAAAATTACAAATCTCAAGTTATAAAATATGTCTATTAACAAAATTACATAAATGTCCTTAATCCAAAAACGTAAAATCAAAAGGTTAATAATAAAATATAACATTATAAGAATATCTATATAGAAGAAAAAAATACATACCCAAAAGCGTTTAGAAGAAATGACATGAGTCTCTTATAGTTTAACCGATGTTCTAGGTTTGAATTTTGTCTTGCGCATATATAAACATGTTAGGGAGAGTTTTCCGGCCGTTAGGGTTTCTTAAGGCTCAAGAGATTAGTCTCCGCAGTTACGTACGCAAAGGATATCAGGTTAAAATATATATATATATATATATATATATATATATATATATATAAACACATATTTACGTAAGTGGATCGGTCTAGAAAGAATAAAAGGCTTTCATAAGAGCAAAATTGAAAGTACAGTATTTTGTTTTGATGGTCTTTGCTTGGTAACTAATAATCATTTTCATTGATATAAATGTTGATATTTCTATTGGAATTTAAAGGTCCGATAATGTCTATCAATATATACATACGGAAAATAATTGTATCTCTCATTAAACTCGACAATGAATGTGTCAACGCCTTATATTTGGTGTGGGTGTATGAGTCATGCTGCATAGATCGTTGAAATTGAGAAGCCATAAAATGTTGCTCCAAAATGAACGCACGTTTAATGAAATTTCACGCCAAAAACAAATACCACTGTCTCCGTTCCTTCTTAACTGTCACTTTGTGATATTTTACACAAACCAAGACAGTCAATAAAGGTTATTAATATTTATCCCAAATTGTATATCGCTTTACGATACCAATGAAAAATTAATGTTACTTTTCCTATTATATCCTTAACTATTTATTACTCTCTCTTCTTTCAATTCTTTCATTTATCTTTCTCATATCATTATTGAGGACAGTTTTGTAAAACAACTCATAATATCTCTTTCCCACACAATATTAATTACATTTCTTAATATGTGTGAAATGTTCAAAACGTCGTACAATTTGGGACGGAGGGAGTACAATAATTGATATTTTTACTATAATAGCCTTATTCATTTAATACTCCTCTCATTTCATATATTTTTCTCTCCGCAATAAATAACTACGGGTAATATTGATAAAACAACATTTAAAGTTGCATTGAACTTTGAAAGTGATTGTTAAATTGGAACAAAAAATTTCTCCAAAAGTGACACTTAAAAAGGAACGGAGGGAGTACTATCATAAATTGTGAACCCATGTTCAACGAAATTTCACACTGCAAAAACAAATACTAATACATATAGTATGTATCAATTAGAGATGTCAAATGGACTGGTCTGGCCTGCGCATATAATTAGGTTGGGTCAGCCCGGCCCGACTGATACATGGGCTGTAAAATTAGAATCCGACCTAACATGGGCCAATGGCCCGATGGGCGGGGTCGACGGACTAGCCCGACCCGTTTTTTTAAGTGATGAAATGTACAACAAAAAACTACTATTTTTTTCACATACACACCAAAAGGATCAATAGCACAAACAAACAACTAAAAATAACTACCACATCATCAAATATTATCCACACAAGATAGCTAGGGCGTAAACATTCACCAAACCTTACAAAGTATAACCTTAAATAATAAAATATTATGAGTCTAACACTTCAAAATAGATTAACAAAAGAAATTATAATACATGAGAAGTGAGAACTTTGTTCAAAATGATAATTTAAAATGAGTCGGAATAATTCAAAATGTTACGAGTCCCTTTCAGAAGGAAAAGGAGGAATCCATAAATTTTAGAGGCTTATTTGCACATCAGATATCCACACGAAATAGAATCACTATAAAATTCTAGAGGCTAATTGCCACCACCATTGATAAACTAGTGAACCACACATGCAAGTTCAGACCTTTTTTTTATAAATTATTTACAAAATATTGTTGCAAGAAGGAGGAGGAGGAGGAATTTCACATGCGTTTGTATTCATTCATTAAGGGTACAAATGTCTATTCTTGTCAATGTGTCTTCTTGTTTTGGACAAGTAGTGTCTCTTTAGTTTTCATTCTAACAAGTATCATTCACTTTGTAGTTTATGTCCCATCTGTTAAGCTATAATAATGACTTTTATGATTCTTTTGACATTACATTAACTAAAAAATTGTGGTTGTACATGTGCATTAGTTTTTTTTAAGAAAAAGATTATTTTTTTATAAAAAAAATAAAATAAAGGTTTAATTGCACTTTTTCCCCTATCTTTTGCCAATTGTGCGATTTTGCACCCCCTATTTTTTTTTGAGCGATTTTGCACCCCATCTTTTCGCCCTCTTTCTGATTTTGCACCCCATCTTTGTGTTCAATTGCACTTTTGCCCCTTATCTTTTTGCTAATTGTGCGATTTTGCACCCTCACTTATATTTTTTGAGCATTTTGCACCCTATCTTTTGCCCCTTTTCCCCTCTTTTAATGATGATTTTGAACAAAACACAGTTGGCAAAAGATAGGGTGCAAAATCGCTCAAAAAAAAAGAGAGGGTGCAAAATCGCACAATTAACAAAAGATAAGGAACAAAAGTGCAATTAAGCCAAAAATAAAATAATCACTTTTAACTTTTAAGAGTATTGCATGTGTTTGTTACAACTTTTTAAAAATAATCAAAATCTAAAAAAAATATAAAAGCAACTTCAAATGAAAAGTTGTTAAAAGTAGCTTCTCAAAAAAAAATTCATCATGGTTCTAATATATAAAAGATATTTCATCTCCTTACTTTTCCTTAAGATTAGATTTTACTTGTTCCTCAATCTTCTCTTCGATCCAGTGGTAACTTTTTCTCTAAGTTAAGCGGTCCATGTGCTTGAATAGCCGACCGTCTCACTTCCCTTATCAGGCCTTTGTAACATTGGAGATTTTGTTTTTTTATCTTGTTTATGGTTCAAATTATTTTCTGCACCATTTTCAACGTTAGATTCATACTATTTTTTTTAAATAAAAAAAAGAATAGGATAAACCAACGTTGAAAAATAAGTAGGTTTGTTGTACCGGATGATCGAAAAATGATTAACCTGTAAAACAATAAAATGTGAAGTAAAATCTGAAGCGTGACTATGTCATTGGACTAAAGAATTATACGTATATATTACGCAACTCCTCCAAAATACAATATGTTTTTCTTAGTGATAATCATACCGAGACTATCAGACATGAGAATATGATAGAACACTGATGAAAATATGAGTTATCATCGTGTATACCAAGTCAAACTTATTTCGTACATTTAAAATGATTAATTGTAACAAATATCACCCGTAGAATAGTTCAAGGGGTTCCACAAATCATGGTAATGTATTTCATCAATTAAACCGATTAGAATAGAATAAATAAATAAATTTTGAAATATCTCAAATATACAACAGGTTTATCCTAATTGTTACGATAAGATATTGTGTGATGACCAACGGTCTGATAGTTATTGCAAAATTCATTTTCACTGATTGAGAATGTAACTAGTGAAATACAAGTAGACACTATAATTTTGAATGGTGTTGTATTCGTAACTTTCATGTAAACCATATGTATAAAAACAACATAGAATTATCAACTTTATCATCCTTTAGATGATTAGATTTGAGCTCAAATTTCTCTTTAAATCGAAGTGATTACAAATATTTATTATGACATAAATCAATGCATTTATTTTTTTCACTAGTCGTAAAGGTTGTGTGTGTAAATAAATTTTGCGAAGGTACAACTAATAATAGCAACAACATAAACCATTTCCACAAGTGACACCATCCTTAGGAAGCCCCCTTTCTATACAAAAAGTAATACAATATTGATTGTTATTTCCACATGAATCTTTGGGAATGCAATATTTGCATGCACTAAGTTTTGAAGTATTTGCTCCTCCTACTGTCAATTTGCATGGACCAGGTCCTGAACTAATTGCTCCTCCTACAATCAATTGAATGCATACACATCAAATTTTGAATTCATAAATTTATTAAAGTTCTAACAATTTATTTTTGTGGATATACAACGAGTTTGAAGGATCATTGTACATAAAATAACGTGATCACACATGAATAATTAAATTTGTTACCTGAAGTTAAAACAGAAAAAATGCATAAAATTGCAATGAAAAAATGCACTCGGTTGATTTGGGTTGCCATGTTCTTTTGAAATATGAATGAACGTCAAACAATGCCTACAAATTAAAGGAGCTATTTATTGAGTTTTCTAAGGAATAATTTTGGTTGACTGTAATAAATTAAAGGTGTGATTGTTTGACGGTAATAATTTCATTTGATCGTAGTTAGTCAAAATATACTTTTCGACACACCTTTTTCCTACCAGCATGGGAAAATATTTTTAAAATGTTTGAAAGTGATCAAAATTAAAGTATAAAAAAAGTATGTTAAAAAGAAAAATATAAAACAGTGAAAGTGGTCATAATTACTAAAATATATATTTAACATTCATTTTTTATTTCGGTAAATCAAAATAAAACATGCATTTTTTAATTTTAGGTTACCATGTTATTGTTACATACGAACCCTTGACCACTTTTTTAAAGGGTTCAAATCTTTTACCAGGTAAACAAATTCATTTTTTTTTAAATGGTGAAAATGATCATAATTACCAAAATATAATATGAATGTGTTAAAAAAAGGATGATTTTGTCAATTCTAAAATGCATCAAATAAAATAAAACCAACTCTTATTAAAAGGTTAATGTTATAAAACTTACATTTTATGAAAAGTATAATTAGAGAGTCTTAATCTAACGAATTTAATTCATATACTCTATCATTGTTTAGAATTTTTATATTATCAATTAATTATAGTCGTAAAATCATTAAAAATATTTATTTTTCTTTTATCATATATAACTATTTTTAGAGTTACACACATAATTGGTTGTATTGTGTTGATGGTACAAAACATTTTACACCGTCCATGCATGAAAATTAAATTACAATTTAACAAAATTAAAATCTAAAATTAGGAGTCCACCTTTAGTGCATGATTTCAGTAAAGGGAACATGTGGGAAACTGAAAAATTATTAAATTTATTGAGGTCCTGCTCCTGCACAAAGTATGTTGTCGCTCTTTCTTCTTGCTCTTTTCCTTGAGTTGAAAATTTTGATAACCTACAAATTTGTATGAAAATTCATCAAAAAACCAAATGAAAATCATTTTATTTATTTTAATTACGTGTTAAAATATAAAATTACTATTTTATTTATAATATAAAGATAAGTTGTTTAAACATATGATTAAATATAATTCAAATGCATTTTTCAATCGTAACAAAAACAAAAGTTATGCTATAAGGGCCACATGAAGTGCAAAGATAAACTTACCTTAGTGGGAGTGTTATTTGCTAAAGAATTGAAATTGAAAGGACTAGTAGTGGTAAGTGTGTGAGCATATGGTAATTCAGAAAGTATAAAACCAATTTTGGCAGGTTGAAGAGGTCCAAAGGAATAAAGACCATCATGCCAAAGTGTTCCTTGCAACAATATCTCATAAAGAAGATTGGATTTTTTTTTATCAATTTCATAAAAAAGATATCATCCAGAAATTATCATAGTCAGAGCTGAAGGATTAAGGGGTTAGTTTGATCTTCAAAAGAGCGTGTTAAATCTTAAAGAAATTTTGTCTTAAGCACGTAAATTCTTAAGGACAATTTGTCTTCACACGCCTTAGGCCTTCTCATGTTTTGACTATTTTCTAATATGTGGTGTTGCCGGTTTATGATTCGTGAATTATGATGTGCATAAACCATGATAAGATTTTGTATATATTTTGTGCCTTGTAGAAGAAAATGTTTATGCACATCATAAAATATGTAGATTTGGTGTGTATAGAGCATGGTAAGATTTTGTGGGTGGTATACAATCTAAATTCACCCAGTATATAGTGTTCGTGATGATTCTGATGAGAGTAATATGTAGAGTGTTCTTGGACAAAATTTTCTGCAAAAATATGTAAATGAAGATTCATATTTCAGAGATAAAAATAATATGGAAGATCTGTTTAGAGGAGAGGCAAATTACAGTCATGTGAAAAATCTTTATTAAATTTGAGCATAGGCCTATCATTCATGACATAGATGATATCCATTCTTTTTTTGTTTAATCCATTTTAATATGGTAGAATTTTCCCTTTTCTTTCAAGATTCAACGTGCATTCCGCCCGAATTCTCACCCTAGAGCTAACCCTAAAAATCTTATACAAGAACAACTTTGACCTTATCTAAAAACTCAACATACTCATACAAATTTGACGGAGTTAAAACCAAAAAAGATATACCCATAACTAACACAAATTAATCAAATAATGACTATTCATGATGCAACAAATATATCTTATCACTTTAATCTTATACATGTAGCTTTTTTTTTATTTTTGTTGTAAATTCCATATGAACTTCTCTTGTGCTCATCCAAGAATAGCAATAAATCATTGTCATTTTCTTTTTGTAAATGAGAATAGGCCTTCACAACATAGCTGAACTCTTTTCCATACATGTACGATGCACATGCTGCTTTGTATGTGAGTAACTGTAAATTACCAGTTTTAATATTTGACTCAAACTTGCTATTGCTGAAATATTTTGTAAGCCACCACCGACAGCGAAGATTCCAAGATTTTGCTGATATACCCTCTGTAAATATTTTTGGGGTGTGGTGAAAGGAGTGATGTTGCTGCCCCTGCCCTTTTTGAATGGAGCATGTAGACGTGTGGTCTTCAGGGGGGGAGAATTTAGAAAAACATACAGAGAGCTCCTTCCATGTATTGTATTCTGCATCTGTAGCATCTAAATGTAAAGCAATCATTTCCAGAAGGGATTCAAGATCATAGTACCCTGCAACATATCAGAAGAAACCAATTAATGAAGGAAAGGAAAATTTAGCAAGTGAAACAAAGATAAAAAATTATTCAATTTATTTGAAACTGTTACCAATGAAGGTACCTGTTTGGTGAAACTTTATAAGTTTTGCTAAAGAATAACGACATGCTGGATCCTTCTTTAATATATCCTCAAAACAGCTTTGAATCAAGAGAGAGTTTTTTCGATCAAAATACTCTAGGAGAATAGCTCGTAATCTGTAATCTCGCACATCAGTAACTTCATAAGCAAAACAAAAAAGCAATATGAGTAAATTACCACAACTTGCTTTTGTCAAATTCATTTAATGACTATATGCACGTGTTGAAGTAGTGGGTTTTAGATAAAGAGACCATAGAAACAATAATGATTAAAATATGATTGACAATACAATGATGTAAATAATGATGTAAAACAGCAGAAATCATAACAAAACAGACATTTGTAGTGTTGCTGGCATCACACAGCTTTGAACCAAACAGAAATGATGAAGTAGCAGTTGAAATCTGGATACAACTGTGGTGCGCGGTGCAGTCACACAGCACCAAAAAATCACTTGAAAGCAAATGCAATAGGCGAACCTAGAACCAGCACTGTCAAACCAGAAAAACGGAATCTCTTTGGAACATAATCAATCAAACATGAACCAAACTAGCACACTAGACACGAGAAACAACTCAAACAGCATTGGAATCACATGAACCACATAGAAAACCAGACCAGAACAAATTAAAAGAAGACTCAAACAGAAACCAAGGCAAAAATACAGAACCTCATTCAGAACCAAATCTAGATGCAGAAACGAAAGCAATTGTTGAGATATTGAAAAGTTGTGACTATATTTAGTTTTAACTTAACTATATATTGTATGGAGACTCCTACCCATATAATTAGGGATCAACTAGGAGACTCCTACCCATATAAATGTACATTCTCCCCCACATAATATGATATGATTAACATATTTTCAATCTTAAGTTGGTATACAGAGCATGGTTCAGAAATCCTAGTTTTGTCTTTGGGTTCAGCCACTGTCAAGGCTATCCTTATATTTTTATTTTATATACATACACATTGGGGTTTGCTACAATAGACCCACCCTTTTTCTTGAAGGTCTATTTTAGCAAAAAGCAGCTTTTCCATTTGGACAAAAAGACCTTTATTTTGTTTTTTGAAAAAGAAAGCTAAAGGACTAACTTATAATTGACAAGTAAATATTTATTTTTATTTTTCCTGTTGAAATTTGGGGCCTAACTCATCCTTACAAAACCGGCTTGTAAGGTAAGGATTGCCTCCTCTATATAAACTCTTATCAAGAGTCTTATCTATCTGATGTGGGACTTCGGTTTTTCCCAATACACCCCCGTCACGCCCAGCACTCTTTGGGCTTGGTGCGTGAATCGGTAGATGGCCCTTGAATTCGACAAGCTCTGATACCATGTTAGACATTTGGGGCCTAACTCATCATTACAAAACCGGCTTGTAAGGTAAGAATTGCCTCCTCTATATAAACTCTTATCAAGAGTCTTATTTATCCAATGAGGGACTTGGGTTTTTCCCAATATTTCCTAATTTTGTGGTCCCACTAATTCTCTTTTTTAATTATTTTTTTTCCCTCCAACAATAATAAGAAAAGAAGTGATGAGTGGGAAGCTTCACACTGAAATAGAAAAAGAGAGGGAAGGAAGGTGATTAATCAATATCAATTTCAGCCTAATATTGATCTTTCCAAACACAAACAGTATAATATATCAAATCTCTTTTTTTCTCCCTCTTTTCTTGGTTAAGATAGAACAAATTGAACCACTACAACTATGTGAGCAAATCTAAAATTCTTCTAGGAAGAACAAATCAAACAACAACAAATCAGAGAATCAGCCAAATCTTCGAATAATCACTAATTTTTTCTCTCCAGGGAAATCGAATCTTAGTTTCTTTGATGTTACGTGTTCGGAATCGGAGAAAACATCGACGGTGGCTTCAAACGTTAATAGAGAATAATCACTTTTCAAAGATGGAAGAAGAATGAAAGAGAGAGAGAATCGATGTCTAAGAGACAACCCAGCCAGAACAAAAAAAAAACATTAATGATCAAACTTGAATTACAATTGTATCCCTGACTTTTGATATTTTTTAAAAAAAATTGGGTTTTTGGTCTAAATGAAAAGGTGTTGGTTGCTAAAATGCTCCTTCATAGAACAAGGTGGGTCTACTGTTGGGTGTCCAAAGGGCACCGTCCTGGTTTTTGTTTCGTGTTGCTTAATGGCGATCCAACTGGTTTCCTCTTCAGCCACCTTGGTGAATTTCAATAATTCTGCGGTATACCTATCTCACACCACGGGATTATGGATTTTAGATTCTGGTGCTTTTGATCATGTAGTTGGTAATCCCTCTCTTATCTCTAACTTGTCACCTCCTAAGATACCTCACAACATTACTCTTGCTAATGCTTCTAAGTCACAAGTTACTGGTATTGGTCAAGCTTCACCTTTGCCATCTCTACCCTTGAATCATGTGGTATTCGTACTTGGAAGTCCTTTTAATTTGATCTCGGTCAGTAAACTTACTCAATCTCTCAATTGATCTATAACATTTTCTTCCGACTCTTTCCTTATACAACTGAAGTACGGAAAAGACAATTGGAACAGGATCTGAATCACATGGTCTCTATTATCTCCATTCTCATCCATCCACTATTTGTGGTGTTTCTGCATCTCCAGATATCATTCATCGTCGTTTGGGTCATCCAATTTTGGATAAGTTAAAGGTATTAGTCTCTCATCTTTCGTATTTAAAGTCACTGGATTGTGAATCATGTCACCTTGGCAAACATGTCAGGGTATCTTTTCCAAGTAGTGCCAATAAAAAATCAATGTCTCCCTTTGATATCAGCCATTCTGATGTTTGGGGTCCTAGTCGTGTGTCGTCTACTTTGGGATACAAATATTATGTCACTTTCAATGATGATTTCTCTAGATGCACCTGGATCACCTTATTGAAAGATCATTCAGAATTATTTGGTGCCTTTCAAATGTTTTGTTCAGAGATAAGGACCCCAATTTGGTAAAACAGTTTGAATTTTATGGAGCGACAATGCAAAAGAATATTTTTCTACATCGTTTAACTCCTTCATGGCTTCTCATGGTATTATATATCAGTCCAGCTGTCTTCACACACTGCAACAAAATGGTGTCGCTGAAAGAAAACATCATCATTTGGTTGACACAGCTTGAACTTTATTGATCAATGCCCATGCACCTTTCAGATTTTCGGGTGATGCCATTCTCGCTATCTGTTATTTGATAAACTGCATGCCATCATCAGTGTTGGGCAATGAAATTCCATACTTTTGTTTCCAAGGCTCGGTGCGCTGTCCCTCTTCATGTGTTTGGATCTACGTGTTTTGTACATGATCTCTCTCCTGGCCGCGATAAATTGTTTGTTCTAGCTGTCAGATGTGTGTTTGTGGGCTATTCTAAAGCCCAAAAGGGGTATCGTTGTTATTCTCCATCTGCACATCATTTTTATGTTTCAGCAACAGTTACTTTCTTTCAGGATAGAACATTCTTTGTTTCACTCACTACATCTGGTTCTACAACTGATGTTACTACTTCCCAGGTGATGTCCATTCCTCTATTTGAGCCATTTGTCTCTACTCACAATCCTCCACAGTCACAAGTTAACCTTGAGTTCTGTCAGCAAGGTATTACTTATGAGCATCGACAGGTTGAAGCTCCAAAAACAACTACTATTGATTCCAATGATTCAACTCCTAAGACCCCTGCTACTGATTCTAGTGATTCAAGTACTGTTCCAGTCTCTTCATGTCTACTGCTAAGCCTCATCCTGTTTATAATTTTTTGAGCTACAACCGATTGTCTTCTTCCTACCTGGCTTTTGTTTCTTGTTTATGCTCTTTCAACTGTCTCAATTCCTAAGACACTTCATGAAGCATTATCTCATCCAGGGTGGAAACAAGCCATGATTGATGAGATGATTGCGTTAGAATCAAACAAACTTGGGAGCTTGTTCCACCTCCTCTTGGAAAATCTATTGTTGGTTGCAGGTGGGTGTTTAATGTCAAAGTGGGACCCAATGGATAGGTTGATCGATTAAAGGCTCGGTTAGGGGCAAAAGGTTATACTCAGGTATATGGTCAAGATTATAGTGATACCTTCTCACCAGTTCCAAAGATGACATTTGTCCGTCTCTTTATAGCTATGGCTGCCATGAAATGTTGGCCCTTGTTTCTGTTGGATATCAAGAATGCTTTTTTGCATGGGGACTGGGAAGAAGAGATTTATATGGAGCAACCTCCTGGGTTTGTTGCTCGGGGGGCATAGTTCGGTTTGCAAATTGAAAAAGTCCTTGTATGGTTTGAAACAATCACCTCGGACATGGTTTGGTCAACTCAACAAAGTTCTACAACAGTTTGGGATGACCCGTTGCGAATCAGATCATTCTATTTATCTTAAATGCTCATCATCAAATAAATATATCTACCTTGTGGTTTATGTTGATGACATTGTAATTACATGTGATGATTATGAAGGTATCAAGGCATTAAAACAACATCTATTTCAAACCATTCAGACTACAAACTTGGGTCCTCTAAGTTACTTTCTCGAGATTGAAGTGGCTCAATCAAACTCTAGTATTGCTATCTCTCAGAGGAAGTAGGCCCTTGATATTTTGGAGCAAAGAGGTCTTATAGATAGTAAACTAGTTGATACTCATATGTATCCAAATGTAAAGCTTCTTCCTAACCAGGGGGAGCCCTATTCTTATCCATGCAGATACCGAAGACTAGTGGGAAAATTGAATTATCTCACCTTGACCAGACCAGAAAAGACATATCTTTTCTGGTTAGCATCGTAAGTCAGTTCCTTATCTCTCCTTGTGTCGAATTCTAAGTACATCAAAAGAGCACCTGGAAAAGGACTTGTTTTCACCGATAGAGGCCATACAAATATCGTTGGGTATTCAGATGCCGATTGGGCAGGAGATGCAAGTTATAGACGGTCTACTTCTGGTTATTGCATTTTTGTGGGCGGAAATCTGATTTCAAGGAAGAGCAAAAAACAGATTATTGTCGCCAGGTCGAGTACAGAAGCTGAGTATCAAGCTATGGCTCATACTACATGTGAGCTTGTGTGGTTGAAACATTTACTGCAAGAATTACATTTTTGTGAGGTTGGTCAAATGGAACTTGTATGTGATAATCAATCAACTTTACACCTCTCCTCCAATCCAGTTTTTCACGAGAGGACAAAGCATATTGAAGGTGACTGTCACTTTCTTAGAGAGAAGATTATCACCGAAATCATCAGAACCTCATTTGTCAATTCCAAGGATCAAATCGCAGATATCTTTACTAAATCTCTATGGAGTCCTCGGATAACTTAAGAATATGTACCACCTTGAGGGGGAGTGTTGAGATATTGAAAAGTTGTAACTATTTAGTTTTAACTTCACTATTTATCAAGGGATTGGATTGTAAATACGTGGTTATAAATAACAAGGCTGAAAGTAATTTCTCATAAGCAATTCTAATAAATATATTCTAATTGGTATCTCAAGCTCTGGTTTATTTTTTTCTCTCAATTTTGTTGGGGTTTTTCAGCAACAGTAAGTGCTGACTCTTTGTTCTAGAAGAACCAAGTCAGAATCTCATAGGGCTGCCGCTGTGACCGTCGGACTGCCGCCTCGCACGGTGAATGCCGCAAAACCATCTACGCGGCGCCCAGACCACCGGCATGTGAGACTCACACGCCTCCTTCCAGAGATCCAATTATGACGCCGATTCCAGAGTTCAACTCACTAGCAACTTCTGTGTCTTTTCTAGTGAATATTTGTCTGATTCAGTCCCTTGATCGGTAGCTTCTGGTCTCCCTCTAGTATTCGCTCTATTTTTAAATATGTTTCTGCATATATCTGATATTGTGC
This sequence comes from Medicago truncatula, assembly GCF_003473485.1. Taxonomy (NCBI): domain Eukaryota; kingdom Viridiplantae; phylum Streptophyta; class Magnoliopsida; order Fabales; family Fabaceae; genus Medicago; species Medicago truncatula. The sequence goes on along the minus strand of NC_053043.1, from coordinate 38,753,724 downwards.
ACACATTTCGGATTTGTTTCTGCACTTACATACAGCTATGCAATAGAACTATAGCGCCACTATTTCAGCATATTAATATTACGATCTTTGTATTTATTGTATCGGAATATCATAGCATGTAAATAGGGATAGTATCTCCGATATTTTTTGCAATTATTGCTTCGAGCCAAGATAATATTGACTCCAGAGTATAATTCAAACACACGCTTTAACCATATAACACTCTTGTTTTCTCTTTCAACAATAAGATAAGGGATGTGTACCTGATTGGGAGTACAGAATATGAACTATTGCATTGGTTCTCAAGTAAAGTTAGAACATCATTAACTCGACCTCTAATCAACAGCAGCTGTCAACAGAAAATAAAGTGAAGCAATTGTTGATATCTCAAAATTATTCCATAGAGAAAACAATTATCGTATATATTGTTTCAAGCAGATACAAAATATGCATGTGCATGTATGTACAGAAAGGAAACATACAGCAGAGTTGCAGAGCACATATAGTTGTTTTGTGCATGTTAAAATGAAAAATTGATTTCAAATAATCCAAGACAATTATATTTTCATATTATGCTTGTACACATGCATATGGAAGAGAAGGTCAAATAAAGGACCAAGTATCCCAACAACTAAAAATGGTCTGTTTAGATTACAATTTTTTTTAATCACTAATAACACTCTTAAATGCATGTAGAAAATTGAAGGTTGTGCTCCGGCCTACTTAGAGGATGTCTGGATAAACAACTTAAGTAAAAGAGTTCATGAATAAGTTGTTTTTACAATCGAAGAGGAAATGAAAATAAACTCTGCATACACTGAAAATAGCTTTAGAAAATGGCTTAATTGCACTTTTGGCCCCCTATCTTTCCAAAAGTTGCGATTTTGGCCCCCTAACTAATTAAAATACAAAACAGCCCCCTATGTATTGGATCTTTGGCAGTTTTGGCCACCAAGGCCACTTTTGACTTAGTCTTCGCTGACGTGGCACCCACAATGGTCGACACGTGGCACCTCACTTAAGGGATGTGGATGCCACGTCAGCTAAGACTAAGTCAAATGTGGCCTTGGGGGCCAAAACTGCCAAAGATCCAATACATAGGGGACTGTTTTGTATTTTAATTAGTTAGGGGGACAAAATCGCAACTTTTGAAAAGATAGGGGGCCAAAAGTGCAATTAAGCCTTGGAAAATAGGACATCTGAGGTAGCTTATGAAAATAAGTCTCCAAACAGTTGCACAAATACTTATGTCATAATAAAAACCCGAATAAGCTTTGCCAAACACCCTCTTATCCAAGTACTGGAATTTAATTAAATAATGATGGATGTGGATCGCAAATTGCAAGGATTGAGCTCCTAATCAGTTGGTAATAAAGGTTTTTGAGACACTGTAAGGGATGTGATCCAAAAGCTTAAGTCATCAAGGGAAGGTTAGAAAATGTGAAATAGAGTAGATGAATTTGAACGGGGCAACGGATTTATAATTGTATATGTCAAATAGAAATAATTATAAGAGTTTAACATTTCTACACGGACGGCAATTAAAATTACGAAATGTATTATACAAAATATGATGAGTAGGAGTCGAAGGAAGGTTATGGCACAAAAGCTCCGCTAAAGTGAAGCCATTTCAAAGTTACTATTTAAGGCTTATATTGAAGCTACCGGTTGTGCTTTTATTCAGGTAAAGTAAGCTACTTCTTATTATTAGATCTTCTTTAAAAACTTGTTTGGCCCGGCTACTTCTTAAAAGAATATCAATTTACATAAAAAAAATGTTTTTTTTGCGATGTGGCAAGATATTATTATTGAATAATATAGTTCAGAAAAGTTTTACACTACGAGTGAAATCTAAGTTAAATTTTGTTTTATTTTGGGGATGGGGTTATATAACTAGTGACTTGTTATAACTTCAAAGTTTTAAACCATCTTTTCAGTTTATTCAATAATTACAAATACCAATACCAAAAGTAGGGAAGTGGTTCCAAAATTATTTGAAATTGAAAAGTATGCTCCATACCTGTATTAATGGAAGTAATGCTGCTGATGCAAAGGATGTTGAATTTAGAGCCAGACGTAAATAATTTTCTGCATTGTTATAGTAGTCATTAAACTGATCTCTGGGCTGGAAATGGAACTCACGCAGACTGTTCCCGTCCGGAAAACGCAAGGGTAACAACCACAAATCAAGTTTCTCTAAATATATGCATAAGAAAATCAAAAGTAAAGTTACAGGTGAGCTGAATAGCAATCGCTATCTAAAATATAGACTGATGTGAGAGTATAAATGCTAAATGAAGAGCAATATTTAGAATAAGACTAATAAGTGGCTGCTGTAAAACAGTAATCGCAGGCATGAGAAAATTAAAATCTAGCCTTATCACACTATTATGCAAGACAAAATCAATATTTTCAATCTGGGAAGAAAAAAACTCAGATAGGAAAAATTGAAAATATACCAGCATGTATGCACATTCTCATACAGGTGTGCAGCCACAAGAAATAGATAATCTGCCGTAAATGATTAATCAGAAAACAAAAATCTTACCAAGATTAGTATGCGAGATATCTTCTGTGGGATTTTCATCAGATGTCAAGGAAAAACCTCCTACCTCAATGATTGGATGTGATTTTTCTCTTCTATGGTTAGTATCAACATCCATGGAAACAATCATATCTTTATTGGTGCCAATCTCCCCAGAAATTTGCCCACCACCCATGACAGATGAATCTGAGTCACATTGATATTGGGAGTCTGCCATGTGCGACTCAACTGAATTATACCATTCTGACTGTCCAACCCTGTTGCTGAATGAGATTCCCTCCGTATGTGAGTTCTCTTGACAGTGTCCAACCCTGTTGCTGAATGAGGTTCCCTCCGTATGTGAGTTCTCTTGACGGTCAATTTGATCTAAATCTCTCCACTTAAATACATCTGGAATCCCAGAATACCACAGCTCGTAGAATGTCAAACCCATCATCATCTTTGAAACGGGATCATTATCAGTTTTCTCTTGCTCAATGCTAATGAAGACACAAAAGGACAAAAAAAAAGAGACCAGGGGGATAAGATGCAGGACAAAATTAGAGCCAACTAAGCAACCATACTTATAACAGTATTTCTCAAAAGGTGCAATTTATTTTTGAAGTAAAAATCATCATTAATGCAGGACAAAATGCTTTATCAAGGAAAGTTAGCAATTGAAAAAAAGTCAAAGGTGTTTAAGTCATTATCAGTTAAGTTATAAGTCGTCAGTATTTCATAATGAATAGTTGAGAACCATACATATTCTTAGTTAAGGTATTATTCCTAAATTTCTTGAGAATTAGAATACTGATGGCGATAATCATTAATAATTCATCAACAATTATGAGCAATATAAGTTTTACAGAACAACATATCACCCGCTAAAGAATAGAACGGTAATGGTAAATAACCAATTGACCACATTATCTTGTGATGACAAGTTTTGAACCAATTCACTCCTTGGCATCATGATGCAACACATATGTCTCTACTGAAACTAGCCACTCTTTCCATGCCAATGTTCAGTAAGAGTCGGATCCATTTGGTTTCATGACTCAAACCTATGACTTTCTAGTAGTTACACAATATCAAATATAATCATTGTGCCAAGGCTCCCCTACAGGTAAAGTGCTAAGCATTAAAATTTAATATAGCATACCATACAGACAGCTGAGATTCTGTTTGGTTAACATCGCCTTGCATAAGACAGAACAACAAGAACTCCAATTGAACTGCATACCTGCTCTGCTTTCCAAGTAAAAATACACAATAAATTTGAATGTTCTAAATCAACCTACCAGAATTAATCCATAACAGTTTTTCAATTGCAAATATAAGTTATTTATCAACTAGTACTGAAGTTATAAGAGATTTGGTGAGATTATTTGCATTGGATATAGAAGAGTTGTGCAACAGCAGGCTGCAACATAATGTAAATAGGAACAAACATATAATCATTAAACACAACACTGATTACTCTCACTTAGCTTGCACATGCAGTAAATTAATAAGAAATATTTACAAAATTACTAAGAATTACATCTAAAACTTATGGAATCTTTGAAAGTTAAGCTTCAATAATGAACTGAAAGAATTTTCTGCATGTAAAATTCAGCTAATCTGTTATAAAATTGAGAAGGTAATGCTAAAGTAGAAAAAAGTGAAAAAAAAAACTTAATAGATGGTAATGAACACTGAGCATTAAAGTTGGAATGTGGTTAGAACTCAGCCATCAAGATCTTGAATATTGTAGAAGATAATGTTAGTATGTGAAAAGACGAGCATAACTGTATATACAAGAATTTTTCAAATATCTAATTAAAATACTATTATGAAGGTAGCATTTATAAAGCACTTGGGAGGAGTGTTTCTGAAATATACCTCTACTGGACAAGTCTTCATTAATCCAATCTTCTTTGACCAAATATCATAAAGATTTGTGATCCTTGTTGGATTCATATAATAGTTTTTCACATGCTTAATAAGCTCGAGTAAACCCTACATATACACAGGCATACATTCTGGAATCAGGATATCAATGATGAAAGAAACTACAGCAAAAATGTAAAACAATTTTAGAAAGAGGGGGTAAAAGGTAACAGAAGTAAGGGAGGCTGGTTTCAATCTATGCCTAAAGTTTATTATTTAGGAGAATCATAGTCAAAGTAATATGAATTCAACATGTGGTTGACTATACAAATACTAGTCAGTTATAGCAAAAGGAGCTAGTCTTCCATAACATGGCAAACCACGGCTCGAATGTCCAAATAGGTGCCATTTTGCCAATATCAAGTGTCTCACGACTCCTCAAACATGAAGTATTCCTATATGATTAAACCCATGGTTTACAACAAAAAATAAAAAACATTTATTTTTCATATAAGTGCTACAAAGCTTTTCCAAATTGATTATATCCCCTTTCAATTTAAAGGATATACACGGTCAGAGCAAACCAGTTTCCACACATCCAATAAAAATCTATCGTTTCACCATGCCATTCCACTTTTTGTAAATATATCTTAAAATTGATGATACGAGAGGACTCCTATTGGATGTAAGTAGAATTTGTATACGCCGACAGTGTAAAACGTTTTAACACATGCATCCAATCAAATTACGTAATTTTTATAAACCAACCTATAAAAATGGCACTACATTGTGATTTGATTGTATACATTTGTAAAAAATATTACACTGTCTGTGCATATAAATCAACCTCTAAACGTATCAATATAATTTGTATATACTGACAGTGTAAAACATTTTACACATTCATCCATTCAATTACGCAGTGTAGACATTTGTTGAGATATTTTAAAAACTAACCAATAAAAATGGCATTGAATGCATGTGTAAACAAGTTTTACACCGTCACTGCATAGAAATTAATCTCTAAACTTAATTGTTTAATTGATCGAAACAACAGCATAATCGTTCAAAAAAAACAAAAATTGAACAAATTTGGGATATTCAGAAACAAAAAACAAAGATAAAGAATACCCAAAATTTGAAACGGTTGTTATTCGGAGAAGCATCATTAACAGTTCCTTTCAAGTAAACACTGAGAACACCACTAGCTGAAACCCAATCATGCTGATTAACGAGTCTCCGCAGCAAATACTGCAATCTCCGGCGATGCTCTGTTCTGAGAGGTTTAGGACATAGACGAAGAACATAAGAAGGTCTTGTAAGCGATAAACGGATTCTCATCTCCTTCTTTTTCCGGGCGGAGAGTTGGTTGCTAGCATCGTCCTTCCTCTTGCGGCGGGGGGTTGGTTTCGTTGGTGTAATGTTGGTATCGGCTTGTATTATATCTAATGCTTCGACTTCCATTGCTACCCTTAAGGTTCACGTCGAGCACTGTGAAACCCTTTTTCTCAAGGAAGGTTAGAGAATAGAGAACGGAGAATGCCGTGGAAAAAGAATTTCGATGTTTAGGGTTTAAGGTGTTGTGCCATCAATGATGGATTTTGTCATTCTTCACTTTGTCATTTATATTTTTTATATCATTTTTGTCTTTTTTATTGATTTATATATGGATTTTCAATATTCAATTATATTGATTTTTACTTCCTTCAAAAAAAAAATTATATTGATTTTTACTGATCTTTTTGTATGAATTTTATATTTTATGGTCATATTAACTTGTGCCCCTAGGACATATGTGAAGCATTACTTTCATTTTATTGATGGTAAGAATTTAATGAAAAAAAATTAATATTAAATATTTTAATCAATAAATTAACACAAGTTTCAATACATGATTTCTATTAGTGAAATTCTTAACATGTGCCCTAAGGGCACAAGTTAACATTTCTCTAAAAAATCATGAGCAAACGGATTTTTTTTTTATGGTGTGTGATAATGCAAACGGATTTTTTTTTTTATGGTGTGAAAAAAAATAAACGAAAAGATTGTTATTTAAAATTAAGTTAAACAGAAGATAAGTGTAATTTTGCCAAAAAAACTCATCCATCCAAAATAAAATGACATTAAAGTACATATTTATTTATTTTTAAATAATTTAATTTATTTTGAATTATTTTTATTTATAAAATGATGAACATGCTATATGAGTTCAATTGAAATAATTTTATTTAACATTAAATATTATATAAATTGCAACAAGAACACAATAAAGACCCAATTCTATCAAAAAAGGAAAAATAATGAATGAAACCATTGATTGAAACATTTGTCATTCAATTGAGGATTGGTCTCAAAAGAAAAATAGAAATTTGAAGGAAAGTATTTGTTCAGAAAAAGAAATTTGAAGGAAAGTAAGGATGGAGCGCAACACAATGGAGATCAATCGAAAGTTGATGGAGTCGAAACAGTTACCATAGAGAAAGAGTCTCTGTTGGCTAATAGTAATGATCAACGGTTAGTAGTTAACGATAAAGTTTCGGTTACATAAGTAGTTTAGGAATCAGAAAGACGAGAGGAGGCTAATAGTAGCGGTTTCAGTTAAGGAATCAACAAGAATAGTGATGTTTCAGCTTCTCAAAGAAAAAAAAAAAGTAAGGCATGATAAAGATAATCTTGTCCTCCCAAGTGTGATGATTCAGTGGGACGGGGACCTTGGAGCTATGAGTGGTTCAAAGGTAAATGTGTACCAAAGGTTTATCACAAAGATTGTAACATTAGTAGCAAGGGTATGCAGGTATCAGTGTTAAATAGGGGGGGGGGGGGGGGGGGGAATTGGTCATAAACTTCGTTCGAATAAGGTGGCACCGTCTTTATTGGATTTGAAAAGAGTAGCAAGGTTGGTGACAATGGATAAACATGAATTGATTCGTTCTCTCGAAAGGAGCAAAAAGAATAAGACGATAATTAAGAAAATAAAATCCTCTTCTTGTAAATCAGATGGAGTTTCTTTGTCAGTAGGATCTTCGTCCACGAGAAATCGAGATGATCGAAGAATTAGATGGTGCTTCATGGTAATTCTAAAGGGGGGGGGGGAAATTGGTCATAAACTTCGTTCGAATAAGGTGGCACCGTCTTTATTGGATTTGAAAAGAGTAGCAAGGTTGGTGACAATGAATAAACATGAATTGATTCGTTCTCTCGAAAGGAGCAAAAAGAATAAGACGATAATTAAGAAAATAAAATCCTCTTCTTGTAAATCAGATGGAGTTTCTTTGTCAGTAGGATCTTCGTCCACGAGAAATCGAGATGATCGAAGAATTAGATGGTGCTTCATGGTAATTCTAAAGAGGCTATGAATGATGTTTGTGAGGTAGGCAAGACTATTGTAGTACAGCTAAAAGGTGCAAATCATAATATGTTCAGTGGGTTGGTGAGAAAGGACTCTGGATGGAAGGAGAGGATGGGTGAGGTGAATGTTGGGAGTGAGGTTGAGATTATAGTATGGTTGGGGTTGTTGGAGGAAGTGGAGGGGGTTGATGGTAAAAATGAAGTTATTTTCATTTAATGCGAAAGGTTTAGGTGGGTGGGAGAATTGGAGTGAAGTTCAAAAGTTGGTGAAGGAGATGAGACCTTTGGTGTTGTGTTTACAAGAAACAAAGTTGGAGGCAGTGGATAAGTACGTCAGTTGATCTTTATGGGGATCAGGTTCGGTTTGTTTTTCTTAGACCATCAGTCAGAGCTTCAAGTGAAATTTTGACTTTATGGGATATTACATAAGTGGAGGTCTGGGTTACAAGGAGTTTTAATAATTTTCTGATAATTCAAGGTCACTTTATTAAAAGTAATGCTGAGTTTTCTATTTATGAACATTTTTCTTTTTGCTAGAAAGGGCTAGTTAGGCTTGTTGTGATTTCTTGCAGGGATGGTTGGTGCGTGAATCTAATCCGTGTTGGCGGTCAGTTTGTAAACCATTTCTCAAAAGACAATTTGATTTAGGTTTAAATGTGTCATTGGTCCCTGCACTTTCATCAGATTTTGGCATTGGTCCCTGCACTTTTTTTGTTTGGCATTGGTCCCTGCACTTTGTAAAAATATTGGTATTGGTCCCTCTGTTAACTTTTTGTTAAAAAAAAACATAAAACCAACGGAGTGCCACACGTGGCCCAATCATTTCATGCCACGTGGCACCAATATCAATATTTTTACAAAGTGCAGGGACCAATACCAATATTTTTACAAAGTGCAGGGACCAATACCAACAATTTTGTGTTTTTTTTTTTAACAGAAAGTTAACAGAGGGACCAATACCAATATTTTTACAAAGTGCAGGGACCAATTCCAAACAAAAAAAAGTGTAGGGACCAATGCCAAAATCTGATGAAAGTGCAAGGACGAAAGGCATAAAACTTGTCTTTGGTTTGTTTTGGTTCGGTCAACGATTACGGTTTTTTACACATCGATTTCTTTTACAATCTAGTTTCGAGTCCCAAGTTGCGCTTGCTGTGTTGTGTAGGCGTGTATTTTTCGACGATGCATTTGGGTTATCATTAGATTTACGTCCAATTGGCTATTTTATACCATATTTTGTTAATGTTTGTTGTATTACCCTTTTATGGTTGAGCTGTGGTTGCTGAGTGAAGTTTATGTTCCCCAACTATTTATACTACCTTTTTTTATTTATATATCTAACTTGCTTAAAAAAAATATCACAAACATCAACCCATAAAATTCTATAATTTCTTCCAAAATATTCCATCTCTTTTTTCTACTAACTCTCCAATAAGTGTTACACATCCTTTCTACGAAAAAATGTCACACATCAGAGTTAAGACTCATGGGTTACGTCTTAGAAAAAGGGAAATTGATCTTCTCACTTTCATTTTTGCTCCACACTGCAAAAATACCAAAATGCATCCATAAAAGTTAATTGTCACTTGACAAATACTGTTGTGGAACAAAAAGCAGTTAACTGTTGCTGAAGGTATTTTTATGTTTTCGTGGTGTGTGAAGAGAAAAATAAAAGTGAGAAGAGTTGCTTTCAAGAAAAAAGAGTTGGTTAGAGCCCATTGAATCTGTGGCCAAACAATTTCAGAAAGCAATCGTTGTTTGACTATTTGACTAGGAATACTCAGCATCCATGTGTTAGGCATTTCCCAGCTTTAGTTTTAAGGGATAATTCCCATTGCGTGACATTTCCCAACTCTATAAAGCCAATCATGGATGAATGAAGAGGGTAGCAAAAAATTAACCGAATCCTCCTTTATGATGTATACTCTCTCTCCTTCACTTTTTTTTTTTTTTTTTTGCTGAGTTTAGTCAATAATTTTTTTGAAGAAGCTAATACTGAAATAGACGAAATTAGTTTTATCAATCACTTATTGGGGTGTGTGTTTGGTTAGACGGGAATGAATGAGAGGGGAGGGGGGAATGAATTATTTTAAGGGAGTTTCTATGGTGCAGTCAAAAAAATAACTTTTTTAAAAAAGTCATTTTGTTTAACCAATAGCATAGTTGTTCATGCCATGTCAGCTAGTGTCTTTGTGATAGACCACTATGACATTAAATTTTACTTTATTACAAATCAGTCCTCATACAAAATATTAATTGATTTATTAACTTATTTTATTTAAAATTTCTAAAAAAATAAAATCATTATTTGTTCTTCATCTTTTCAATTTGTTCAACCTTTCTTCACGTTCTGCATATTATTCATTTTTCTTCATCTTCTTCCCAAAATGGAAGATATGACCATCACTGACAAAAATCATTCTTAACCCAATTCAAAATCGAAATCGACTCTACCAAAAAAAAAAAAAAAAAAAATCGAAATCGAAATTGAAATCCATTCAAAATCTTGAGTTCCTCATCTCAAAATCGAAATCCATTTGAAATTCAATTCTTCCATTCAAAATCGAAATCATGTTCTTCCATGCGGTTTGAAATCGAAATGCAATTCCGCTTTGAACCGGTTCGTATCATTCAAAAACTAAGTGAGATTGTTCTATCGCATAATCCTGTATCTAATCCTGTTCGTTCGAAATCATGTTCTTCTGCTTGCTTTGAACCGGTTCATAATCCTGTATCTAATCCTTCCCCAATTTCATTTATTTTTTTCAATCTCACTTAGTTTTTTCATTGATTAATAATTTATTTGTTTATATTTAATTCAAGGTTGATTGGTAAAAAATAATAATAAAAAAATGTTTAATTTTGATTTAATCAAGGACACAATTGCAACAAGTAAAAATATAGTGGTACACCATATGAGCAAATGTACAATGCGCACTAAAATTTGATGTGACATGCATTAAATACACAGATGTATTATGATTGATCATTCTAATGACTTCACCAGAAAAGTTATTTTAACGACTATAGAATTTCCCTTTTTTAAAAGTTGCTTTATGTTTGAACCGACCTTATGCTTGAGTCAGTCAAGTATCTTTTTAGACTGACTTGGATGTGAACATCCTTTTTTTTTTTTGAAAGAACATCTTTATATTTTTTTTGAATAATTAAATTATGGAGTATCTAAGTATTTTGAGAATTAAATTATGGAACGTGATAACGTAGAAAATGAAGTTTTTTTTTTCTTCATTCAATTGAATGTAAATAAAGTTTAAAAACATGATATTTTATTTTAATGTGCGCTTGTCATCTCTTACCTTAATCTCAGTTTTTTTATATGGAGTAAACCTTAAACTTCGTTTGTAAGCTTAGCTTCTCTTAGGTTTAATTATTTTTTATCATTGTTTCAACCAGCTAGCAGTTTACTTACATTATTAGTAACTGCGCCATTTATCTAAAAAAAATAAAAGCTTGTCAAGAAAAGAAAAAAAAAGACATATTTCTGTTTCAATGATTTCTTGATTAATTAACTAGAGTATTTTTTAACGTTTAATTTATGCATAGAACATGGAGTGGAATTGTTTTCTTGACTAACCACTTAATTAAACCTTGGTAGGATTGAGTTTACAGCTCTAGTTATCTTGAAGGAATGTATTTCAATTAATAATTCTCATGATGATTTCTGAAGATTCGATTTCATAATTACGTAAGGAATATAAATTTTTTTATTACTAGTTAACTTGTAAAGAAATGTTCCACAATTTTTTTTTGAGAGCATCTCTAAATCTAATCTCTAAAAATTAGAAATCTATTAAAAAAAATAGTAATAATTAGAAATGGAATTTTCTCAATTTATAAATTTTTTTAGATAGAGTAATAAAAAACTTCATTGTTAAATTTTTGGACAGCTTTTATAAATTTCAAAAATGTTGGGTCAAATTCAAACTTTAAAAAATAGGGACCAATTTGCACATTTTAAAAATTTAAAGCAATTTATTTGCAATTTTTGAAAATTTGCGAGGGTCAATTTAAAAATTTATAGAGGCCAATTCTAAATTTTATTAACACATGGGAGGAAGAATGTCAAATTTTTAGATTATAGGTATCAATTGAATTTTCTAAATTTAGTTTGGACAAAACACTTCATAAATTTTCATCGTTTTAAAAATTCTCCAAATTAATTATCAAAACAATGAGATAAAAACGCACTTTGATTAGCCTAGTGGTACTGACTTGAGATCTGGGAGTGTACTCCTGCTCAAGGTCTCGGGTTCGATTCTCTTGAACTATATTTTCTCATCAAACACACTCTAAAAGTCTTTATGAATATTCCTTAAAAAATGTTTTTATGAATATAGGGTGGCACAATTGACAAAACTTCTTTAAATTTTAGACATGAAGAGCAGCACATTCCCAAATCTCAAATCAATAACACCAAATCAATCCAAGTGTTGGTCATGTATTCGTTTAGTCTGGATTAATAGGGCTTCGTTCCCTCCAGAACATGATGATTAAAAAAATACATGTGCCACTTTGTGTATGAAAAAACATCAATTCAAATAAGAATTTAATTAGTATAGTTTATGAGTGTATAATTATTTTACACATGCATGCAATAATGTATTATTACGTCAATTAATAAATATAAAAATATATGAATTGTGGTGATATTCATGAGTTTACGTGGCAACTAAACATAGAATAACTTTAAACTCTTCTAATAATTCTAATTAGAGTTAATGATGTTTTACCCCCTGTAATATAGGTCATTTTTTGTTTTTATCCCTGTAAAATATTTTTTTTTGATTTACCCCCTGTAAATTTTATTTTTTTGGAATACCCCCTAATAGGTCATAAAAAAACGACTTTATTTTTTTTTTTTTCATAATTTTTTCGTTTTTTTATGACCTATTAGGGGAGTATTCCAAAAAAATAAAATTACAGAGGGATAAATAAAAAAAAATATTTTACAGGGGAAAAAAAAAAGACCTATATTACAGGGAGTAAAGCACCATTAACCCTTCTAATTATATGAATAATTCTCAATATTTCAAGAAATTAGTCACAAAATTCTGACATAAAAATACCATAGATTCAATTCAAAAACAAAAGTACAAAACCTAGTGAAAAAACAATTCTAAAAGTGGGAAACGCGTTATTGCACAAAAGTACTACTATAGTACAAGTAATAATAAATATAAAGACAAACAAACTATAAAACAATAGACAGTTTAACATGCATTCCCCCCTTTTCCTCTAATCATTATTAGCATGTCCTAATTATGTACTTTCTTCACTACTGTAAAAAAATATATATAAAACATAGTTGCCAGCATGAAATGATGGAGGTATCCAGAATTTCAGAGAAGGGAAGGAGGGAGGAACACAAATACCCCCATGTGAGTCTGATTGGAGACAAAGCAAATAAAGCTGGGCTATTTCACATGGGAGAGTGAGGGTACATGATTCTTACATAGCTTTTCTATTCACAGCTCATCCATAAACCAAAGTCCTCTATCCTCAAAATATACCACTATCTATTAATTAATTTCTGTCCCTTATAGATCTTCTATTCCGTGAAGCAGAAACAAGGCAAAAATTAAATGATTCCACACTGCATGCCCTTTTCTTGTTTTTACATATTATATTTTATATCATCACAAACTTGACAAATACTCAATTGAATGATCAAAACCCATTTGCATACTCTTTTTATTAATAATAAATTAGGAGGCCATATCTGATCCAAACCACGGGACAGAGATTGTATGCCATCATTCTAGATTAATACTGATCCAAGGCAACATTGTCAATTATTAATGACAGATGGAGAAGAGGCAAAAGTGAAAGTTAATCTAAGATAAAAGATAATAAAAATCTATAAAATATTGTTTTTATAAAAATAAAATCTAACAAATGGAGGTACTCTTTAAGGACCTTTATATATAAAATATACATTAATCTTATATCAGTCACCTTTAGATATTAGTCCATATAAATGTTTTTATAAAATTAAATTTTGCTAATGGTAGAAGCGTTAAGTGATTTAATCAGGAAGGTGGAGTCGCTCTGCTCGTTTAGTCTTTCTCGTTAATCAATTTATGATTAATTATTGGGATCACAAGGGAGCCGAGGGAACCATTCACATTAGACAAAAGCAACTGCATAAGTGAGAGAGACACATTTTAACTAAAAGTCTCAAGGCAATGAGTTTATATATAAGTCATCTCAGTTATAAATGATCAACCTCCATTTTTCTAACCAATGTAGGACTTCTAATTCAAACATACTACACAACACTAATGATATCTCATATACGATATAAATATAATGCTCTCTTTACACGAGAGGTAAGTTTGGAAAACCTACGGTCTTTAAAGGCAATTTATACGATTCTTTGAGTTCACATTGGATTTGAAAGTGAATTTTTTTAAGAGTTGTGTTATAATAGTTAATTTTGGATATTGTTATGGACAGGCTAAAACGCCAATCCCATAAAGCCAAGTGGGTCCAACCCATCGAAACAAGACATAACGCCCTAAGGGAACACGCTAGTTCCAGTGTGGATCATCGTCCTGGAACATGCCCTCGCCTATCCTACATTTTACATGTGGCCTCCAACAGCTTCCTGATGAGGCACCAATTTCACGGAAGCCGTTAGCACATCCTTCTCCTATATAAAGGTGACTCAACGTCACCTTCAAGGTACAATTCATATTCTTACATAGACTCACACATTCAATCTCATTTCCTATACTGACTTGAGCGTTGCAGTGCTAATTAACATGCTAACAAACACTTTTCGCTCCACCGTGAAGACTATATCGCTGCCGTAGCGGAGCACCGTGCATCACCTTTGCCTCTATCTGATCATTACCGGATATATTAGATATGTATCCTTCAAGTATTTGAGTTAATCAGTTGAAGAAAACATACGAAGGATGAATACATGGGAGCTCGTATTCATTTGACTACGCAAAAGTCTTAGGTCATGGAGGAACAACTTTGTTAGTTTTGATGGTAAAATTGTGCTTCTAAACTTTGTCTTGAATAATATCCCTATCTTTTACTTTTCGTTCCTCAAGATGCCTAAGAAAGTCTAAAAGCTTATTAAACATATCCAAATACGGTTTCTTTAAAGAGGATCATATCGTGGGAAAAATAAGGTTTCTTTAAAGAGGATCATATGGTGGGAAAAAAAAACCTTAGGTTCGTTGGTAAGACGTGTGCAAGTCGAAACTCTAGGGTGGGAGGGGTGGCAAAACAGGTTCAACCCGTCAGACCGATTCATTTAGTCCGTTATTATTGGTGGGATGAGTTGAAGTTTTGAACTCGATTTTTATAGTTGGTTCACCGCACTTAACTTGTTGAAAAATTGGAGCGAGCACAGGCCTGTCCGCTTAACTCGTTTTTTTTTGGACTTATTTTATCCTTTTGGATTTATTTTGGTTGTTGGATTTATTTTTGGATTTGTTTTATGTTGCGGATTTTCCTTATTTTTCTATTAAGTATGATAGAGTTCGACAATTTGTTAATTATCTTGTTTTTACCACAAAATTATTCGAAGTCTATTATTTTATATTTTTTATGATAAAAGCAACATAGTTTTTTGTAACAATTAAGTTGTAAAAAAAATGCATTAAAAAAGTTGTTTTTTTTCTCTCTAAAAAACAAAGTTTTTTGTTTGGCGGGCCGGCCCGTGAACTCGTTTGTCTGCCATTAAATGGGGCTGGTGAGATTTTGAATTCAATCACCTAATTTAACTCGGCTCGTCTCGTCCCGTTTTAAGCAGGCTTAGATGGGGTGAGCCTAAACGGGACGGGTCGACCCGCTTTGCCATCCCTAGATGGGTTTGCTGGAAATGACATATGTTTGCTCATTCCAAGTGTTTTGGGGAAGTGGAGATAAATGGCATTACTCAAAGCGACCCAAACCATAAACCGAACCAACCCAAATCAAAAATCGTGTTTGACTCGGATGTATTCAAAAAAAAAATTTACTCGACTGGAAAGTTCGGTTCAATTTGCGGTTTTTATTTTAACAACTGAACCAAACCGCAACATAAGATAAACAATAATTAAACTTTTATCACCCAGTCTAGTACCGATAGAAACTCAATGGGAAAATGTATAGAATGACATTTTTTTTAGTAAGACATGTTTTTTTTTTCTCTTGATACGTTTCTTCTATGCTTTTGATTTTAAAAATGTATTTAAGTGTTTTAATTTAATTATACTTTCACTTTTGCATATATGTTTATGTAAGATATATCTTGAATCATAGAAACTCAATAATAACTTTTAGAAAATGATAAAATCTCAAGTCTTTCGCATTTTGTATCGAAGAGGGTTGTTTTTTTGTCCATGTTTTTAATTTGATCTATGTTGATGGAAAAATTGTTAAATAAAAATGAA
The DNA here is from genome assembly GCF_003473485.1 of Medicago truncatula. NCBI lineage: Eukaryota > Viridiplantae > Streptophyta > Magnoliopsida > Fabales > Fabaceae > Medicago > Medicago truncatula. The sequence goes on along the minus strand of NC_053043.1, from coordinate 38,737,566 downwards.
ATTGTATGTTGGATCAAATTTGAAACATTGTTGAAAATAAGTTGTTTTAACTTTTTATTTTGATCTTAATGTTGGAAACAAAAAATTGCATTGTCTTGCGCAAAATTGTGACAACTGAACCAGCCCAAACTGCATTGGTTTAGTTTGGTTTATATTGCAAAAGCCAATAGAACAAAACCAAACCAAACTTCATGTTTTTTTATTTTATTTTGTGGTGCAAATGACTTTTAGCCTCAAAACTGTACCAAATCGCACCGCAAACACCCATACCATCTCCCCCTAATTAGGTGTCATGAGCATGTTGTGCTTGGTGAAGGGATGTCTCCTTATTGGGGCTTAGTCTTGGGTCATATTCTAATTGGTTTTTAGAGGACGTTGTGCAAGATCTCGGGAATGAGGAGTTTCCTTTTGGCATGATGTGTGGTTAGGGGGAGGCTCTGCCTTCAACTTCCTAAGCTTTTTTTCGATTGCAAAATATCAAAAGAAGGTTATGGGAGATTTGGGAAATTGAGCATGTGAAACTTGTGTCAGTGAAATAGGAAATCGTTATTTTTTTGGGCAAGTGTGTTATGTAGGTATGGGCAAGATTCGGCAAGACATCTTAAGTGTCCTATTTGTTTTATTCTCAATTTTCTACTCTTGTGGGAGGAAGGGGAAGACTCGAAATGTATTAATTAGATTTGGTTTAGCATTCAGTTGTGTTGGTGATTTTGAGGTCACTTAATGATGTTATTTTCTCATTCAAGATTCTATGTATCGAACAAGTGTGCCAAATTCATTTATCCTTTGGAGTTGTTCTTTGGTTAAGACATCCATTTCTACTTGTTCGTTTTACGAGTTGTTAGTGTATCCCTACTTTTTTTTTTTTTTTTTAAGGAAGTGGAACCCTACTTATGTTTACCTTGTTAGGAAGTATTCGATATATTTCCCTGATCTCACTCATCTCAATTTGATCGTATATCCTGTAAGGTTTCCTTTTGTTAGGGGTTTCTCTTCCCAATCCCAATTAATCTGTTTGTGTTGTTGTTACAACTGGGTTATGTTTATTTACACTTTTTGTTGTGTCTTTTATGTTTTTGTGTGTTTGGACTATTATTGTAATAATAGGTTTGAGTACCCTTTGTACTTTATATTTATAAATCTTTTAGCCTTTCGAAAAAAATCGAAATATTTTACAAATGGTTAAATATATTATTCGTCCCTATAAATATATCAAATTTCGTCTTTAGTCTCTGTAAAAATTTCTTCAAACATTCAACCCAATAAAAATTCAGGCATCAATTTTAGTCCTCGGTTTTTAATGGAAGTCCATATGGCAAGTGCAACAACTTTGTTCATGATGATGTGACATTGTTAATACATTCAAACATTTTTTATTTAATAATTTAAAATTTTAGTCTTTAATTAATGTCAAAGCTTTATCAACTAATTTATAACCTCTCATTAAAATTAAATAGTTAAATTAAGATTTAGTTATTAAATTAAGGGAAATGTTAACTTGTGCCTTTAAGACACAAGTTTAGAAGCCAAATATAAAAATAATGTATTGGAATGCATGCATTAAGCTTAATCTTTAATGTTTTAATGAATTGAATGCAGAAAATTTAAGGGAATATTTTTTTTTTTTTTTTTTGATTTTCTAACATGTGCCATAAGAGCACAAGTTAACACTACCTTTAAATTAATGATATTTAAGATCTCAATAATGTCATCTCATAAGAAAAATTCATTTGACACTAGAAACATGGATTTCCTTTAAGAAGCAAAGATTAGAATTAATATCATAAAACATTTATGTTAAGAGAGAATGAGTTAACGAGAGAGACCGGAGAAATAACGTAGAAATAAATATGTTTTTTTTTTTTTGGAGAGAAACGTAGCAATAAATATGTTACACGATTCAATATCATTTTATATATATATTCGTATGTATTCTGTTAGTCACGTGTGAATTTCAAACATAGTTAGTCAATCGAGTGACTGAAATGAAACTTACTGTAACATGAGTAATATTTTGGACTAACTTCAAACTTTTAAAACATAAGAGATCAACTTAAAATCTAAAATATAACATCATAATTTTTTTTTAATTTGTTTAAATAACAATTATGTATCAAAATATAGACTTAGCACTCCAAATTTCTCCCCTCTATAGCCCTATATTCATTAAACTCTCTTCTATTTGATTTTCTTCTTAATAGAAATACACATGAGATACCAATGTTTATGAAGTCCATGTGTGTATTCTTATGTGGCATTTAAAAAAAACTTAATTATACAAGTGTGTAACCATGTATGTATTCTGTTAGTCACATGTGAATTTCAAACATAATTAGTCAATCGGGTGACTGAAATGTAACTTATTGCAACATGAGTAACATTTTGGACTAACTTAAAACTTTTAAAACATAAGAGAGTTTACTAGTTTCTAACTGCATGCTGGCTTAAAATTAGTTTCTTCCCTCCATAGTAAGGTTTTTCAACTCGAAAGTTTACCTCAACTTCTTTTACCTAGGTAAACTTGAGTTGTAAACTCGTACGAATTTTACCTAATTATCTTAAACTATATAAAAGTTATTATATACATGACATATATATATATATATATTGAAGTTCAATCTTTCTTGTTGAAAACGCTAACGATGACCTTTTTGTGTTGAATGTGAAATAAGAAAACGTTGACTTTGTCGACGTTAGAATCACCTTTTTGGTGTCAGAATCCTCTTGTCGGCTTCGGAACCCGTCCATTAGAGACTTTAGGTGTCAGATGGAAGGAGAAGTGGAAACATTATGTTTGAGAAAAGTGTGGGCTACAAAAAATGGTTAAAAAAAAATTGGCCCCAAATAAATGGGTCTTTCTTTTTTTGAAAAGGTAAAATCGGAATATTCATGTATACTTGGACGATTTTACAGAATACAGAATTTACTACGTATTAACTCGCTTAAACTCGATTGAAAATCCAATTTTACCATTTTTTTTAACTCATATTTAATACTAATTTGACCCTTAAAAATGTAAACTCGAGTTTATGAGTTAAAATGCAAACCATATGATGATTATTCAGAGTAATGAATCTCTTGTACGGGTTCCAATGATGCAATGAGCATGTGAAAGCAAGAGGGCCTCGGCTAACATTGAAAGGTGCCACTATCCCACTTTTAAGTACTTGGACAAGACACAAGATGTCCATGCCATAGTTAGCCATACCAATTTTAAAAATGGTATTTGAACAATCATTTCGTGAGAGTGTTCTCTCTCATATTTACATTTTCTCTTTATATTGCTTTGATTTCTATACCAAAATCTACATTTTTGTATAGATACAAGTCTTTAGAGACGATACAAATCTCTTCTAACTTAAACAAGATCCTGAATTCGAATCCAGCCTTGACATGCAACAACGTCAAAACATTTAGGGAGAGTTTGCTGTTCATTTGAATCCCACAAGACTCGAGAGATTAGTCTCTGTAAGTTGCACGCGGAGGATACCCGATTTACACCACATTCATTAATCATCTTCTAAATATAATTAATCATATATTTAAACTGTGTTAGCCATTTAAAATGTTATCAACTTTTAATAATTTTACGCATGATAAAACTTAGAAGACTTAACATTCTTGTGGATTATAGACTTGACCTTGAAGTTTTATGCCAAAATATCATTTATCTCCATTCCTTGACAAAGTTGGGGATGAATGCTTATTTATATATATGATGTATAATACAATAATATTACAATGAGATGAGATAATGGATGCCAAATGAAGAGGTCACATCTGCACGTGGTTGCCGATTCCTCTAGTTATTAAACTACACTGCCATTTTCCCACTAAAACCGTTGAGTCTTTCACCACCTAGCTGTTGCTAGCTGTCTCTAATATCCCTCCCCATGTGACCCTTCTTTCCACTCTCTCTCCAAAACCTTAGGACCTTATTAGAAAATCAATAACATATTACATTACACTTACACACATATACCATAATCTAAGAAAAAAATATAGAGGGTAAAGAAAAACATATCATCATCATAATTGTGTATTGTACATGACACAATATGGTGCAGGTGTTATTGCCTCTCATCATATCTCTCTAATATACTTCTCTCTCTCTTGTCTCCCACTACTTTTAGAAGCCCGAGAACAAGATTTTGAAGTAAAGATTTGCGGTTGTTTGTGTGTTGGTTAGGTTGTTGAGATTTCTCTCTCTCTTTTCTTTACCTATTTTTTCTCAAAAACACAAACACTTATAAGATACATAACACAACACAATACCAAAAATTTCGGTTAAACTTCCTCTATATTTGGGGTCACACATACTCATTGGGATTAATGGCACAGTTACCTCCTAAAATACCAAGTACCATACCCCAAAATTGGCCATATTTTCCTCACCAAAGGGTATCATCATCATCCACAATGTCAAACATCACCTCCACCACCACGACCACGGCCACGACCCAGAATAATACTTCTGACCATCAACAATCACCACCATCACAACAATTACCATCATGGATAGACGAATTCCTCGATTTTTCCTCGGTAAGGCGAGGGGCTCACAGGCGGTCTGCTAGCGACTCTATTGCCTTCCTCGAGACATCATTTCTCGAGGAAGACTGCAGGAGTGGTGGTGGCGGTGGTGGAGGATTTGATAGACTGGATGATGACCAATTAATTTCCATGTTCTCTGACAATGTTGCCGGCGTATCTTTCCCGCCTTTGCCGTTGTCATCAACATCCAACCCATCGTCACCATCCTCCGACCAAAATAGCAATAACAATGAAGAGAAACCAATGGCAATGGTGTTGGATGAACAACCTCAAGAGCATTATCTTCATCATGAGGTGAAGCCTAAGGATGAAGCCGTTGATGACGACGGTTCATGTAAAAATGAGGCGGCGGCGGCGCCATCTTCCTCCGGAAACATCACCTGCACTGAAACCGTTGTGGATCCCAAGAGGGTCAAAAGGTAATCTTAATTATAATCTTAACAAATATTATTTTTATCTATGATATGATATAGTAAATGGTTTCACCAATCACCACCACCCATGCACGTTCTATTTATGATATTTCATATAATAAAATAAGGTCGTTCATAGAATTTAGTTGCCACAAAATTCTTGCATGGATGGCCCAGTCTTACACGTTAAATTTTAAATTAAGAAAATGTCCATTGTTTTTTCTTGAAGAAGAAAAATATCCCTGTTAATTGATGGTTCGTGGCTTGCTGTATGTTACATTTTTCAATACTGAGAAATTCAAGGGTAGAATAAATTGAAAGTTTTTGCTGGATATAAAATTGTAGTATAGATATGCATGGTATACTAAGCAATTTATACACTAAATTGTTATAGTAAAAAAAAAAATTATCATAAAACTGTTTTTACAATTATTTAATTTATGAAATTGATTTGATCAAACCCATGGATATTAATTTGTTTAAGATTCATCAAATGTATATAATTTTAACATTAGCGATGCTTATTTTTGAAAACTTAAACAATTGAATAAATAATTTTTAGTACGTATTAAGTTTTCTCAACAAGATTTGAGTAAATAATTTTAAATATTAAGTTTTCTCAACAAGATTTGAATGTAACTATAAAGAGTTTTTACACTTGTCAATCAATCACAGCTATAATATCATAGTAAATATTTGACTTTTATGGTAAACACATTTAAAGTTACAGGGGGTACACACATGATTGTCAATTTGTCATTGAAGAAAAATTAATCTAAAATATTATACTATACTATATTATATAATATATACGTATAAAATGAAATTGTGTAGATGCCAAATCTAATTGCTTATTATCATTTGTATGTATACCAGAATTTTGGCTAATAGGCAATCAGCTCAAAGGTCAAGGGTGAGAAAACTACAATATATTTCTGAGCTTGAAAGGAGCGTAACATCTTTGCAGGTGAATAAATAGTTTGCTTAAATTTATATTTTCATGTTGTATATAAAATTGGATTTATACAAATTAGTTAGTTATGAAAAATGTGAAAAATGATTTGGATCTATGCAAATTAACTAATTATGAAAAATGTTGAAAATGAAGACGGAGGTTTCAGCACTGTCACCACGAGTTGCATTCTTGGACCATCAACGTATGATTCTTACTGTCGACAACAGTGCCATAAAGCAACGGATTGCAGCATTGGCCCAGGACAAGCTTTTCAAAGATGGTACAATAACTAATTTCTTATATATATTTCTCCATCTTTATAAGCTTGATTAATTTATAAACTAATTATCACTAATTAGAAAAATATTACTGTTAATATTAGAAAGGTAAATGTTAAAGACTAATTTGATTTTTTTAGTATAATTTTCACATGCAATTCAATTTTTTAGTGAATAATAATGAAGTCATATCCTAGAATTGTTTGTTGATCTTCATGGATAATTTTGATGTTGATAATCACTTAGATTTGGAACTTTTCATATAGAATTGTCCCTACAAAAGCACATTTTTGAAATTATGAGATTGAAATTCTTTTATTCGATCCTTTGTGAATTAGTCACTTTAGGAACTAATTCTTCAGGCTAGGTGGAGTTTTGTTTGTGTTTTCCCTAAGTATCGTTTTCTAATTGGATTGGAGTAGTACCTTTTCTTAATATATAAATATTTATATTTTGTTGTTAAAAAAAATCACTTTGGGAACTTTTTATGATCATATTGAGATAGTGGGTGTACATGTATATTTTAAAAACCGAACCAAACCAATATGTTCAATCAAACGAACCAAAACCGTTCAATTCGACATTCTCAACTGTATTGTAGTCAGATTGAATCTGGTTTAAACCAAGATTAAATTAGGTTAAACTAGTTGAACCATGATTGAATCCAAGTTGGTTTAAGCTGTTTTTATTTTTGTATTCTCTTTTAGTCTATTTAATGCTTTTATTTGTTTATTTATTAGTTCAATTATAGTTAAACCAGTTGATTCAATTAAACCATGACTCAGATGTCTTACCGGTTTGATCTCCCCTCCGATTTCTAAAATATTGATATATATTTTGAATTTCTCAGCTCATCAAGAAGCATTAAAGAAGGAAATAGAAAGGTTGAGGCAAATCTATCACCAACAAAACATACAAAAGATGGGAAATTCAGTCAATAATAACATTAACAATGGCCATTCTCTTCAATCTCCAACACCAACATCACAGCCACAACAACAATCTTTCCATCAGCACAAGGAGCAAATCCTCAGTTAAGGGAAAGAGAAAAAGAAAAGAAAAAAAAAATATAGAAAAAAGTGGATTATGTATTATGTTCCTTGGTCCTAACATGTGATGTGTTCCTTATCAAAGTTGATGTGGGGCCCATGAGAAACAGTTATGAGTAATTGGAGGGTAGGAAGTTGACATGTGGATTGGTTTAATTTAGATTGATGATTTCTTTTTTTTCTTTCTTTCAATTTTCCTTTTTAAGGTGATTATTTGGGATTGGTTTGGAATTATAAGATATAATTTCTTATGATTACACTTTTTGTTTTTGTTTTTTTAACAAAATTATTCTCAATGATTTTCTTTTTTGGGGGTGGAATAAGGGGGGACAAAATATAGTGGGTTTGTATTGGGATATATATGTATGGAAATGGAAACTATTAGAGATTTATTTTCTCCTATTTTTTGTGGAGGAAGGTGGTGTTTGATTGATGTAATTTTCTTGTATTTTTTCTTCACTTGGGACTAATTGTCTATGTTCATTTCAATATTGGAAAAATTGTACAAAATAATAAGTGCACTCTAACATAATTATGTCTTTTACATATGAAACTTGATGTTACATGTACAAGATTTTTTTTTTTTTAAAGGAATGTACAAGATTTTATGTCATCAAATTTTTGAATCTCAATAATCATGTGCTGCTTTTTATAAGCAAACAAAATTAACAGCAGTCAACTTTTCTAGTCAAATACAATTTCTTTCAAGTTTTGATGATTATGAATTTTATTTGATTATGACATGAAGCTGTCACATTACAAAGTGGTGGTTAAAGAAGAAAAGCATATAACTTTTTTCATGTATTTGGATAATTCCAAGTGAATAGATAGAATAGTTGTAATCCTTTTATGTAAATTTTAACTTTAATGACAGAAGTTAAAGTAGTAGTTGTGTTAGAGCTTTTGCATCCCCCATAATTCATTCACCAAAGGTAATGAATGATATTGGGACCTATGAATATTTGTAAAACATAAAAATCATCATGACCACTATTAATCCACATGATATTTGTAAAAGGCCTCGTGAATATGCTTTTAATTTAAGTTGAAACAAGTGTTATTAGATAGCATTAATATGAAATTCAAACAATTTGGTTGAGAAGTATATATACAATTTGATTGAGGTGTATGCTGCTGATACATAGGTGATGATTGTGAGACTTATATAGCCTGAGGGCAGTGCGGTATTGGACTCGAGTCAGACCAAAAGTCCACTCTAGAACACTAAATATTAATAATTCTTACCTTTAAAAGAACTTGCTTCACCAATTATATGTGCCATTGGCAACTTGAAAAGTGTGTAAAATCATTAATCACAATCTTATCTAACAAAACTTGACCTCATTGTCTGTTGATTTTGCTGCTCTTGGATAGAGTCAGACCATGCAACATCATAGGCATAGGCTGGAAATTCCCCAGGCTCATTGTTAAATTCAAAAGGGTACTCTAAGCTAACTTTTTGGCAAAACCTAAGGTAAAAATCATCATATTGGCGTCCCTTTCTTGACTCCAATGATCCGTCCGTTGCATCGGGGATTAATATTTATCTGCACATAACCAATCTCCATCATATCCATACGACGCCAAAAATTTGTTGCGCAAAACTCACAACTCACAAGGCTTGCAATAGAATGCGCGGAGATGACTATATTTATAGGGAAAACATAAACCCGCGGCGTGAGTGTGGACTATGCACAGTCGTGCTTTGCACAAAAATCGTTAGAAAATTTTCTTTTCCTCCAATCTACATAAAATACAACAATATCATAATATGTCATAATGTCACTACTTCAAATTATAACTCAGTTACTCTAAACATAGGTCCAAAATATTCTTGAAAAGTGCGTTAGATTGGAATTTATTTACCAAGCTTTGTTTATCAACCTTCATTAGTGTTTCGCTTGTTTTTCAAAATACTAAATCACATGAGTGTCACACCTTGTTAGTGGTAGACATTCCCATTTTTGGGACCATGAATTTCATAAAGGTTATGAAGATATGAATTCAGTATTTCGATCAACCTATAGTATAAGTATGGACTACAAAACTAAGGGGTCTAATGTCTATTTCTATTATTGTTAGATTTTTCATTCGCTTTGTTATATTTTTCTTATATGAAAAATTTAGGTGAAATGGATCCAAAGCTCATCAAGGTCAGAGAAGTCTCAACGCTTAGAAATCAACCTTGATTAGAGGTACTTATATATTACTCATTAATACTTACAATCGGGCACAAATTCTTTGCAATTTGAGCTGAATTCTTACAAATTTAACTAACTTACATTGTCTCGGTCTCAAATTTTTTTATCTCAATTTAATTTCAATAAAGGAATCAACAACAAGGTTAGAATTCATAGAAGTATTCTGACTATGAAGGATCACACAATATTATCCAATAAACCACATCTAGGGTTTTTTTATTCCATTTTGTCTTGAAATCAAAATTAAGGACACTACACATAATTGAGAACAAAATCATGATTTCACCTTGTCTTGATATCGAAATTAAGAACATTACATATAATTGAGAACATCTTTAAGAACAAAAACCATAACCAATGATATCAGATACAAGAGGTATGTTGGGAAGGATGTCCACAGAGGAAAAGTGGAACGAAAACTAGTAGTGAGACCCATCACAATACAAACAATTGCCACCACCAATACATCAGCTGAAAATTCCCAAGTGATATCTCTCATATATATAAGGATAGATATCACTACAAAACCAAGAATGTTGTTCATAAACACTGCTCCATAGATCTGCATTGACCCAAATCTTTACATAAGTATTTATTCATAGACTAAATGTTTAATAACTATAGAAACCTTCAAATTATTTGAGGATTTATAAATAAGTCTCTAAACTAAAAAATCGTAATTAGGTCATGAACTATTTTTTTTCATTGGGTCATCAGCTTTCAAATGATTTGTAATTAGATTAAAGTTTAAGGATCCAAATATAAACTACTTAAAAGTTTAGAGACTAAAATTATAAACAATCAAGGATCCAATTAAAAACATTTTTAGTTATTTCCACTGATAAACAATGTATTTGTTATTTTCATCATCAGTAAATTTTAGCTGATTTGCAATCTTTGAAGTCACATGTCTTAATGTTTTAGTGATTGATCTACACTTTTTATTCACTATTTAGAAATATTTATGCAAGCAGAATTAGCTACAAATTAGCTACTAAACATATATCATTTTTTAAATGTTATTAGAAATACTCTCAACTAAAACCATTTAGCAACATAGGTTTTACCTAACACTTATCAAATATTACTAAATTTAAATAGTAACATTGTTTTTATACTTAGTAACATTTTTCAAATATTATTAAATGTCATATATGTTGCAGTTGACTGAGAGAGGAACACGACTAACCTCATACATCGTGTGAGAAGTGTTACTACTTTTTTTGTGGCTAGCTTCTTTGATAGCTGAGGTTGCTTCTCTAAAATTTGTAGCCAAAGGGACTAAAATGAAAGAGATGAAAAATGATGAAATTCCTGCAGCTTCGGAGAATTTTTGAACACTTGCTATTAGAGGCTCCGCAAGAATTGACAACATAGTAATTCCCAACACCACATATGCTATAGCTTCTAACCATGCAGTCACCCCTTTGGTTTGATTCTCTTCCATTACCTTCTCAACATCTTCCCATGTCTAACACACAATCATTTCATTAATCTTTTGTAAAAATAGTAGAAAAATTGAAGAGTTGTGTTATTTTTACAACAATTTGCATGGTTAATGCATTTCAAATGCATGGTTAATTGCTCTTTCAAAATGGAAGGATAATTGATATAACAAAATTTCGTTACTCATTAACCATCAACTGAGCATAATTAGCCATGATTTTGAACGTCGTCAACCATGATTTTTAGGTGTATAACACAAATCGTGACTAATGAATGTTGTTTATATTTGAGCACCTAAAAATCATGTATATTGAAACAAATTTGAATAGTTAGTGGATATCACGTGTATCTAAACACTAGAAAATCGTGGTTAATGATGTACAATATCGTAATTAATGGTGTTTAGTCGATGATCAATAATTTTTGGTACCTTTTATATTGATTAACCATTAACTCAACATAATTAACTACGTATGTAATCCGCGTTAACTATCCAGTTTGTTCTCCAATTGATGTGTCAAAACTCCGTTTGTGAAAATTGAATATGACAAGATATTTGAGTAAAGGAATAAGGGAAATACTTGATGAGTTTCATGATGAGAAGGAGATTTTGAGCTAGCATCTTGTCCAAAATATGAGTTTATCAATTCGGTTATACCATCAACAAATTCAGTCTCACTAATTTCATTGTCTCCGTTGACATCAAGAACTTGAAGGAATTTTGTGACTGCTTCCTCTGCAGTCTTACCAAACTTAATCTTCTTCACTGCATTTTCTAACTCAGATCTCGAAACACTTTTATCGTCATTGCTATCAATTTCCTCAAAGAACCTATTGCATCATTAGTGCCAAGAGAACATGCATAAAAAATGTTTAATTTTTTTTGTTTTGTCATTACTAGATCATTAAATATTTGATTTAATTCATATATATTGTTAGTGTAAAAATATAAACATGTAGACCTTTTGATAGCATCTTTATCAGGTGTACCGTCATCTTTGAGCAGCCTACCAACCCTATCACTCTGAGCATGACTTAAGACTCCAGAAATAAGATGTTCTTTCAATTCACGCTCTTTTCTCGTGTGCTCAATCCATGGTTTGATAAAACTCTGTTCATAAAACAATAAGTTTAGATTGGGTTATTTTATCTATTGGCATCATAACCACTTGTGAGACTTTCAGCTTATTTTCATAAGCTTTCTGATATAGCTTATGAAAACAACTTATATAAAAAAATTGATTTTATTTTATCTTTTCTTGTAGAAATATCTTATACATAGACACTTATGTGATAAACCCTTATGGTATAAGCGTTAAATTAAGTTGTTTATCCAAACAAGGTATAAGTATCCGCTTACTTAGCAAAGGATTAAAATCCTGTGTTATTTCAAATAGTAGTAGATTGTTCAAGGAAAATATAATTCACATAATGTATAACAATCATGTCACATTGTGAGTTACAATAAATACCTGATACATTCTGCTCATATTTTCTTTGGGAATGTACTGTTTATGCAAAGCATGCTTTGTTTGGTTAAAGTATTCTGTTACGCCATTAACAAATTCTTCCTTGGTTATAATTTGGTCACCATCTTTGTCAAAAACTTTTAACATGTCTGTTATTTGTTCATCTCTAATTTCTGTGCTGGTTAAATTGTTCCCAAACAACAACTCTCTTACATCAGAAGGTGATAAGTGTTCTCTCCCATGTTGATTGAATTCATGGTATAACCTGCATGACGAAGTACACTATTTTGGTTATGTATATAAAAACTAAGGGAAATTATTTTCCAATAGTGTTTATCATATAATTGGTTACATATGAGTTATTTCTATAGAAAAGATAAACTAAAATCAAATTGTTTTCATATAAAATAAAATAAAATCAATTTTTCCATGAGATGTTAGCTCATACGTTAAAGTATGAGCTTATAACCTCAAGAGAATGAGTTTATGGAAATAGTTTGAAAACAACATATGAACATGTCATAAGTAGTTTTCTTAAGTTATCTCAAACTATATCACAAGTGCTTATGCTAGAAGATAAATCAAAGAAACTAATCTGAGCAGCCTGTAATCTATTGAGAAATGTTCCATGAAATATGACTCACCGATTTATGGCATCTACATCAGGAGTTCCATCCTCAGTTAGGATCGTTTGTAGAGTTTGCTTTTCAACACGTTCAAAGATTCTTAAAATCAATTCATCATGTTTTATGTATTCTAATCTTGTTTTCTCTATCTGAGGTTTAAAGATCTGCACATTTAATTCGATTAAAATAAGAAGACAATTTGACATTGAAAAATATCAATAAAAGAATCAAGCTAGTCTATTCTAAATTGGATAATTAAATGAGGGATACGCTTCATCTCCAATTCCAAATTATTGCATTGTATAGTTGGATTTTAGTTTTTATAAAATAGTATACATCTGCAATTTGCTATGACATCAAGATTGATATCATATAATATTTCTAACACTGTGATAGAGATTGTATCAATTGCATTTAAATGTGATTCCTTACAATATTAAGGTTTACAACAAAACTGCGATTATAACCTTATACATATATGTGTGTGTGTGCGTGTGTATGGTAGATAGACAAAATAGCAATAATCATTGGAAACTCATACAAGTAGTTGTAGTTCAAACCTCAGTCACAGTGTGCGACCTAGCTATTTCCCCATTTTTTACCAATTGGGCAAACACTTGTGGACTCTTTTAATGGTATTTAACAACTAGACAAAGTCAATTTAAGGATTAACTTATATGCTAATAGGCGTAAGTGGATGAAGAACCTGATAAATAAAGTATGAGACGAGAAAAGTGACAGCAATGATGAGAGAAATCATCAAGGTCACATTGTGTAATGTTGTAGAGAATTGGAACAATGTAGGAATCTGCATTATGAGGAGTGGTATAACAGAGAAAAGCATAATTCTTGCCATCTTTCTAGTGTCTACATCCATAGTAATACCATAACCTATGATAAATTCAATAAAAAAGTACACATTAATGATTCACATCAAACAACTTAAAAGGAGTCTAGGTGTTCCTAATTGAAGAATTTGAAACTTCAAGTATGAAATGCATATGTTTGTTTCGAGAATGCATGTAATATTGTTTTACACATACGTCGTGTTCGAAATATGATTTAGTTCATATACATCATCAACAAGATAAAGATTTTTCACACTTTCAATAAATCATAGTTGTCATATATTAAAACGTTTGATTTTAATCGTAACAACTTCTAAAGTCAAATATGTGATTTGTTGATAGTGTAAAATTTTATGTTTGAGTATATAAAAGTTAAACTCTAGAAAATAATATTATGACATATTTACATAGTAAGATATGATTAGTGCATAAATATAAACATGTGATTTTTTTAACTATTAAGGGATTTAAACAAAGAGATAGAATCAAAAGCAAACCAGTCAAAGCTTGTTTTATTCTTCCTGTTGATGAATTTGAGGTATCAGAAGAATGAGAGTCATTTCGTAAGCTTTGCTTGCCAACAATAACACAGGTCCCCCACACAACTGTGAGAAGCAAGATGGATGATCCAGCTAACAATCCAACTCCAGTGGAAGCATACTCTTGTGCACTCTCCTTATCACTTGAAAGTCCAGTAACTAGCATATAACAAGTATACACATAATTAAGATAATTAAGTAAGTGTGAGTGTATGTCTATATATAGTAAAGTTTACTAATATAATTGAATATAAATAAGTTGTGTGCATGTGTAAGATATATTTAGAGGGGATGTGTAGCTCATTTGGTTGAGCTAAGAGATTAAAAGTGTTAAAGGTTCATGGTTCAAATCCTTATAATTGATAAAATATGAACCTAACAATTGACATATTAACATTTGTCATTAAAAAAAACTTTTGATACAATCTAATTTTATGCGGTTTAATTTGGATATGTTTTTGGACATCCAAATTACAATTTTGTGGAAAAATCTATTAAAATTAATATTATAAGACACGATAAAATCATACGTTTGAAGCAAAATATAACATATGTTCTAAGCAGTTCGGGTTGGTTTGATTCTGATTTAAAAAATGAATAAAAAATATGATCTGGTTTAAGCAGTTGTTGATACTAAAGCACATCTAATAAATTTTAGTTTTGTACTTTTTTTTTGTTTAGTTTGCGGTTTTATTTTTAATTGATTTAGTTGTGATCACCTCTACGAACTACATAGGAGATGGAATAAGCACAGGGCCATGTCATGGCTCTCTCCAATTCGGTACTCGTGTAATTTTCTTTTGTATACATTTATTTTTATTTTTTTTGGATACATATGAGGTATTCTTTGATTATGAGAGAATTTCAATTTTGGATGGTGGAAAGTGATTCTTGAGATTGTAGAATTGATTTTACCATGTTTAGATGATTTAAAGAATAATTATTTTGTTTGTACATTTGATTTTAGTTAAAGTTAAAATTTATGATTTTCTGACTTCTACAATTGATTTTAGCCTTGAATTAAATTTAATGTTTAATCCATATTTCATAAATACATCTAAACATTTTTATTTAGATAGTAATGCATTTAACATGTAAAATATGACACCAAATTTATTTTTAGTACGAATAGGAACAATATAATGAGGAAATGTCTTTAGCATGTAAAATATATCATACAAACTAAAATACATCTAGATCTTATTATAATACTCCACTACAATATGAACAATATTACTATAAAAATATCTAAAGGAAATACTAGATTTTGGGTTGAATTTTTCATTATTCATATTATACTCTAAAACAAATTTTTCCTATAATAATGTTATATTTTTGGTGTCATTGAAAAGATTAAGAGTATATATTATATTTGCAATATTGTAGTGTAACTAAAAAAGATAAACATGATTTGTTATAATAAGTCACAAACATCTATACATATAATTTTAATCAAAATCTAAATTTCATAATAAAATTATTTATAATAAAAAAGATAGAAGGGCACACAATGCCTCTCAACCTCTAGTATGTAGATCCTTGGTCACTATTATAAATAAAAATCAACATTTTAGATTTATTCATTAAATGATGTATGTAGTCTATAATAAAGACCATATACATCATTAATTGAATGAATCCAAAATGTAGATTTTTGTTTATAATAATGACTGAAAGTTGTGGATATATAATGCATACATATATTATATATTAAACCAAACCATATGTAATGAATTCCCACCCACCCACCATGTAATAAAAAAATGCTTTGAAAGTAGGAAGCAACTAAAGAGATTTAATTTAAACGAAAATAAAAAAGTATAGCACTGCTAGCATACCAAGAAGAATTAAGGACTCTGGAAGGGCACCAAGAATATCAAAAGCACTAGCACCAAAAACACCTGGACCAAGAATCTTGAATATTTGTTCACCTCCAGCAGCCAAATATGATTCTCCATGGAACAATAAGTACTCATAAACCAATATCAGAAATAAATGACCAAGAATGTTATTAGAACATGGCAAAAACCCATACATTTGTTTACAATACTCCTCTGAATTAGAAGAAGATTCAGTAATAACTCCTTTGTCATTATCATTGTTAAGAAGTAGATATGAATCTTCTTCTGCTTGAACATCATCAACTCCATTGGAAATCAATTTATTGGGAAGAAAACGGCTTTGAACATGAAGTGCTATTATAGAAAGAAAGAAAATATTGAAGCATGCTATTTTTGTAATGTTTCTCATTTTGTTCTATCTATCTATGATGAACTGAGAAACGAGAAATACCGGTTGTAGAAATATATACCTCAACTCAAGCAAAACTCAAGAAACTTCATTAGGTCAACATTTTTTTTCATTAGGTCAACATGGCAAGATGTGAAATGAATATCTTATATTTTATGTTAAAATGATAAAATAAAAAGCACGTCGCACGATGATTTATTTAACTGATCCAATATGCACATTAGAGAAGTAATTTAGTATTGACTATTGACTTAACAGTTGGATTATGGCAGATGTCCTAAGTGTGGGGACACACGTTCAGAAAGTTTAAGCCACATTTTAGTTGTCTTTGTTCCTTTCTAGGTCTTCATAATTTCCAACACACACCCTCAATTTAAACTTTAACCTGTTGGTGACTTATATAATAGTCTCTATTTTTTTTTCTCCTTTTTGTGTGTTCGTAGAAGTAAATACCTCAATTAAAACTCAAGAGGCTTCATTAGGGCAGCATGTGCAAGGTGAGCTACGGTGCCCGACCTTGCAATCTTAGGAGCTAAAAAAAAAAAATATAGCATTCAAAAGTGTTAGGTATATATAATAAAATATAAAAAATGAATGGGCATCTTGGAATAGTTTAGTGGTTAAATAGAATGCACTTGAGTCATCGATCTTGAGGTTCAACCTCGAGCATTTGTGTGAATTTGAATTAAATATAAAAGTCTCAATTACATACACAACTACTGTACCATTACAATTTAAAATACATTTCAGAGTTATCTAAGAATGTAGAAAACTACTATATATCTTGAAATTTTTGTCATCTATTTTCATTAACAATGCAAATTAAATCCGTTAAATAATTAGTATTTTTTTCTATTGTTTTAAGTTATCATGCAAGCAAGTACTAATTTGCTACTATTTTTTTCCGATATTAGTACTAGTTTGTCACTATTTAGATAACAAAGACACTTTTTTTAAGCAACAACAACCAATATACTTAAGACCCATTTTGCACTAAACAAAGTGATGATTCTAATTTTAAGTTTTTGGTGTTTCTTTTTATTATGAAATATGAACCAAATTTTAATATTAAAACAATTAGTTGTTAGTGAAATTCAATACAAGTTAGTTAGTCCTTCCCATACAAACTTACTTTTACTTAATAACAACGAATATTTTTTATGTTATTTACAACTTAAATAGACGATTACTATTGCTTAAAAAATATTGTTTTTTCATAGGAGCCCACTTTTAATATTTGAACATGGCCTCCAATTTTACCGAAATGACTCTGATAGTATTGACTATTGACTAAACCGTTGAATTAAGGTGCATGCCCAATTAGAGTGTCACATAGTAGATTAGTTAGTGGTACGAAGGTTCATAGTTCTTGAGTTGGAACCAATATACTCATATGCTCCACCACTTATAAACACTTTAGCAATCATTGTTCCCTCCTATGCCCTTAAAAACGAAGCTTTGTTTTTAGAGTTTTGTTATTTGAACAACCATTTTAATGATAACTTTTGAGACAACTATAAATTTATAAAAAAAATGAGGCATTAATACAAAAACTAAAACAATAGTGAGAAAAAATAAATATATATAATGAGTATAAAAAAGAAAGTTGTTACAAAAATTGTCGAAAAATAGTTATAAAAATATCCTTTTTTATTTTTTTTTACCCGCGACTAGAATATAAATGAGAACATATCATCAAAGATATCCTCATCGAGGCTAGTTCATTTGACAACTTGTACACTCTAATTTTTATAGCAGTTGTAGAAATAAACATGGCTTCGTTAGGCCAACATAGATGGACGTGAAATGAACATCTAATAATATATTATATAAAATGATAAAATAAAAAGCACGTGGCTTAATAAATTATTTAAATTTACCCTAAAATTAAGGACCATACAAATCCATCAGAATATAAATACATGTTATTAAAACTGGCATAAGATTAGAGAAGTAATATAGTATTGAATATTGACTAAATTGCTGGATTATCTATGGCACGTCCAATTAGAGCGTGGCACAGTAGTTGATTAGTTAATGCTCGTGTGAAAACTCATAGTTTAAGGGTCTGTTTGGTAAGACATACGTTTGTATGACAAAAATAATCTCGTTTAGTAAATGTTATTTCATCACGAACTTATAATTTATTTCACGAGCTTATATCTTATTTTTAAGACACTATTTCAAGTAGCGTATAACTTATTACCATTTCTTTCAATTTTACCCTTTATAATATATTATAATTTATTTAAAATAAAATAAGTAAGTTTTAAATGCTGACAAATGCATAATATATGCAAGGATCGGGTTCAAATCTCGAAAAAAAAAAAATGAAATATCAACTTTTTTGGTTGAATGAAATATTTGTTTTTTTTGTTACATTTAATTCTATATTTTTTCAAGGGCATTTAACCTATACTGTCACGTATCTTAAGAAAATATTCTTACACTGTCCCGTTAATTTATTATTTTTTTTTCACTTTATTTTGTTACCCTTTGTATCATTTCATGTCTACTTCTTATAAAAAGCAATCATTTCACATGTATTTTTTTTTTAAAAAAAAAAAAGATTTCAAGTCGATTTATGTTTTTTTTTTAAGAAGCCAAAATGAAATATAACTAAACGTGAGTGATTCAACTAGCACAAGGTGTGCCAGAAAGAACCACCCAAAAGTAGTACAAATTTATGAGTCTATTGTCGTAAAACACAACGAAAAATCAAGCAAAAGAAAACTTTTCCCTAACACCAATATATAATAAAGGGCTCCGCCACCAATCATTGTAACCGAAAGTAGAAGTGAGCAACTTACCTTTTAACCAAGAGAAAGACATAAACTTAACAACATCTAACGACTTAAACACATCCTAAACTTTGTTATTAAAAAATTTGTTGTTTCGTTCCTTCCAAATGATCCAAATAGTAGTATGCCAAATCACTTGGAGATAAGAGTGAACATGTCGCGAAAAGCCTGCTAAACGGCCAAGTTGATGTAAATGATCGATCACCGATTCAGGGGATATGAAAGAAATACCAATCCACTTGTAGACTAGGTGCCAAATAATGCTAAATATGTCACAGCGCTAGATGAAGTGAACCGCCGACTCCTGACTACCGCAACCTCCTACACAAGCCATATCGTCCTGATGAAATATCATCCTACGTACCAGGTTGTCTTTTGGCAGCAATCTGACTACCGCAACCTCCTTTTCAGCCACACCATATCGTAATGGCCCCGCTCCTCAAGTGAATCAGATGACGTTAGGTATTGATAAGTCCCTCTGACAGAATATCCTTGAATAGGATCAAGAACCCATCGCCACCTGTCAACAGTAGTGTCCTGCAAAATAATGTTAGATAGCAAAGCTGCACGCTCCGTAACGGACTCCTCCTCCCAAGCCAAAAGGCGCCTCCTCCACAACCAACCGCCCACCCTAACTCCTCCATCTCCCTAACTGTCGCACCCTTATGTTGGGTTAGATCAAACAAGCGAGGGAGTTGCACTCTTAACGGTGCTCCACCCACCCAGTTGTCTAACCAAAAGTAAATACTGTAACACCCTAATTCACACAAGGGTGTCACACATCTAAAAAAATAAAAAAAATAAAAATGCACTTCATTCAAATTAAAAACATTGCAATGGAATAGTTTTCAAAAACTTTAAAGTACATGTCGCATCACAAATTCAACACCAAAACTAAATTCAAAAGAATTCTAAAATAGAGTCTAAAATAAAAAGAAATCTCGGTCCCTAGTGTTACTGATCAGAGCTTCGACTCAATAAAACTCCCAAAAAGTGATAGACAAAAAGGAGAAGGCCCCAACGCCATCCTCCGAGACTCACTGCTACTAAGATCTTCTTCCTGCAAATCTAAACCACGAGGGTGCAAGCGCCCAACCCGCCACTAGAGGGTGGGAATATATTCAACATAAGAAATGCAAAAACACATGTATAGATCTAGAACAAAGGATACATCATTTACATTTAGGTATGTATACATCACAATCAGATACTGTTCCCATTTAAATATATACATTCATTTAATAAAATCAACATATATCAGTCAACATCTTATAATAATATGTGAGCATCAACAACATTTAAGAATATCAAAAAGACATCTAGCAAAATACATATTATTCGCACATGACCATTTAGAAACACATAATTGAATATCACATCTTTAAATAATTACACGTCTTTAAATTACACATCTTTTAATTACACATCTTCAAGTAGACTTGCAGTTATGTATGCAATGTCCCTAACTCGACTCTATATGCATGTGGTACCAAACCTACTCACCAATTTTATCCTGTCATCTTTAAATACAACACCATCAAAGTATTTTAAAAGCAACACCGTCTTTGATACAACACCATCAAAGTATTTTAAAAGTAACACCGTCTTTGAATACAACACCATCAAAGTATTTTAAAGAGAACATCATCTTTGGATACAACACTATCAAAGTATGTTAAATCACATTGTTAAATAGACTCAACCATGAATGCATGAATACAGATAAAGACTAAACAATGCACATCTTTAAATAGCACCATCGTCAAATACAACATCATTAAGTAACACATCGTTTAATATTCATCATTAGATAACACATCATCAATTATATCATCATTTACACATCGTTAAATAACACATCAAATTACATAACTAACCAATACAAAAACATGCAGTCAATTTTAATTAATCTTTACTGAAATTTATACAATCAAATTACGGGTAACGCCAAAGTATATGTGCATGAATACATTGAACACAAATCAAAAGTGACTAACTCAAACATTTTTTTAATTATCAGTAGCTTCTTTTTATAAGTATTTATTCAAAAATTAATTTGAATTGATTTCTTAGTAACCGAAAGAGATAATATCAATATAGAAAGAATCTAATTTCAATTGTGTCACTATGAAAGGATATGAATCAATATCAATGACTATAATGAAAGGAAATTTAGGTAGTGATATATAAAGATCAGAGAACTAAAAATATAACAAAGAAAGAACATGTAATTCGAAAGAAACAGGTCTGCTATTCGAAATAAATTAGTTAATTTAGAATAAGTAACAAAAATCAATTGATTTACCGAAAACAGGATTCATTAATTTAAAGGCATCAATGAATTAAAGAAACAAATAAGCATCGAAAAACAATTACATCTAATTCCATGTTACTATTCTTCATTATATATATTCTAAAGCACAACATCATCATATTTCAATCAGGAATTTAAACAAAAAACATCACAATTTAGAAACAAAAATCAATGGGACTCTGATTCTGTTGGTGGATATAGTGTGGGAGGCGCCTATCATCATCTTACAACTCAAGCGGAACCTCCAGACGTTCCTTTGGGAGATTTTATATGGCATAAGCAGGTGCCGCTGAAGGTTTCCATTTTTGTTTGGCGATTATTGAGAGATAGGTTGCCGACTAAGAACCATCTTCTAAGGCGTGGCATAATCAACGGCGAGGCATGTATGTGTGTCACAGGATGCGGTATGGAAGAGACTACATCTCATTTATTTATTCATTGCGCCACTTTTGGTTCATTGTGGCATCTTATCAGGTCTTGGATTGGAATGTCAGGTGCTGACCCTTATTGATGACCATTTCATTCAGTTTACTCACTCTACAGGTCACTCAAAGGCTCGTCAGTCATTTCTTCAACTTATTTGGTTACTTTGTGTTTGGGTGGTTTGGAACGAACGTAATAATAGACTTTTTAATAATATCCAAACCACGGTTGAACAACTAGCAGATAAAGTTCAATTTCATTCTTTATAGTGGCTTCAAGCTAACAAAGCAAATTTTATGTATGGTACCCAAAATGGTGGTCGGACCCTTTATTTTGTTTGGGTTTAGATCGACCTTTGCTTTGACTCTACTTTGTATGTTTGACTGTTATCAGGGGTGGCACTTTTAGTACATCTTGTACTTAGGTGTTTTACTGCCGTTGTTAATATATTCCATTTTTATGTCTTCAAAAAAAAAAAATCAATAATTAATTAAGCAACATAAAAAAAAAAAAAAACGAATTTAATAATAGATTCATCAAAACAAAGAAAATTTAACGACCCTTCACTACCCCACATAAGTACATAGCCCATATGATGAATAAAACTCCCCCTTACCATAAAACTCCCCCTACCTCTAGTTTTGCAAAATTGATGATTTTCTACGGTGAAATCTCTCTCTAGATTCTTCTCGTTATTCCTCTTTGCCTCTTCATTCCATAACCCTAGTCTTTTTTTTGCCGCTTTGTTTCTCTCTTTCTCGGCAACCCTTGTTCTCTAATTCTCTTCTCTATTTATAAGGTCTAATTAAGTTTGTCACTAATCTTTTTAGATTACTATATGTCATCTAGGTTTGTTACTAATCTTTTCAAATTATTATCTGCACCTCTTGAATTTGTTACTATTATTTCTGTAGCTACACCGTCTTACTATTCACACTCCCCTCTACTTAAATCATTAAAGCACTACTCATCTCACTAACTACACCTCTTTTCTACCTAATGTTACTAATCCCCCCGTTCGCACTCTAATTTATTATTCTTTCTAAAAAAACTCTATTTTCTTTCTAAATATTATTTTCTCTCACTTTTTTTTTTCTTAATTAAACTACTACCATTAATTAAAGCTTTAGTTTATATATGCTACCCTTATTAATCCAATGTCTCTATCCCAATTAACTAAACAACTCCACCCAAACATGTTAAAACGGGGTGTTACAAATACTATGCCCGTCGTCCACAACCCTACGGGCATTATCTTCAAACCAATTATCCACCCCCACACCAACACCACAACAAATGTCAGACATCATTCTCCACCAATCAGAACTATCTCTCCCTCCCTCCCTTAACTGCTCCCCTTCCTCCCCATACCTCGCCTTTAAGACTCGATACCATAGTCCCTCCTTGTCAATCAACATCCGCCAACACCACTTCCTTAACAATGCTACACAAAATATATTTATGTTTTTTATGTCTTGACTCTTTATATTTTATCATCACGTCTAGTTTTTTTTTTGTCATGTCTAAATCTTCCACTTCCTGTATTTTATCATTATGTTTAATTTTTTGTATAGTATATTGAAATAAAAATAAATACTAAAATATAAAATAAAAGATATATTAAATAATATATAAAAGATATATTAAATTAATAAATTTCAAATACTTAAATATAATGGATGTTAATTTTAGGTTTAATTGCATGTTTGATCCCTTATGTTTATTTTAGTTTTTAAGTTGGTCCTTCATGTTTTAAAAGTTTGAAGTTGGTCTTTTACGTATTAAAAGTTTTAAGTTGGTCCAAAACGTTACTCACGTTGGAATAAGTTAATCTCCCCCGTCACTTAAATTTGAAGATCCGGGTTGACAATATAAATGATGGAACTTAACTTATTTAAAAAATTAGTTTTAAAACATTTTTATTAATTTTTTTGTTTTATTAATTTCAATATCATGTCGCGGAAGGAACTAACTTATTCTAACGTAGGTAACGTTTTGGATCAACTGGAAACTTTTAAAACATAAGAGACCAACTTGAAAACTAAAATAAACATAAGGGATCAAACATGCAATTAAGCCTTAATTTTACTATGAATTAAGATTGTCCTTTTACTCCCTAAAAGAAAAATATTATCCTTTTATGTCATTTTACATTTATTAACTAGTTGAACACATAATTTTACCAAACACTTCAACTAACTTAGCAGTTATAAGTCACTAGTCATGAGCTATCAATTATTAATTATAAACTATAAGTGATCATTCATCAATCATCTACTATAAGTTATAAGTTAACTTATTAGTTATTCTCTATTTTTACCAAAGGCCTAAAAATTTAAATCAACCGGCTCAAACTCTCCACCACTTATAAACACTTTCGTTATCTTTGTTCTCTTCTATGTGAGGCTTCTTAATTTTCAACACTCCACCTTGAGTTCAAACGAGACCTTTTTTATTACCTGTTTGTGACTCTGATAATAGTCTATTTTTTCTTCTTTCTTTTTGTCTTGTCCTCAACGGGGCTGGATCATTTGGCTACTTGTACCATATGTCCAAACCTAGGAAATTTATAAGAAGAAGCATCTAATCAACAAATAAGGTTTCCTGGGTTGGTCATAAAGAAGCCAGAATTTCTATTGGAGGAGTTGAATCGACAAAAGTTGAGTAAAGAGTGATAATTGTTGCATTGGCCAAATCAAGGTTATGTAAGACGGTTCATTTCCTACTTTACAGTGTAATGATGACTTTTTTCATGCAAAACTCTAATATTTGTGTCAGATCATCTCATCACTCCATGTATAAACGATAATACAATGTAGGGGGCCTTTGTTCACACTTAAAAACAAATATCTTGTTAACATATATCGGCAAATAGGTGATTGAGCTTTAGGCTAGGAATCCTCTTTGTGAAGGGAAGGTTAAGTGGCTGCTAAAGCAGTCGTGTGAGGGGAGCTTATTCTTTCTCAAGGCCAATAACTTAGTATATGTGGGTCACATAAGCCTCAGATTGAGTCAAAATGTAACAGGTCGGACAATGATTCACAAAACTCATGCTCCATATTTGTAGTTGATGACAGACCATCTTACATTATTTTCAGCATACTTTTCAGTCATTTTAGTTATGATATGACCCAAATTATAGGAGTTTTAAAACAATTTTATGTGGTTCAAGTCAAGTAATTATAGTTTTCCCTAAACCAAACAATTCTTAGGTGTTTTTGATGTATTTCATTAAAAAAACATGTAGTTCTACAAAGCAAAATACCTCATGAAGAATTGGGAAGACAATGAATGAAGATTCAAGAGACCTCTCAAGATATTACAAGTAGAGAAATTCTATCTCATGTCCTAACACAAGTTCGATGGAAGAAAGCACTCAAAAAGACGAAGAAAAGACAAGACACACACTAAAAACAAGTGCCACGCACATTAGGCGCGTGACAACGCGCCCCTGGGGGTGTGCAAAACAATGCATAAAAACATTATTTTTACTCACACGTATGGCAATCACCAGACCACGTGCGAGGCATTTGCGCCTCTGTGAAAAAAAACAACATTATATTTTATTGTTTTTGGTTGCGGGTTTGAAGAAAAAGCTCAGTTTTTAGCCCAAACCTACATGCAAATCATCCTATAAATACAACTCTTCTTATTCACAAATACTCATTCAGAATGAAGCAGTTCAAGAGGAAGACAAGTGTTAGGAGCATCAAAAGAAGAGTATGTCCTCAACCTTTGTCTCTAGAGATACACCTCTATTTGTTTATTGGATCTATCTAATTCAAGTATTTTATTCATTTATGTTTTGAGATTTATTTAATTTTTATATGCAAAAGTCTTAATGCTTCCTAGGGAGAGTAACAACCCTGGTGAATTTCAATTGAACATAGAAATAAGGATGCAGGCGGTGATCCTAAGGACACCCCTGGTAACTCTTTTTCGAACGTTGCATTATAAATTTTATTATTTCCCCTCGGAAAGGTAGACTACATAGGGCTACCTGTTTGCAGAACTACTAAGGTTAGAAAGGGTATGTGATGTACTTTTAAGGTTCATAGACGAAGTTGAAGCCTTTAGAAGATAATTTAGGAATACCAATTCTTTTATGGTTCAATTAATTTTAAGAGAGTAAGGCCCCACTCTAACAACCTTACGTAGGCATACGAACCCTGTAGGGTTGACGACCCTATACCCGTTGAGCATTTATAACCTTATTGTGATCAGCAGGTGCAACTCGACAGCTGGAGGAACATAACAATCCCGTGATGCCCATGAACTTATCACTTAAATATAACTTTTATCTCATAGCTGATAATTACTTCTCCTTAATCCAACAAGGAAAAGATAGGGGATTCCCCCCTGCTTTCATTTAATTTATTTGCGATACCTAGTTGAAATTTAGTGCTTAAAAACAGTTTGATGCACTTGTCAAATTTTATTCACTTTGTATTGTCTTCAAAAACCTTCTTAGAACTTTTGATTTCATTCTTCATATCCTTGATCACGTGATGTCTTGATTTGTCGAATTACATGATTTCTCGCTACAAAACACCTATGGAGTTACATGATCTAGGACGAAAGTGCATTACAACGACTCGATTGAAAACAATATTGTTCCTCTAACCATTAACAACTCCTCTATCTCTCAAGTTATTTGTCTTCAAATGCAAAGAAAAGTACTAAAAATATAGCCAAAAATATCATATGATATTCTGTCATCATCAACCGAAAAATTCAACCACCTTACCTGCAAGTTGAGAATGACATACATCTATTCATCAGTTTGATGATGGGATGTCTTGTAAAGGACTGTAAATAGTAATATTAGTAATTACTTTTATTAATATGTGGTTTATTTAGCAAACCCAATAGATCTTGATATTTCTTTATTTAAATAGAATAGCTACCGACATTGTAAAAAAGTTGTTGTTCAATGAAATGATAAATTTAATCTCAATTTTCATCGGCAGTTAAGCACTTTCGGTTAAAATTCATCGGTAATTAACTGCCGATGAGATTATCTTAATAATTTCGTGGTGTTTCCTAACAACCTTTGATGTGAGAACAACAATTTTCACATTGTAATTACACCTTTGAAATAAATCAGTCTCTTTTCTAACAGTAGCAATTTAAAACCTCATTTCATACATAAGGATCATTTTCATAAAAATGTTAATAAATGTCTTAACCAAAAAGTATACCTTCATATCTTAAATACTAAATCACATGAATGTCACTCCTTATTAGTGAGAGACATTCCCATTTTGGGGACCATGAATTTCATCAAGTTTATGATACGAAATCAGTAGTTGGATCAACCTAGAGTCCAAGCATGGACAACCCAACTAATGGGTCTAAATGTAAAGTCTATTTCTATTATTTTGAAGAAAAGTCCTTCAAAAAAAATTTTATTTTGAAGAAAATAAAATCTACTGGTATTCATTCCCTTTAGTATATTTTTATGTACACAAAATTTAAGGCGAAATTAGTCTAGGGGCTGAATTCGTTTAAGTGTTTATCTCAATTTCATTTCCATCAAGGTATCAACAAGGTTAGAATTCATATCATATAATATATTCTGACTATCACACAATATTTTCCAATGAACCATATCTAGATTTTTTATTTCACCTTGTCTTGATATCAAAATTAAGGACACTACACATAATTGAGAACATCTTTGAGAACAAAAACATTTCACCTTAGCTTGATATCAAAATTAAGAACACTACACATAATTGAGAACATCTTTGAGAACATAAACCATAACTAATGATATTAGATACAAGAGGTATGTTGGGAAGGATGTCCACAGAGGAAAAGTGGAACGAAAACTAGTGGTGAGACCCATCACAACACAAACAATTGCCACCACTAATACATCAGCTGAAAATTCCCAAGTGATATCCCTCATATATATAAGAATAGATATCACCACAAATCCAAGAATGTTGTTCATGAACACTGCACCATAAATCTGCATTGACCCAAATCTTTCATAAGTATTTATTCATAGACTAAATGTTTAACTCTTTTTATCCAAAAAAAAAAATGTTTAACTCTTATGGAGATCTGATTATTTGAGAATTTATAAATAAGTCTCTAATTTCTAAACTAAAAAAAATGTAAAAGGTCCTTGAATTAATTTTTTTTAATTGGGTATCAACTTTCAAATAATGTGATCATTTGCTCACTTCTCAGGATCCTCCTATGTTGCATACTTCCGAAAATCTGATATGGCACTCTAAGGTCCCTGTGAAGGTCTCTATATTAGCGTGGCGGCTTCTCCGTGACAGGTTACCGACAAAAAACAACCTTCTTGGCCGCGACATCATTACAGGTTTAAGCACATCTTGCTTGGCGGGATGTGGACAGGCCGAAACGGCTCAACATTTGTTTCTCCTGTGTGATTTATCTGGCTCTCTTTGGCAGCATGTTCGCTTTTGGATAGGCGTTTATTGTGTAGACCATCAGAGTATTCCTGATCATTTTGTTCATTTTACGAACTACTTCGGTGGCTCGAGGGAGCGGCAATCTTTTATGCAGTTAATTTGCCTTCTTTGTATTTGGCTAGTTTGGAATGAGCGTAATAATAAGTTATTTAATAATTCTCAGAGTTCCTCTTTACAACTCTTGCAGAAGGTTAAATTTCATTCCTACTGGTGGTTGCAGGCTAATAATGCCGCTTTTGTTTTTGGTTGTCAGCAGTGGTGGTCGAACCCATTGACATGTCTGGGTATCGGCTAACGACTATTGTATTTTTATTGTGACTGATACTGTGTAACTTTGAGAACCTTTTTGGTACGCCTTGTGCCAAAGAGGAGTCTCCGTTTTTGTGAATAAAATTCCATTTATGTTTCTTAAAAAAAAACTTTCAAATAATGTGTAATGAAGTTAGAGTTTAACGATGCAAATAGAAATTACTTAAAATTTTAGAGACTTAATTATAAATTTTAAAAATTCAAGGATCCAATTAAAAACATTTTTAGTTTAAAGACCTACTTATAAATTATTGATAATTTTAAGAACTTAATTTTTTTTAGAGTTATAAGACCTATTTAAAGATCTTCAAATAATTTAGGGATCCTCATAGTATTTTTAAACCAAGGATAAAATATTGAAGAAGTTAGACTGACAGAGGAACATGACTAACCTCATACATAGTGTGAGAAGTATTACTGCTTTTTTTGTGGCTAGCTTCTTTGATTGCTGAGGTTGCTTCTCTAAAATTTGTAGCCAAAGGGACTAAAATGAAAGAGATGAAAAATGATGAAATTCCTGCAGCTTCAGAGAATTTTTGAACACTTGCTATTAGAGGCTCCGCAAGAAGTGACAACATAGCAATTCCCAACATCACGTATGCTATAGCTTCTAACCATGCAGTCACCCCTTTGGTTTGATTCTCTTCCATTACCTTCTCAACATCTTCCCATGTCTAATAAACAATCATTCATATACCATTTGTAAACAAATTTTTTATTGATCAAGTTCAAGTGTAGCAAAAATGGAAGAAATTGGTTTAAATGCAATTTTAGTCAATTTAGTATCCATGTTTCTAAATTTGAGAATGTAGGTAGTATCCATGTTTCTAATATTTTTTCCCATAAATTTTACAAATTGGGAGACTATATATATTTTCTAATTTAGAAATGGGAAGGCCATAGTCATGTTTTAGTGAATATGTCAAGTTATTGAGTAAAGGAATAAGGGAAATACTTGATGAGTTTCATGAGAAGAAGATTTTGAGCTTCCTGGTTTACTAGAATTTGAGTTTATCCATTTGGTGAAGCCATCAACAAATTCATTCTCACTAATCTCATTGTCTTTGTTGGCATCAAGATCGTGAAGGAGTTTTGAGACTGCTTCCTCTGCATCTACAGCCTTACCAAAATGAGTCTCCCTAACTACTTTCTCTAACTCGGATCTTGAAACATGGTTATCGCCATCGCCATCAACTTGCTCAAATAACCTATTGCATCACAAGGAGCAAGAAAACACTCATAAAAAACATATTTATATATATTGTCATACGTGTAATCAAAGATATAAATATGCAGACCTTTTGATAGCATCTTTATCAGCTGTACCATCATCATGGAGCATCCTACCAACCATATCATTCTGAGCATGACTTAAGACTCCGGAAATAAGTTGTCCCTTCAATTCACGTTCTTTTCTCACGTGTTCAATCCATGGTTTGATAAAACTCTGTTTAGAATACAATAAGATTGTATTGAGTTATTTGAACTTATCAGCTGACATAAGCATTTGTGAGACTGTTTGTGGGAGCTTATAGAAATGACTAACATGTCCATAAGTTGTTTTCAACTTATTTCCATAAACTTTCTAAGATAAAACTTATAGAATTTATGAAAATAGTTTTACTTTATTTTATCATTTGTTACAGTAATAGCTTATACATACGCGCTTATGCTAGAAGCACGTTATATCATGTAATAGTAGATTGTGCAAGAAAAATATCAATATAATATATAACAATCATGTCAGGCTTTGAATTGCATCACTTACCTGATACATTTTGTTCATAGATTCCTTAGGGAGGTACTTTCTATCCAAAGCATGCTTTGTTTGGTTAATATATTCTGTTAAGCCACTAACAAATTCTTCTTTGGTTATAATTTGGTCGCCATTTTTGTCAAAAGCTTTTAACATGTCTGCTATTTGGTCCTCTCTGATATTTGTGTCGGCTAAATTGTTCCCAAGCAACAACTCTTTTACTTCAGAAGTTGATAAGTGTTTTCCATGTTGACTGAATTCATGGTATAGTCTGCATGATGAAGTACACTATTAGGGTTATGTACGTAGGAAACTAAGGGAAATTGTTTTCTATAGTGTTTATCATATAAGAGGTTATATATAAGTGATTTCTATAACAAAAGATAAACTAAAATCAAACTGTTTTCAATTAAGATAAAATAAAATCAATTTCTCCATAAGGTGACAGCTTAAACGTAAGAGTTTGATCTTGTAACCTCAAGAGAAGAAGTTCAATTTCTCTTTGTACCAAAAAAAAAGTTCAATTTCTCTCAGTGAGCCAGTTGAAAATGGCCATTAGTGTCATTTAATTAATAATAATTCCTCCTTAAAGAGGGATAACTATTGTCATAAACCATATTTCTTAAGATAAAATAAGATCAATTTCTCCATGAGGTGTCAGCTCACGCGTAAGAGTTTAATCTTGTAACTTTAAGAGAAGAAGTTCAATTTCTGTCAGTGAGCCAGTTGAAAACGGCCATTAGTGTCATTTGATTAATAACAATTTCTCCTTAAAGAAGTGATAACTAGAGTTTATGAGAATAATCTGAAAACAACATATGAACATGTCATAAGTTGTTTTTATAAGTTCTCTTACACTGTATCACAAGTGCTTGTGCTAGTAGATAAGTTCAAATAAACTAATTCAAACAACATTTATTTTGTTGATAAATGTTCCATGAAATCTGACTTACCCATTTATGGCAGCTACATTAGGAGTTCCATCCTCAGTTAGGATCTTTTGTAGAGTTTGCTTTTCAACACGTTGGAAAATTCTTAAAATTAAATCATCATGCTTTATGTATTCCAGTCTTGTTTTCTCTATCTGAGGTTTAAAGAGCTGCATATTTCATTGGATAAAAATAAGAAGACAATTTGACATTGAAAAATATCAAAAAGAGAGTCAAACTAGTCTATTACAAGTTGAGTAATTAATTTATATGGATATGCTTCGCCTCCCAATTCCAAATTACTATGGTGGGTCACGGTTCACCTTAGACATATAAGGTTAAAAACAAACGGAGAGGACTAAAATGGTAAACGACATAAGAGTTATGGAACTAAATTGAAACACGTGATAGTTAGGGGACCAAAATGAAAAAATAAAATAAGCTAAGGGACCAAATGATATATTAAGCCTAGATTTTATAAAATAGTACGTGACTGCAATTTAAGAGTGACATCAAGATTATTATCATAAAAAATTTGAGTTGCAACCGAGATTGAGATTGCATCAATTGTATTTAACTATGATTTCCTACAATATTAAGGTTTACAACACAACTTCAATTTTAAACTTAGTTGTATATCATAATGGTATTTTACATTTTGAACAAAATACATTAACTTTTATTGACCAATTTTTTTTTACATTTTGGAACGGATGGAGTAGTTATTTTAAAGATTAACTTAAAAGCAAATACGAGTAAGTGAATGGGGCACCTGGTAAATGAAGTATGAGATGAGAAAAGTGACAGCAATGATGAGAGAAACTATCAAGGTCACATTGCGTAATGTTGTAGAGAAATAGAACAAAGTGGGAATCTGCATGATGAGGAGTGGTATAACAGAGAAAACCATGATTCTCGCCATCTTTCTAGTGTCTATATCCATAGTAATGCCATAACCTATCATAAATATAAAAAAATATTACACATTAAGAATTCAAATAAAAAACTATAAAGGAGTTATGGTAATTCTAATTGAAGAATTTAAAACTTCATGTATGAAATGCATTTAAAACTATTTTACACATACATCTAGTTATGTTTTATCATTTAGATATTTGTGTGAATGTTAGAAATAAGATTTAATTCATATACATTGTAAATGTAAATATATTTTTGTACTTTCAATCAATCATAATTGTAATCATAACTACTTCTAAAGTCAAATAGATGATTGTTTGTGATTTGTTTATAGTATAAAATTCTACATTTGATGTGTATAAAAATTGAACTCTAAAAAAAAGAATGTTATGACATATTTACATAGTAAGACATGTGCTAAGGGATTTAAATAAAGAGATAGAATTTTTAACCAAAAAAAAAGAGATAGAATTAAGAGCAAACCAGTCAAAGCTTGTTTTATTCTTCCGGTTGATAAATATGAGGTATCAGAAGAATGAGAGTCATTTTTAAAACTTTGCTTGCCAACAATAACACAGGTCCCCCACACAACTGTGAGAAGCAGGATGGATGATCCAGCTAATAATCCAACTCCAGTGGAAGCATACTCTTGCGCACTCTCCTTATCACTTGAAAGTCCAGTGACTGACAACAATAAACATACAAAAAATGAAGTTGATGTGTGTCTATATATATTGAGATATTAACGTCTACAAATATATTTGAATATGTGTACCTCTCAAAAAAAAAAATTGTGTATGTGTATGATATATACAGTTAAGAGGGAATAGGGACAGGGCTATGTCATGTCATATTCATGCCACTCTCCAATTTGTACTCGTGTAATTTTTCTGTATTTTTTTATTTATATTTTTGGTACTTAAGAGGTCTTAAAAAAAAAAAAAAAAAAAAAAAAAAAAAGAGGTATTCTTTGATTTAATATTTGATGGCCTAAAAAAAAAGAGACACTTGTAAAAAAATCTATTCTAGTTTGGCCTCTATCAGACATTTAGCCTGTAAAATATGGCATCACCTTTATTTCAGCACTAGTTCAACATGATTGATATATTATAAGAACTAGAACAAAATAATGAGATCTAGTAGCATTTCTTTATTTTTCCAATGACTCAAACGAAGAAGAAGAAAAAAAGGTATAGAGAATAAAATTACAAAGAAACATATGTTCATAAAAAAAAATTACGAGGAAGCATATATGTATGTAGGAAAGTGTGACTTATGTTCATATCGACAAAGATAACTATATAATACATACATATATACAAACAGACCCACAAGAGAAAAACCATTTTAAAATTCGGTATTTAATTTTGTGAACCGGTTATGTTTTTATAATTGAAGTGATTGTAAGACTTTACATTTAATTAAGTAGCTATTTGCTTCACTTACTATGTCATCAACAGACAACCACTATTCTCATTGAATAACCCATTATTTACACTTTTGTACAAAAAAAAAAAACTATTATTTACACTTAAAATAGAAGGCAAGCGGGCAACAAACTGCGTCGCCGGACCTTTTCAGATGGCAAAACCAATCCTCGTAAAAGGATTGAATTTTACAATGGATTTTTTTTATAAAAAATAAATGGAAGAAAAAGAAGCAAAGCTTATCTCAATCATTTGCTCCCATCTTACCAAGTCTGCTGAGATTTTAAGTGCAATACTTTGAAAGTATTAAACAAAAAAAACAAGAACTACATAATTAGGACAAAGTATGTAAATAGCAATTGCTTTGAAGATACAAAGTATTTAGAATGTTCAAAAAATGCTTTGAAATTGAGTAGCTAGGATGCAACTAAAGAGATTTATATTTTGAGAGTAAGAAGCAATACCAAGAAGAATTAAGGATTCTGGAAGGGCACCAAGAATATCAAAAGCACTAGCACCAAAAACACCTGGACCAAGAATCTTGAATATTTGTTCACCTCCAGCAGCCAAATATGATTCTCCATGGAACAATAAGTACTCATAAACCAATATCAGAAATAAATGACCAAGAATGTTATTAGAACATGGCAAAAACCCATACATTTGTTTACAATACTCCTCTGAATTAGAAGAAGATTCAGTAATAACTCCTTTGTCATTATCATTGTTAAGAAGTAGATATGAATCTTCTTCTGCTTGAACATCATCAACTCCATTGGAAATCAATTTATTGGGAAGAAAACGGCTTTGAACATGAAGTGCTATTATAGAAAGAAAGAAAATATTGAAGCATGCTATTTTTGTAATGTTTCTCATTTTGTTTTATCTATCTATGATGAACTGAGAAAGGAGAAACAGTGGTTGTAGAATATATTATTTTTTGAGAGGTGGTGGTTGTAGAAATAAATACCTAAAGAAAAACTTAAAAGACAATTCATTAAGCCTTCATGGCCATATGTGAAATGAATATCTAATAGTACATACGAATCACGTGGCGTATTAATTTATTTCACCCTAACATTAAAAACCATACCAATCCATCCATCTATGCATAAATACATATTATTAAATCTGACATGAGATTGGAGAAGTAATAAATTGAGTATTGTCTAAACTAATTAATTGCTCCTTCCGTCATTTTCATAAAAACATTTTTTTATAACGAGGAAATAACAATGCAAATTAAAGTTCGATTTTTTTCGATGTTAATTTGGATAGACTTTAGCTTTTTGAAAAAAATGCAAGCTAAGAAATAAGAGAGGGAAAATAGGTCACTCTACAATCATCAGGATGCAACAACGGTAAAATAACAAAGACGGAGGGCGTGGCAAATCAACCAAAATCATATTCTCATTATGACCTAACTTTGCAAGGAGATCAGCACACTTGTTTGACTCATGATAGACATGTCTTATCTCGCAATTTCAATCTAAACGATCCAAAAAGGACAACACTTCTTGGACAAGGGGAAGTAGATGAATATTAGGGTCTTTCTAGACCTAATCATATTGATGAGTGTAATTGTGTCCATCAAAACAAGGAAAACAACTTAACCTAAACTAGATGTCAAGCGCAAGCCACAAACTAAGCTCCAGAGTTTGGCTATAAGTGATGTGGATCGACAAAGAATGCAAGAACCATTTGAAGTAAATTTCCAGATGGAAAACCATCATAATCATAACGAGCTTATTCAAAATCGCACAATTGAAAAACTTAAAGGTTAAAAGTGCAATTAAGTTAAAACGTAAATTCAAATAATGATTATATACTGATTATTAAATCTAAAACTACTTATGATTAAGATATTCATATTTT
This sequence comes from Medicago truncatula, assembly GCF_003473485.1. Classification (NCBI taxonomy): domain Eukaryota; kingdom Viridiplantae; phylum Streptophyta; class Magnoliopsida; order Fabales; family Fabaceae; genus Medicago; species Medicago truncatula. Next base: position 38,701,734 of record NC_053043.1, on the reverse strand, counting down.
AGAAGAAATTAAAATTGACCGGCATATTATTTAGTATTTTTTTGAAAGGAAGATTTGACCGACATGTTTTAAAATTACTTCATGACAATAATATGAGAGAAAGACAGGTGGCAGCTACATAATAATGTATTAAATAGTAAGTTGTAAGCATAATTCTAAAAAAAAAAGTAATTATTTGAAAATAATTAAACTATGCTACCTAGTACATATCCAAAACATTGGTTTGTCCATGTTTTAGATGGAAATGGGTTCTGGCATGATTTTATCCATTAAAAGAATCTAAGTGGTTCAGATATCAAAATCTTATTTTAAACAAGGGGTATTATATTCGCTTCCTTTAGCTCAGATTTGTTTCACCGTTGAAATTAAAACTTTATGATTACAAAGAATCTGATTCGACTTTAGACAAAGCAACACATGTACCTGCAAGGAGTACTTAAATATTAAGCCTCATATGGAAATGACAAAAAAAATTTAAGAGGTTAAAATGAAATATATTACTCAAATTAAAGAGTTCTTCCTATTATAAGATATGTTAGGAAAAGAACAAAGTCACAAACATATGTACAAAGAAAAAGAAAGAGATAAAAAACATTAGCCAATACCCAACATATTGAATGGACTAAGCCACCAAACATGGTAGTTGAAAGAGTGATTTGGAATTTCGCCTTCAACCACACATAAGTAAGAGACTTAATCTTGTCGACAATCTGATATGTTGAACATTCTTTACCGTTAAAAATCATGTTGTTTCTTTCCTTCCAAATTTCTCACACCGTCGCATACCAAATCAACTGCATAATAGACAGTCGCCCCTTAGAACAATTGCCACCAACAAAACTAAACTGGCTGAGATAATCCACTGACACGTTAGGGATGACCGAGCAGACACCCAACCAACGAAGAATAAAGTGTCAGACTTCCTCAAAAATTGACAATGTAAAAATAAATGAGGGGAATTTTTCATTAAACCACACCCACCAACACACCAACCCTCATCGGGACCTATAATTCCTAACGAAGCAAGTTATCCTTAGTTGGCAACTTGTCACGAATCAAATGCCAAATAAAAAGAATGACCTTCAGAGGAATATCCTTGTGTCAAAGATCCTTCGGAGAAACCGTAGTGAACGTATTATGCTAATTAACCATAACTTTATAAGCACTCCGAACAGTGAAATCATTACTGGATTCCAATCTCCAAAGCCACATGTCGTCGTTAACTACCTCAAAAGTCACATTTTGAAGTAATAAACAGAGTTCTCCCACCAGCTCCTCCCACACAAACAGCCCCCGCCTCCACCTCCACGCCTGACCTCCCTGACAGAAAGAACTATTTAGGGCATTAGTTAAAAAGAAGAAAAAATATCTCCGTGAGCTTAACTCAGTTGGTAGGGATATTGCATATTATATGCAAGAGTCGGGGTTCGAACTCCGGACACTCCACTTCTCCACAATTAAATTATGTGATCTCTAACCACTGGACTACTTGACAAAACAAATATTATTGTGTTGAGAAATAGTGATTTTAACTTTTAAAAGGTTTTAAAATTGTTACTTTCAATTTAGATGTATTATTTTTTGTTCTTTAACAAATGTCTTTATTTAATCCATTCCAAAAAAATATATATGTCCTTAAAGCCCTAAATATAAGTATAAATATTAAAATATACATTCATTTCATTTCAAAAAAATGTATTAATATACATTTTAGAGTGTAATCCTCACGTAAACTTTGAGCCTCTCATTTGAAAAATATACCCTACCCTATCCTAAGATCTGTTCCATATAGAGATGTAGTCGTATTCACGTATTTGTCTTACTGTACCTGCACCATCAGTTTCGTTTGGATTTTGAATAATTTGAAAAGCATAATATAAACTCAAAACTTAAAAGAAACGATTGAATTTGAATAACAAAAACATTTTTACGAAAATACATTAATAAATTCCAAAATGATTGGTTTGAGTACCATTGTTATACATTCAGTTTTTATAATTTGAAAATTAATGAAAAGGTCTTTAAAGTTATTAACTAATGCACCGGAGATACAGGTTAACATTTCTCTTAAGGTGATAACTAAGGTACCCATAATGGTGAGTAATTTACCCCAACCAATACACATTAGCCACATAAGCACATTTTTAAGTGGTATACATGAACTATCTTGACACCACCAACAAATTGCTCATTTTCATTGGTTGGTGGATAAATTACCCACCATTCTTCAAAGGTAATCTAGAAAAAACCTTCTCTTAATTAAATGGTGAAAGTATTGACAAAATCATATTTGTTGGGCCAAAGGATCTATTCATGTGTGCATAGTTTTGTCCTCTTCCAATCTACAGTTTAAAGAAGACAAGATCAAAGACAGAGACAGAATTATTTATAAATTATACATGACTCACGTCAAATCTTATAACCCCACTAATTAAAGAGTGAATACCCAAATTTGTCCCTGGATTTACACGAATCGGCCAAAAACGTCCCCCAATTAGTCGAAATGCACGCTTAGTCCCTGAATTTAACAAACGTCAATCAAATTAGTCCTTCCGTCCAAATGCACCGTTAGTGGTGCTGAGTTGTCTTCCTGCATGGCTTGTTGTCTTGTACACGTGTACAAGGACGTATTTGATTGAAACGCACAAAATTTCAATTGTACTTTTGATGCATATCCAAATTATGGTCCTGCACCATCACATCCAACTGCTCCTGACGTTGTTCGAGTGCCATATCCAAATTATGGTTCATCCAGTTCAAGTCAACCTAAGTTCATGGAGTTTATCCCAACCTCCAGCTTTCCAAAGAAGTGAAGCTTGATGCATGCTTAGATTGTGCTTTTTGGAATATTTTGTTTTGTTTACATTGTGCCCTCTAGTTGGGTTCTTTTTGGCTATGTAATATTTAAGAACATACTCTATGACTTATGACTTGTTAATGCCCCAATAGTTGGGTTGCTTTTGCCTATGTAATATTTCAAACTTAAGACATACGACTTATTTAATGATATTTTCAAGGATGAAGTTGTGTGTTTTGTCATTTTTAATTCGTTTGCTGCAAATATATATGCATCAAGGATCAACTTGAAAATATGTTTATATAATTCAAGGACTTATTTGACGTTTTTTTGAAATAATTCAGGGATCAATTTGATAGCAAGTAAAAATTAATAGGGACTGTATTAGAAAATATTTTCTGAAATCAATCAATTTCGTCCTTGAAATTTTTTGTCATTATACATCAATTTAGTCCTTGCTTATGTGGCATCTAACATGGCAACCCATCTGAGATGTTAACAGCCACGTCATCACCGTTAACGCCTCAAATGGACGTAGGGACTAATTTGATTGACGTTTGTTAAATTTAGGGACTAAGCGTGCATTTCGACTAATTGGGAGACGTTTTTGGCCGATTCGTGCAAATCCAGGGACAAATTTGAGTATTCACTCATTAATTAAATTAAAAAACTTAAGTGATACGGAAAAAAAATTTGAAGAATACGGAAAAAAAAATGAAATGACCAAGTTGTTCCAGTGAAGTAACTTAAGACTTCTAAGATAATTTAGCTTATTTTAAAAGAAGTTATCTCATTTCACTTCATTTTATAATATATCTCATTTCATCAAACTTTTGTTTAACAAATTCATAACTCAAATGTTTCTCACGGTAAGTGCTTTTTCGAACAAATTATTGCGACGGAGTTGAGCCTTGTTATAATTATCAAGGTTTCACTAAAGTGGTGTCAAAATTCACAAAAAATAAATAAAAAAATTGAGCAGACAAGTTTTAAATAATCTATGAGACTTAAATCAGTTTATAAACATCTGAAAATGCATAAGAGTATTAAGAATAAATTATAATTGAATAAAAATAAGTGTTGCAATTGTATTAGAAGAAAACTGAAAATATTACATGGTTCAAAGAATGTCATCGACATGACTTAATCAGAAATTGACTACTCATGCTTAGAGCAGTCAAATGAGTTGGTTTGGTCCAGCCTGCCTTGGTCCGGTGGACCAGCACATATAAATGGATTAAAGGGGTCGGCTCACGTTATTCATGGGCTGTCAAAATTGAGCCCAACCCAATTAGTAGTGGACTACGCGGCCCGATGGACCGGCCCAACCCTCATTTCAAAAATTATTATTTCATTTTTTTTAGTGATGCTAAGAACAATAAAACTACATATCACATAATTATTTTTAGAAACATCACAAATTATTATTATTCATCAAATAAATCACATGTATTTATAAACTTAGTAAGTGACATATAAAACATCTATTAAATCAATATCCATAATAGATAGATACCATGAAAACATCTATTAAATCAATATTCATGAAAGATAAATACCATAAAAAACATTCATGTATAAGAAGATAGTATTTATCACAATTCACAAAGTGCAACATTGGAATTGGAAACAACAAAATAATTACCAATCCAACAACTAAAAATAGAAGACAAAATAAATTATAAAGTTAACAACTATTGGAGGTAAGTCTCATGAGCACTTTTTTTTTAAGGAAAGTCTCATGAACACTTGGCACTGCATACAATATTATATCTTATACTTATAGTATATCTCTTACCAAAGTCAACCAAAATTATTTTATAATTTTTTTTACTTTTTTTAATGAACCAGCCCGCAAGCCTGATTGGCTGGCCCGGCCCAGCCCTTGAAAAACTTATGCCCGGTGGGTTGGCCTAAAAAGATAGGATCATTTTTTTCATCCTTTTTTACGGCCCAGCTCGTACTAAAATAATGGGTTGAGGGATAACAGCTCTCATGCTAACTAAACATATAAACAATTGAAAGTGTAAATAAATACATAAATAATCATCACGGTATGATGAATGAATCCTCGCCTCCGGGATGCTTTTGGTCATTGATAACCTTGCCAAATTGCAATTTCGTCTGTTTTTGATCGCCTCAACATGTTATTCCAATGAAGCAGGGCCTCTCTATTTATAGGCCACTATACCCAAAAAAATCACTTGATAATCTTGTAAAAAACATAGCAGAAACACATAGTTGTCTAGTTTTGGTCATTTGACATGGTTCAAGGTCTTGCTGGAATGACTCTAAAATGACTCATAAACACCAATAAAAACAATATATATATGATTGACTTTCGTCAAGTGGTTGTAATGTTGTCTTTATTTGTCGGGACGTGGTTGTTTTTTGGGGTTTTGGTATATTGGCCTCCTTTCTTCAGTGGTGCTTGTGATTTTCACCTTCATATATGAGCATACAAAACTACATAACAATTTTGTTCCTTTTGACACAAGGCGCAAAGGAATTGGTTGAAAAATACACATGGTGATGATGGAACAGTTGAAGTGTTCATCTTCAACCTTCATATTTCAGCAATGGTGTGTGGTTTCCGAAAGACATAGACAATGGTTCGGTAACTAAATTTGGCGATGCTTTTGGTGGCACGTGGATACTCTATTTGTGACCATAATCTCCACGTGATATAAGAGATGATGCAACTTTTTCATACGGTTAAAGATGTAGTTGTAGCTATATCAAAATCTTAGAGAAAGAGGAAGAAGAATATATATCTTAGCCTCCAAAGCAACTTACAAACCAATATGGAACCACATGAAAGCATTTTCGAATCCTATTTATAATTTAGGGATAAAAATAGTTCAAGCCTAATATGAAATTATATATGTTGGAACACTAGAATATACTAGTGCGTGAGTTGAAAAATTCTGGAAATTCCTCATAGAGCTCACACAATATTAATGTTTATAAGGTGGAGGTAGGATCCTTGAGGTGAGACACAAGAGATGTCCATTTTTATGAATGGCATATGACACGATCAACTTGATCAACAGAGACGCGTGCCGTCGTTTAATTTGTCTTGGGAATTTACTTTTTTTGAAATGTTGGTTTCAACCCATGTCAAATCTCGTCGCACATTTTGCTAACATCATTGTGCGTTCGACCTTCCATTTTCTATGGTATGTGCAACCTGAGCCATCTTGTTTTTTACTCTTATTGTTTTCAACACTATGAATAGAAATCTAAGGCTCCATCCCAAATCACATGAAAGCTTCCAAGCTTTCTCTTTTCTCTCTTTTGCTCGTTGCACTTCTGAGCCACTTCTCTCATTTCTTTTTTGTCCCTCGTAATAAGTTGGCCTATTAGGATCTTGTCCCTTTGGGAATTGTCCCTTAGGAAGTTTGAGTGGTCCTAGTTCCCTATTGAAGGAGTGGTTCTAGAATGGAACATAAATTGAAATGGGACTCTGATTCTGTTTGAGATTGGATTAGTTTTATTCTAATGGTTTTGTGGTTGAAAAGTTTGATAATTTGGTTATATAGAATGAGTTTAATGTGAATTAGAGTGGCAAACATCCATGTTGGAATACCTTACTCATATTTGGTTCAAACATCCATGTTGTAAAAATGGTTAAATCATTGTTATGGAATAACTTTGATATGAAAGAACTCAGAAAAACAAGTATAATCTTGGGAAAACATTATCGTACTACATTTATAAGACTCTTTTTTCCACAATCATTTTTTCCACACAGTTCAAATAATGAACTATGTTGCTTTTTTAAGTCTTAATAATGAACTAAGTTGCTTTTTCCCATGTGTGTGTAATCGTAACATGTTTTCCATGTGTGTGTAATCCAAGTATAATATCCACTTCGTTCAGTGATAAAAGAAGCAAAAACCAAGCATCAATAATTTTTATAAAAGGTCATTATCGTACTACATTTATAAGACTCTTTTTAATTATTTTTGCAGAACTACAACTATATGATCAATGACTAACTTTATGCAACATTTTTTAGTGTGTCCTTGTAAGTAAATAACATCAACTATTCAACTGTTCATTTTACTTATATTTTATTTTGGCGGAGGAGGGAGTACTATTTGGATTTCATTGCAAACAAAATCAACCACAAATTACGTTAATAAGATTAGCACAATGTTCAAACTCATGAAGGAGTTCATCCACCTCGTTGTGCTTCATTTCCTCTCATGCTTGTTCTTGTTTTCCCACTTTAGTGCGCTTAAATCAAAACAAAGTCACCACAACTTATGTCCAAAAAACAAAAGTGACTTCCATGGTAAATACGTTCTAGATATTAAGTATTCATTACAAAAGATGGTAATGAAGCCCACAGGTCTCATGCCCAAGTAACAACCTAATTTTGGGTAGATATATTGAATGAATAATTTAGGACATATGTTCTTTTTTTTAACCAATCAAAATGAAATATATTTCTCAAAGCTAAGTGATTCACCCCATATAAGATGTACTAAAAGTGATGAATCACCCAATGTCTGTTACAACACACCGACACCTATCAAAGGTGCAACCACCAGAAAAAAGAAAATGAACAAATACAAATTACATGACACCCATACAAAGGATGGGGTGTCTCCACCAATCATGAAAATCAAAAGCAATAGGAACAATATTCGAAGATAACCATAAAAATGAATCCAGCTTCACCTTTTCAAGTAAGGATCAATTACCGCATTTTTGAAGACACAATTGTTTCTAACCTTCCATATTGCCCATGTAGATGCTAGCCAAATAATCTTAAAGTAAATATGAGAAGATCTTGACATACCTGCCATATGAATAAAATAATTAAAGTGATCTTGTAACGACCCTGAACACACAAAAAAAATGCCAAACCAAAGACAAATGAGGTACGAAACACTTCCAAACAAATTGCAACCATATGTTCTTGGTAATGTTTCACATGGGAAGGTGGATTCCTTTCTCATCATGGGAAGGGTGAATTTGGACCATAGATATATTAATAAACAAATTGAATGGCTAGGATTGATCACCTATAACCCTTTTATAACTTTTTGATTTTCATCCTTTAACAAAAATTTGGACCCCACCTATAGGGAAAATGTTATTTTAATTAGGCAAATTATACGGTACATCCACTATATTTGAGTGTACCGGTACACTCACTCTTTAAATTCATAATTAAATGAGTTGTTTTTTGAAGAATTTTTTTTTTTTTATCATTTATAATTATAATAACTAAATTTTATTCATCAAAAGTGTCAACGAAATAATTTTTTATTTTTTAAAATTTTTATCACTTATAATTGAAAATATTCATTATTTTTTACGATAATATGTAAAAAAAAATTACTATGATTCTTATAAACAATTAAATGATGTTTTTTATTATGAAATATTGTTCTATAAAATATAAATATTGACAAATAGCTATTTACTACATAAAAAATTATCGTTCATTTATAAAATTAAGAAGCAGGAGTACCGGTACACCTCATTTTGTGAGTGTACCGTAGAAGTTCCCTTTTAATTATTGGGCTTTATACACAATTTTAGACATACCTAAAATACCTAAAATACCCTTAATGATAAATTAAAAAAAAAAATCTCATTTCTTTTTCTCTCTTCTTCTCCAGCGTAATCCCCTTCTCTCTTCTTCCTTCTCTTATCTCCCACCTTCTCTGTTTATCTTCTTTCTTTTCTTCTTCCTTCTATTATCTTCATCATTCTCTTCTCTATTCTCTTCTTCCTTCTATTCTTTCCCACTTTCTCTCTTTTTGTTATTGCTTTTCTTCTTCCTTCTCTTCTCTTTTCTCTTCTCTCTATTTCTTTTCTTCCAGATCATACCCTCCACCCCTCCAATCAAGAAACAGCAACCCAACAACAGTCAAGAAATTGAAAGAGAGGATTTTCGAATTTTGAAAGAGAGAATTTTTGAATCTGGGTTTTTGATTCTTCATCCATGGATATCCGAGAATATTCATAGGTATCTAAATATCCTTGGATTACTCGTATGACAGTACCCGCGCGAATATAGGGACAGATACGAATATCATATTTATTCAACGGAACGGAGGCGGATATCATATTATCTGTACCCGTGGATACCTGTGCATTCAGTTGGACTCACCCTCCTCTCTTCTCTATTTGTCAACTAAAACTTTCCTTCTCTTTCCAATATCATCAGGCATCTCAGCTTACACCCCCACTTGATAGCACTCATTTTTTTGGTAGATAAAATAGCAAAGTTATTATCAATGTACACAAATAAAGGGAGATGTCGTGGTTCGAGTCTCGGTCATAACATCTGATCAAACAATTTTGATATTTTTGTCAGTTGAGTTAGGACTAATGAACTTAATGCACTCACTTATTTTTTAGAATGTGTGTTTTAGCAACATTCACCTTAAGGTATACTTAACAACTTTTTTGTTATATCTTTGCTAAAACACACCTTAATAAAAACTAGTGGGTGTATCCTAGCAAACCCATATATATGGATGAGGGGGCGGTAGCCGGGCACCAAAATTTTATTTTTTGCTTATTATATATATACATCTTAAGAGGCAGATTTTTAGCTCTTATATATCAACACTCAAAAGTTATATTGTTTTACAGTGAGTTTATGTGTATCCTTTCTTTTCAATTCTCAATCTTTAATCTCTCCATCCCAATTTTGTTAACACAAGTCATTGACATTGGACAACAGGCAAAAACATACGTGTCAGTGCGCTTTATAGATATAATATAGTCTCTTAAGAGTATGTACCAAACGATTCATTTATCTATTTAATAGTCATAAAATTTCTTTTTATAGATATAATAGTAAAAAATCAAACGATTTCTTGGAGGAGGGGGGTGGGGGGAAGAAGTCTCTTTATAGTGGTTTATGAATATAAACATTGAATTATGATCCATGTGTGTTATTGTGTAAAACATGTTCTCTTTAGTTAATAAATTCTCATATGTCGAGTGTAGATTTTGGAGCATGGATCTTAGTTTAGGAGTCAGTTGGTTCACATTTCAAAGATACATACTTGTTTTTATTTTTGCACAATGTCAAATGATAATGTGTAATAATCTTTTTGGTTCATTTCTTTTATCCTTGTATATTTTTTGTTAAAATTTTTATATGTGCACTATCTCATGATTTGTCCAAGGCATCCAAATTCAAACGACCGGTCCAGTATATATAGACACACATGGTATATTTGTCCCAATGGGTATGTTCAAGAGTGTGTTACCTTAGATTATGTTAAGTATGTAGTTCAAATAATGCACTACTATGTTGCTTTTCGAATAGATATATGAATTGTTGTGAATCTATTAATGTTTGAATCCAATTCCTTAGTGATAAAAGAAGCAAAAACCAAGCTTCAATTATATTATTTTAAGAAAAGGTCATTCTCGTCTCGTACTACATTCATAAGACTTTTTTTAATTATTTTTTTCAAAATTACAACTATATGATCAATAACTAACTTTATGCAAAAAAAATTAGCGTGTCCTTATAAGTAAGTAATTTTGGATAATCTAAAATAATATATAAAGGGTCCTTTTTTTTTATTGCGTTTTTATGTGTATATTTGCTTACTTATACTACAGCTACTCCAATGATTACTAACACTACTCTTTTTTAATTTGTTTTTACTTTTATGAATGACAGTAAAAGGAATTCATCTTGACAATATGTAGGTTAAAATAGAAACAAATTCATTTTGCAATGTCATTCATAATTATCAAGCTTCAATTGTTTGTTTTTTTAATAAGGTTCAATTGTTGCATCGTCAAAAGAAAAAATATGCAAATTTTTTTACTATTCGAACAAAAAATACAATAAAGAACTAACAAAACTTATGCAATAGAAGCCGAAAATGTTGGTTGATATCATCACGGGGACTGTCAAATTCAAGGGTAGACCGCCAACTTTTGTGCACCGCATTCAAGAGCTTTTAAAGTTGAATTGGCAGGTGCATTTCTATCATACATGGCGGGATGAGAATAGAAGTGTCGATTGGCTAGCTAATTTTAGCTTTTCTCTTAATTCGTTTCAAATTCATGTTATGGAGACTCCTCCTAGTAGGATTTCAGGTCTCTCATTTTTATTCCGGAACTTGCATGCTTAGGAATGTTCGTGTAAATTTATAATTCTCTTTCTTTTTAGGCTTCGGCACTCTCTCTACCAAAAAAAAAGCCGAAAAGGATATTACGGTATAAATTAGTCTCCAAATGTTCGAAACTAATTCAATTGCTAAAAAAAATTAATGAAAATGAATCATAAATTTACATTGCAAATTAAAAACAGATGCCAAGTCGTTGCAAATTTATATAAGTTTGTATGTACAAAGAAAAAATGTACTAACGTGGAGACTAATAAGCTAGGAGACATTTTTTAGAGTAGTGATACATAGACCACCTTAGGTGGCATGTACCACTTGTACATCCACACATAATTTTGACAAGTGTCCTTGTGGTCCCTCCACACACAAAAAAACTCACATGTATTGTCTGTCACACACTCTCACATGGAGTGGTACAATGTGTGTATGGAAAAAAGTGTGTACATGAAACATTATCCTAAAGATAATGTGATATCTATGTTACTTGTTATGATTCATATGTAAGTTCCTTTTGTACAATCTCCACGTAGAAATCCAACAACCACCATGCTTAGAATTGTGATGGTACTATTTTAATTTGATCACTTCCAAGTACACAAAATAAATTCCATTTCAAACAAAATCAATGACAGATAACGTTAAAAAGATTAGTACCATGTTCAAACTCTTGAAGGAGCTCCTCCTCTTCGTTGTACTTCATTTTCCATGCTTGTTCTACTTCATTTTGCAGCTGATTTGGTTATGCACAGTTTATGTGCTCTAGATCGAAAGGAATAACAGACTGTTTTCTAATAAATTAAATCCTATTATGCAGCTCATGGAGAAGATCAAAATTACTTTCTTGAATTGGCTTAAAGCAAAAAAAGTTGTTTTTCCTTTTGGTTATCATTTGTGGTGGCAGCAACCCCTTACTTGTTTGGGCATCGGTTGACTGTCTTTTTTGTAAATATTTAGGATACTTGGTGTTTCTTGTTCTAACCTTCTAGGCACATCTTCTGCTAGAAGGTAGAACCTTTTCTTTGTGGTAATACATCTCATTTTTGCTTGTTAAAAAAAATCCAACAACCACCATGCTTAGAATTGTGATGGTACTATTTTAATCTGATCACTACCAAGTACACAAAATAAAATCCATTTCAAACAAAATCAACGACAAATAACGTTAAAAAGATTAGTACAATACGATGTTCAGACTCTTGAAGGAGCTTCTTCTCCTCATTGTACTTCATATTTCATGCTTATTGTTCTGTTTCCTACTTTAATGCACTTAATATCTAGCATGTATTTACCATTTTTTGTGTTGAATACATAATATTTTTTTTAAAAAATAAAACGTGATAGATATTAAGTATTCAACACAAAAGATGGTAATAAAGCCCATTTGATCTCATACCTAAGTAACAACCTAATTTTGGGTGGAGATATTGAATGAATAATTTTGGACATATGTTCTTATCATTAGTATGGTTGCAATTGAACAAAATATACATATAGCTTTAGAATTAAAATATTTATAGATTTGTAAGACAAAAATGATAGATAGATAAAAAAGATGGTAGCGGATGTGGTGGCGGCATAGTACTATCGTCCTTCTAACTATATACTTGAGAATATTGTTAAGATGTACATAATTACATTCAAAAAACATAGCACCAAATATATGTCTTTAGTTTCAATCATTGAACAGAAGTGTGGCCATTCGGCACCAAACCACACGTACATGTTGATACAACAGCTCTTGATCATGTTGAACAGAAGTGTGGGGAACAAAATGTTCCAAACCTAAGTTAAGATCTATATTGTCTTAATTATTAGTGTGGAAAATAACAAGAAATCTCTACGGTTTTCTTTAAATAGTTCCAATTTCATCGGATGTCCCTAATAACATCTCTACGGTTTTATGGCGATAAACAAAGAATTTTGTGAGTTAACTAAGAAGTAAAAAAGGAAATATTTAACTATGAAATTAATAACCATAAGGGGGTGTTTGTTTCAAGGTTAAGAATGACATTTCCGGGAATACATGGCTAGGGAATGATTATACCCATGTTTGTTATGAGGTTGAGAAAAAAATATTCCTGGGTATAAAGGTTCCTGAGAATGGAGTAACTTCCCATAACTTCCATTATTCCCATGAATTTATTCTCATGTAAAGAGATGGGAATGTGCATTCCCATGATATTATGCATAGATTTTAAAATAAAAAAATTGTAACTTCCAATTTTTCCAGGAATGTCAAGTTATTTGCTAAACATTTTTTTTAACAAATACCCAAGAATCAAATTTTCATATTTTCATTCCCGGATATATTATTTCTGAGAATAATTTGTGTTTCCCAAAAACAAACGCCCCCTAATTATTCTGCATTATACTCTATTTTTCAATCCAAATGACACTTATCCAAATCCAATCTGCTGCATATTTTGGGTTTATACATTTGTGTTACTTTTTGCCAACTCTAATTAATTTCAAGAAACCGTTTATGGACTAAATGAGTTGACAATTATATCCTATGTTTTCGAGATGGCATTCTTAGCTCCATTGTTTTACAATTAAACTTGGAAACATAGCGTTTTCCAAACAAAACAAAAAAATGAACTTTTTTTTTACGTTATAAAGAAAAAAAACTTGATAGCAGATGAAATTGTGTAGGAATTTTTTATTAATACTAACGGGTTAATCGTAGGCTAGTTTTATTATTGAGATTAAACAAAGTTTACTTAGAACAAGGGGTGTGGCCTTCGGAATGGGTAAGAGGGACGTACATCAAAATTATGTTTTATATATATATATATATATATATATATATATATATATATATATATATATATATATATATGCATTTTTTAATTAACTTTGATTAATTATACTGTATATGTATTTTTTAAATAACATTTATTATTAATGAATCTTTTACAATAAAAAATACAAAAAGAAAGACATTAAAATAATTAAAAGAACGCGATTTTATTAATTCATTTAAGACAATAAAATCTAAGATCACTTTAGATTAGAACATCTATGCTAATCTTTAGCACTTCAAAATTATTTGGGTTAAAGGTGTTTTACCCCCTCTAATATAGGTCATTTTCGATTTTTCCTCTGTAAATTTTTTTTTTGATTTACCCACTGTAATTTTATTTTTTTTGGAATACCCCCTAATAGGTCATAAAAAACTATTTTTTTCAGAATTTTTTCGTTATTTTATGACCTATTAGGGGGTATTCCAAAAAAATAAAATTTTACAGGGAGGAAAACCGAAAATAACCTATATTACAGGGGATAAAGCACCATTAACCCAAATAATTTTAATCGGATATCATTTGCATGCAATTGCAGAGACTAATCACTCGTGTCAAATAGAATTGTGATGGATGATAAACCTCGATCTTAAAAAATTTAACGTCAGTGTATTTGTAGTGTTGAGTTTGAACCGAGGACATGTCAAGATAATTGCAATTTAGTATGTACTCCTTTAGTCCCTTATTATAAGTTTTTTTAATTAATTTCACATATATTAAGAAAAGTAAGTGTATGTTTGGTTGTGTAATGGAGAGAGTTGATTTTGATATAATTGATTATGTAGAATCGATTTTGGTTAAAAGTGAATTGTGTTTGGATATATTTATGTAAAAGTGAGTTGAATTATGAATTTGTATGTAAAAATCAATTTTAGAATCAAAAGTTACAAATTCTTGAAGTAAAATCAATTTTTAATGCAGAATCAATTTAGCGGACAACAACCAAACATGTCAGAAATGATTTTACACCACCATAATCAATTATGGTCCCTCTAGAATTGAAACCAAATATACACTTAGTAGTGTGGTTAATATGTCTAGTTTATGTATTCAATTTAACTTTTTATATTTTAAGACAAGTCAATAATATTAATTAAAGATATGTTTTAAAAAATAAATAAATGCACATAATAATTTGTATATATTTTTTTAAATTCATAATAATTTGTATATTAACTTATGTTTAAGGAAAACACTTTTTTCAAATTGGCTTATAGTCGAGGACAGAGAGAGTATTTGATTCTTCCATGGCTTTTAATTGAGTATTATTTTTTAAATTAAAACCGATTTTCTCCTAAAAACACTATCCTATGTTTTTCTCCACTAAAAACACTGTATTTTACTACAGGACAAAACAATACCACACATTTTTTGCCCCAAAAAATAAAGATAAAAACGGTAAGTCAAAGTCTTTAGATGAAAATGTGAATTGCATGATAGTCGCAATAGGTAGGTAAACAAAATGCACAACACCAATTTTACAATTAATGCTTTCTTACCACCCACAGTTAAACACTCAACTAAATTCAGTTAATTTAAACATTGAAACTAAACACTTTTTAAACCATAACATTAATTAAATAACATAAAAATATTAATAAATAAATATAAATTTCACTGTAATAAATCTCAGAGCCAAATGAATCGTCACGCTCACACTCAAAAGAGTGAATGAAACCTTAGGGTTCCTCTGTTCTTCTTCTTAACCCAAAATCACAATTTTAGGGTTCATAAAAATTCAACCTTTATCACCATTTTCAAAGCTCAAACCTTAGCATTGCAACAACTCTTTTGCGAAAAAAGTTCTTAGAGAGACTCAAACTCACACATGGCGAAGACAAGACCAGGAAAAAAGGACATGGACTCATACACAATCAGAGGAACAAACAAGGTTGTTAAAGGTAATAAATTTGCAAACCCTTTTGTTTTCTAACCGACCCACTTGAGAAAACATCTTCAAAATCGTTTCTTTTATGGAAAAATGTGTAGAGAAATGGGAAAAACTATGTGGGTTTTGTTTAGATTCAGGAAAGTTTTGGTTTTTAAATTTTTTGTTTTTTGAGGTTTTATGTTTTGTTTATGTTTTGTTGTTGTTGTAGCTGGTGATTGTGTTTTGATGCGTCCTTCTGACACGAGTAAGCCACCCTATGTGGCACGTGTGGAGAAGATCGAGCAAGATAATAGGAACAATGTGAGGGTTCGTGTGAGATGGTATTATAGACCTGAAGAATCTATTGGTGGAAGAAGACAGTTTCATGGAGCTAAGGAACTGTTTTTATCTGACCATTTTGATGTTCAAAGTGCTCACACTATTGAAGGGAAATGCATTGTTCACTCTTTCAAGAACTATACTAAGCTTGAGAATGTAGGTTCTGAGGATTACTATTGTAGGTTTGAGTATAAAGCTGCTACTGGTGCTTTCACTCCTGACCGTGTTGCTGTGTGAGTTTAAGTTTCTGGTTCTTTATTTTCCTAATTGAATTTTGAGTATTTGATTGATGAGGTTTGTTTTTTGAATAATTTGCTGATTTTGTTTTTGTGTTTTGTAGATACTGCAAATGCGAGATGCCTTATAACCCGGATGACCTAATGGTGCAGTGTGAAGGGTGCAAGGATTGGTAAAATCAGTGTATTCGGTGTTTTAGTTTTTGAGTGATTTTTAGTTTTTTCAGATATCTAATTTTAGCATTTGGATGTGTTGATTGTTTTGATGAATGAATATATGTGGATATTCCAGCTCCTAGAAGAACGATAAAGATTGTACTAAGACTTAACCCTAGAGAGATTTTTGATTAAGTTCAATAGCTGTAATACATTCTCTGTTATTGGAACTCTGTCCTGGCCTAGGACAAAGCCTTCTTCTTGTTCAGTTAAAGTAAAAACAATTGAGATAAATGCTGGAAATAGGGAACATGAATGTAAAAAAGATTTTCCGTTAATACAAGAGCTAAAATTATAAATAACAATCAATATCGGATCGTTTTTCATAGGTCATAAATTGAATTATGCAAGGGTTTATTTTTGTCGTGCTTTCATCAACTCTTGCTGAACTTATTTAGCATAATGCTTAAATCATCGCAAAAGATTATTGAATTTTTGGAATATCTGAGAAGTCGTATACTCATATGCTGGGTTTTTAGGCGTATGCATTTCCCTCTATATTTTATGAAAGGTACACACTTCATTTTGTAGGTTTCTTGTAGGTACCATCCGGCTTGTGTGGGCATGACTATTGAAGAAGCAAAGAAATTGGACCATTTTGTTTGTTCTGAATGTTCATCTGACGATGATTTGAAGAAACCACAGGCGGCTTTTCCTGTATCACCAGGATCTGATGGCAAGGTGAGATAAATCAGATAACTACATGCATGTAGTACTAAATATTATGAGGCATTATTTTGCTTTGGCCCTTTGATATGGGCTATCACTGAATGCTGCTTCATGTGTAGAAAATGGAAGTGCGAGTTTTGAACTGATTCATGTATTCTAATTAAAATTCGAGTTTTGAAATGATTCATATATTCTAATTAAAATTTGGTTGAATTGTGTGTTTCTTCACTCTTGTTACCATGGTTAGTGTAATCCGTTTTTTTCTCTCAAAATTCTTTTTCGTTTTTACTGAAAATATGATTAAAAGTGAATTATACATTATATTGCTTACAAACACCCTTATAAATTTTAAATGTGGTTTTGATATCTGTGGTGTTGTTTGTGTTATCTCACATCTCGCAGCTTTGATATACTCTTTTTAAAAAGAAAGTTATACAAATGTATTGACATCAGAAATTATCTAGGCATAAAATATGAAAGGAATTTTTTCGTGTTATCCTTTTTTTTTGGTGTACAAAAAAAAAGATAACATATAAGGGCCCAACCAGGTTCGAACCGGTGACCTCTTGATCTGCAGTCAAATGCTCTACCACTGAGCTATGGACCCTTTTGATTTTTACTCAATCCGTTTTATCTTTTACCTTGGTAATTCTTGTGCTTGATGAAAATATCCTCCTTGTTCAAGTGATATTTCACAAAATGTGTACTTTTTTTTTTTGAGGTAAGATTTAATAAAGCCAGTAGATTTGATTTTATCGTGCCCACTATTGATAACCTGTTTGAGTTGTTTGACATAAGTTGTGACTTGTAGTCAGTAGTTACTATCTAGGGGCCTGTTTGGATTGGCTTATATTTAAGCTTATCTGATGGCATAAGTTTTGGGAGTCTATTTGGGAGAACTTATGAAAATAGCTTACGACAATTTTCATAAGCTTTTCTCAACTTATTTTCATAAGTTCTCCAATATTGCTTATAAAAACAACTTATAGCGTATACAAAACAATTTAACATTATTTTATCTTTTTCTATAAAAATAGTTTATGCAAGCTTATACATAAGCGCTTATAATGATAAGTGTTTGTGCTATAAGCTACAAATAAGTTGTTTATCCGAGAAGACCCTAAATGATCTTTTGGTAGTGGTTTTTCTTTCAAAGTGTTTTTCAAAGCTAATTATGTAATTGAATTCTCTAAACAATTTGAAGCTTTAGTTTGGTGATCTGATAAAATAAGGGACGTCTTTGCATACAACAGATTGTATGTGTTTGTTGAAATTGTTGCCTTTATTTTCTTTGTAAAAGCCATTAAGCAGTGTGTTCATTTTGTATATGTGTTCATTTTGGAGATTTTAGTTATGTTTTTTATTCCTTTTTGGATATAATCTCTTTTAATCAAATGGTATGTTTGAGTGTTCATGTTGCAAACATGTTTTTCATTGATTATGAACAATGCTTGAATTTTGCAGGTGGAGCCGAAGCGGCGAAAGAGAGGACCATGATGCAGAAATGCAACTTTTGGTGGTGACTATGTGGTAGCTATTGTGTGTTGTTGTACAACTTTCACCGGATCGGATGCGATGTTTTTATTCATGTTTATTTTGACAGCAAGTCTCAGGCATATTATGTATGTATTTGTTCTAGATTTATGTTAAACCATTTATGTGTTTCCTTTTTCTGGTCAGAAAAATTAGTCTAAGTATTAATGCCTGAGATAACATCAAAACCTTGAATATTTTAAGTGAAAAATGGTACTAATTGCTATCAGTTTGGTTAATTAAATTTGAAGTGCTTTTTGCTTTGCTCACCATGCTAACTTATTATTTGTATTTTGGTTAGTGAGGTTTCTGATTGGAAATAATTTTGGTGTTTTTATTGTTATTATTTGTATATATATGGTCCACCACAGCACGACCTTTCATATGTTGGAGCTAATTGAACATTTGAAAATTGTGTTGCAATTGCGATTGTGACTCATCAATTTCAATAATTTTAAGTGTGTTTGGATAAATAATTTTTTTTGGTGGTTTGGATAGGTAGTTTAATCAAAGGAAAAAAGATATTTTAAAAATTCCACCAAAAAAAAAGATATTTTTACAAATTTTTTTTTTTTTTTTGAGAGGCTACAAAATTTATTTGTGTAGTTATAAAGATAATTTATAGACATCTCATACAATATTTTTTATAAGTGCATGTGTTCAAAAATAATTTAAATCAAATGCTTATTGAAGTGTTTATCGGACAAATGTTTAGATGTAATTTGTTCTTGTATTTACGAAGAAATCTTTTAAAACGTTTTTGAATAAATTTTACGCTATTCAAGAAATCAACTATTTTACTAGGGTTCATTTATTATGGATCTAATTTAAAAAATTGACTAGAGATGGCACATATTTTTATAAGCTATTAAAAAAAATTAAATAATCTGAAGTTGAATTATAAGATATTTGTATAATTTTTTTCAAAATTTTATACAAGTTCTTATATTATTAGTAAATAAACTTTTGCAAAAGTATTCTAAATAAACAATGTACAAGGTAGGAAATTCAAACAGATTTGTGTATGTTAATTTTTTTGGCAACATGATAAATATGTTTTTTCTTCAAAAAAAAAAAAGAAGATAAATATGTTTTAAATTTAGATGGGTAGATTTTATTTTAAAATTAGTTTTAATATTTCATAATATTTGCTCTAAAAACTTGTTTTGTGTGGCTGGTATCATTAAAATGGTGTGGTACATATATGACTAATACATAGAGAATGTTTATTTATACTACTGATGTATATATAATTATGAGACACTTTTATTAATATTTCAAGTGAGAAATGTTAAGAACTATAAATGGAAAAAGAATTGGTTTGTGACACGTAAAAAGTATAAATAAGTTTGAAGATTGTAATCAGAAATTTGCTTAACAATAAATATGCATATCGACTATTAAAACGTTGTATTTCAGGTACGAGAAAACTAAGGTTAATAATATTATTCATGCACAAACACATGATCAATATTAATCAACGTACGTAGAGGCAAACGGATGTTTGCTTTAACACAAAGCTCATTCATATATGCATAAAGAATAATGCATGAAGCAATATATATAAGCATTCCAACTTGTGTGACAAAAACTAGTGTTGAAACTTGTTTGGTTTAGAATAAGGATGAATTCAATTCAACTAAATTCAATTGTACTTGGTCTTGTTGGAAGAAGTTCGAAATATATATGTGGATACAATTGCTTTAATTCCATGCCATGCCACATATTGCCATGCATAAAAGGTCATCAAGTGATTAAGATTCAATAGTACACTTTCCATAGGTACCACGTGTTACATTACAGATTACTACAATTGAAGAATAAATATCTCAATGCTCCGTACGTTACGTAAGTTATTATTATTTCCATTTGACTTTATTTTCCACTATATAGAGTAGTACTTTTGAACCAATATTTACTACAATTTATTAAGTTTACCATAGAGTCAATGATCCATTATTCATCTTGAAACGAAACTATCATGGAATAAATCACGTGCATTAATATATTCTCAAAGAAATCCATGGACTCATTCTTGATCATAGAATCGATTTTGGAGGGTACGTAAAGCTTAAACAAATAGGTTTTTTTTTTTGAGAGAACTTAAACAAATAGGTTATATATATATATATATATATATATATATATATATATATATATATATATATATATATATTTTGAAAGGAGGTTATATATATTGTTGACTCCATGAAAAAACATTGAAAACACGTTTCCATTGACATAGCTAGCTCCCATGTCTTTTTGTCGGAAAGCCTTTTCCTACTTTGCTCCAAGACTTACGGAATTCAAATGTGAGTAATTTAGGCTCACAATTTAGAAATGAAATATTGGATATGTAATAAAGGTGAAGTGAAAGTCTCTTATGGGTCTGGATGTTCCATCCATTGCCGCTGACATGCGTTGTTCCAGACTACAAATAGTATTAGATCCCTAGTTTAGTTTGATGGGGGAGCACGAGTGAGATTTTAGTGTTGAATTAAAGTTAGTGATATGGATGACTCACAATTGAGGAAGAGATTGTTAGAGTTCAAGTGTGAGTGACTAGTCTCACATCGACTAGAATATAACCTTAAGATTTTTGGGTAAAGAACTAAAGATGTGACGTCAAAATCTGTTGTAGTTCAAGACGCTTACCCTATTGCAGCTCCTTGCGCTCCCCGCGGACTCCTCAACAACTCATGTGACATGCAAAACTTAAGTCATTCTTAGGCTACAAGATTGAGAGATATGGGCCAACCTCAGTTGAAAAAACACGCAATTACACATATTAGTCGATATCGCCCATTGATTTGCGACCTACCGGCTCACATTACTACACCTTCACAAAATAATCACTAAACCATTTTTACTATCAACTTCAGATCAGACACTCGAAACGAGTTATA
This sequence comes from Medicago truncatula, assembly GCF_003473485.1. Lineage (NCBI taxonomy): Eukaryota > Viridiplantae > Streptophyta > Magnoliopsida > Fabales > Fabaceae > Medicago > Medicago truncatula. The sequence continues at coordinate 38,680,244 of NC_053043.1, read as the reverse complement.
ATGTTTAATCCAAATTATGACAACCTTACTCCTACGAGTCAAACAAAGGAAGAAAATCAAATCGGTAGCCAATGAGAGTTTGATAAACATGGCTATATGTATGGTATGAAGGAATATTATATGTATATATTTAACAAAATAGTCCCAAGGCAAGTTTTTATTTCTGAAGAAAAAGGCGCGGATAAAGGCTCTAGACCAAGTACAAGTCTTGCCAAAACCTTACGGAGCACAAAAATCATATATATAATCAATGCAGCAATAACAAGAGATAAATTAACAGAACCAAAGCATCGCTAACAAACATCGACATAACACCAAAAAGCATCAATATAGCAATAAATATGTGATCACACTAACTATATAAATCGTCATAATATATAGTTCTTGTAATTTCCTCCTGGTAAATGTGATGTCATTGCTTTTCATTGTGAATAATTTTATGAGTAGTGAGAAGTTTCCTCTTAAACATGAATTTCCAAGTTTTTATAGGACATTTTGCAATTTGTACAATAAAGTACAACATTTTCATTACAAGAAATACTTGAAATTACATGTTTTCTATTGGTTCTCATTCTTTTTTTATATTTCAGATCCCCAATGATCCAATAGTTTCTGATAGATCAAAGGTTGAAACAACTAAGTTAAAGCATAAGAATTCGGTTAAAGTGTAAGAATTAGTTTATGAACCATAACCTAGTTTAAAAAAGATTTAAACGGTGAAACATATATAAAACAAATATAACTCAAATCATAATGAATAAAGAGATTAATTTAATCCAACAAATAAATAGAGGTTCATCTTATAACTCTAATCTCGTAACTAAACCTCGTCGAGTGTGCACATGCATGTTTCCTCTTACCCATCCATACACCATAACATCTACTGACTTAAGTTTCAATCTTCCCTCTTGTGGATCGTTCAAGAAGTTTACATACGCATCTTTCTTCATAGATACTCATGTTCGCCTAAATATATCACAAAGAACACTCATAACTAAGCAATGAATGTATTTCATGCCTGGAAACTCCCTACATTGAACCATGTTTCCCTAAAGGTATCAAAACATGTCTTACGGCAAAGAGGGTAATCCTTATCAATAGAAAATAATGGAATCATGAGGTGATACCCAAGGATAATATTGTACTTTGATGGTAATTCTTGTGCTTGATGAAAATATCCTCCTTGTTCAAGTGATATTTCACAAAATGTGTACTTTTTTTTTTTGAGGTAAGATTTAATAAAGCCAGTAGATTTGATTTTATCGTGCCCACTATTGATAACCTGTTTGAGTTGTTTGACATAAGTTGTGACTTGTAGTCAGTAGTTACTATCTAGGGGCCTGTTTGGATTGGCTTATATTTAAGCTTATCTGATGGCATAAGTTTTGGGAGTCTATTTGGGAGAACTTATGAAAATAGCTTACGACAATTTTCATAAGCTTTTCTCAACTTATTTTCATAAGTTCTCCAATATTGCTTATAAAAACAACTTATAGCGTATACAAAACAATTTAACATTATTTTATCTTTTTCTATAAAAATAGTTTATGCAAGCTTATACATAAGCGCTTATAATGATAAGTGTTTGTGCTATAAGCTACAAATAAGTTGTTTATCCGAGAAGACCCTAAATGATCTTTTGGTAGTGGTTTTTCTTTCAAAGTGTTTTTCAAAGCTAATTATGTAATTGAATTCTCTAAACAATTTGAAGCTTTAGTTTGGTGATCTGATAAAATAAGGGACGTCTTTGCATACAACAGATTGTATGTGTTTGTTGAAATTGTTGCCTTTATTTTCTTTGTAAAAGCCATTAAGCAGTGTGTTCATTTTGTATATGTGTTCATTTTGGAGATTTTAGTTATGTTTTTTATTCCTTTTTGGATATAATCTCTTTTAATCAAATGGTATGTTTGAGTGTTCATGTTGCAAACATGTTTTTCATTGATTATGAACAATGCTTGAATTTTGCAGGTGGAGCCGAAGCGGCGAAAGAGAGGACCATGATGCAGAAATGCAACTTTTGGTGGTGACTATGTGGTAGCTATTGTGTGTTGTTGTACAACTTTCACCGGATCGGATGCGATGTTTTTATTCATGTTTATTTTGACAGCAAGTCTCAGGCATATTATGTATGTATTTGTTCTAGATTTATGTTAAACCATTTATGTGTTTCCTTTTTCTGGTCAGAAAAATTAGTCTAAGTATTAATGCCTGAGATAACATCAAAACCTTGAATATTTTAAGTGAAAAATGGTACTAATTGCTATCAGTTTGGTTAATTAAATTTGAAGTGCTTTTTGCTTTGCTCACCATGCTAACTTATTATTTGTATTTTGGTTAGTGAGGTTTCTGATTGGAAATAATTTTGGTGTTTTTATTGTTATTATTTGTATATATATGGTCCACCACAGCACGACCTTTCATATGTTGGAGCTAATTGAACATTTGAAAATTGTGTTGCAATTGCGACTCATCAATTTCAATAATTTTAAGTGTGTTTGGATAAATAATTTTTTTTGGTGGTTTGGATAGGTAGTTTAATCAAAGGAAAAAAGATATTTTAAAAATTCCACCAAAAAAAAAGATATTTTTACAAATTTTTTTTTTTTTTTTTGAGAGGCTACAAAATTTATTTGTGTAGTTATAAAGATAATTTATAGACATCTCATACAATATTTTTTATAAGTGCATGTGTTCAAAAATAATTTAAATCAAATGCTTATTGAAGTGTTTATCGGACAAATGTTTAGATGTAATTTGTTCTTGTATTTACGAAGAAATCTTTTAAAACGTTTTTGAATAAATTTTACGCTATTCAAGAAATCAACTATTTTACTAGGGTTCATTTATTATGGATCTAATTTAAAAAATTGACTAGAGATGGCACATATTTTTATAAGCTATTAAAAAAAATTAAATAATCTGAAGTTGAATTATAAGATATTTGTATAATTTTTTTCAAAATTTTATACAAGTTCTTATATTATTAGTAAATAAACTTTTGCAAAAGTATTCTAAATAAACAATGTACAAGGTAGGAAATTCAAACAGATTTGTGTATGTTAATTTTTTTGGCAACATGATAAATATGTTTTTTCTTCAAAAAAAAAAAAAGAAGATAAATATGTTTTAAATTTAGATGGGTAGATTTTATTTTAAAATTAGTTTTAATATTTCATAATATTTGCTCTAAAAACTTGTTTTGTGTGGCTGGTATCATTAAAATGGTGTGGTACATATATGACTAATACATAGAGAATGTTTATTTATACTACTGATGTATATATAATTATGAGACACTTTTATTAATATTTCAAGTGAGAAATGTTAAGAACTATAAATGGAAAAAGAATTGGTTTGTGACACGTAAAAAGTATAAATAAGTTTGAAGATTGTAATCAGAAATTTGCTTAACAATAAATATGCATATCGACTATTAAAACGTTGTATTTCAGGTACGAGAAAACTAAGGTTAATAATATTATTCATGCACAAACACATGATCAATATTAATCAACGTACGTAGAGGCAAACGGATGTTTGCTTTAACACAAAGCTCATTCATATATGCATAAAGAATAATGCATGAAGCAATATATATAAGCATTCCAACTTGTGTGACAAAAACTAGTGTTGAAACTTGTTTGGTTTAGAATAAGGATGAATTCAATTCAACTAAATTCAATTGTACTTGGTCTTGTTGGAAGAAGTTCGAAATATATATGTGGATACAATTGCTTTAATTCCATGCCATGCCACATATTGCCATGCATAAAAGGTCATCAAGTGATTAAGATTCAATAGTACACTTTCCATAGGTACCACGTGTTACATTACAGATTACTACAATTGAAGAATAAATATCTCAATGCTCCGTACGTTACGTAAGTTATTATTATTTCCATTTGACTTTATTTTCCACTATATAGAGTAGTACTTTTGAACCAATATTTACTACAATTTATTAAGTTTACCATAGAGTCAATGATCCATTATTCATCTTGAAACGAAACTATCATGGAATAAATCACGTGCATTAATATATTCTCAAAGAAATCCATGGACTCATTCTTGATCATAGAATCGATTTTGGAGGGTACGTAAAGCTTAAACAAATAGGTTTTTTTTTTGAGAGAACTTAAACAAATAGGTTATATATATATATATATATATATATATATATATATATATATATATATATATATATATATATATATATTTTGAAAGGAGGTTATATATATTGTTGACTCCATGAAAAAACATTGAAAACACGTTTCCATTGACATAGCTAGCTCCCATGTCTTTTTGTCGGAAAGCCTTTTCCTACTTTGCTCCAAGACTTACGGAATTCAAATGTGAGTAATTTAGGCTCACAATTTAGAAATGAAATATTGGATATGTAATAAAGGTGAAGTGAAAGTCTCTTATGGGTCTGGATGTTCCATCCATTGCCGCTGACATGCGTTGTTCCAGACTACAAATAGTATTAGATCCCTAGTTTAGTTTGATGGGGGAGCACGAGTGAGATTTTAGTGTTGAATTAAAGTTAGTGATATGGATGACTCACAATTGAGGAAGAGATTGTTAGAGTTCAAGTGTGAGTGACTAGTCTCACATCGACTAGAATATAACCTTAAGATTTTTGGGTAAAGAACTAAAGATGTGACGTCAAAATCTGTTGTAGTTCAAGACGCTTACCCTATTGCAGCTCCTTGCGCTCCCCGCGGACTCCTCAACAACTCATGTGACATGCAAAACTTAAGTCATTCTTAGGCTACAAGATTGAGAGATATGGGCCAACCTCAGTTGAAAAAACACGCAATTACACATATTAGTCGATATCGCCCATTGATTTGCGACCTACCGGCTCACATTACTACACCTTCACAAAATAATCACTAAACCATTTTTACTATCAACTTCAGATCAGACACTCGAAACGAGTTATAATGTTTAATCCAAATTATGACAACCTTACTCCTACGAGTCAAACAAAGGAAGAAAATCAAATCGGTAGCCAATGAGAGTTTGATAAACATGGCTATATGTATGGTATGAAGGAATATTATATGTATATATTTAACAAAATAGTCCCAAGGCAAGTTTTTATTTCTGAAGAAAAAGGCGCGGATAAAGGCTCTAGACCAAGTACAAGTCTTGCCAAAACCTTACGGAGCACAAAAATCATATATATAATCAATGCAGCAATAACAAGAGATAAATTAACAGAACCAAAGCATCGCTAACAAACATCGACATAACACCAAAAAGCATCAATATAGCAATAAATATGTGATCACACTAACTATATAAATCGTCATAATATATAGTTCTTGTAATTTCCTCCTGGTAAATGTGATGTCATTGCTTTTCATTGTGAATAATTTTATGAGTAGTGAGAAGTTTCCTCTTAAACATGAATTTCCAAGTTTTTATAGGACATTTTGCAATTTGTACAATAAAGTACAACATTTTCATTACAAGAAATACTTGAAATTACATGTTTTCTATTGGTTCTCATTCTTTTTTTATATTTCAGATCCCCAATGATCCAATAGTTTCTGATAGATCAAAGGTTGAAACAACTAAGTTAAAGCATAAGAATTCGGTTAAAGTGTAAGAATTAGTTTATGAACCATAACCTAGTTTAAAAAAGATTTAAACGGTGAAACATATATAAAACAAATATAACTCAAATCATAATGAATAAAGAGATTAATTTAATCCAACAAATAAATAGAGGTTCATCTTATAACTCTAATCTCGTAACTAAACCTCGTCGAGTGTGCACATGCATGTTTCCTCTTACCCATCCATACACCATAACATCTACTGACTTAAGTTTCAATCTTCCCTCTTGTGGATCGTTCAAGAAGTTTACATACGCATCTTTCTTCATAGATACTCATGTTCGCCTAAATATATCACAAAGAACACTCATAACTAAGCAATGAATGTATTTCATGCCTGGAAACTCCCTACATTGAACCATGTTTCCCTAAAGGTATCAAAACATGTCTTACGGCAAAGAGGGTAATCCTTATCAATAGAAAATAATGGAATCATGAGGTGATACCCAAGGATAATATTGTACTTTGATGGTGACATATGCTAGCCTAACACGTCAATAGGAATAACTAAAAGAAAATACTAAGTATTTGTCGCTTGAAAACACCTCAAAATTGTTTTCTGTCCTTTAGTTATGTCAAACTTTACTTCCATGTTCTGAACACTTTTACTAAAAAACTATACTCACCAAAACATGTTGGGCTTTAGAGGAGACGATTTCCTTACTAGTAAAACTTACAAAATCAAAAGTGTTTCGCATAAAAGATTTTAGAAACAATTTTAAAAGTGTTTAACTTTTTTACAAAGGTTTTTGAAGCTAAAAATCAGATAAGAAGAATTCGAAAGAGAGAAGCAAAATGATTGCAAATGTATTTGCGGTGTGGTTACTACAACCCGAAAACAATCAATTTATAAGCAAACATTTAGATAAAATGAATAAAAAAAATGACATTGAACAATTCGAAAATAAAATGTGGAGCTTACCTTTACCAAATTTCAAGAGTTTTCCCCCTAAATCTTCTCTCAATTGCAAATTTTTAGCCTCAGTCAAAGAAAACAAAAATTTGGAGAGGTGAAAATGTTGAAGTTTCATGATTTGAGGTTTTGATTCATAAAGTGAATGGGTTAATCCATGTTTTGTGTTGTGGTAAGCGAAATATTTGTTGGGTGGCATTAATGTTGGAAAATTGATTCCAAAAAACTTGTACTAGATGGGATGAAGAATTTTTGTTGTTCCAAAGTCTTTGAAACTTATGTCGAAAGAGGAAATGTTACTTTGCCGTACATGATGTTGAATTGTGTATTGGACCTTAGAGTGCGTGAATTTATTTATATTGAGATGCCTTTTATTTTTTAATGTTGCTTACAAGTTGCCGCCTGAAATTTTAAATGGAGGATTCTCGTTGGTTTTTTATAAATACTATTTTAGAAGAAAAAAAATTGTTTAGTAATTCATTATTGATGAGCTTGGTTGATTAAAAATTTGACATGTGTTTCTTAAAAAATAAATAAAAATGAGTTGATAATAATATAAAGATAAAGGGTGTGTTTGATCTCCTTATATTGGTTAACAATGATAACATTTCCGTAGGTTTGTTCCCTAAAATCTATTTTAGAAGAGTTTGATGAATATTGGGAGATTTTCGTATCATGCAAGTAAATCCTTGAAGATAGCGTGTCTTCACACACCTCAAATTTTAAATGGTTGTGTTCAAGCATGATCGTGATCGCTGGTTTGTGATGATCGTGACTATTCGTTATACATGATCATGTATCTATCTGCAGGTGATGAACATAGGGTGTATAAATTGTATAGGTGGGAGCCACTTATAAGTGGCTATGAAACTTTTAAAAAATAAAACTTCTATTCTAAACCTACCACTGTAATCACTACTTCACGATTTTAGAGAGAAAGGGCGTATTTTGGAGTGGAGGCTTTGCAGATCTAGTGGGAGACCATCAAAACTCACAGTCAGTCATCCAATACTTGTATGAATCCTTGTTTTTATGTTAGTTATCTTCTACTTTAGCTATCAATAACTAATCTCTTTGTGGTTGAGACTTAGATGAATATGATGTAATCCTATAGGAACCCTAATTTGTTGAACTCCTTTGAATTTCAATGAAAGTTTAGTCTTTATCCATATTACTTTTTGTTAATGCTTTTTGCATGTTTATCATTGACTACTGATCCTAACTTTATGAATATGCAAATTGATCGTATAGATTGAATGATCACTGACCCTGTCTTTTGACTATGAACTAGGTAATATGTTTAACCTAAATAATCAAGCTAAAGATAGATCTTTATTAGGTTACGACATAGGGATTAACGTTCTTTTAATACCTCCAACAATTTCGAATTCAGTCAAGAGATTAAGGGGTTGTCACTTGTGGGGAGAATTCTAGGTCAAGGGATTTGGTAGAGTTACTAAGTTAATCTGTCGTGAAACTAAATAATCATTTTTTGAACTAGGAGTGCAAATTATCATAGGAGAGCTTCGGAGGATTCGAAGGTCTTAACCATACTTCTTTCTCTAATATTCTTAAAACCAACTTTTATTGTTTTATTTACGTTTACTTTATAAAAACAATCCAACTGCCTAGGGTAACAATTGAATTTAATACATCATTTATTATAACGAAATCGTTGAGTAGAAGTTAACAACGGTCCTCGTGGATACGAATTTATTTATTACTTCAATAGTGTTGGTTCACTTGCCAAATATCTATCAACCCCATCACTTTGAATCACTTTAAATAATATATCCTTGATCATTATTTTGAATCACTTTATATACTATCACTTTAATATACTACCTGTTGATAAGATACGAGAGTATTGATTACAATAGAACATTCAAACCTGCACTAAGAAATAGCGATCTTGACATTTCAACGTCTTTCCAAGCTAAAAATGCCTTCCGGTTGTTTACATGCTTCATTCACAACACACTATTCTTTTTAAGCTAGTTTTGGATCCAAATTTAATATCCTTTTTACGACCTGATTTGTGTTTTTTTTTTTTTTTTTTTACCCTAATAACCTTTCTCACCCTTCTGGACTTAACCACTATTTCTTTTTGGCCCAACTCCACAACATGCTCCCATGCTTATGGAACCCGATCCACTTCATGGTTTAATTTTTTATGTGGAAAAGACTTAGTTTCTGGTTGAGGTCTTCTCTTGACCCGCGCCATCATGAACATTGATAATTTCATTATTTCCTTCCTTTTTTTCTCACAACTACCCCCACATGATTAAGAATTGATTGTACTCCAATAGCCTCCTTCCCACGATTAGTCCTTGTTTCGCGCCCATAATCTCATTTAGTCCTTTTTTCGCGCCCATAAACTCATTTGACAGTTATCCAAGGACCAAGGCTAGTACGATCGTCGATTGAATGTTAGCTCTTGGCATCTTTAGTCTGACTTCACATTTCCATCACCCTAATTCCAACATGCTTGTTGTCCTAATTCATCGACTTGATTGTTAACTTCCTAACTGTAACTATAGCAATAAAAATATATTTTTGGTCTAAAAGACCTACTGACATCGTCGATAATTTTAGAATGAACATCTTCATTTATGTTCAAATTCGAAATTGTTTTAGTGAGTTTTACGTCGCATTTATCATTTCGATATATAATATAGAGAGAAAGGGTAAAATTAAGAAATCTAAAACCCTACCCACGCCCTCCATTTGTGTAAAGACAGCAGCAACAATCTTCTCTTTCTATATAAACCGCTAACCCTAATTTCTTACACCTTCACACAGCTGCTTAGCCACTCTCAACTTTCGTCTCAACCCTTTCCTTCTTCCGCCGATTATTTCACTGATTCTTCGACAATCAATCAAAACCCTACAAGGTGAGTAGCACTGCTATCACATGCAGCTCAACAAAGCTTAATCTATTTCTGTTCAGTTTTTTATGCTATATTCCGTGACCCATTTTGATGAATTTTTGATGCTATATTCCGTGACCCATTTGGACAAATTTTTTGTTTTTGATTCTATATTCCGTTACCCATTTGAATTAAGTTTTGATTTTTAATAACTATGTTCCATGACCCATTTGGATTAAGTTTTGATTTTTGATGCTATATTCCGTGGCCAATTTGAACGATTTTTGTTTTTTGTTTTTGTTGCTATATTATGTGACCCATTTGGATGAATTTTTGGTTTTTGATGCTATATTCCGTTGCCCATTTGGATGAAGTTTTGTTTTTTAATGCTATATTCCATGACCCATTTGGATTAAGTTTTGATTTTTGGTATTTGTTTCTTCTGGGTTGTTACAGGAAATTTTCGAAGGCCAATTCACCATGTCAGATGATGAGAGAGATGAGAAGGAGTTGGATCTCACTTCTCCTGATGTTGTAACCAAGTACAAGAGTGCAGCAGAAATCGTTAACAGTATGTTCAACCCTTATAATTTTTTTCAAGCTACTTTTGTTGTTGTTGATTTTGGTTCATAATTTTGTTTGGCTTCATGTTAAATCCACAACAATTTTCTCAATTTGATGTGTTTTTTTTATTTGTTTTGAATTGAACAGAGGCTTTGCAGTTGGTTATTTCAGAATGCAAACCAGATGTTAAGATTGTTGACATTTGCGAGAAAGGGGATTCATTTATTAGAGAGTAAGATTTTTGTTTAATTATGCTACTTGTAATTCATTCTTTTGTTGTTATTCTTCTGCTAGGATTATTACTAGTGATTTATCGTTTTTGTTATGGGTTTGTATGTATGATTTTTCTGTGTTTTTTTGTTGTGGTTTTAGCTTATGGGGTGTGGTGTGTTTTGTAAAGGCAAACTGGTAAATTGTACAAGAATGTGAAGAAGAAGATTGAAAGAGGCGTTGCTTTCCCAACATGCATATCTGTAAACAACACTGTCTGCCATTTCTCTCCTCTCGCCAGCGACGAAACAGTGTTGGAAGTAGGTGATATATTGAAAATGTAAGTCTCTTTTGATTTGAAGCATTTTTCTTGCATAACGAGTAATGAAATGATGGATTCCGTATATGTTTTGGCTGTTGTTGGCAACTAAATGATAACGGTATCTTTTGTTTTTTTACAGTGATATGGCATGTCATATAGATGGGTTCATTGCTGCTGTGGCTCATACTCATGTTCTTCGGGAGGGACCAGTCACGGGACGCGCTGCTGATGTAATTGCGGCGGCAAACACTGCTGCTGAAGTGGCCTTGAGACTAGTAAAGCCAGGAAAGAAGGTAATCATATGTAAACGATTTCTTCTAATTACTAGACATTTTGAATTTAGAACTTGGGTATTTTTTTGCCTTTAAATTTGAATAGAGTCTAATTAGATGGGTCATTAGGTTTATAAGTAGATCTCTATAACAGTGCTGCCGTGTGAATGTTTCCATGCTTTGGTCATTAAATGATGTTTTCTCAAATATCCAACGCCATATGGGTGATCACAACATTGTTGTTCTTGTTCTTTTTGATCTCTAAATGATGTAAATTATCATGAGCTATGGATAAACTCCGGTGAAGCTTTATAGTCATAGTTACACTGATAGAGATCTTTTTTCCTTTTTGCGGTTATAATGAGTTTTTCTGTTGTTTTCTGTTTCTTAGTTTACTTGAGTGTGAGCTCAAGGCAATCAAATACTACTACTCATTCCCAATGAATGATTTTAGTCATGGTCTTTTACCATTATGTTCCTTTCACTTTTGGCTGAAGAATCGTTTTATGCATGGTCTTTCACCATTACATCACTTTCACTTTTTGCTGAAGTTTTAAAAAATATCATGGTGTATACATTCTATTTTTAAATTTTGACGAACTGGTCTCCATATGATGAAAGACGTTATAGGCTATGGATAAACACCGATGAAGCCTTTTTTTGTCATAGTTACACTGATGGAGTCGATTATTTTTTTACCTAAACACTTGTTCCGTAACTGGTATGGGCAGTATACCATGTGGGAAATAAACACAATCAATTTTGTCAGTTTTAATGTGACACCATTATATTGTGTTAATTTCTCTCGTAGATGTGCTTGCTACAGTGGATTTCAAAATTTTCATGGGATATGGTTCCCCTAACACGTTATTAGGATGCTATAGATTTTTTTTTGTTGTAAATTTCAACAACAGCTATCTTGTTCACACTCAGTGGCCAGTAGGTTGCTTGGAGTTTTCTCAACACACCAAGTCTGTTGACTAAAATACTGATTTTACTTACTTAAAGCTGCACTCAATTATTTTTGTCATTTGCCTTTTTGTTCCAAATACAGTGAACATGAAAACCTGTGCTATGATATCTGGCAGGCACAATTTGGCAACCCTAATTTTGAAACACTTTCTAAAAGCTATGGACAGTTGTCCAAATGAAGCTTTATGTCATAGTTACTCTGATAGGGCGTTATCTTGCAAAATGAAATATATAGTTTGATTGCTATTTTTTACAAGAACTTCATGAAATTGTCTCGTCATCTTTCATTTTCCTCCAAAAAATTGATTTAAGTTGTCATATTGGTTATTTTATAAACTCCCTGTTTTTTGAATAAAACCATTACAATTGCTTACTTTTTATCTTGAGTTTGTATCAGTCTATGGCATGATATAGAAATACTTCTGCTTGGAGATTGGAATATCATCTTCATAACAAGAAAGTTACACAATCAATTACTAGTTTAAATTTTTTGTTCAATTTGTAAATTATAAACTGGGACAATATAGGACTCTGTAGTAGGTTGCTCACTTGCATGTATCCTAGGCTGTACAACTTTTTGAGTTATATTAATTATATCTTGAATCTTATAATTTTTGTATGTGAGAATTTGTTAATGACAACTTTGCCGAGGCAGTCAAGTTTGTATTGGTTTCCCTCTTTTCCCTGTTTAAATTTGTATTGGCTTTTGTAGTTAATTGTTGTGCTGATTTTATAGTCAGTGCACTTGTCTATTGCAGCCGAAATAATACATCATTCTAATCAATACATGGATTTATTAAATTAAATGCGATAATATAGGACTTCATAGTAGTTATAATAGTTATATTTGGAATCTAATAGTCCTATATGTAAAAAGCTGTTAATGACAACTTTGCCGAGGCAATCAAGTTTGTATTGGTTTTCCTCTTTTCCCTGTTGTCTAAATCTGTATTGGCTGTAGCAGTTAACTATTGAGCTGATTTTATAGTCTGTACACTTATCTATTGCAGCCGAAATAATACATTATTCTAATCAATCTGTGAATTTATTAAATTGGATAATATAAGGACTTCTTAGTAGGCTGTATGTATATCTTAGGGATTCACAACTTTTGAGTTATATAGTTATGTTTTGAATCTAATAATCATTAGAAGAAAAAAGCTGATAATGACAACTTTGCCGAGGCAATCAAGTTTGTATTGGTTTTCCTCTTTTCCCTGTTGTCCAAATTGTATTGGCTTTGGTGATTAAATTGTGCTGATTTTATAGTCAGTACACTTGTCTATTGCAGCCGAAATAATATATTATTCTTATCAATTTGTGAATTCATTAAATGGGATAAAATAGGGACTTCATATTAGGTTGCATGTGTTCTAGGGATTCACAACTTATGTTATATTAACTATATTTGGAATCTAATAATCATTTTTATGTAAAAAACTGTTAAATGGCAACTTTGCCGAGGCAATCAAGTTTGTATTGGTTTTCCTCTTTTCCCTGTTGTCTAAATTGTATTGGCTTTGGTAGTTAAATTGTGCTGATTTTTTAGTCAGTACACTTCTCTATTGCAGCCGAAATAATATATTATTTTAATCAATCTGTGAATTCATTAAGGATAATATAGGACTTCATAGTAGGTTGCATGTGTCCCATGGCTCACAACTTTTGAGTTATATTAATTATATTTGGAATCTCGTAATAATTTGTGTAAAAAGCTGTTAATGACAACTTTGCCGAGGCAGTCAAATATGTATTGGTTTTCCTCTTTTCCCTGTTGTCTAAATTTGTATTGGCTTTAGTAGTTAAATGCTGTGCTGATTTTATAGTCAGAACACTTGTCTGTTGCAGCCAACATTGTACAATATACATTCCAATCAATGGCGTTAGATGTATGTGTGATAAAATTGTAGAAATGGCAACTTTGCCGAGGTTATCGATTCTGTTTTGGTTTCCTCTTTTCCCTGTTGCCTAAACTAAAAAAGGCTGAATAATAAGTTTATTGTTGTTTTGATTTTATAGTCAAAACACTTGTCTATTGCAGCCAACATAATACAACAATCTAATCAATATTAAGATTTGGCAGAAATAACTGTATTGTTCAAATTAATTATTACTCATAAACGACCTTGGTTTTCTTTCTTTGCTGCTTAGTTGCACTTGTTAAATAGTTCAGTGCATGATGTGTTTTTATAATGTTTAAACAAGTTTTATTCTGGACAATGTTAGATGGTATTTTCCTTAAAAACATGTTAGATAAAATTTGTAATGAATGTTGGAAAGCTAAGTTTTAATTTTGTTTTTAAGTAGTTGCTAATAAATGTTTTTTTTTTCCCTGACAGAACCAAGATGTAACTGATGCCATTCAGAAGGTCGCTGCTGCCTATGATTGTAGAATTGTTGAGGGTGTTCTTAGCCACCAAATGAAGCAGTTTGTGATTGATGCAAATAAGGTTGTGCTAAGTGTATCTAATCCGGATACAAGGGTCGATGATGCAGAATTCGAAGAAAATGAAGTTTATGCTATTGATATTGTAGCCAGTACTGGAGAAGGCAAGGTAGATGAATTGAACTATACTTATAGATGTTTACGAATATTACAGTTTCTCAATAGTAAATGTAGTGAAGTTTATTCCCTTTGCAGCCTAAGCTGTTGGATGAGAAGCAGACAACTATTTATAAGAGGGCTGTTGACAGAAGTTATAACTTGAAGATGAAAGCATCGAGATTTATTTACAGTGAAATAAGCCAAAATTTTCCCATCATGCCATTCTCTGCAAGGTAACTTCATCACCTGTTTGAGATAAAACGGTGTCATGTATAGGTGTCATGTATTAACTATTTATATAACAAAAGATAAAACGGTTAAATTGTATTTACATAAGCTATAGTCTATTTTCATAAGCTGCATCCTTATTTGAAAAAGGTTGAAACAATTCATGGACGTGTTAAACGCTGATTCTATAAACCCTTCCAAATAGTGTCACAATGTTTATGCTAGTAGATAAATTCAAATAACCCATTCCTAACAGCATTTGTCTAAATGGTTTTGGTTTTGATTCTCTTTTTGTTGACCTTCAAATGGTTGTTCCTTTATAGGGCTTTGGAAGAAAAAAGAGCTCGTCTGGGTTTGGTGGAATGCATGAATCACGAGCTTCTGCAGCCTTATCCTGTTCTACATGAAAAGCCTGGTAATATTATTTATGCTGCTGATACCTCTGATACCGATTGTCATGTTTGTTTGAGCACTGTTAACATGCCTTTACATGGTTGCATATTTTTCAGGTGATTATGTTGCACACATCAAATTCACGGTCTTGCTAATGCCAAATGGATCAGACCGTATCACATCTCATCCACTCCAGGAAATTCAGCCTACTAAAACAGTAGATGATCCTGAAATTAAGGCCTGGCTAGCATTGGGCGTAAAGACAAAGAAGAAGGGTGGTGGAAAGAAGAAGAAAGGTAACGGTCGAATCCTAAGGGTCTGTTTAAGCTTTAAAAAACTATAATTTGGAAGTTGTTAAAGATCATTTAAAAAGCAGAAGCTGATCACTACAAATGCGTAATTGTTGAATGGTTGGATAACAAATGCTTGGTTTTTATGCAGGTAAGAAGGGGGCTGAAGGTGAAGGTGAAGCTGATGCAACAAACGATGCCTCAACCCAAGAGCAAAATTGAGTCTGCATATGATTTAGCTTTTGTCCCTTTCAATTTTGTTACATTTTTCACCTAGTTGTATCTGCCAGAATGTAAGTTTAGCATAGCATTCCTACAATGTCAGGAATTATCCATGTCACATTCCAGTATACTTTGACATGAATGCTGTATGTCTGTTTAAACAAAAGTGTCTGTTTTTGTTGTGGAGTTTTATTTAATGCAAAGTATATCAAATTTAAGAACCAAACTTCTTGTTTAGAGATGTGTTTCTAGCTGTTTATGTAGTTGAAATCGCCTCTTAGTGATGTAAAAAATGTCTATTTTGGTTTGCTAGGATAGACTTCTTTTTATCGAGGAGCATTTTAGCAACCATCACCTTTTTACTTGGACCAAAATATCCAATTTTTGCTTTTTGAAAAAATCAAAACCAAGGGCCATAATTGTAATTTACTGTTTATGATTAATGTTTTATTTATTTTCCTTTTTTTTTTGTCATTATTGCTGTTTTTTTTTTTTTTCCTCACCTATTCACTCTCTTTTGTTTACCCCCTTCTTCCTTTCTTCAAATCAATTCCAGAAAACACAAACCTTTGCTTTTCAATTTTTTTTCCCATTGATTCTCTTTGAAATCGTCCAAATCATATGCAGCTGGTCATAGTTTCCAATCTCTTCTAAAAAAAGGTATTACATAAGGTTATGTCATCCAATCTTGTTCACGTTCCTTTAAGAAAGCTTAACTTTAATTCCAGAGTGATCATATTTTGTATGCCAACTAGTTCCATGCTTTCATTCATCAACTTAGCAATAACTTAGTAATTCTAGTTAGAACCTAAATTCACAAGTGTTGGAATTATAAGGTTTGAGCTCAATGATAAAAGAAAATAAAATGAGAATAATATTTGTATGTGAGAATGGTAAGAATAAATGGTAGCCATCAGATTAAAAAGGAACGATTGAGATTAAAAGATGAGTTAAGCGAGCTGTTGTAACCCAATCTCTAAATTATCTTCTCATTCACGCGTTAGTTCTCACTCTCCCCTTATTCCCCAATTTCTTACGCAGAACACTCGTCTTCTTCCTCTTGCCCCTAGCCTTCCATTAATTAAACATTGTAGGAAACATTCCAAACCTCAATTTACAACACAAATTCATTCATTCCCTTTATTTCATGGACTGTTTGGCTTCTTGTTTTTATTAAGTTATTTTGTGCAAAAAGAATAGATTAACGAATATGGAAATTTATAGTTGAATTTTATATTTTTGTGCCATTCTATTTGCAATCATAGTAGTAAACATGTTATGTTTGTTTCAATTTGAACCCAACACAGAGAGAAAACTAGACAAGGGACATAGAGATGAGAGAAGAAGAATTATAAAGAAAAAAAAATGAAAATGATGAGGAGGGAAAGAAACGATGTCGGAATTGATGGGGGAAGGTGGCGACAACGTCCTATTGGGGGTGGAGGGTAGGAGTCGTCGAAACTGGTCTTGGAAGGTGAGAGGAAGAAGAGTCGCAACCGGAGAAGAATAAACATGTGTTTGGTAAAGCATTAAATTGAACCAAATCACGACAATTTTTCACGTCAACTCACAAGCTACCATTTGGAGCTTCTCAAAATTGCGGCCAAAACACATTGAAAACCGTGAAAAAAAAAACGTGATTCTAGGGTAGCAAGCTTCAAACCAAATACACACTAAGAAACGTTAACGCGTTGAAGGAAAATGTGAGAATTGACCGTGACACATTCATTTAACCCATCTTTAATCTCAATCCTTCCTTTCTAATCTGACGGCTACCATTTATTTTTATCATTCTCACATACAAATGTTATTCTCACATGATATATATGCCTCCTATATATATATATATTATGATCTAAACCCCAGATCTTAGTCTGTAGATATTTGATGGATAAAATATATATTAAAAAGTCCAACAAATCCTAACTCAAGTGAAAAAACGTCGTTAGGCCGGACGTCGTGACTGAGATTCGAACTTCAACTCCTTGTGTATGCGAGTTTTCAATAATTGTTGTCACTTTGTGTACCTAAAAAAAATATGTTAAAAAAGTATGCTTGGATTAGATATGTTTATAAGGCAACCTTAGTCTAATCGTTGAGATTTTAAAAGAGAATGTCTTTTAATTATTTTTTTGAATTGTAAGAGTATCTTATGCCGTATGCTCCATTGACCGAACCAAAGAAACTAGCTTATCACCGGGTTGGATTGATTTGGTAGAAAACTTACAGGATTTTTAACTCAACCCGAATTGATAAAATTTGAACTCCTAGTATGAAGCACCTCAGCTGGCTTAAAGTCAATATGAGTTTACCATTAGGGGTGAGAATAAGCTAGACCGTGTTAGGTTTTATGTAAATATGTGTGACTTGTTCAAAATATTCAAGATCCAAGGCTGGCCTATTACTTGGTATAAGCTTTTTATTTTATTTTTTATAGTCTAACCTTTTTTTTAAACATTGTTATGACATTCTATTTTACATTTGGTATGTTTCAGCTTCATTTGCATGTATAAATCTTTTTGAAATCTAACATGATACATTCTTTAACTTGATTTTACAATAAGACCTTTAAATATGTTAAACATTGATATAGACATGAATATTTTGCATTTGATTTTTCAGCTTTATTTGCATGGTATAACATAACACAGTGTTACACCCCTAATTCCTAGTTCCTTTCCTATATAAAAAAAGTATCAATCAATATGCTAACAAACCATTCAGATTCAGTTACAATTCCAACCAACTCAATAACTTCCTAAACAAGTCTTCTCTTTTTCTTCTCTTGTTCTTCTTCATCATCAAGAAAATGAGGAGATTCTTCATCTTCAACCCATGGATCATAGTTGCATTCATTGTATTCCTTCCTGTTCTTGTCTCTCTCAGAAACCCAAGAGGAGAACCTGAACCAGAAAACACCATAACACAAACAACTTCATCTTCTTCTTTCTCTCATACTTCTTTTCGTTCAGTCATTTTAGCAGCCAATACTTTTCCATTTGATTTCAATCAAAGAATCAGAGATGGTTCCAATCTTCAATATAATTTCTATAGGGATTCTTGCCCTCAAGCTGAAGATATTGTTCGTTCCGCTGTTACCGATATCTACTTTGATCATAGAGACCTTGCACCTTCTCTTCTTCGTCTCTTCTTTCATGATTGCTTCATCCAGGTAAATTAACTTAATCTTTTTTTCATTCTTCTTTAATTCTTTATTATCTGCTTTGATTATATTTACTGCATAGGATAGATCTTTGTTTCATAATGATTTTATCTATGTTTACTAAATCATCTTCTTGATTTCATAATGGTTTTGATTTGCTGTTCTAACTACTTGTGGTGTTGCCAAATCAGGGTTGTGATGCTTCCTTGCTATTGGAAGACAATGGTGATAGAAACGGTTCCTATGAGAAGCAGGCTATTCCAAATCAAACATTGAAAGGTTTTGACAAAGTTGACTTGATCAAGGAGGAGGTGGAACAAGCATGTCCCGGCATTGTGTCGTGTGCTGACATACTTGCTCTTGCCGCAAGAGATTCCGTTCTTTTGGTATGTTCCTCGCACCTATAAGTTTATAACATATATCTTCTGTTGAATGCTCTTAATTCTGATGCATTTTCACTTTAAATGCTATTTTGTGACTACTTTGATATGGTTTATGCTCAAAATTTATAACCGCAGGGTGGTGGGCCTTTCTATCCAGTTTTAACAGGCAGACGAGATAGCCTGCAATCGTTTTTCCACGAGGCAACTGATCAAATTCCAAGGCCTGACGATAACCTTATGCGCACACTGCACCTCTTCAACCTTAGAGGATTCAACGCACGTGAAACAGTCAGCCTCCTTGGTAAATTACTTTACATTTATGCATTTAAGAATATGATATGATAAGGTATATTTCGTGGCTGCATTGCGAACTGTTGAGCCTGATGCAGCCTCAACTGTGGTCACAAAGACATGAAAAACCTTGATGTCGTAGCTGAGATTGTGATATCACACATTTTTTAAAACCTTGAATAAGGCTAATGAGATCTGTTGGTTTCTTGATAATCTAAAGGAGGACACAACATTGGAAAAATCGGTTGCGATTTCATTCAGCAAAGGCTGTACGACTTTCAAGGAACAGGGCAACCAGATCCGAGTATACCTCTCGATTTTCTCAGTCAGATGAGGCTAAACTGTCCTGACAACAGTAAGAACAATTTCAGCAGCAACGGCACGTTTTCGTCGTTTACAGCTTCAAAGCCAATGAACGTTCATCACTCTAATGACAAAGGGATGTCATACATGCAAGCATTGTCATCTGCAGTGCCATCTGGAGCATCTTTTGACACTCACTACTATCAGAGTTTGTTGAGAGGAAGAGGGTTATTGTTTGCTGATCAACAGCTGATGGCTCAAGAGAAGACTGCCAGATTGGTTTCTGCTTATGCTTCAGATGACGGATCGACCTTTCGGATGGATTTCGCAAGGGTTATGTTGAAATTGTCTAACCTTGATGTTTTGACTGGAAATCAAGGTCAGGTTCGTCTGAATTGCTCCCGTCTTGTAAGCTCTTAAGTGAGTTGGTTCATATATTTCATTCTGGTTTAGAAAATTTGTTTTTTCCAATGTAAGTTTCTCATACACATTTGAGGGTAGTTTTGGCCATGTAAAGTGACAGCTGTTATGTGTTAAAAAATGTTTACTTGTTGCAAGGCTGCAATAAATATAAACAAATCAAAGTGTTCTGTTATGCTTTATTAAAACTTGGATTCCAAGGTATTGAAGTATATTTTTTTATAAGCTCCCTATTCAGCTCTTACAATTAGATATCAATAAATGATTCTGTGATGGTTCCTCTCCTCTCCTATCCATGTAATGTTTTATGAAAAGATTATTATGGTTTTGCAACAAAAAAGGCAAAGGAGAAATAAAGTTTTGTTCAGCCAAAAAAAGGCTCAAAATATTCATTGGACACTATTTGTCGATTAATCAGGAACACTTGCAATTTCAGGCAGCCCTATCTTGAATAAATTGAGCTGGATGGTTATTATTGGTAAACAATCACATGCTCATTGCTTCTTACTTTTACCTTCTAATAGAAAAAGAACATGCTAAATTATTATACTATAGGATAGGATAAAATAGCACAGAACGAAACGAGTAATTTTTATACTATAGGATAGTATAAAATAGCACAGAATGAAACAAGTAATGTTTTTGTATGCATTAATACAAAAACAAGTAATGTTTCTACTCAATGTTAGCAAGATACCATATCTTATTCAAGTTCCTCGAATGGACCGACTAATTAAGATATGGAAAAGACCAAGTCATTTGTTATCAACTTATGGAACACACTCATTGGAAATGCTTCAAGAAGGTTATAAAACTTTGATGCCATTCCAAGAACAAAACAAAAATCTCCACCTTAACCACTAATTTAGTGAACTGTAACATTTCCGTGTTAATATTTGGAAATTCTCCCAAAAGTTTTGATGCAGTGGTCTTCATACTTTAGTCCTTACAAATGCTCAATGCAGTGGAGGGGGAGCAAGCCTTCCCTCATGCCAATATTCTAAAGAGAGCAAATATAGTAAATATGCTACCGAATTGTTTAGAATTCTTCATATTTTAGCCATCACTCTATTAAAAAAAAAAAAACTTCCTTAGTCCTAAATATAATAGAATAATCTTTTATTAAGTTACTCGAATAGATTATATACCTAAACTATAATATAAACTAAATATATCATTTATTAAATAAATTTTGAATAAAGAATTTTTAACACACTTTTTCATTGGAAGTCTCTCTCACGTCTTTTTCTCTTGGCTCTTACGGTAACATTTCTTTCCTTTAGCGATTTCCGATTTCCCAAATTTCTCCTTTCTACCGTTCTTTTTCTCCCTTTCCCAATATTAACACTAATTTCAGGATTGTATCGCAATTTTAGTTTTCATTTCAATTTGAGAATGTGGTTAACGGTTTCATATATCAATAGTAATTTTTATAGTTATAAACTGAACCACTCTTTGTATGTATGTAAGTATATCTTTCACAGTGTTGTAAACCGAGCTTCACGGAAAAGAGTGGTTTGTTTAAATTCCGTTATGCTACAACTCTATAGCGCCTTTATAGCGCTGTTTGATAACAACTTGTACTAAATAGTGTATCGCAGAATAATAGCGATTTTTCAAATTTTACAATGATATAGCATCAATATAGTCGCTATTTGACAACATCGATTTTGGGGAAACATGTTTTTACTTTTGACTGGATATGTTCATTCTTCAATTTGATATGAATCCTTGTTTTTGCTGGATATGTTCATTACTTTTGACAACACCACTATTTGGCAATGCCAATATAGCTGCAATTTGATATGTTCATTACTTTTCTTTTCTTTTCTCGGTATTACTAACATTATTAAAGAAAATGCATGTACAAATTAGAAACCTATATAATACATCTAATATTTTAAGTGCTTGTTTTGAAACTTTCTTGGATAGAATGTCACGAACCCTGTAAACACTAAAGAGGAAGTGAAAAAAGAAAACTAAATAAGTTCACACAGAAGATGGTAACAAGGCAAATGGAAGCGATTCAGAAGAAATTGGCAATGCTAAATTACTCACGAGCGAATGCCCCTGCACAGTCTCTCCTATTTTCTAGCATGGAGCGCTATGCCCTTTTGGAATGGCTCTTCTTTCGGTATCTTCTTTTCTTTGACTGCTAATCACGATTCTCATTTTGAGCTATGAGGGAATTTTTGAAAACAAGTTAATGGAAACTGGAATTCTTAGATCTTAGATTTGAGTAGTTGTTTTTTGCACATTTTTTAGCAGCCATCCAGAGCTAAAAGTAGGAGGGTGGAAAAATGGGCAATTGAAAATTTGGAATATAAACTTATTTTGGATTTTCTTGGTTTAGTAAGTACCCTCCCTCCAATTTTTTTGTTCCGCATCAATATCATGTGGGTGATATTGGATTTGCAATCCAAGTTGTCATGCACTCCATTTTATTACTTCTATTCTTAAATAGACAATCATGTTGATTAAATCATGAGATTTGAAATAGTTTGCAGCCTTTAATTTGTTTACAATCAATATTGTTTTTTCAAATTTATCTGTTATAGTATTTATCTTTACTTATCGTTATAGGTTACCAAAAGGATGTAAAGTAATGAAAGGTATTGATAAAGGCATAATTAATTCAGTTGAAAATTTGAAAGTGATTCTATAAAATAGGAACTACTCTTTGAATTTTTGCATGGCCTTTGCAGTGGTCCCATTTCATAATGTTTGAAATTACCTTGTTCCAGCCTGTCTGCAATTGCAACAGTACTGCCAACACTTCTGTGATGATGTATTCCTGTCCTTGTTAAGACGAAATGACCTGAACTCTTGTACTTGCACCAGGCTATTAGGTGATAAGTCACCCTTTTCCCAACAAAACATACAAGGGGATGCACTTGATCGTGATGAGGAGACTGCTCCAATTCAGTGTACGAGTTTTCATTCCCCGTTTTTAAAGAAATTCCAAAATGACCTTGTTGATATAGCCCAGCATATAAGCTTTCATTGCAACAAATTTTGTGCTTTGTTCCTAATTCTGTATTTGTACATAGCAATAGAAAAAAGGTGTTCAGTTTCTTATATCAACCTGCTCAAAATCAACTATCAATGCTGCGATATTCTTGTACTATTCTGTTCATACCCTGCAAAGTGGCTTATGTCTTTTATACAGAATACAAAATAGGTGCTCTTTTATTCCATGATTATTGACATTTGGTCGGTTTTTCTTTTAATCATTTTTTCCTGTAAACTCTGGCAAACTAATCAGTTTCCCGCCTCTCTTTATGTAGCTGTGTTGACTGACTATTCACTTGCGAGTTTCTTCCTGTCGTCATTGCTTTGTCAAGTGTCAACTTTACTTTTGTCATATATCATTACAATTTACAAACATGTTTAGTGACTTGTTGTTTTAAAACAACATTGTCTCTCATGCACCATTTGACTATAGCTTCCTTTCAGTAACATTATTTCTTATGGCTTAAATGTGCAGATTTGGCTGAAATTGCTAAGTTCTTGGGCATTACGACAACTGTAGATACAGAAGCCATTCAAGTTAGTCATTTGATTACTTATATTATTATTTTTTTGCCAAATCCGTTTCTTTAAGAAGTCTATGTGGCTAGCAACTGGATGCATGTTTACAGACAAGTGTAAATTTCTTGATATTACTTTGTTATATGAAGCCTTTTCATTTCTGAATGGTTCTGATATTTTATGCACCCATTTTCATTTTAATTTCTTATAAAAACGGTTGGAAATATGGTCTTGCTCTTACTATCAACAAGATACTTATTGCTCTATTCTTTACTTTTCTTTCCACCAAGGCTGTTATAATCGTGACTTAAATTGCAAGGTCATGCGATTTCACGATTATACCTGAGCCTGGTGATCACAGTGAAATTGCAGAAAACCTAAAAAAATGTTGCAATCTTACGTTTTAAGATCTTGCAACCCCCTGTGATCCTAAGTAATTATTTTTGTAGGATCTTACAATCCTTGTTATGATATTACATTGTAGGATCTTGCTACCCTCTCCTGATCCTTGGCAAGATATTGATCTTGACAACATTGCTTTCTACTATCCTATTGTCTTTATTTGTGCATAGCTTTTGAATATTTTATTTGTAGGCGTCTCCTTTTCAGTTAGTACTTATTTTAAGGGAAATCTACTTATTTTAAAGGCGTCTCCTGGATTAAGTCTTAAGAGATGGTCCCTGTCTTGGTTTTTAGAGAGAGATAGTTGTTCTAAGATAAGGGCACATGGAAGAAAGAGTGGATGCCATGGGCAATCAGGCAAATTTGGAAAAATCAGTTGATGTGCTAAACCACGTGAATTAATTGGCCGTTTCTGTCTTAATTTGTTTCTAACTCACATGTGCCACTAATGATTTATAGCTAAACCATGGAGAGTTTTCCGAGCAAAGCTTAGAAAATCTTTAATGTTTAATAATAAGAAGACAAAGGATTCTTGCATGTCAGAAAATAAAGGGAGTTGTTGATAGGCTAGCTATGAGATTCAATATTTTTTTAATTAAAATTCAATAGTGTACCATCTTTATTATTATAGTTAAAAATGAAAATTTTAAGTTTTTGTTGGAATGTGATGTGCCATGCATTATAGAGGAATCAATACACATTTTGTTTATATTTGACCTTGATATTATGCATATATGTAACAGGGACATGGAAGCTATGAAGAGCGCACCGAAATGCTCCGTCTTATTGTAGATCTAGTGGAGGCAACTATCTATGCTGATAATCCAGAATGGAGATTGTCCTTGGTCTTATATATTTCAAAATGACGAGTTTTTCTTTCTTTCTGCAGTCAAGGTTTTGCAGAGTTGGTGTTGACATAAGTTTGGTTTGCATTCTTATTTCTGTAGTGTTGATGAGCAGGTAGCCAAGGACATCCAATTGATAGATTCCATTGCAGAAAAACAGGCACAAATATTTTCGGAAGACTATAAATTGTTTCCTGCAGATGTTCAGATTCAGTCAATATATCCATTGTAAAAGTTTCTTGCTTCTTTTTATTATCATGAATTTTTACTTTTTCAATTTGTGATTTCTAGTAGAGGAACATATCTTCATTTCATTATGATGGGCTTGCATTTGTATCTGAAGTTGCTTATTACTGTAACATCTGATATAGTGTTTAACATGTGTATCACATTACTACATATTTTGAACTGGATTGGCATAGTGTATAGTTCATGTCAAATGTTGCTGAGTTAAATAGAGACAAATATTCAAACTATATGATAATGACATTTCAGACTGTGATTTATGCACAAGAAACTGCTGTTTGGTAATTTTATTCTCCATGAATATGAGCATTATGAGAATATAAACTGATCAAAACCATTTAACATTCTTTTTAACCTCTTTATGTCCTGGAGAATATTTTATGCTCTCTTAATTGAATATTCACTATTTTTGTCAATATAACTTCTTTTTATCACATGGGAACTCAGCTTGGTAGAAACTGACACTTGTTTGCTTTCTTTAAGAAATTACAAGTAGATAACCTTCATATGCACTCACATTAAAATCTGAGAATTAAAGAATGATGCCATTGTTTGTATGATTTATTTGGTTTCAAGTTTATCTGTTTCCTTGTCTTAAGTAGTTCATAAAAAATCCTGCTCACACTTTGGGTCTGACTGTTGAATTTATTCATTCGATACACATAAACTGATTTATAATCGGAAGTTGGAGAGATTTATCTTTTACATGTAACAGAACTTTCTATCACATAAGTTGTAGCAACATTTTGTTTATTTAATTAAACTCTTTCCAGGCCAGATGTTTCTGAGCTAGAGTCAAAGCTTTCTGAACAATCAAAGATTTTGTTGAATCTTCAACAAAAAGTTGATGACTTGGCGTCCAAGGTTTTCTAAACATCTGAAATCCTATTTTTGTCTTCGAATTAATCTGAAACTTAATCTGAAACTTTAAATTTTCTCGTTTTTTCTCAGTAGCCATATATTTTTAACCTTATTGATGTTTTGTACTTTACATGATATTGATATCATTAAAATAAGCCTATTTTGGTCCGAGGCCCTTGCCGTAATGGACCAGGCCCTATTTTCCATGGATTCACACCGTCCACTGATAGGAAATTGGGTGACAGGGAAGTGCAAAGGAAATAATGGACAAGAAAAGAACCTTCAAGTATGTATTGAATCCCATCTTCCCATCCATAAGAAATGTGTACTGAAGGATAGGTAAAAAAGGGGACAAGGATGTGGGTTGTCTGGGAATTGGGTCCAAACCAAGATTAAGGGTGTATGAGAGGAGAAGGGAATAGGTGGCAAGCAAGGAGTGAGAGAGTAGGAAAGAGATGTGGGAATCCTGAATGCAGTGGGGGGAGAATGAGTATTTATTCGGGTATAGTATTAGTTCTCTTTCAAGATTGGGTTTATCCTTTTCTGTTTTGTTATTGATCATCTTGCCAGGGGTATTGCGTTACCATTTTAATTATTTCTGGCTTGCAGTATTATCTTGTAAAAAGGAACCAGCCTCTGTTAAGAGAGTTGTCAATACATTTTTCTTTGTTTTTTATCATGTTTGTAGCATGCTTACAACCCAGATGAGGAGTATGCTGAGGTGGAATCCCAATTGCGGACATATTTGGAATCATTCCTACAAACAGCTAGAACATTCAACTTGATTTACACCAAGGTTTGATCAGGATTTATTCTAATGTATTTTGCAAACCCTATTTTTGATCAAGGCTGGTTTGTATTTGTGTCTGAATGAGTGTGTGAAACTTTGAAAGGCACCAAAATCTTTCCAGGAAATAAAGGACGGGCATAGAAGAATGTTTATGACTATGACTATAACTGCATTTTTTTAAATTAGATTTTGTTTTGTTTTTGCGTTTTTCTTTTGATAAAAGACTATTGGTTTTGTACTTTTGTATGCATTGCATTTGATGAACTATAAATTTCTATTTGGAATACTTAACCCTATGTATTTAGCCAACTTTGGTCTGCCTGTATAGGAAACAGCACCATATTTGGTAAAAGTGGGAGACATGTATAATGTAAGAATTCAAGGGGTTAAAGGTACAGGTTCAGGAATAGGAAAATCAACATGACTTTTACCTATTTGCACTAGATGGGGTAGAGGTAGACATCATTTTGGGGCTGGAGCGTTGAGAGAAATTGGAAGAGATAAAGGTTAGTTTCAAGGAGTTTATTGAAGATAAAGGAAGGAGGATGGTGATTAAAGGGGATCCATGCTTCACAAATCTGCCTACCTCTTTTCTCTCCCTTATTCCGCATATAGTTACTACTAACTGCCAGTTTGGCTACCAGCCACCAAACATTTATGATGCATACTTTTAGGTGGTTTGTTTAGGTAGTTACAAATGATGCATGTTTGGTGAGATAAATTTAATTAAAAATCTCTCCAAAGTTAATATTAAGTCTCATAAAAGTATGTCTTCCAATGCATGACACTTGTCAAGACTAGGACTGATTCAGTGTAGGTCTACCAAAGCAGGATGCCATTATCTATACTAGTATGACACAATAGGATATTTGTAACATCCAAATGTGAACCATTGGGTATGATTAGGCTAATTTAAAATTTTCAACAGGGTTGAAGAGCTCAGAGTTAACTATTAACTTATACTCCTTCCGTCCCACAATGAGTAAGCCATTTGTTCATTTCACACATATTAAGAAAAGTGTATAAGTGAAAGAGAGAAAAATGGTTTTAAGTATCCTTGTCAAGTATTGGTGCATTCACCATCATCATAAATCATAATACAACATGGAAGGCATTCAATTGGGAGTGATGAAATTAATATTAATTAGACTGTATAATTGGAAAAAGGTAATTAATATTGCATTGAAAAGTGAAATAGGTCATTCAGTTTGGGACAACTTTTTTTACAAGTGGGTCACTTACTGTGGGACGGAGGGAGTAAGATTATTTAGGTAAGTGTCATTAGCAACTGTACAAGAGTTGTATGCGATATAATTGGAAAGTATTTTCCACCTAACTAGCCAAATTGAGTGTTCAAGCAAAGTTGATTCAAAACTAGACGAAATATGAATCTTGACCCACTAGAAAAACTGTGATGGGTTTAACTGGAATCTGAATCATTTTTAAGGTCATTGATTTGACTAAAATTGTGGATATTTAATAAAAGATCGTATTAATTATGTTTATTGCATGATACTTATACTTCGCATGTTTCTGTTTTTAGATTGCCATGACAATCAATACATCAGGAAACTTATCATTGCAATCTATCCTTGAAAAGGACAAATTATCTGTACAAAACTTTCCGGAATGGTACAGTTACTTGAGGACTGTCCTCAAGCACGAGAAAAAATTGTATGTACCTGAGCATCGACTTCCTGAAGCACCTGCTACTACTGCCCCTAAGGCTGACAAAGATGCTTACAAGAAGCATAATGATGATGCACTAGAGATTGGTTGTTTCATGCTTGCTACCATGAACTCAAGGTTGCAAAAGCAACACGAGAACATGGAGGCTTACGATATGATCATAAACCTCAAGATGCTCTTTCAAGAGGAAGCAAGACATGAAAGGATTAGGATTTCCAGAGCTCTTTTCCAATGCAAATTGGCAGAAGGAAACCCAGTTGGTCCTCATGTGCTCCAGATGATTGGGTACATTGAGAACCTAGAGAGATTGGGTTACCCTTTGGGCCTTGCATTGGCCACTAACTTGATCCTGCAATCGTTGCCGGATAGTTATAGTCAATTTGTCATGAACTACATCTTGAACAAAATGGACAAGAGTCTGCCAGTGCTTGCTAGCATGTTGAGAACTGCCGAGCAGATTCTCGAAAAAGGAAAAGGGAAGACCATTTTGATGGTCCAAAATGGAAAGGAGCAGAAGGATAAGGGGAAGAAGAAGTTTAAGCCAAGTACTTCTAGCCTGAAAAGGACATCAGGAAACTTATCACTGCAATCTATCCTTGAAAAGGACAAATTATCTATACAAAACTTTCCGGAATGGTACAGTTACTTGAGGATTGTCCTCAAGCACGAGAAAAAATTGTATGTACTTGAGCATCGACTTCCTGAAGCACCTGCTGCTGCTGCCCCTAAGGCTGACAAAGATGCTTACAAGAAGCATAATGATGATGCACTAGAAATTGGTTGTTTCATGCTTGCTACCATGAACTCAGAGTTGCAAAAGCAACACGAGAACATGGAGGCTTACGATATGATCGTAAACCTCAAGATGCTCTTTCAAGAGGAAACAAGACATGAAAGGTTTTGGATTTCCAGAGCTCTTTTCCAATGCAAATTGGCAGAAGGAAACCCAGTTGGTCCTCATGTGCTCCAGATGATTGGGTACATTGAGAACCTAGAAAGATTGGGTTACCCTTTGGGCCTTGCATTGGCCACTAACTTGATCCTGCAATCATTGCCGGATAGTTATAGTCAATTTGTCATGAACTATATCATGAACAATATGGACAAGAGTCTCCTAGTGCTTGCTAGCATGTTGAGAACTGCTGAGCAGATTCTCGAAAAAGGAAAAGGGAAGACCATTTTGATGGCTCAAAATGGAAAGGAGAAGAAGGACAAGGGCAAGAAGAAGTTTAAGCCAAGTACTTCTAGCCTGAAACCTGTGGGCGGGGTGAGAAAGAAGGGCGCCTGCTTCTGTTGTGGTCAGACCGGACATTGGAAAAGGAACTATGAGAGGTATCTAGAACTAGAAGAGTGCAAGAAGAGGAAAGTAAGTGATGCTTCTATTAAGGTATATTTATTTCAGAAGCAAATTTATCTACTTCTGCGTTTTGAGTATTAGAAACCATACTACATATGGTCTCACATTTGTTCAAATGTCTAATATCTCAAAAAGTAATAGGGCGTTGTATAAAGGCGAAGTTGACTTACGAGTTTGAAATGGTGCATAAGTTGCTGTATTAGTTGCCATCCCCCAGTCCCATTTTTTATGCCGGCTCCTCTGCAATCTGGGACTGACAACATAAAATAGTTGTAGGGACTTATATTTTGACTTTGCCTTCTCCCAGTCCCTGTCATCATAGAGAAAAATGCCCGCTGTGGGGGTCCCAATCAGGGAAGTTCCTATAGGGATCCCCAAGGGCGGATCTTCCCAGGGACCCCTGGGAGCCATGGTACCCCCCAGATATTCTATATATATTAGATTAGGCATAATATGTATATTAGAACTTAGTAGGTGCAGTGGAAAACCACTGGACCAGTTAACAATAGTATCCTTCTCACGAAACAACTAAATATATATTTCATACAATTCTGGCACCCCCAAGAAAATATTTCAAGATCCGCCACTGGGGATCCCCATGTACTGATGAAAATTGACATCCCTAAGTACCGATAATATTCTGCTCTTGCAGCTTACTTTCGATGGAAACTAGATATATTTGGTGTTAAAACATCCTTTTCACTTGTAGACTTGGCAAATGAAGTATTCATGTAGATTCCACTTGAATATGACTCAAATAATAGGTACCAAGTGTGCTGGTTAGAAAAGACACTAAACAGACTGAAGCAATCCTCTCTTGCTTGGTTTTTCACCAAGAGTGTGATGTCATTGGGATTTAGACAGAGCCATGGCAGTGATGTGGATTATATAATCATATTTGGTGACAATGATGTTGATAAACATATCTTGAAAGAAAATTAGCAGCTCAAACTGGGATGAAATATCTTGGAAATGTGAAGCACTTTATTGGGTTGAGATTGCCAACTCAAAGTAAGGAATCTTTATCTCCCAATGTAAGTATGTTGAATTGGTATACCGGTGGCTATGCAGCCCAATTACCAGTTCCATTATATCTGAGAAGCACCGGAACTTTAGGTGAGTCGAGCTTGAGTTAGGCCTAGCTTCGCTCAACTAAACTCACTTCCACCCTGACCAGCACCATGTGGAGTTCCTTCCTCCATTAATATTAGCATATTCAAAGTTGTTTCAACAGAGTCATCCATAAATTGTGCTGAAGAAGAGGAAGTGCCCCTGATGCTAGGACATATCTATGTAGCATAGGACCTTTTTTGAACGATGCATGAAGCTAATTTATAATGTGTCTTTCATGTATACATTTAATACTAGAAGTTATGCTTTGTCATAAATAAATATTGAAGGAGAGTTCTTAAAGCGTGCAAAACACTACTTTTTTGTGTGATTACTTGATCTTTAAATAATTTTCAATTTTGACTAGTCATGTGAGATTGCATGGTCAATATTGTTTTTAATTTTATCTATAAGACAAATTTCTCATTTGATATGCCCCTAACATATGCACAGAAGATCCGGGGAAGATTATAAACAATTGCTTTTGTGTAGGAAATCCGGCCATGGACGCACATGATGGAGGTTCCACAACTTCATGGATTCGGACCAGCTGCCAATCGGCTATTGGAAGCTTACAAAATGCTTTTGAAGGTAACGTTTCCATGCTTGGCTCACATCTTAAAAGTTTAAAGATTCCTTACAGAAATTGAGCAATGTTTTTTAACCTTTCTATCAAACATTGCTCAATTTTTTCTGCTGTTATTTCTTGTCAAGCGAGAAACGAGCAATTAAAAGTAACCATGTTTTGAATAATAATCTTGTTGATTTCGATAGATTCTTTTTTATATGAATCTGTTTGTTTGCAACAGTTTTTGGGGAACCTACGAAATCTTAGAGATTCACACGCAGCTCTTGCTTTTCGATCTTCCGAAACTTCTGAAGGGCCTTCTTCTGTCACAAAAATAATCTCTGAATGTGAATCTGCATTGACTGACTTAAATCGCAGTCTTGGAATTCTTTCTGCTTCCATTGCTCGTGAACAGGGAAATAAGATGAGCACTTGATGAAACAATGAGTTAGTCTTTATTCTTTTGGAATGTGATCTTGTTGTGCATAGTATTCATATTTGTGGACATAAGATGTGACGATGTGGTGTGAAGTCTGCAGCTCTATATTATGCGAACAGATTATTTATTTATTTTTGGAAATTCGGTATCCTGTTCAAAGACCGACTAATTCAAGGGAGCCCAAATGAAGTCGTTTATAATTTGCAGTTTCTTTTATTTTAAAATCGCAACAATGGTTGTAAATGTGTGTCCGATGTTTTGATTTACCATAGGATAAGATTGGTCCAGTGATGTGTACACTTTTATAAATAGAAATTTAATTTTAACATCAATTTGAGACACCTAAATTTGACAACTTTTTACATGGTTAACACATTTAACCCACAGTTTTTAGAATTAAATTGAGAGTTTTTCTACTTGCACCCTAGTTAATCATGGTTGCACCCCAAAATGACAAGATTACCCTTTCATAAAATTCAATCTAAAACTTAGTTGAAGTAGGTCATATAAACTGAGTTTAAGTGTATATACTTAATCTCAGTTTAAGTAGGTTCATGTAAACTGAGTTTAAGTAGGTCATCTAAACTAAATTTAAGTAAGTGTACCAACTTAAACTCAGTTTAAGTAGGTTCATGTAAACTAAGTTTAAGTAGGTCATGTAAACTTAGTTTAAGTAGATCATGCAAACTTAGTTTAAGTGTACATCTAAAAGTTCAATCTTATTCAATAATTATACGTCATCTCAGTTTAAGTATGCACATGTAAACTCAGTTTAAGTAGGTTCATGTAAACTTAATTTAAGTAGGTTCATGTAAACTCAGTTTATGTAAGTTAGGTCATGTACACTAAATTTAAATTTAAGTAGGTCATGTAAACTCAGTTTAAGTAGGTTCATGCAAACCCAGTTTAAGTATGTTCATGTAAATTCAGTTTAAGTAGGTTCATGTAAACTCAATTTAAGTAGGTTCATGTAAACTCAGTTTACATAACCTACTTAAACTGAATTTAAGTTAACCTTGCCAATGTAAATTAAAACTGTAATCGTACAGTGCATCAGTGCAGTTGAAGGAAAAAAATTGAAACTAGCAAATAGAAGAAGAAATTCACTTACTTAGATCCAATTGAGTATGGATGAAAAATATTTTGATTCACTCTTTAATTTTCATGGAGATTGATATTGAACATCAAATTGTTTGATCGATCGCTTTGTGGGGTGAAAGAGGGTGAAACTCACTGACAATGAATAAAATTAGGGTTTTAAGAAAATTTATATAAAAAGGCAATTTTGGTATTATAAAAAACTTTTAAGAAAATTTGGGTGTAACCAGAAAAATATGGGGTGTAAATAGAAAAACTCTTAAATTGATGTACGTTTTTATATTTAGATATTATGTTTTTTTTTTTAAAAAAAAAAAGATATTATGTTTTTCTTAAGATTGGTTTCAATCTTACCGTAATACTTTTCATCAGTAAAAGTATTATGTTTTTGGGTAATGTTAACCGGTGCCTCCAGGGCACTGGTTAAGGAAACCAAAAAAAGAAAGTTTTAGATTAAAAGAAATACATTTTAAACATTTTTTTTTTGTCAGGATACATTTTAGACTTTAATAAGTTGACTGCACAAGTTTCAATATGATGTTACTATATTTGCTACCTTAACCAGTGTCCTGGAGGCACCGATTAACATAACCCAAAAATATTTATGATTATTATTTTTTTGGATAGGCCCTTAGCCCGTAATATTTATGATTATTAGTAATATAAAAAAGTATTCCCACCTTATCCAATCTTTATTTTTAAAAAATAAAATTAATTTTAAGCATTTTAATCTAAATAATTTATTTTCCAATTCTCTCTTATTTGGTGAAAATTATTTTTCATATTTACTTCAATGTATAATTTTTTTTTTTGACGAACCCATTTCTTTTAAAATATGTTGTTTGTGAGACATGAAGAGTGACTACAAGCGAATTCTCGAAATAATAAATGACATGTTTCGGAAGTCGGGGATGAGACACGTTACTGCTCAATACAAATTGTAAGCTCGGTTTGAGAGTTTGGAGATGAGATACCTAAGAAGAGTATTATTGTAAAGAATAATACATAAATACTCTAAGATTAATATATTTTTAATTATGAAAATATTATAACAACATGAAGAATTTATCTAAGCCTCTCTACACAAAAAAAAAAAAAAAAAGAATTTATCTAAGCCTTACAAAATCCTCCTCCAACATTCTCATTTTGGGAAGAAAATGAACTCCTCAAAGCTCTTTCCTTCCTTTTTGAAGTCCTCTCTTTCCCTTGTAAACTCATAAACAAACCCATAAGAATTTGGTGTGGAAAAGAAAAACATATTTAACCTTTTAAAATTGATTGCAATCATGAACTTTCCGTTCTTACACATACATGTCTAGCTGCTCATCAAATTGACAACTATATACTAGCATCAAAAGTTAATGCATGTTCTGCTTATTAGGTTCAAGACCAAGATATGAATGTACATAGTTTTTATTTTATTTTATTTTATTTTCACACTCAAAAAAAAAGGCAAGAGTACAAATTAGAATATTCAGTATGGTTTCCACCTTAAAGTTCTGTACTTTTTTCCTCCATGATGTTCAAGTACAAAATCAAGTTGAGGAATGATCCTATAAAGCATGTCATCCACCTTCTTGGAGTACCACATCCTCCATCTCTTCCAAAGAATAAGGGGTAGTATCAAAATTCCAAAACCAAAAGTGAATCCCAACTCAGCACTCAAGAAATTCCAATCAATATTTGAACTCTCATCATGTGTTTCAGATGCTTCTGGTTCTGGTGAGTACCCTTTTTGACCATTGGAAATTGGAGTCAAAGGAGGTCCAAATAGCCCTTCATTGCCAATAAATGAATCTGCTTGAAATGATTGAATCTGTGTCCCAGTTGGTATTCTTCCCACCAAGTGGTTATATGAAAGGTTCATGACTGCAAGAAATGATAAACTTGCAAGCTCTGTAGGAATCTCTCCACTTAAGGAATTCATGGACAAATCTAAGGACTCGAGATATCGGAGATTGCTTAAAGAAGAAGGTATCTTACCTGAGAAAGCATTTTGTGACAAGTTAAGAGCATGAAGTGCTGAAAGATTCATAAGTTCTTTTGGTATTGGTCCTTCAAAGTTGTTGGATGAGAAATCCAGTGAAGTGAAAGCAATGAGGATTTTAACCAAATTCATTGTTGTACCTTTGTTAACAATTGTAACTGAATCCTCATAAGTTCTAAGACCAACACCTTCCTCAAAAATATGAGAGACTATGTGATCAAGCAAATAAGGTGGTTCTGCTGCTATAACTTTAGCTAACTTCATTTGAAGTTCACTATTGAGATCTACTATTGAAGTTTGAACATTTGTAGGGTTGAAGTTATCATAGAGATTAAAAAATAAATGACCAAACTTGCCACCTTTATCTTCATCGATCATCAATGCTTTCCAACTTTGTAACAATGATGGTGGTAATGAACCACTAAAATTGTTCTTTGCTAGATCAACAATTTGAAGTGTCTCCCAATTTCCATTGGTCTTAGGACATTCAATATTGCCATGCAACTTGTTTGTCCTTAAAATCATGACTCTTAGTGAGGAAATTTTCCTCAAGAAGCAAGGGAATTCATCAATCAATTGATTTTTCCCAAGGTTTAGTACTTGAAGGTGTTTGCAATTGGCCAAAGATTTTGGTAAGGTTCCCTTCAAAAGATTTCCACTAAGATCAAGCAACCTTAGATCACATGATTTTGAAAATGTATCTGAAATAGGACCATTGAGTTTATTGCCACCTAGATTTAGTAGCCTAAGAGTGCTACTTCTTCTTAACAAACACATTGGAATGTTTCCATTGAAGCTATTATAAGAAAGATCCAGTGCTTTAAGACCTGAAATGTTACAAAAGGATTCATGGATCGTTCCATGGAAACTATTGTTTGAAAGAGAGAGATAATATAGGAAAGGCATGTGACTCTCAATGTCTCTCAAGTTAATAGAGTTGAATCTATTGCTTGAGTAGTCCAAATAGATTGCATTTTTCAAAAAAGTTGGAGCAAGGCCTTGGAATTGGTTGGAATGAAGGTCAAGTTTAAACAAATTTGAACTAAGATTATGTAAAGGCCCTTCAAAATATGTTAGTGAGTTATAGGAAATATTTAGAATAACCATAGAATCAAATCTCCAAATCCAATTTGGAACTTTTCCTGAAATTTGGTTGTTGGCTAAGTCTAGGTAGAGCATTGAGGATTTATATTTCAAAAAGTCAGGGAATGCTTTCAAATTGCATGAAGGTAACCAGAGAGTTTTCAAACTAGGAAATGATGATGCTTCACTTCCATCCTTTATATTTGCATCAACAAACAAGTTGTTGTGTCCAAGATCAAGTGTGGTTAAATTTTGAAGCTTACCAAAGACATCAAGTTGTATAGTACCATTGAACTTGTTTTTGGTAAGTTGAAGCAAACGAAGTCTTTTGAGTTTGAAGGTAGACATAGGAATAGACCCTTCAAAATTGTTTCCACTTAAATCAAGCATCTCTAATAATGACATAGAAGCATTAGGAAATTCTTCTAACACCCCTTCAAATTTGTTGTAATAAAGCATGAGTTGTTGAAGAGATTGAAGTCTAAACAATGTTGAAGGGACTCTTCCTTCAAATGAATTATCACCTAAATCAATGCTCATGAGGTTTACAAGTCCTTCAAAATGAGTTGATGGAATTGTACCATTGAAATCATTATGATTGAGGGATAAAACTTTGAGGGACTTAGACCTATTAAAAGATGGGAGAGGACCAATGAAGTTGTTGAATGACAAATCTAGATGAACAAGATTTGTAAGATGAGACATTGAACTAGGAAGTGTACCATTAAATTGACAATTTGATAGATCTAATGTAGACAATTGCCTCAAATTGTGAATAGAATCTGGAATTGGTCCTGAAAAATTTGTATGGCTAAGATTCAAGTTGTGCAAAGATCCTTGATGTGGAAAGTTTGGTAGAGAGCCATGAAGACCAAGGTTATAAGAAACATCAAGCACTTGTAGTGAGGGTATTTGGAAGATCTCAATTGGAAATTTTCCATTGATGAATTCATGACTTAAGTCAAGAGCTATAACATGTCCTTTGTTGTTGCATGTTACTCCATTCCATTCACAACAAGGTTTGCTTATATTCCAATGAACAAGTTTTTTTGAGATGGTTGAGTTGAATGTGAGGTTGTTCTTCAATTGAAGCAACAAAGATTGTTGATCACCAATAGAATGACTAGTCACAAAAACAATATTGATGATGAGGTTTATGAGGCAAAAGGGTAGCAAGGGAAGCAACAAAATTGTTCTCATTGGAGATAACTATATATGAGAAAACAAAATTGCTATAAAAAATGGTTTAAGCTTGAAGATGTGTTTCTGCCTTTTGAGCATATGATATCTCTACCATTTATACATTCTTTTGGCCCATCTTTGACGCTATGCTATCTTTTTCAAACTTAATTCAACTCTCCGCTCACCAAAATCTACACCGTCACATGAACCTATTTTCAAACTTAATTCAACTCTTTAGGTATTGACCCACAAAGGTGTACTTATTTCTACGAGTAGAGAAGGACTTTGAGCTTAAGGGAGGCACACAATAAGACACCACTAGAAAAAATCATATTTAATAGGTTAAATTACACCAGAGGTTTTAAGTTTTTTAATCGTAATAAATTGATCATTTAAGTTATTTTTCGTACCACTTACATTTTTAAGTTATTTAATTGCAACAAGTTAGCCCTTTTACTATTTTTTGTAACAAATGAGCAAACAAATGATAATTACATCTTAAGTACTTTCCCAAAGAAACATCATGAGTACCCCACAAAAAAGACGTAATTGGTTATCAAAAAAGAACGTCATAGTCTAATATTCATCGGAGGTTTTAGCCGAGGCAATCAGTGTTTTTGATATCAAGATGGAGGCAATCAACGGTCATGTTGAGAGGAGGGAATCACATTCGGTGGTGACTCGCGAGAAACTAGGTTTTGAGGTTCATTTGTTTTTTGAGTGCTATGTCTCGTGGGATTCTTTATATATTTTTTAAAAGGAAAAAAAATTAAGAAAGAAGACGTGGATAAAAAAAAAAGAAGGAAAAATCATGTACCGAGCACATATCCAACTAGTCAGTCGTATCCGAAGTACAAACCATCCGTATCAAAAACGATTTGGCCTTTTTCTTAAAATAAGAATTAATTGCTCACCCCAATACGTATCAGGACGTATCAGATACGGATAGCACTTGGGTGACATAGAGTTTAGTGACATTGGTGACATTGGCCAATCATAATGTCACAATGCTTATGAAAGAGAGATAAAAAAAACTTACTTGTGACATCGTGGTTGACCAATGTCACCAATGTCACCTAACTCTATGTCACCTAAGTGTTATTCGATACGGATACATATCATTGTCAGATACGTGTTGAACACCGATACTTCGTTATTTTTGGAGTATCGGAACTTCACACGTAAAATATAATGGTTGAACATTTTTTTCGATTATTTTTTCATACGTGCCTACTTTTTGAACGGGACAACCATTAGCTCTATAGTTTCTTATCATGGTCTAGACTTTTGAAATGTTATTTCGTGTTATATGGTTACTGACCAACAAACTCTAGAACTTAGAAATATTAAGCATAATCAGATTTTTATTTTGGAATTATTGTCCAGATTTTTTTTGAGTTTAGAGAGTCCATATATTTTCTGTTTGCCGACACACGAGAATGACCAAAGAATGATAATATTTTCTTCGGTCGATGAGACGTGAATGGTTGCAACTTGCAAGGGTTCTCTCAATGTGGATGTGGACTTTACATAATTACATAATGTGACGTGAGAAACAAGGTTTGCTTGCAAACAAAAACTGAAGAAATTAGTGGTAGAATTTTATTTTTGACGTTCTTGTTCGAAAATAGGACATTTGAAATTTCTTTTGATTGACTGAAGCACTAGGCACCAAACAATATGAATCAAAGAAAACAATGTCAAACACTACAATATGAATTAAACAAATCAAACAAACATTGTTATAAGATGAAAATCAAACAACACCACACCTAAACGTCAAACAAAACAATATCACACTTTGCTAATCGTAGAAACATACAAAAGAAAAACCATGTCTATATAGACACCACTTGTTGGACTATTTTAATAAAATTACTAATTATAAAAAATAAAATAAAATATAGAGGCCACTTATTTAATTAAAAAGAAAAAAATATGCAGAATGGTGATTCGTGCCAAAAAAGCAACTATCTTTTGCATATGAAGAAGGAAGAGTTGAATGGAGATAATATTGTGTGTGTGAGTAGGGGTATTCGCATTCCGGTTTGAATCAGTTTTGAGGCAAAAATTCATCCGATCAAAAGATAAAATTATATGCGTTTCGGTTTGGCTTTGGATGATTAATTTTAAAAAATCAGTTCGATCCAAATTAAACCGATTTAATTTGGATCGGTTTTTTGATATCCAAATTACAAATTGTAACTTATTATTATTATTATTATTATTAATAATCTTATAAAAATACGATAAAATAATAGATTCGATACAAGATATAACATATGATTTATAAAAAATTAATAGTACAGAATAACAATGATTGAAAATTCTGTTATTTATTTCTTTCCAAATCACCAAGACACACGAAAACCGACTGAATTGCACTTTCAATTTCGATGTTTGAATAAAACAAAACAAAAATGGTAGCAAATGCCTCTAACATATTATTTAAAAATCAAAATAAATAACTTTTGCTTAAAAATTAATATAATCATGGCATTGATGAGTACTTGACTTATAAATTTTGCAAAAAAATATGCTAACGAGTTCTTCTAAGACATTGTTTAAGGATCTAAAATGATAATTTTTATAATTTTTTTTTTATAGAGAATAATTTCTTAATCCAATTTTTATAAAAAAGTGTTGTGAGAAGTGACCCAATTTTAGATTGATCTGTGTTATTGAACAACCATTTGTGTGACAATTTTTAGGAACAATCATAAATCTAAAAAGAAAAATAAATATTGACACGAAAATCAAAAAATAATAGAGAGAGAAAGTAAAATTATACGTAATATGAGTATGATAAAAAAATTGTCACAAAAACTATTACTCCCTCAGTTCCTTTTAAGAGTCATTTTTGGAGAATTTTTTTGTTCTAATTTAACTGTCACTTTCAAAGTTCAATGCAACTTTAAATGTTGTTTTATCAATATTACCTTTAGTTATTTATTACAGAGAAAAAAATATATGAAATGAGATATTAAATGAATAAAACTATTATATTAAAAGTATCAATTATTGTATAAAAATTAGTAATATTTATTGATTGTTTTGGTTTATGTAAAATGTTATAAAATGACAATTAAAAAGGAACGAATGTTGTATAAAGTAGTTGTATAGGAAATATCATTTATCTTTGAATCAGACATGTTGGAAGTGGAAGTGAAACCCAAGCTCCGACGATTCCAAGCCCTTGTACTACAGTATAAATAATTCAACACCCCCGGGCCTACATCTGTCACTCCCACCTTAACTTCTTTGAGTTCCTTCATTCATTCATGATCTACCAAGGGCATCCAAGTATTTCCCATCTACCAAACGTCTGCGAAAATAAGAAATAAGTACAACTTCCTTTTTATTTTTAAGGGAAGAAACAAGTACAACATTGTAAGTTATAAGTAGATTTTTTGGTGTACTATTCATAAATGCATTTAACATAATATACTCCACCGTTTCATATTATTTGACCTAGTTGACTATGTCATGTATGCCAAAGAAAAATTTTAAACTTAAATATATTTAATAATCAATCATAAAAATTATGAAAATTTGATATTTATAAAATATTCATCGAGACGAATTCAATAAAATCTTAGTATATTGCTATATTTTTGACAAAAAACATAATATAATAATTATTTCATCATAAGTAATTTCATTGTTAATGAATGTTGACTCAGTTAGTAACGAGTTGAATCATCTACAAGGTTGTGGGTTCAACTTCCGCTCTCATGTGAGAGCTCTTTCAACCATAATGCACGCTCTCACCCTATTGAGTATTTCGAGCTCAACTCAATTTAAGCCTTGTAATCTATTCACATGGAGATTGGTCTTTGTAATATTCATTTTAACCCTCATTTTGAACAATTAAAATCAATTTTACAAGACTAAAAGAAAACAAAAAAAAAAAAATCAAAGACAAACTTAATCATTAAGCATTAAAAAAGTAAAATTTCTTTTTTTTTTTTGAAATTAAAAAAGTAACATTTCATCATTTTAATTGCACAATCAATGCAATAAAGCCCAGAAAACTATAGAAATCTCACACATTAAATTCAATCCAATCCAATCTTGATTCATCTGTCCATATCTCAATCTTTGTAATATCATTCCATTTTTTACTTACAATTCCAACTCAACAGTCAACACCACACAAAAAAAAGACACATATGTGTCTCCTCCACTAACCAATCAACGTTGTACACACAATCATGTCTCTCTCTTTCTCTTACCGACCTCGTTCCCGTTCCCGCCGGAACCACACACCACCGTTCTTCTTTCTCTTCCTCGGTGTGGTAGCAATTCTCTGCAGTCACACCCATGCTCGCTTTTCTACACGCGATCTAATCTCCGATGGTTCCAATGTTCTTCGTCTCCCGACAGAAGCTGATTCCACCTGCGAACAGACCTATGGTTTCTTACCGTGCACCACCACTGTTCTCGGAAACTTGTTCCTTATCTTAGTGTATGGATTTCTTATGTATACTGCTGCGACGTTTTTGTCTAATGGAAGTGAGCTTTTGCTTGAGATCTTAGGTCCTGGCATTGTTGGTGGATTGTTTCTTCCTATCCTTGGTGCTCTTCCTGATGCCATGCTCATTCTTGGTAACTAACTAACCATAATTCACTTGTTAAAGTGATTCTCTCTTTGATTTCATTATTCGTAGTGAAAATTGATTCTTCGTTCAGAGTTGTTTAATGTTTGGTTCCACTTTTGAAAGTGTGTATGTACAGTTGATGATTTGACATGTTTGATGTTGTCTGATATGATTGATTTTGCTTTTAGAATTGATTTGATATGTTTGAATGTTGTCATGTAGAATTGATTTTGCTTTCAGAATGGATTGCAATTTGAAGTTAAAGTTTGTAGCTTTTTGTCACACTCAGTAGAGGTTTTGAAATGAAATCTATAAATTGAAGGTTGGAGTTAGAATCTATTATTGTAACATAAAATATTAAGAATTTTTCATTTTTAATATGGTTTAAAATTTCAGTTATTTTGGTTTTTTTATTTAACACTATGGGGTCGTTTGATTCATGTAGCCGACCCCACTTAATAAGATAAGAATTGATTGTTGTTGTTGGTTGTTCTGATTCTCTCTATCTTAATCACTTGATTTGTTAGTTAAAGTGATTGGTTATGTTATCTTGAGTGTGATTTTGGTTCACTGTCACTTGGATGAACAGGAATCTTTTGTTGTTCATGTCAAAAATGTTACTTTTTGTGTTTTGTTTCTTTGTATATTCTCTTTTAAGGTGTTTTGTGGAGATATTTCTGACTTGTTATATGACTCAGTAAAGAGAATATTTCTTTTGATTAACTCAGTTGGATTCTGTGTTGTACTGGCCCAGTTTCTGCTTCCTTTGATTAACTTAGTTGGATTCTGTGTTGTACTGGCCCAGTTTTTGCTTTCCTATGTTGCGTTGTGTCAAATTTCATCCTTTTTTCTCCCTTTCTTTATGGCTCTCGTTTTCAATTTTTTTTCGTGCTTGACTTTTGTGAAACATGCGAGATCTATGAACTCCACAAGATGGAATTAAAACTAAGACTATGAAGTGCACTAACGCAGACGCCATACACACATTGACATGTAGACACTGTTTTGATTCATGTCAGACACCAGACACGCCTTCAATCCAAAGTGTCGGTGCTACATATTTTTTTATTTTTTTCTCTAATCATGTGGACATAATATTTGCTTTGAATTCTTTTTCTATGTCTAATCTTTTAGTCTCTCATCCTATGTAACACCGACACAAAAACGAATACCAAATACAACACTGACAATAGACACCAATAATAATTTGAAAGAATAGAAGTATTTATTGTAACCACATCTGCCCATATCATGCTAGAGACCGACCCATGTCTGACATTTGACACATTTTCGATCTATAGTGTCGATGCTATGTAGCTCTCATCTCATCTATGAGGATTTGTGCTCATTTAGTGCTTGTGTGTGTGTTTGTTTGTTTATTTTTTATACCTAATTTGTGTTTCTTGTTGTGTCTAGTGTCTGGGCTTTCAGGAAGTACAGAAGTTGCTCAAAGTCAGGTATCTGTTGGAATGGGACTGCTAGCTGGATCAACAGTGCTGCTTCTGACTATAATATGGGGGACTTGTGTAATTGTAGGCAAGTGTGACATTGAGGATTCAATTGCACTAGATTCAACAGACACTAGGGGATTCCATTTAACTGGTATGTCATTTCATATTGTTCATTCACTCCTAATTTTTTTGAGGTACTGCAGCAAACTTATTTCTACCCTAGCCTTCAGATTATAGTGTTTTCTTTTCTCCTCTTCTGATTATCCAAGTAATCAACTTTGTTCTGGAGTGTCTTCTGAAACATTTACTATATTTTATCTTTTACTATTTTTATGCTGG
Organism: Medicago truncatula; assembly: GCF_003473485.1. Classification (NCBI taxonomy): domain Eukaryota; kingdom Viridiplantae; phylum Streptophyta; class Magnoliopsida; order Fabales; family Fabaceae; genus Medicago; species Medicago truncatula. The sequence continues at coordinate 38,636,674 of NC_053043.1, read as the reverse complement.
GTGATTATTTGTTAACTGGATTGTTCTTTGAGATGTTATGAAACTCTAGGCTATTTCTGGTATCATGTTACGAACCAAGTATCCCAAAAGCTTAAAAGCCATTTGTTGTAAAAGCAAATGAAGTGTTTTTTAAATAACATCTCATACAAGAAGTGATATTTGGATGTATTTAACTTATTAACAACTGCAATCACTCTTCGACGTGGTTTTCTATGTTTCCGCGATTGCGGTTGCGGTTGCATAAGACGTATTTGACCGCAATTTTTTACAATATAAAGGATTGAAAGTCTATAAAGAGTGATGGTTGACTCTATACTGTGATTTGCATTTTTCTTAGTAGTTTATAATTTGTTTTAAACTATGATGTCTTCCGTTCCGTACATGCCTGGAGTGTTCGATCCATTTTGATCCGTAGTTCTACTAAAATCTCCTGCAGGTTCTGGTGTTAGTACTGATATTTGGACAAGCTACGCTGCAAGGATTATGATTATATCTGTCATTCCATTTCTGATTGTCCAATTACCACAAATACTCCATTCAAATTCTGGAAGGCACTTGGCTGTTTTGATTGGTTTTGTTGTCTCTGTCTGTTTATTGATCTCTTATTGCCTTTACCAGGTAATTTCCTTTTTTGTGGTGTGCTTGTGTTTCATGTGCCATTTTTTTTAACACCGATGGTAAACATTACTTATTTTACTCTATAGTTGGCACTCTCAATAACTAGATACTGGTCACTGGATGAATATTTGTCTACTGTTATTTTTTTTCTGAAACATTTAGTAACCGAGTAAAATGAAAAAATGGTGCAGATTTTCCAGCCCTGGATACAAAGAAGGAAATTGGAATATATTAAACACAAACATGTTATTGTGGGACTTTTGAGACATTTGAAGATGCGTTCATTGGGAAGGCTTCTGAAAGATGATGGCCAACCCGATAAAGAAGTTATTAAAAAGTAAGGCTTTCTCTCCTTTGTGCTTTGACTTAAGAATTAAGACGTGTTTGTTTTAAAGAAGTTTGTTGTTTTTCGTACTCCCGTGCCTTTAGCTTCCGCCGACTTAATCGCATATACACCTTATTTACATTTAATTGATGGAAGAAGTTTGTTGCTTTTTGTATTCCCATGCTTTTAGTTGCTGCTGACTTCTTATATGCATATACAGGTTGTTTACAACAATTGATGAAAATAAAGATGGACATCTTACTCATGGTGAAATGAGAGCACTGGTTGTTGGAATTCAGTTTGAGGAGATTGACCTTGACCACGATGACGCTGTGACAAAAATAATGGCAGATTTTGATACTTCTCGTAATCAACTTATTGACGAAGGAGAGTTTGTTAATGGAGTCTGTAGATGGCTTCTAGCGACCCAGCGTTCTCGGGTTGCATCTGGTGATGCTGGTCCACACACTGTGAAGTTTTTAAGTGATTTTCACACGGTAAGTTGTGCTTTCCTCAGCTTCATAAGCTTGTCCTTTTTTTCATAAGTAGGAATTGAAGCTCAGTACTTTGGCGTTTACATCACTCGCGCACTCTACGCACCAACCACTTTGCTAGACTTCTGTGGTATAAACTCATCTTTTTGGTACACCAAGTCTTACAGTTATTTTGTTACAGGAAACAAAGAGGGAACATGATCTTCTGGATGTGGGGGGTCAGAGTGATGAAGGTGCTGAAGGTGTGGAGAATGCTAGATGGATTTCCATCAAAGCAGGACTGTTCCTTTTACTGGGTTCTCTTATCGCTGCTGCATTTGCCGATCCTTTGGTTGATGTGGTCGATAACTTTTCTGATGCTACAAGTATTCCAGCTTTCTTCATTTCCTTCATTTTTCTACCTCTAGCAACCAATTCAAGTGAAGCAGTATCAGCAATAATTTTTGCTAGTCGTGATAAGAGGCAAACTGCGTCGTTAACATTTTCTGAGGTTTGTTTTCTTGTTTAATTGTCTTTTTTGTCATTAATACACGTGAATTTAGTATCATGTATGACATGAATTTAACAAATGATGTCTTTCTTTTGTTTTTTGTTTTTTGCAGATATATGGTGCAGTAACAATGAACAATGTGCTATGTCTATCGGTCTTCTTAGCACTCGTATATGTGAGGGGATTAACATGGGACTTCTCTTCAGAAGTTTTGGTTATTCTCATTGTTTGCATTGTCATGGGCGCCTTTGCCAGTTTCCGCACAGTTTTCCCTCTATGGACATCTATAACGGCTATCCTACTTTATCCTTTCTCCCTGGCATTGGTCTATGTTCTTGATTATCAATTTGGTTGGTCATAGATCAAATGATGTTGTTTTATATAATGTTTTGTATGTCTCTTTTCCTTCTTGAGGGTATATTGGAGATTGAGAACGGTTGTGTGGGTACAGTTTTGAATCATTTAACACATTGTGAGGGTAATTATGAAAAATAATTATTGTGATGGTATATGTATGTGATTCTGTGTTTTGAATCTCATCATTGAGAAACTTGTGATTGCATCTTTTGGATTCCATTAAATTGTTTTTTAACACTTTTAGATGTCAATCAAAATAAGGTGCTTAAACTTTTGATTATAAAAAAATGGGACTAAAGTGTTTATTGAATAGAGCCACGCTAAAGATGTGATGCAAATGTTCAGAAGATTAGTTAGGAAATAGAAAATGACCTAACTGATCACCAGTAAAAAAAAAGAGAGCTAAGCAAATCTTTTTTAGTATAAATTTGAACCAAAAAACAAAGGAGTAGTAGGTTTTCTAGTTCAAAATATTAGGTTTTAGTGTGAGGAGTGGAAGAAGAAGAAAAAGAGAAGCAACTAAAGAAATCAAAACACATCAACAAAATTTGATCGATGGTAACATTTTCTCCCAACACTTCATTCTCTTGCAATTTTTATTTTTATTTTATATTTCTACATTATCACCTTTGAACCTTGCATATATCAATGAATACAACACCAAGTTTTGTTTTCTCTCTATGCAATTGATAGTTAAATCAAGTAAATAAGAATATTGTACTATTAATGTTGATGATTGATAGGTGTCACGATGATTTTAAGAATATGTAATATGTTATTTCAAAAAAAAAATAATAATAATAATATGTTGAAACACATGTTCGAAACCGCAACACCTTTTAAATATGTTAGACTCTTGGAAATAAATCAAAAAAAATGAGTGAAGTATGGTTATTCTTATAGCGTTATCTTAATCAGATACTTTACTACATAACTTATTTTATTGTGGATCAGTGTTCTATTATATATATGTGTCATTTACAAGATTTTTTAAAGTCATTCCTTTTTATTTTTATACATTCTTACAAGTTGAGTCTATGAGTCATGTTTATAGACCCCTTCATGAGTCTCGGTGTCCAAGTCTTCAACTGAGTTCCTCAAGGTTGAAGAGATAAATTCTCAACCAAGTGACCTCTAACTCTAGACACATAACCTCATATTCATAGGGACGGATTCAAGTGGTGTACATTGGAGGCAGCTGCCCCCAAACACAAACTCTTGTTTGGTAGTAATTGTTGAAGAAATTAGTTTTCCCTCCACAAAGAATTAAGTATTGCCTCCACTATTTTAGAGATCTTTCAAAAATATTGGCGGGAAAAATATGCATGTTGAGTATTCAATGATATACTTAAATACTTACTTTTGAAGTTAGTTGCAATTTTGCTCATGACATATGTGAGATAAATAGTGAAATGATTGTTTGATCATATATAGAGAGAGAATTTTTTTATAGTGATAAATGAAGAAAATTTTCATAAAACAAATTCAAAATATAAAGATAGATAGAGCAATTATACTTTGAATGTTAAAGACCGTCTGCAATTTTTGTCTATTTTATTGATTGATATTTTATTTTTTTAAGTTCAGGGGAAAAAAATCTGCAACTGAACAAAAACAAATCAAAGAGGAGGAATATCGTGAAAACGGGATCAGAGAACATCGCTGACCACCTCACCTCCTTTGTTCTGGCCGTCGCACTTTCAAACCAAATAAAACGAGATCGAAGAACATGTCGTTGTTCTTATTCTGGTCGTTACATAATGCATTCTCACTTTATATGCCATATATATATTGTAATCTCTAAATTTTAGTTTAAACATGTTTTTTACGAATAACATATTTAACAACTTAGTAGATTGTGTTTGTCTTCAAAGTTTGAGTCTCAAATATTCTAGTTAGAACTCTTTCATTGTCACTCACCTCCTCAATTGAATTGTCTATTTGCGACTTAACAATATTTTGATTATAACATGTCAATAATATCTTTTATACAAAAACATTTATAGTATATAATTTCGTCTCCATTAATCAAAATTCTTTGATCCATCCCTACAATTCATAATTCATAAAATAATTTTTCGACCTACGTGATGATAAAGTCGAATTATAAACCCTTAGCATACAACAAACACAATCACACGCATGCAGATTTCTCAAAGTAGCAGTGATATATTAATTGATACATGATTGTTCATGCATATAATTGAACACCAATAATGATACGGTTTTCAATTACTATTTATTTCTAAGTTTTATTGATGGAAGCCATAAAAATAGTGTGTACATAAACTATAGTGTTATATTGCAGCACAACAACATTGGTCTCCTTGACAATGGCCTGGTTGACCTAGACCTAGACCTGCACACTTCAGTATGCAACCAGTTGGACACGTCGTGCCACCAAAACAATGCACAAGCTTGTGAGTGAATTTGTCTTCATTTGTTGCTCCACCTACAATCAATAGATTAGAGAGGGTTATAAGAAGTTTTGAATATGATTAACCCATCCAAAATTTGATCACTTTTTAAAAAATGGAATTGTTAAAACATTCAAGAATAAAATTCATATTTTCTCAAAATATATATAAACCCAAAGGTAAAACTGAAATGATCTATATCAAACTATTAAATTTGTTACCTGGAGTCAAAAATCGAAGCAATGCATAAGATTGCAATGAAAAAAAGTACACGATCAATGCATGTAGCCATGTTTTCTTGGAAGATGAACAAACAATATTGTTAAAGCATATTTAAAGAGTCAAGTAGCGAAGTTTCTAGGTACAAAAAACATCATGCTAAGGGAAAGTTTTTATAAATAACAAAAATAATTATTATTAAGGAAAATTTTAGTATATAAAAAAACTTTATTACTAAAGGAAAAAAACAAATTAAGAGGCGTGTTAATAAGAACCCTTTCCTCGGTATTGACTCTATTCAAAAGTGCCACGCCAATAATGTGTTGAAATGTTAAGAAGATTAGTTAGGAAATAGAAAATGATCTAACTTCCCTAAAAAAAAAGACCTAAATGATCGCCAATAAAAGAAGAGACCTAAGCTAATTTTTTTGGAAGGAAGACCTAAGCTAGTTTTTTAGTAGTATAATTTTGAACCCAAAAAATAGAGGAGGGGTAGGTTTTCTACTTCAAAATTTATTAAAAACAGATAAATAGGGTTTAGTGTGAGGAGTGGAACTGTGGAAGAACAAGGAGATGACATTAGAATGATTTTAACCTCTTTGATAATATTTTGGAGAAAGATCTACAAATTTGATAGAGATGAAGAGTTAAAATCTGATATGAACTTAGTGCAAACAAACTTAGAGTAAGAGAAAGAGACGTCATTACAATAGAAAGAAAAGCATCTTGAAATCATGATCTCATGCAAGAACTCAACAAAATTATATTTTTGAATACTTTCTTTCATATCTTTCTATAGGATTTGAATTGACGGCGTTAAATAATTTTTCCGGTCCATAGCAGTCATCTGATCTAAGCAATTAGATCGAATTTCAATCGTCTGATCTTCATCAACGACAATGATCTCAACAATGTTTGATAGCATCAAGCCACTTTTATCTGCAGTAGCCTCAATTGTGCTAATGTAAACCATCACGAATGAACTCATTCCCCATGAGCTCCTAAACTTTGTTCAATCGGACTTCACCATCTTTGTCGCTAATTCTCAGCGCAATTCACCATAGTCGTTGAAGAATTTCAAGATGCTTTTCCCTTTGGATCTCTCACCTGTGTAGGAAAATAATAAGAGCTCGAGGAAACTTATTCTTGGCATGTCCAACCGTTCTATACTTGTGATAGAGGACATTGATTGCACTATTAACCTGCAGAACCGAGAAGAAGATGAAAATGAAGAAGTTGTTGATAATGGATACAATAAGGTATGAAATTGTAGAATAGCTAACAAAGGATGTTGATGCTACAGAATGCCTACAAGACCTTATCAAATCCCTCCAAGCCAAAGAAGAGGTAAGGAATGAAGAAAATATCAAAGAAGAAGGTGAATTAGGTAGAGAAAATATATAGGCCATGTTTGGTTCTGTACTATAAAACATTAAGCTAAGCTAATAAGTAAATACTCTCATCCTTTGATAGACATCTATTGAGATTTGAGATTATCTTCAGTTGGGTCACTGACTAACTTGGAAAAGTGGCACATGCCACATTCCAAGACATTTTTCCATTCAATTAGGATCTTACAAATCTGCCAACTTATGTTTTTGTTATAATTCTTTCTTTTTATTTCTATTACGTACCAATAGATGTGTAGCCACTTGGCTCATGATCCACAAGCATAGGGGCTTCTTTCTAGTCATGCAAGAGTAGGAGTGTTCACGGATACGGGTCAATCCGATCAACTCGATGATCATACCCAACCTGAAGGGTTTGGTTTGGGTTTTCGTTTTGTTCGGATAACTGGTTTAATATCTAAAGTGGTTTTGTTAAGATAGCTAGTTTAATATTTCTAATCCGCTAATCCAACTCATTCAAATAAAATTTTGAATTCAATATTTTGCGGATGTCGTTGAACTTTTTTATGTGTTAAATCTATAAGTATTTTAATTTTGTTCAAATGTTGAAATTTAGTCGTTTAAATTTTTGTAGAAAATAATGTCATTTTTTAATTTTGAATCTTAAAAAATATTTTTGTCTCATGGTAAATTGATCAAACCCTAACCAATTTATTCATCGGCAGTTTGAGTTGGTTCATGTTGAGATAAAAAATATTTGTCTCTTAACTGGTTTGAATTAAGAGATCTTAGATTCAAACCTGAACGAAGAAAAAAGAATTCTAAACTAAATATGGTTGGGCTTAAAAGTTACAACAAGTAGCGTAACAAGTTTGATTGATTTAGTTTATTTTTTTGCAAAGCTTGACCACGTCATGTCAAAGGATCCTGACTCATATTATAAATGTAATTTAGTAATTTAAAATTTATATTATTTTTATCAAGTTAGAAGATCACCAAGTATTCTAAAAAAATTGTACAACACTTAACAATATAAATAGATATAAATTTATCTTTTTTTTTTATCATATATGACGTCATTGGGTAGCAGTGTTCTCTCTCGCCCACAACAACGTTGGACCTTTTGGCACCTTTACTGTATGGAAGCTACGATTCTCAATGTTGATGGGAGCAGTTTTGGTAGTCCTGGCCGCTCAGGCTTTGGAGGTGTTCTCCGTAATTCAGACGGTACATGGCTTTATGGATTCTCAGGATTTATTGGTATTCCGAACAACTTGCACGCAGAACTTCTTGCGATATTCATGCATGGTTTGAAGTTTTTATGGGATAAAGGGCACCAGAATGTGATTTGTTACTCAGATTTCTTGCATGTTATAATAAACTTAATTCAAGCTCCTCTCAACTCTTGGCATGTTTATGCAACTATCATTAGAAATATCAATGATCTCCTTAATCTCCCTTGGAATGTGCTTCTTACCCACACCCTTTGAGAGGCAAATGAGTGTGCGGACTTTTTAGCTAAGTATGGTGCCAATCACGATATTTCTTCGTGCAGCTTGGAGGACCCCCTCTGGGGCTTGGAAGATTTTCTTCTCGCTGATGCGTCTAGAGTGCAGTTCTTAAGGCAGTAGTCTAGTTTCTTTTTCGTTTTTTTTTTTTTTTGTTTTCTCTATGTACCAAAAAAAAATATATTGTTTACAAAAATTTGTTTGTCCTTAAATATAAAACCTCAACAAATTTCTTGACACATTTACTATTCTTTTTCCAAACATAGCCTTACTAATATTATCTAATTGTTTTGGAATATAGTATAAAAAATAACATTGAAGAATTTCTTTTAAAAAAAAAAAAATTGGATGAATTTATATATAAGAGATTTTGATAATAACCACACACATTATAGATAAATTTATTACTTCAACAATTTTATTCGATCTCGTAGTTTTTGTTGAGCGAAGGACCGAGGGAGTATATAGAGTTTTTGGTGAGATCCTTGGGGATCAGGCGATCTATAGGGTCATGAATGAGGGAATGGAGAAAAACTAGTTGGAACGGAGACTGAGTGAGTACTGGACTCCAGTAGTATAACTATAACAGGTCATTATTGACACACGTGCTATTGGGGATGGTAAGGGCCCTACAACTCTTTCTGTCAATTTTTTATGACAGTTTCTGCTAATTATTTTAGAGCCATAATGATGGATATCAGATTTTGGGACCCACAGAACACAAAGAGAGAAACATAACATAGAACAATCAGATTCCTCCACAGCCCACATGCAAAAGTTTGTTACAAAACTCCAGTTCCTGACTCAGACCACAGATTGCAAAATCCAGCAAAAGAATGAGGAAAATTCACGGATCCAGATTTTATTTTGAAAGAGAATCACACATTTACGCACGATATCGTTAATTTAAGATTGAACGGCTCAAATTATACAATAATAAAATCGATTTTAAACTATTACAAACGGTAGAGAATTTAAACTGCGGACGCGATATATGCCCCAATGGCACACAATTTAGAGTTTGGTCACATCAAAGTACATAGTTATTAATATAAAAAAAAACACTCAAACAAAGAAATCAACACATGTTCTCCTATTTCACACATGACAAGGATTTATAGTCCTTTTCATACTAAGAACTCTACATGTGAAGATTTAGGAATATATATCACTTATAAAATAAAAAATTAAAGATGAATATTCAAGTTTCATAGCTTCAAATTGAGATCAAGAGTATCTCCCATTTCATGACCATTCTGAGTTCTGGATGTTTGTCCATTTTGTGTCTCTGCTGGTGGGATGAAGTTGTACATATGTTGTCTTTGCTGGTGGAATCTGTACCCTGGTGGAGCATGGAATTGATCTTCTATATTTCCCTGTAGCATAAAAAAAAAATAGAGGTTAAGAATGAGCTATAATGATATTAGCAAAAATTGGTCCAACCCGTTATCCGACTCAATCAAATTAGATCGATTTGGGTTGGTCCAATCCGCTATCCGACTCAATCAAATTACTCATAAGTATTCTCTCATTTCACTTAATTCCTTCCCCTCCAAGGCACACATTATAGAACTAATCCTACTGTTACCTACTAAAAATATAATAATATAACTGTCACACCAATAATTTTGAAAGCATGTTTTTTTATCCAAGAACATATAATATAACTGTTCCTACTATATACTGTTACCTAAAAACATAGTGATGAAATGGAAAAAAAAAACTATTTTAGCTAATGAGTGTTGCACAAACCTCAGGGGATTCTTGGTTGTTCAATGCTAGGGGTTTTGAAGGTTGACATGAAGTAGGAGTAGGTGGAGCCAAAGTGAGAAAACTTGCATCAAAATCCTTAATCCCTTTATCTCTTCTCTTTGAGTTTGGATCAGAGTTTGATGCTGAACAAGATTGGGATTCTCTGCATATAAATCAGATACACGTGGTGTGAGACGACAACTGTTTCAATATACTCCCTCGCGAAAGTGCTTAAATTATTATAACTGAAAATAACCTGGAAGTTGAACTGCCAGCATCAAAATGAAATCCACTTCCCCTATCATATGAAGTTCTTGCATTTGTACTTATTTCACCAGAGTGAGGCATTCTATAATTCAATGCAGGGGCTTGTGGAAAATCCATGGAGAAAGGGTATGGCCTTTTCATGCCAATCATCATCTGCATAAAGTTTAAAACACCTTTACTAAATTTCATAAACTTACAAAAAGCAAATCATGAGAAAAATATTTTATATCAAGATTTCACTGAATTCATTGAAAACGTGAGTTATTAAGATAAGATGTGAACATTTTAACCGAACGAGCAAAATATTATAGTCATATAGATAATAAATGAGGAAATTAATAGCACGGTTATTCAATAGGACTTGCCGCAGTCACAAATTCATTGCATATACGCAGTCAGCACACAGTGGCTGTTGGATCAACCGATTAAGATCAACAGTCCGAATTTGAAGCTCGGTATTTTAGAATGTAGAAAGAAAAAAAAATACAAAATCTACTCGCTTTCTACACCGATGTGTTTACTGCGGTAATTTGTGACCGCAACAAATCTAATTAAAAACTAACTTCCAATTAAATAATAAAAAAGTGATATGCACATCAAAGTTTTTAAATGTGGTACGCAATCGCGAGTTTGGCCGTGACGTCAATGTGTTTGATGTCTCTTTGGCTGTAATGTAAACACAATTATGGCTTCACCTGCCGTGCTTGACCACAATTTTAAGCAATATCAAGGACTGTGACATGACCTTGATCTAAAACCTCTGACATATACTAAAATACAGATCAAACAGAACTATGCAGATGGATTGTGAACTAGGTTAAGTGCAAATCTTGCAAGTAAAAAATATACCTTCTCCCCCGGCCTCATCGGCATACCATTGCTACTACAGTTTTGGTTTGAAGGGGGCTCAATTGACAGTTGAGGCACATGTGTTGATGAAGTTCCTGATATGCTGTTACTCACCTACATGTATCAAAATCAAATCTTTCATATTCCATAGATACAAAATTCACAAAATGATGCCAAATATAAACCAAATCATAGAAATTAACATATGAAAACCATAAATTAAATAAAATGTATGTTACCACTTGTGAAGAATGTTGATGATGAAACTGTGGTGGTCTTTGGACCCAATTAGGCATAGGCCAAATTTGATTTGATTCAAAAGGAAAACTTGGTAGAAATGGTAATCCATGTTGAACACCAAAATTTTCCTTCTCAAAATCTAACTCATGAGAGTTCCATAACTTAGGCACATTCCCAAACATACCACTATTAGGCAATGGAACAGTACTAGGAGCTTTACCATTAAAATGTTGCATTGAAATTGAAGATCTAAACTCATCTAATGATGGTAAAGGTAAAGGCTTTGTAGAAGAATTTTGGTTCATGAGATTAAAATTGGTAATTGGAAGAGGTAAAAAGTTTGATATGGATGATGGTGATGTAGATGATGATGCAGAATTTGGTGATGGTAAAATTATAGTACCATCTTTTGAGTGATTATAATTTTTAATTGGAGGAGGCAAATAAGCTGAAATAGAATTTTGTGATGATGATGTAGAATTTTGTGATGGTGAAATTACAACACCATCTTTCATGTGTTGTTCTTCAAGAATTTTTTCAAGCTGTGCTACACCAAGACCTCTTTGAGGTACCTTTCTTTGTCTTGGCCTCCTAGTAATAGATCTACCATTGATACAATTGTTTCTTGATTGATCTTCTTGTTCTTGAGACATTTTTGATTCATCTTCCATCAAGAAAATCAAAAACTAAACACAAGTATTCAAGAAAGAAAAAAAAAAAAAAAAAAAAAAGATACAACACAACAACTATGGCCTAATTGTTTGCAATGACAATGAATCAAGATGGAATCTTTAAAGCAAAATTCAGAAACCCTTTGAGTATTTATAGAGAAAGATTAGAGAGTAAATTTTTTTTAATGTAATTTTGATATCTAAAAAGCCTAAAATTCGGAACAGTATCTGAGACTAAAATCTAAAAGGGTTATTTTAAAAATTACCTAATAATCCAAAAAGCAAGGCCACAATTAAGCAGAAAAAAGTGTGTAGCTGAAGACTGAAAAATCTATAAGATTTATCTGAAATATATGTTGCTTGTCTGAGATGACAACATAGTATATATGAAATAAAATAAATTAGAAGCACTATATGATATATTTTGAAAATTCAAACCATGCAAGCAAATCTAAAGTAACTATGAATGAGAGTAATATTCACTCATTTTTCGCCAAAGTTCTCGCTCCACTCTCCTTATTTTGTTCCTAGAGTTACTCTCATATTAACTTTCTTTCTGTCACACTCAATCCTAAGATGTAGTTCAAGTCTTTTGTGTAGATCACATTTCTCTCTCTAAATCATTTTTTTTAGTACTAAAAGTAGCTAAGAGACAGTTTTGGTAGTACTAGAAAGTGTCATCTTAGGTTGTTTGTTTCATTTCATTTTAGGGAGTGGACCTTGGTTGGCTATTGGGGCCCAACTGTGGGTTCCACTTTTTGTGATCCTTTATTATTTTTTTAAGGGAAAGTGATACTATATTTTATTTAGTTCTTTTTGGAAAAACTAATATTTTAATTAAACATAACATTGTTTATCATTTTTAATTAAAAAATTTCATCATTATATTTAGCTATGTTGTAAAGGATATATTGGCACACGTTTCCTACATGTAACCACTACTAATACAACAATGTATCATATGATGCTCGGATACTCCAAACATAATAATGTATTCTGATTAGATATGCATCGAATCCTGATACCCCATATATTAAGAAGAAGGGTAAATCAAAATATTTTATCAAATATTTTAAATTAAAATAATTTATCAAATACTTATAAAATATTTCACGAATACACATAGATACTTATAAAATATTACACTAATATCAGTCATATAAAAGATGAAGAATAAACAAGTTGGTTTTTCAACTTTCACCACACTCACATGTATACTATATTTGATTTATTTCTTTCATTTAACTAAACTGACTTGGTTAGGTTTGAATTTTAGACAAATAAAAGACTTTTTAAGTGTTCCATCTAAAAAAGGATAAAGATGATTACTTATTTAGGTGGTTACATATATTATCAATGACACTTTCATTATTAGAAATTATTGGGTGATATATAAAAAATATTATTTGAGAAAAGTAATCCTTAAATGCGCTTATGCTCTTCGAAAGGGTTAGTCTTTAGAGTTATGTACATATGACGTTTTAGATCGAGTCTGATCCCCCTCAGATCATATGATATTCTGCGAAACCAACAAAATAAAGGTTTTCTTTTCATTTAATTTTACCGGAAGAAAAGGGAGAGAAAATGAACTGCACCGCTTCCCTCTCATCCGCACTTTGAAAAAGTTTGCAGTTGAGGAATCTCCGTAGTTGAATGAGGATTATTTTGTTCATATTCTAACTATATTGAATCTACTTTAAAATTCACATCAAAATAGAAATTATTTAATTTTCATATAATGACCAAGATTTGTTCCCGTAAACATAGCTCAGTTGGCAGGGACAATGCATTATTATATGCAGGGGCCGGGGTTCGAACCCCAGACAACCCACTTATTCACTTTAAAAGTGAATTTCTATCCGCTTTTCTACTATGTTTAATTATATATAGAAATATATTTCAATTTTGACATATACTATGATTAAATGTTTTTGACAAATAAGATTAAAAAAATATTATCTAATATTGTTCATATTGTAATGGAGTTGTTCCTATTTTAATGGGCCTTACCTTTTTTTAAATTAATAACTTAAATATTGTTATAAAAAGGATTAAGTAGTAAATAGATTTAATGAAAGGTAAATATGAAGGAAAAAAAATCCATCCCCAATTGATGTGTTTCTTTTATATATTGATATTTTTTTTAATAAGCCAAAATGGAATATGATATTAGACGGGAGTGAGACACCGCGTACAAGGTGTGCAACGGATGAAACACCCCAAAAAATTACAAAGTCTCTGGTGCACAATTAAGGGAGCACCGCCCTTTTAGCATGAAAAAGAATGAAATAATTACACAAAAACACTCATGCATGACAGCGGGTTTCACCACCAATCATGATAATCAAAAGCGAAGGTGAATAAGTGTGGTTTTATCCACAAAAAGGAAGTAAGCTTGATCCTGTCAATAATAATAAGAGTATTAGCCGCTTTATTGTTGAAAATCCGATTGTTCCTCTCTTTTATATATTGTTATAGAAGAAGATATAGATATTTTTTATGTTTTGTATCTTCCTTTTTGTAAGAGAATTAGTTATATTTTTTTTAACTCAACTTGTTATTTTAATAGTAAGTTGAAAGTAAAATTGATCCTTTATCCATTATTTTTTTCCCTTTTGTTCCATTTTAATAACATGTATTTTAACCCATTTGGAGTTGGCTTAGTGGTTGATTTGGGATCTTGAAGTTTGCTCCTCTCAAGGTCTCAGGTTCGATTCCCTTTTAAATGGGGTGCCCGCAAGTGAGCGGTGAGATTGATCCCATCAGATTAGTCGGTCCTTAGATCGGATGCTAAATTTTTTAAAAAAAAAATGTACTTTTCCGGGCTTCGGTCCTCTATGTAATAAAAAAATACATGTATTTTCTACTTGATCCATTCTTTTTAAGTGTCATATTAGTTTTGTTAAAAACAAAAAGTCTCATATTAGCATAAAGCTCTCTACCATGGTAGTGGGTTTTCGGAGTTTATATTTCTTTCTGTTATACCCTAATTTTAAACTAGGCTTAAATGCAATTTTACCCCTCTATTTTGATTGAATCTGAATTTTATCCCCCCTATTTTAAAACTTGGAATTTTACCCCCTCTATTTTGATTGAATCGGGATTTTGCCCCCCTTATTTTAAAACTCGGAATTTTACCCCCTCTATTTTACGTTTTTCAGAATTTTACCCCCTATTTTAAAATAAAGAACCAAAAAATACTAGAAAAATAAAGAAACGATTAGAAAAAATTAATTTGGTAAAAAAAATATAAGGAAAACAAGAAAACACAAAAAAAACTAAAAAAATAGAAAAACAATGAAATTATAAGAAAAAATTCAATTAAGAATACATGAAAAAACTAATTTGCACCTCTAAATATTTGCTATTTTCAAGTATTTTCATACTAGTTTTTTATTTTATTTTTAGAGATCATACTAGTTTTATGCATTTTTTTCTAGTATTTTTTATTCATTTTTTTTAGTATTTTTTTGGTTTTATTTTTATTTTTTCATTAAAAAACATTTAATACAAATAATTAATTATGTGGATAAAATAGGGGGAGGGGGTAAAATCCTGAAAAACATAAAATAGAGGGGGATAAAATTCCAAGTTTTAAAATAGGGGAGGCAAAATCCAGAACCAATAAAAATAGAAGGGGTAAAATTCCGAATTTTAAAATAGAGGGGGTAAAATTCAGATTCAATCAAAATAGAGGGGATAAAATTGCATTTAAGCCTTTAAACTATCACCTGCTCTATATTTTCAATTACTCAAGATACACTCAATCTCTCTTTAAAAAATTCCTATTTCATTAAAACAATCTCTCTCTCTCCAATAAATTTGATGTCTTCTTTATAACAAATAAGTGCGAAACAAGTTCCCTCTTTTCAATAAATTCCTATTTTCTCTCATACTCTATCTTTTTAATTGATTAACTTTTCACTTTTAAGGTATTAAGTAAATTTATTGTTTAGTAAAAAAAAAATTTCTATATCATGGAACCATTATTATAAGGAACATGGTTTAGTTTCACAAAAGTTTAAATTTACACATAACAAAAAATAAACATTGTTTTAAAAAAATAAATAAATAAACTTGAAAGGGTATAATAAATTAACTTATGACTTGTTGCTTTCATTTAACTAAACTGACTTAGTTTGGTTTAGTTTGACTTCCAGACAAGTAAAGGATTCTTATAAGCACTTCACCAGGAAAAGTAAAAAATAAGAATGACTTACATTGGTTAGAAATTATTCAGCGATATATAAAAAATATTATTTGAGAGAAGTAACCCTTAAATGTGCTTATGCTCTTTGAAAGAAAGGGTTAGTCTTTAGAGTTATCTACGGATGACGTTTTAGACCAAGTTTGATCACTTCAAACTAGATGATATTTAGCGAAACCAATAAAATAAATGTTGCTTTTCATTTAATTTTACCGGAAGATGCTCTTCGAAAGGGCTAGTCTTTAGAGTTATATACATATGAGGTTTTAGACTGAGCCCGATCCACCTCAGATAAGATGATATTCCGCGATACAAACAAATAAAATGTTGCTTTTCATTAAATTTTACCGGAGGAAAAGGGAGAAAAAATGAACTACACCGCTTCCTGTCATCCGCAATTGGAAAAAGTTTGCAGTTGAGGAATCTTGGTAGTTTAATTAGGATTACATTGTTCGTATTGTAATTATATGAATCTACTTTATAATTATCTCAAAATAGAAATTATTTAATTTTCATATAATGACCAAGATTTACGATTGTGCGAATACAAAAAGCTAAATCGAGTTACATGTATTGTCATTATTAGTATTTCATTTAATTTTACCGGAAGATGCTCTTCGAAAGGGCTAGTCTTTAGAGTTATGTACAAATGACGTTTTAAACTCAGCCCGATCCACCTCAGATAAGATGATATTACACGATACGAACAAAAATATTGTTGCTTTTCATTTAATTTTATCGGAAAAAAAGGGAGAAAAATAAACTACACCGCTTCCCTGTCATCTGCAATTGGAAAAAGTTTGCACTTGAGGAATCTTGGTAGTTGAATTAGGATTAAATTGTTCATATTGTAATTATATAAATCTACTTTAAAATTATCTCAAAATATAAATTATTTATTTTTATATAATGACCAAGATTTACGATTATGCGAATACAAAAAGCTAAACCGAGTTACATCAATTGTCATTATTAGTATAACATCATGATGGATGATGTAAGATTTTTACATGTCATAAAATTATTTACACGTAACTATAATATGATTGTTTCTGCAGGGAGTTGCATATTTCATAAACATTTTCACAATATTTATCATATTAAGTGTTTGGGTATAAAGTGTTTGTTTGTGTAAAACTATTTTCCTACTTATGACATAAAATTAAAACGATAAGAGATAGGGCTATTTCGCTTGCGGTCAGAGACATCAACCAAGCGTAACAGCTGCAATCTCTCGATCGATTAACATATTCTAGCTTTTTAAACGATATTATCACAATCACTCGACAATATCATTCGTGTCCAAATGATATCGTTATTTCTAAGGGATCGTTGAAACATCGATTTCCCAAATATTTAAACGATCACAAAGTCGATTGGATCGTTTAATCGACGATTTCTCAACCGATTAAATGACCCAAAAGCATTAAGTTTTAGATTAAAAGTGATTATCAAATATTAACATCCATGTTTAGAGTGATAACTTAAGATGGATTGTTATTCTATTTCTAGATTCAAAAGTATGTGTCCATATCATTTCAAATCTCAATAAAACAATAAAAGTAAGAATAACAACACTATTGAATAAATCGCTATAACCATATATTAAATGATCAAAAGATTACATAATAGCTTGTTTGAATACCTCAAAACCACAAGGGTAGAAATAGCTACATATGTCCATGATAGCTTTGCAAAGGACGAAGAAGAAATGAAGATTCAATGACAAGATCCATGATGTCTCAATAAATCTTGGCTTGAATCTACTCCTAACTACCTTGCTTTGTGTTTCTCTCTCTAGAAAAGCCCTAGTCTCTCTGTAAAAACAAGAAAAATGTAAATAAAACAGTAATGGAATGGTTGGAAAGAGAAGAGAAAACTATTTATATGGGCCAAATTCGTACTCCTTCGCTTAAGCGAACATCCAGAGGATCTTCCATTGGCCATTGAGGAGCTTCCACGTGGTCCTTATCTTTTGAAGATTGATGAACTTTGCTCAAGCGAACTGTAAGCGTACAAGAAGCGAACCTTTCTGGAGCTCTCTGGAACTGGTTCGCTTAAGCGAACAAATCTTTCCTTCATGAGCTATAACCAAATCTTGTTGTGCTCTCTAGAACTTGTTCGCTTAAGCGAACAGGAGGTCGCTTAAGCGAACTGACCTTGATTCATGAGCTTCCTTCTATTGGTCCTTGCTTGTCATTTCCTGCGTAAATTGGGTAGAATCAGGCATGTAAAGCATAAATGGTATAAATACACTCAAATGATAGCTTTTCCTTAGATAACTTGCAAAACAAGTCACTAAATTAACACATAAAATATGTTACTTTTGAGCACTTATCAATAGACACTAACATGTTTTTCTGATTTTTTTTTTTTTTATCAAAATAATAGAAGTTGTAAACCAATTATTTAAAAGAAATTAAGTTCGTAAGGAAAAATAAAATAGTAATAGAAAAAGGTTTTTATAGATACTTGTTTTCCCTCATAATTAAGGAATGTAATTTGGAATGTTTGTTGTAGTGACGAACTCCAATGATTATAAAGCGTTTTTAGGGTCCGTTTGGATTAGTTTATTTTAGAGCTTATATAAAACAGCTTATGTAAATAAATAAGTTTTTATGTATTATTTATAATTTTTTAAGGTAGTTTATGAAAAAACAGTTCATGAAGATACAATTTTCGTTAGTAAGAGCTTATAAATTAAAATATAAACTTATTTATTTACATAAGCTATTTTACATAAGCTCAAAATAATCCCAAACCAAACGGGGCCTTAATCAATTGTATATTTTCAATTTTAAAAAACCCAAAATCATTTTTCAATTGCATAAATTAGGAGAAAAGGTTTGTACAAAAAAAAAAGGCTTAAATATGAAAATAGTTCTGCAAATAATTGACATTTTGGTTTTAGTCCCTGTAAAAATATTTTTTTTAGTTTTAATCCCTGCAAATATAAAAAATTTGGTTTTGGTCCTTGATATTTTGTTTTTGTCCTTGTAAAATTGATTCATATTGAATTTAGTCCTTGTAGTATATAGAATATTTGATTTTAGTCCCTCAAAATGAAGACTAAAATGAATATTATAAGGACCAATTTCAATATGAAATGATTTTACAAAGATTAAAACAAAATACCAAAGACCAAAACCAAATATTTTATATTTACAAGGACTAAAACCAAAAAAAATATTTTTAGAAGGACTAAAACCAAAACGTCATATATTTACCGGAACCATTTCCATATTTAAGCCATTATAGGAGAAAAGGTAGTCTTGAGATTTACAAGTCCACGTGGATTCGATAAGCTTTTTATTACGATGACAATCGCCTACATTTGTGGGCATATCAATCGTTTAACATAATCGATCATTTCAATAATAACAACGCCACTTTGACTTACAAGATTTCATGTGTGTGCAACTTCATGTTTAATGGAATCACTTAACACATTGTGATTAGTAGTGTGGTGATGATGATTAAGAGAGATTTTGCGGTGAGTGGTTTAACTAAGGAGAATGATGATAAGGTTGTTATCGTTGTATCATATCTTCAAAGCAAAATCTTTAAGCAAGTCTTAATGAACAATTATGTAGATTTTGTCAAGGCTTATATATTTTGCTAGAATATTGGTAGATCTTGATCTTTTGGATTTTTTTGTCTAACTTTATTTTATCAAATATTTATAGGATACTTCAGGATATACGCGCATATTCATAAGATATTTCACTAATATCAATTATATGACAGACGAAAGGTAAAAAATATGAGATAATATTGTGAAGATTCAATGAAGATATATGTTGATGAATTTATGATGTGAATTAATTGTATTGTCTCTTAATGAATTATACTTAAAAATTATGATTTATGTAGATGAATGTAATCAGAGAGGTGATTGAATCGGTCAACACTAAGCAAAACTTATTTTAAGTTCTTTTAGTGATACTTTTGTTAATATCCTACCATAGGAATGAAAATAGATTATGATTTCCACGAAAACTCAACACGTTATATTTTGATCATAAGTATTTTTTCTTTTTCTTTTAAATTGTGAGCTTTATAATTATATATATTTGAGAAGTATAATCAATGCACATTTCTTTCATGTATTTTAATACATATAAATTTTATTAAAAATTTGTCAAAAAAAGTTTTATTGTAAAAAAAAGATGTCCCATCATCAAGCAATTTGACAAATATTCTTTCTTTTCTCCTTCCCAAACCCCAGTCATCGCTCTTTTTCTTCTTAATGTATTGAAGATGAGCTATTAAGACCAATTTTGACCATGAATCACCCTTCCAAATTATTTTTTCTTTTTCTTTTTCTTATAGTTAAACAAGTGACTTCATCGTTTTAGCACGACTTTGTTTGTTTTGATTGTTAATCTTTGTGCGGCGTGTTTTTTATTTCTAGTCTTATTGTCATGTTTATTTGATTCATGTTGAAAGAATAACTTTGATCGAGTGCATATTCAATCTATGACTTTTGCATCGTCAACGTTGTAGATCCGAAGATTGTGGTGTTTATTTCTAGTCTTATTGTGGTGTTTATATCCTAATTTATTACCCTAATTTCAAAATAACAAATATTCATTTTTACAAAATATACGTCATCCGACACTTTAATTTTTATTTTTTTAAAAATTTCTGCTTATATATTATTTTTTTCGTTTTTATAATCGTTACCATTTTACTAAAATATTAATTTTTTAAGTCAAAATATCAACAAGGATAACAAATACAAAAAAGATAAACTTGAGAGATCAAATTGAAACAATTGTTAAACTTTTTGTGGGGCAAAATCTAGTAGTTGAACTTAGGGGGTTAGAATCATACAGTTGTGAAATTTAGAAGACTAAAAATGCATTTAATATTTTTTTATAAAGTATTTATTTGTCATTAAAATTATTATAGTTTTTGACAAATTAAAATTATTATAGTTGAACCTTGATATAATTGTCTTACCGAATTAATCTCCAATGAGATTATAAAATATCCGAAAACATAATTATATAAAATGCTATAAGCTTGTTTATGTCCAACAACAAAAAATGATAATGACCCACCACACTCACATGCATACTGCATATGACTTATTGCTTTCGTTTAACTAAACTGATTTGGTTTGGTTTAAATTTCACACAACTAAAGGACTCTTGTAAGTATTTCATCTAGAAAATAAAGGCTTAAATATGTCTTTCGTCCCTGCAAATATAAGTCATTTGAATTTTCGTTCCTGAAGTTACTAATCCTTTCAATCTGCCCCTGCAAATATTAATCATTTGACTTTTGGTCCTAATTAGGTTTTTTTGCTGAGGTGGGCTGTCATTAGCGACGTGGTGCCCATGTGGCAAGTGATGATTGAGTGAGGTGGTTTGCTTAAATAGGTCTTTCATCCCTGCAAATATAGGTCATTTGAATTTTCGTCCCTGAAGTTACTAATCAGATGTAATTAGAACCAAAAGTCAAATGATTAATATTTGCAGGAGCATATTGGAAGGATTAGTAATTTCAGGGACGAAAATTCAAATGACCTATATTTGCAGGGACGAAAGACATATTTAAGCCGAAAATAAAAGTGAGGAATGCTTATGTATCAACTACTTTTTTTTTAGAAAAGCAAAACGATATTCATTCATTTAAATTAATAGAATACATCAGAGACAATATAATATGATCAATTTTGCTAAAAATGTATTAGAAATTATTGGAAGATATATAAAAAATATTATTTGAAAGAAGTAGCCCTTAAATGTGTTTCTGCTCTTTGAAAGGGTCAGTCTTCAGAGTTATGTACGGATGACGTTTTATACCGCCTGATCCACCTCAAATGATATTCCGCGCAACCAACAAAAAAAATGTTGCTTTTCATTTAATTTTACTGGAAGAAAAGGGAGAAAAAATAAACTACACCACTTCCCTATCATCCGTAGTTGGAAAAAGTTTGCAGTTAAGGGTTCGGTTCTCGGTAGTTGAATGAGGATTATGTTGTTCATATTCTAATTTTATTGAATCTACTTTAAAATTTATATCAAAATAGAAATTATTTGATTTTCATATAAAAACCATGATTTACGATTGTGTGAATACAAAAAGATAAACCCGAGTTATATCTATCAACATTATCATTACTATCCGCTTTTCTATTATGTTTGATTATATATAGAAATATATTTCAATTTCAACATATACTATGATTATATATAGAAATATATTTCAATTAAAAAAATATTGCATATTGTAGTGGAGTTGTTCCTATTTTAATAGAACTTAACTGTTTTTTTTTTTAATTAATAACTTAAATATTATTATAAAAAAGATAAAGTAGTAAATAGATTGAATGAAAGGTAAAAACAAAAAAAAAAATCATCCAATTGATGTGTTTCTTTTATATATATTGTTATAGAAGAAGCTATAAATATCTTTTTATCAAAGGATAAAGTAATATCTTTTTAAAGAATTAAATAATGAGGACTCACTCAACGATCCAAAACAGTCAATACCTCAGAACATGGTATATCATGCTAGATAGCGGGACATAATATATTAATGACAATTTTTTAAATCATAAGGGTTCATTCAACGATCCAAAAGAGACAATACCTCATAATATAGTATATCAATAGCATACTAGATGGTGGAACATAACAAATATTAACAACAATTTTTTAAAAATTCTTTCCAACAAAGTTGAGTTTAGTGAAATAAATTAGACTTTCACAACGCTTACATATAGTGTCCCACAATGCTTTGAATAAGATTATCACTATTGAGTCCTGTAAGTCCTAGTTCAACTGATAAAAATGTCGAAATTGTTAGGCTGGACGTCATGACCGAGGTTCGAACCCCGGTACCTCCACTTTGTGTGTGTGAGTTTATGATGACTTTGCCATCTTATCTATCTACCAAAAAAAAAAGATTATCACTATTGAACATTAGCCAACCTATCTTGTTTTGAACATAAAGCTGCTGGATGAATGTAGGAACTGAGTACCAGCAGGTTAGATGATCTAAGGACAATCCTATATTAGCAAGGCCATCAGCAATCTTTAAAGTTTAAATACAGATTTAAATCTTTTATTTTACACCCAACTCTCAAAAATTTATTTGTCAAAAAAGAAAACTACCAAACTCTTTAGGATAAATCCAAGTAATTTCAGTTTGCACTTTGGCGGATTTGTTTTTCATGATAGACAATTAACAATTAACAATTTTGAAGAAAATTAACAATATTGCACTCAATGTACAATTTTAGAAGCAAATTTTCATAAGTCAAAAAGCATTAATTTAAAGAAGTCATAAGTACGTGCCATTCACATTTTATTGACGAATGAGATCAATGGATTCTTAATTTGGTGAAACACACGTAAGGCATGTGTCATGGTAAATTTGAATTCCTAGATAATTGACATTATATATATATATATATATATATATATATATATATATATATATATATATATATATATATATAATATAATCATTTATTTATATAAAGGAAAAGAAGCTATGCTCATATAAGAAAGAAACAAAAAAGAAGAAGTTATGTAAGCAATGGATTCAAAGTCCTCTCCAAGAAGTGCATGACTTGTACTTCGAGTTCAATGTGATGTGAACTCATCGATAATATGTGATTTGTAGTTACATATCTAAGTGCTCTTTGACCGTGACACAAAGCCTTCCATAAATCCTTTTTTTTAGGAACAAAAATCAATGTTGATGTGATCATAGTTCAGAGGGAACAATGCATTGTTATATGTATGAGTTGAAGTTCGAAATTCGAATACCTCACTTATTCACTTAAATAATGAATTCTAATAAGTTAAAGAAATTGGAGAACCTGAGTTTAAACATGATCAAACAAAAAATATTAATCTAACCATTAATTAGTAGAAATATCCGTTTCAAAACAAAAAAGGGTGTTACGGTAGTTTGATTGGATTTAAATTGTTTAGATTTTTCAAAAAACTAAAACACTAAATTTTTAAATATGAATCATCCAATCTCGATCCAATGACCGTTAAAATTTGGACCACATGTATTACTCACCGCAGCACATCCAATTCATAAAATTGGTTACTTGGATCATTCAAATGGGTGTCCCTCACTGTGTACATTAGATAAGGGTAATCAATCAATTGTCACATTTTCTTAATTTCAGAAAACTTTCACCAAAAATAGAAAACTTTAGATATCATACACAGGAAAGAAAGCGAAAGTTATCTTACTGTGCAGAAAACAAGTTGAGATGTCATTATAAATATGTGTATAGATATACCATATAGTAGCTTTAATTAAAATCTGACTGTATCTCTATGTCATATGCTGATTAGGAAAGTTATCTCTACATTTTTTTCTTAGGACCCCACTTTTATTCAGATTCAGGCACAAATAAGTAGGTCCAAAAGTTGAAAAGTCAAATAAACAAAATTCATATTTCCTACTCCTTCCTGTCACATTTATAAGTAAAACACAATTTTTTAAATTCATTGAATAATTAATGTATTTGGTCTATAAATGTGACAAAATACGTTAATTATTTTATATATCTAAAAAGTAGTTTTTTGCTTATAAATGTGACCAGAGGAAATATAAGTTATAAGTTTATAACCGATGCAAGATTGAACAAGAGATTTTGTCATCAACTAAGAGACAGAAACCACCGTCCTGGAGGCAAAAATATGGGGAAAGTGGAGATTGGGACCATATATATGAGTAAAGTGTGACATCAAAATTTTGTTTGCTATGTAAGGAGCTTAAGATTTTGTTAGATACACAATATATAAGGCTTTCATCAAGGTCTCTTTGATAAGATTCGTTACCTGAATTTTCACATTCATGCGCTATGTTTGGTTGGATTTTGTACCTACCATATATTGCACCTTATTAGAATTAGATATGCAATCTTACTTAAAAAATAAAATAAAATGTGATGATGTATGTGTGTTTGTTTTATGTAAACTAGTGTATTTATCAGGTTTCTTAAAAAAATTGTATTTCTTCGACGTTGTCTGAGTTAGATATATATATATATATATATATATATATATATATATATATATATATATATATATATATATATAAGATTATTGTCTGGTATTATGCATAATATTTATAAAAATCTATATACTGCAAAAATAGTAAAAGAAAAAGATGACTTATATAATAATCTATAATTTATTAAATGAATAAAACTTAGTTGTATAAGTTGAAACAATAATTACCCTAAAAAATAAAGGTTAACATCTTATAAATATATAAAATTGATTAAAAAATAATTTAATTAAATAATCAACTAAATTTTTCTCTACCAATTCATCATTTAAAAAATGAATTATATATTAAATTTGGCAAAAACTAGCTAAATTAAATTTAATGAAGAAGAAAATTGAAAAATAAATTAATAGTTTGAATTCGATAAAGAAATAATAACTTGAGTTTCAAACATCCCTCCTATGTTTGAACAAGATTTGGTTCAAATCAAAAGTAATCCAACGGTAACATTTACTCGTCCATTAAAGAGTTTGTTATCTTGAAGTATTTCAATGTCATGCTCCTCCTCCTTTTAATTAAATAGGTATGTTGGATTATATCACCAATTCATTGGATAAAATGCAATACCCGATGGTGCATCTAGAGGATCTTTGGACGTTTTTAATTGTGTGAGTAATTTTAGAGTACTCAAGCCCATCCGCTTGTGGTAAGAATTACTCCCTCCGTATTTTATTATAAGCAAAATTAATTTTTTAAGTTTATTTATTTAATGATGTATGTGATTTGTATTATAGATCAGATACATCATTAAATGAATGAACCTAAAAAATCAATTTTATTTATATTAAAATACGGAGGGAGTATCAATCTATGTTTGGAGAGGCAGTGCTAAGAATACTCAGAATCAATATGAACACAATATTCTTACCTTATTGTTTGGTATCACAAAAAGAGTGAACGTTTAGGGAATCTTAAGAGCTAATGGTTGAGAGATTTTATTAGAGGAAGAATTTAAGTTTTCTCTCGTGATTTTTTAAGAGGTCTTCTTTTGGGTTAAGAGAATAAACACAAAGGGATGAAAATTCTTTGTATCCCTTGTAAAGACCATTGATAATGGATTGGAGATATGTTCTCTCCTCTATACATATGTCATTTTAAGTCGAATTTGATAAATAATTGTGTGTTTGCTACTCTATTCTTTTATCTTTGTGTTTTTTTTTTATTATCGATTTTCTATACACTTAAATTTCTATATTTGATATTTTGGTTGTTATGCTCCATTGTTATTTGCTACGCATATTGTCTTGTTAGTTTTGCACAAGGGTTTAAATTCACAACATACTCATATTCATTATGCAAGGTCTAAGGTTCGAGCCTTGTAGATGATAAAAATGATTGAGAGATGAATTGGCGTATAAGTGAGTCTAAAGGTTGGGTTTTGAGTAACTACACAAGTAGGATTGGATGCCACATCTTATCTTAAACTCGTAGGCATCAATTCATCTATTATGAGACTGTTACTCACACTTACCATATCAATAAGGACGAATCCTTCGAAAGATTTTTACTTACATCCCAACCGAAAATGAACACTGAAATCTCATTTTAATTAGAGGGTTAACAAAACAGAAAACATGGAAGGATAAAAATGATCCCCTTATCAAACGATTAATATTTTTTTTGGTTTTCAAAGAATCATATTTTCTTACACATATCTCCCTTAAAATATATAGCTCATTTTTAGATGATTTAATAGTTCACTAACTAATTGCAATTTGGTACAAAATGGTACGAATATGACAAGAGATAAAAACAGAAATAACGTAGAAGAAAAAGTGTAAGTTTATCCTCCCTCACTCTTTGATTTTTCATACTATCTTATTATTATTTTCTTAAGTTGAAGTTTTGTTTTTTAATGGTACGTGTTTCATTTTATTTTTCGTTTCAATGATGAAATCAAAGTAAAAATCTTTTTTTTTTTTTTTGGCTGGGATTCAAACCCCGGACCGTGCATATTTTATGTATTGTCCATACCACCTGAGCTAAGCTCACGAGGATAAAGTAAAAATCATTTTCAGAAACACAATTAGACATGAAATATTGAATACCACTACTACCTTCCCTCACCTTTGTCATAGACTCCTAAACCTACAAGAGATCAAACATCTACTTCACTATGGTTAAGTTGTCACTCCACACTATTATGGAACTCTCTCTAGCTCTTTCTTTTTATGTGTTGTATTACAATGTACCACGTCTTACCATAAACTATCCATCATTAATCATTCTCTACAATTGTAAGTCTCTTGTATATCCTCCTAATTATCATTTCATTTCATTTGCATCTTTGTTTCAGTTCAGGTATTGCAACTCCTTGGATTTTGATGCAATTTTATTTTGCCATTTATTATTAATTGTGATTATCTTGCTGTGTTATTTTTTTAGTATGTGTGTATATTTTGTAAAAAAATAAAAAATTATGTATATGTGCATAGTTAATTTGGGTATATACGTATTTCTTTTTCTCCTCAAATAGAATTACACTGCATTAACTTGGTTTAGGATTGATTTTCAGTAGTTTTGGCCTTGAAATAAGGTAGCTGTTTGATGTTCTTGCTATTAGAAGGTCTACACGATGGTATGATATACTTTCATATTTTAACTTTTAAAATTTTATGAAACTAACTGTTGCCATATACACACACACAAAAAAAAAAAAAATGAAAATAATAGTCATTCCATTTTTTAATGTTTGCTTGATAAACTCTTAATGGAGTTTATGATTTTCTAGACACATTTCTTCAAGTATTATAGCTGTTTATGCACGAGAATTACTACAAATTGTTTGAATATTGATATGCAGGCTTGTTTTAGAATGGGTCCAAAGAAATGGTTTAAAATAATAATCAGAAGGAAGAAACGGAAAGAAGATAAATCCAACCAAGAAAAGGTTTTTACCTTTCTCTCTCTTTTCAGTCCTTCAACTTTAATAAAATTTGCAAACATGATGAGAGTTTGGAGAGAATTTCTCTGCTCCTAATTTAGATTTTCTGTTGACTAATAATGAGGAGTGACTACTCTTATGTCATTTGCTTTATTAAATAAATATTTTTTTCAAGTAAGACTTAAAAGAGTTAAGTTAAAATCCACAAACGATAAATTTCGAAGCGGTGATAACAACATACTCTCTAACACTTTTTATTGAACACACTTATGTCGGTTGAAATTCAACCAATAAGAGAAAATATATATAAATTCTATAATTTAATATGCAATCTCATTATGAGCAAACCATTTTTACCATGCTTTGGAACTTCCAGTGTTGTTTCTTGTTCTCTTAGCACTCTTTGAATAGGTGCAATCTACTGCTGAAATATCAAATGAACCTACCAATGGGAACCATAGCCCTCATGAAGAATCAAGTAGCACTCCCAATGAAGGTTTGATGATGATGGAGAGGACAGTTCCTTCCAGGTTGATTCACAATATTGCTGCTACTCGGATTCAAAATGCATTTCGTTCATTTATGGTACAATATCTTTGTGATGCTAGACTCTTTTTATTGCATTTTTACTACAATTTTCACAGTATAATGCGCCTTATGCATTTTGCGATTTTTAGATTTTTAATCACGCAATCATGCAGTCATTGATCTTAACTGTAAGACTAAGATTAAAAAGCTCATAACGATCTTGATCCGACGGTCCAGATCGTGTGATTGCATCAAATCCATGAATTCTTAACTACAGAGGGAATATAGTTCATGCATTTAGACTTTTGATTCTTATAATCAAACCTATACTTAACCCTTATGAAAATACTAAGTTTGCTTTACACATGTTCACCTTGCTCTAGTGAAGCAAAAATTCCATTTCCTTTAAGTGGTACCTTCTAACTTTCATTGCAATCATAGACATGGCTGCAACTGTCAACAATTTATTATTCTTTTTGTCAACTTAAAAAAGTGACATGAGGTTATATTTTGATTCATTAAAAGAAAATAAAGTTCTATACATTTATATGATGTTTTTATTTGCAAAATCTAAAAATATAATAACTATCGACATCCTTCTTTAGTGATAGTCTAGTTTTTACATTAAATCAAATTTAAAAGGAATAAATGACACTGAATATCTTGACAAAAAAAAAACTGAATATTTTGTATTTCCACAAGGTACCATTTACTTTGATAATGACTTTAGAACATGGACCACTAGTGTCTTCACTTTTATTTTATTACTACTGGAAATAATTAAACTGAAAGCAATGAACTTCAGGCACAGCTCTCTGATTTTGGAAGGAGAATTAATTAAGTCCTGAGTTATGATGATATTCTCTGTTATGCAATTATCACCCTCTTTTATAAATGTTGGAAAGCAATTATTTCCCTCATCTGTTTTTCTATACTTACCTTCTTGACAACAAGTTACTACCTCCGTCTCTATATATAAGACTCTTTTGTTAAAATAACGGAAATTAAGAAAGTGAAAATTTGTATTAAAATTGTTTGTAATTACTGTTGTTTTTACGATTTTATCCTTATGTTTTCCATATGCTATTTATTGCTGATTGAAGAAAAAGATGTATAATAAATACGAACATGTATGTAAAGAAATAATTAATGTAGTTGAAAATAGCAAATAGGTCTTATAAAAAGGGACAAAAAAATTCTCAAAAGGGTCTTATAATAGGGACGGAGGTATATTTTTAACGATTAATTTTTTAGTTTTAAGTATCCCTTAATATGTCATAATTTTATGCATGCCCCTAACTTTAGAAATGTTGATTTGAAGCATTTCTACAAAATTTAGCAATTTTCACATAAGCTTAATGACATGATGATGAAACATACTCCCTCTCCCCATACCAATGTATGTAGGCAAGAAGAACATTTCAACATCTAAGAGGAGCAGAGAACTTTGAAGCTTTAATTCAAGACCACATGGCCAGAGACCAAACAGCAACAACACTTAACTACATACATTCATGGAGCAGAATACAAGATCAAATTAGAGCTCGTCGAATGTGTATGATAACAGCAGCCAGGATTAAGCAAAAGAGATTGGAAAGCCAGTTAAAAATTGAGGCTAAGATTAATGAGCTCGAGGTAGTGTTACCATAATCTATATGTGATAGTTAGCTTTTTAAAGTGTTATCGCTATTATATTGGTCACTTTCAATAAAGCATGGCATTTCGTAAATGTATCCCAGGTGGAATGGTGCAGCGGTTCCGAAACAATGGAAGAGATACTATCCAGGATACATCAGCGAGAAGAAGCAGCAATTAAACGAGAGCGAGCCATGGCGTATGCTTTCTCTCATCAGGTGCATAACTTGTTCCACTTGATTTATCCTTTCTTAAAATCAAAATTTGACTACTAATGTCAAGGTAATATTGCAGTGGAGGCCAAACTGTAACCAGTATTTTGGTCAGGCTTCTTATAGCCTTGGTAAAGAAAGCTGGGGTTGGAGCTGGATGGAGCGTTGGGTTGCAGCGCGTCCTTGGGAAGTTCGGGTTCAAGTTCAGTCCCCCAAAAAAAATAAACTCAATGGCCAGCAGCAGAAGACCAAATTAGATAAGATGAACCACAATGATACAAAATCACCACTAAAATCACCATTGACTAAAGCTGGCATGTCAAATGGGAAGGAGAATGAAACAAAATCGCCATTAAAATCACCATTGGCTAAAGCTTCCATGTCAAATGCGCAGGAGACTGAGAAAGGAAAGAAAAACAAAACATGAGGTCTGCCAAAAAATGGCAAGGCAGAAAGATTCACGGCTCCTGGTTTTCTTCATCTTCTTTTGGGGTTTATTTTCCATATTTGGCTTGTAAGAATCTACCATCGGGTGTGTCGTGTGTATCAGTAGAAGACTTTAACTTGTTATTTGCTTTTGTATGATCATGAATTTGCTAGTTTTGGTTGAAACATGATAATGGTCTACTATTATTCCCTTCATTTCAGGAGCAGTGATTCTTCACCACACATAATTTTATTCTAATGTATTAAGCATCATAGTTCAAATAGTTTTCTTTAACAATCTATGAAGCACTAATACAAACACTAAACACGACACTGATACTATGGCATCGACAATAACATGAGAAAATGAAAGTTATTGAATTGAACACATGTGTCGGTGTCGGTGTCGGTGTCAGTGTCGTGTTGGTGTCCAGCACCGACACATGTCAAACATCCGACTCACTTAAATTTGAAAAGTCAATGCTACATTGGTTACAACTGCCAAGAGCAAATAAAACACACTAGTCATATTCTTTTTACCTACAATCCTCCAATTGTTTTTAAGAAACATTGAAACAATAAAGATAATGCCTTCACTTCCCATGACAAAATATGTAGCAAAGGTTTATAATTTAGTTTCTTTTGCAAACTATCCTCTAGTTATTGCATAGTTTCAGACAGATAAAGACAGGGCAAGATAGGCTTCTTTATGGAAACATCCTCATTAATTATAGCCTTATTCTGCAAATATGGCAATCCAGAACTGTGTTCTGTATAATGACCAATTCAACCTTTTGAAGTAATGTTATTTATCAACTAACTAGAGGAACCAACAAACAACCCAAAAAACAATTACTACGATCTCCGTAGAAGCCAGTATTTTTTAATTTTCCTTTTATTTAATTTCCCCTTTTGTAAGAGCATTTCCAGCTGGCCAAAATACATTTTTAGGCACTGAAATCTCAGGGGGTAGAGGACCACAGACAGATGAAAAAGAACCATACTTTCATAGCACCTATATGTGTGTAAAATTCTTCCATAATTGAACTTCAATGTGATCATCCCCTGCAGATGTCTTCCACTTTCCCCACTTGTTCTACCTACTAGAATTAATCTACCCAAATTCATTGCATATTGAGTATATAATGTGACATGCAGATGCCCCCACTACTTAAAACCTCAACTGACTTAAGCAAGGTTGAGGAACTTGAATAAAAAGGTGTGCCTAGTGCGTGTTTGAAATTGCATTGAGTTTGACAAGATCACAATGACACCATATTTTTGTTGAAGTTCTAGAGTATAGTTTTTGTCAAAATCACAGTGGCACACTGTGATTCTACCATACTCACCGTAAATCCAAACATGCCTCTAATATTTGGGTTCCCAGAGGGAAGATGAGGTTTCAAACCCAATGATAAAAACCACTTCTCAAAACCCGAAGTTCAAGTTTCATTTGGGGACTATACTGGGTTCATATTCAGAAAACAGTAAAATCACATAGTATAATTAAGGTGAAAATCACAACCATTAGATCAGGATCAGAAGACCAATTTTCCAACCTCATGTTTGAATTAACTGTATTTGAAACATGAGATGTTTGATCTTCATCCAACGGTTATAATTACCTAACTGCAATGACTGTGAATTTGTTACAGCAGAGAATCTAGGTCTCCAAATCAGCTGAGTAAGTAGGTAAGCTACCATTCATCAAGATAACTTGGATCACTTCCCTTCCTTTTTTTTCCTCTTCTACCATAGCCTATAAGCTATAACTATGACGCCTAATTAACTCCTCAGTCACAATCATGAACCATCACATGCTAAAGAGGAAAAGAAGAAAACCACACCAAATCAAGGAAATTTTTCCTTATAGCAAGCTCAGAATCAACTCTTACGCAACTAGTTTCTTTAGTAAAACAGCTTCCACTGTTCATAGACAATGACTTCTCATCTAAATGCTTCCAGAACTCAAGCACGAAAGGGATAGATCATACACACTAAAACTATAGAACTGGATTGATCTTTCAATTCCCTTTAAGAGCATAAGGAAGCAATAGAAGAATGATGAAAGGTCACAATAAAAACAGTAATAAAAAAGTAAGAAAACAATCATTTCTCACTAAAAAGAACCCTCTTTCATCTCTTCCCTCATTTGAAACATGACATAACAACCAAACTAAATCTTGAGCATACACTACAAGTTCATATATTGGCTTATTCCGGAATTTTCCCTGTTTTGTAACAGAGAGAAAGCTCACAACTTCATCTAGCTCTTCACAAACATGGAAAGTATATGAAGATAAATCAAGCAAACTATAGCTATAATGCATATTTTCATACCAAAACTAAAACTTGAATAACAAATTACACAATAGATATATAGTCACTACAAATTGTAACAAAGTTTAAACAACATCAAACATAGTAATACAACAAAGATAACCAAACATATCAATACAAGAAAGATAACCAAACATACATCAAACATAGTACACTAACATGAAAATTAACATAACAAACTTGAGGAATGGAAAACCTGAAAATTCAACTCCAAATTTTCTTCATTTCCTAAGCATAAACCATTGAACCGAACCGAACTATTCCAAATCCAAATTCAACTCCCCACCTTGATCCACCAAGAAACACAGCAAGTTCACAATTCACATGCCAAATTAGGGTTTCTAAGGCAGGAGCTATGAGGACAAGGAAATTCAGGCTACCAAATTCAACGGCGAGAATCTGAGGACGCAGACGACAGCCTGTCAGATAAACCGCCATGCATCTCCTCATCATCACCTCCAATTCGTGCCGGCACACGAAAACCAGAAAAGCCACCAGAAGCAAATCCGGCACCCGAACCACCCGCTTGAAGTCGATAATCAGCCGCAACAAATGTCGCCGGCGCATCTAACCAAGCACGAACTGAAGGATTGTAACTGGACTGAAGGGGTCCCCTCTGTGAAAGATACTGATTCTGACCATACATCACCGCCGGAAAAACAACCGGCGACGGCGAAGAACCATGAAACACAAAACCATCACCACCACCGCCACCACTACCAGTATCAATAGTAGTAGCACCACCACCGGAATTCCACGTCACCATTCCATCAAAATTCCCGGTGAAAAGCACGTGCTGTTGCACGTGTTGATTCTGATTCTGTTGAAGCGAAAGCTTCAAATCATTCCTAAACGACGCCGTTTCAGGTATTTCATTTTGAAACGGAATGAAACTGTTGCTGTTACCATTATTGCTAAAATTCTGAACAAAACGAAACTCGTTTTCGTTTTGACTCTGTTCCTCTGAAACGTCGTCGTTTTGTTGCTTTTGCTGTTGCTGTTTGAAAAGAGTGGGTTTCCATGGAGGAAGATGAGCAAGTTGATCGATGGCAGGCTTAGCTTTATTAATGAGCCAATCAAGTGCTTTACTGGGCCTATCAAAGCCCAGTCGATCTTGAACATCGTAAAATTCAATAGCGGTATGGGCCGAGAGACGAACGCGTCTGTCTCTCGGCCCTTTCGCCGTGCAAACTTTACTATGACGATCTTTTCGACCTCTTGACCTTATAATGTGACCTCCGTCAACTTCCACTATTTCTCCACCGTTCATTGCTCCTCCATAATCCAAACCACTAGAACTAGAACGACACCGTTTTTTGGTTTGTGTTAACGGAAGAACGTTTCCTTCAGTTAAATTTACTACATGTTTTTGGTTTAATAATACGACATCGTTCTGATGAGGGTGTTGGTGATGGTGGTGGTGGTTGTTGCTTGGAGGATCCAGACTCTTCTAGTGTTGTTGATTATTCTTTTTTAATAAAGTTATTTATTGGCATTCAATATTGCAAGTTCCATGCCAAAATGGAAAAGTTTGAAGTACAATTAGGTCAGGGTAAAGAGAAAGGTGTATAGGGAAGAGGAAATCATTATGAGAGGTGGCAGTGGTGTTTGGTTAGAGGATTAAAGTTTCTGTGTAATTTTGTTTCATCACTGCTGTTCTTGTATTGTATTGTATTGTAGTGTACTTGTATGTGTAAGCTGGATGCTACTCATACATAATGGTACTATACCAACTCATCTATAATTCATTCAATCACCAAAACAAAACTCATGTTAAACTCTCTCTTTTAGTTTCACTTATTATTCACCCTTCCCTTTCCTCTTTTCTCTTTTAAGTGTATAGAATTTCCAAAAATGCTAACAAATGATTTATAACACACTTTTTTCAACTAGAGTAATGATACATAGACACCCTTAGGTGACAATACACCTTTTGACACCCACACAAAAATCTGACACGTAGTCACGTGGACCCCGCACAAGCACACTTTCTATTTTCTCTCCTCTTCTCTCTTCTTAATGCATGGGGTGTACAAGGGTGTATGAGAATAAAGAGTGTCTATGTATCATTACTCAAATATGTGGAATCTACGTCAAAATCTATTTTGAATTTTAATAAAAGGTTTTCTATCATTTGCAAACTTGCATAGTATAAAAGTATCGGTAAAACCCATTTTAAAATGTATATAAATAAAAATCTCTATCATGTGCAAATTTACATAGTATAAAAGTATCCGTAATACCCATTTTAAAATGCATATAGATTCATAAAAATAAAAATAAAATTATCATTCATTTGAATTTCAATCAATAAAAAAAGTGTTTTATTAAAATATGTAAGTACTACTCTTTTCTTTCTTATTTGTGCTAGTGTGCATATAAGCACGAGTAAGTAGGGATGACAGAGGGTGGGCCCACTCTGTTTAGGTATGTTCCGTCTAAGCTGCTTAAAAATGGATGAGACGAGCCGAGTCAAATTAGGTGGCTGAGTCTAAAATCTCACCTTACTCCGTTTAGTGGCGAACAAACAAGTTAGCGGGTCGGCTAGCCAAACAAAAACCTTTGTTTTTTAGAGAAAAAAACGACTTTTTTAATGCATTTTTTACAGCTTAATTGTTAAAAAAAATGTTGCTTTTATCATAAAAAATATATAAAAGAATATGCAACAAATAAATTTGTTGTAAAAACAAGATAATTAATAAATTGTCAAACTCAACATCATATTTAATAGCAAAATACCGAAAATATGCCAACATAAAACAAACCCAACAACAAAAATAAATCCAAAAGGATAAAATAAGTCTAAAAGTAAAAAGAAAAATAAGTTAAGTAGGCCGGCCTGCCCCGCCACGAGCTTGCCCTGTTTTTCCAACGAGTTGTGCGGGATGAGCTAACTATAGAAAGCGAGTTCAAAACTTTGATTCAGTCCACAAAAATAGCGGGCTAAACGAACTGGCTCAGCAGGTTGTGTCCATTTTGACACCCAAGCGCGAGATCATGTTTCTCTTCCAAGTTTCAAGTATTAAATAATGAAATTTATAATATCTTTTTTGGTTACACAAATTATAGTATCTAAAGAAGATACCAAAATATTTTCCGACAAAGAATATATTAAAATTTATATGATTTAAAAAAAGTTGGGATCTTTTCTAGTTAAAACATAGATAGACAAAATTATATCTATCTTCTCTTTTTTATAAGAGATCCCTATCTTCTTGTCAATTAACGTTTAATTTTTATTTTATTGGTTTAAATGTGTCATTGGTCCCTGCACTTTCATCAGATTTTGGCATTGGTCCCTGCACTTTTTTTTGTTTGACATTGATCCCTGCACTTTGTAAAAATATTGGTATTGGTCCCTCTGTTAACTTTCTGTTAAAAAAAAAACATAAAACTAATGGAGTGCCACGTGGCCCAATCATTTCACGCCACGTGGCACCAATATCAATATTTTTACAAAGTGCAGGGACCAATACCAATATTTTTACAAAGTGCAGGGACCAATACCAATAGTTTTGTGTTTTTTTTTTAACAGAAAGTTAATAGAGGGACCAATACCAATATTTTTACAAAGTGCAGGGACCAATTCCAAACAAAAAAAAAGTGTAGGGACCAATGCCAAAATCTGATGAAAGTGTAAGGACTAAAGACATATTTAAACCTATTTTATTTTATTTAGATGTTGTAGGGATGTACATAAATTGAGCTCCCGTATAAGGTTAAATTGCATTCTTAGTCCTTTAACTATTTAGGTAGTATTGATTTGGTCCTTTAATTAAAATTTGATTTATTTTGGTCCCTTAACTTCTTTCCGTTACACATTTTGGTCATTTCCGTTAGTTTTAATTCGAAAACGTTAGATTTTCTTCTCGAATTTTTCTAGGATTATTGTTGTTGAAGGTTGATGGAGATGATATGAAGATGAAAAAGAGGAGAAAAAGATGAAGAAAATCTAACGTTTTTGACTTAAAATTAAAGGAAATGATCAAAATGTGTAACAGAGAGAAGTTAAGGAACCAAAATAAATCGAATTTTAGTTAAGGAAGCAAAACGATACTACCTAAATAATTAATCGATCAAAAATACAATTTAACCAATATAAAACGAGTTCACAAATGCAAACATAATTAAATGTGGGAGTAATATTAAAAATCTTCGCAAACTTAGTTAACTTAATTAGTTAATTCATCTTGTGTCATGATTCTTCCACCTCTTGAATATGCATGAGTTGCATATGAAAATAGAAAAATTTATGGTGTGTTTAAGAAGGAAAAAAGGGAGGGATTATTTTTCCTTTTTAAACTACAGATAATGTAAAATGTTTTGTAAAAAGTTAATATATAAAGATGATAAATAATCATATAATATTTTAATCATACTTAATTTATTTTAGAAAAATATGTTATATAATCAGTATTTAAAAAAAAAAGAAAAGTAAACACTCCCCTTCCATTCTCTCCTAAACTCTCAATCCAAATACACCCTTAGTGTAAACCACTAAATTGATCTATGTCTTGTGTTTGTAAGTCATTATCAAATTAGTCTCACACTCTATTGATATTTTAAAATAGTCATTGTCTTTGTCAAAAGATTCTCAATTAAGTCCCTCGTCATATGATAAAAACATAGAGACAGAGATCTAATTGATAAACTTTTGATAATATTTCAAAATAGTCTTTGTCTTTGTCAAAATTTTTTCAATTAAATGTCTCGTCATGTGACAAAAACATAGAGACAATGATCT
Organism: Medicago truncatula; assembly: GCF_003473485.1. Lineage (NCBI taxonomy): Eukaryota > Viridiplantae > Streptophyta > Magnoliopsida > Fabales > Fabaceae > Medicago > Medicago truncatula. The sequence goes on along the minus strand of NC_053043.1, from coordinate 38,599,088 downwards.
AATTGAGAAACATTTAACAAAGACATGAACTATTTTGAAATACTAATAAAGTGAGGAACTAATTTGAGAATGACTTACAAAAACAAGGACAAAATTGATGGTTTACTCGAAACAGTTACTCCAAGTGAACCGAAGTCAATTCTTCACAATACAATACTCCAAGTGAACCAATGTCAATTCTTCACTCATCTTCTTGCCATCTCTTCTAATTTTGGTTTTTCCCAACCATATGTGCTTGCATAATGAATGAGAATCGTGATGTCGTAGCCACTTTCATCACCGTCATTTTTGTCACCACAATCTTGTCGTCTTCGATTCCATCGTCGATGTGAATTGTCTTGGATGGCAACGGTAATGACTTTTTCTTCAGTTTTAAAATTTCCACATTATATTATTTTGTTGTAATTAGGCTTATTTTTCTTCTTCAGTTCTGTTATTTTCTAACATAAATAAGGGTGTAACTAGACTAAATTAAAAGTTAGTTCTTTGATTAGATAAAAAGAAACTGGAGATCAAACAATCAACTAAGTATTAAAATTAGAATAAAAATGACCAAACTAAAACTTAATATCTTTCTATGTATAGTAAAACTGACTAAAATTGATTATATCTCTAGGGATTATGCTTTGAGAGACTGATATTTTTAGATGGCATCCATAGTACCACCGTACCTTTCCAAAGGGAGAGCCCCCTAACAGCTTTTTTTTATCTAACTTTGCTGCTTCGCTTAAAAGAAACAACATGTCATGAATGATTAAATGTGTGTTTGGTATGGCGGTCGTGAAAATTGATTTTGATAGAATTGAGTTTGAGAGAATTGATTTTGGTTAAAAGTGAGTTTTAGGTGAATTGATTATGTTTGGATACATTCAATTAAAAGTAATTTTTACGAGTTGATATTGTTTGGGTAGTTTGAATCAAAATTGATTTTAAATGGGTAATGACCAACTTACCCTTTTAATTGTATTTTTTTAGAACATCTTTTTTAATTGTATTTAAAACTAAATATCTCATCTTTATTTTAGATAATTATTTCAACTTTTCATAAATGGATTTTTATTTCATTTCAAAATAATATTAATTAATAAGAGTTATAACTAATAAATTCCCTAATAAAACTAATATATAAATTTCAACTCTTTTGTTTGAAATTAGGCTTTTTAAGAAAAAATGAATAAAAAGGATTGAGCCTTTATCCATTCATTACCTGTTCCTTTGTCTTCTCAAATCAAAAGAAAAGCTTTACTCATTGCATAAACGAAACGACTCAATAAAGCATCGAGTAAAGCTTTGCTCACAAATAAAATCAAACAACTTTGATTTATTTTCTTTGTTTCAAGTTTAATTTTTCATGTTTTTCCCTTCTTCTCTCTATTTCTCCTGCAAATCTGAAAAATTATGACAGATCTGCAGTCCTGGCGTTATGGGTATTTTGGTGAAGTATATGCCACTCAGCCAAAACCACATTTTATCTGCCGTAGAAGCTAGGAATACCAGCTTCAGTGGAACCAGCGTTTTGAGCCTTAAACTGCGTTTCCTGAACTCAGTTTTCATTCATCCAAACAAGAATTTTTTTGCAGAAACCGCATTTGAAAAAGTAAAAGCACGTTTGGCTGGAAAAAACGTGTGGCCAAACACACACTAAATTTTAGTTCGTCTAACCCACTTTTCCTTTTCTCTTGGCAGTAACTTTACTGTACATGCATCCAAAGGGGCTCCCTTTTCTTCTCTTTAGCCACAGCAGTGTTTGTTTGTGTTTTTTCATGGTTGTCGACATCCTAAAAATATTTATTTTCTGTTCTACACTTATGTCACAACGGTTTGCTTGTCTAACATTATATATTTAGTAGCGTCTGTCCCGTCTTTGTCTGTACCGTTTTTGTATTGAGTTGATTCGTATAAATTACGAACATTAGTTTTTATGAAATTTTAATTAAATTTATTAAGATTTTAATTAAAATTATAATTATAAACATAGATAATATATATTTTATACTTTCATTTTATAATAAATTATATTTATATTTTTCAATAATATTAACAATATAACAATTTATTAGCTTCTCTAACCTTTAATTCTCTCATCTTTCTCTCTACCTTCTACTTATTATCATTCTCTCATCTTTATTTCCCCATTAGATAAATTTGTTTTTAATTTAGTTATTATTTTTCAATTATCTCATTTGTGGCTACCTGATTTTATTTTTCATTTGGAGGCTTTTGTGATGGTCTGAGCAGCCACAAATGTTGTTGACACAAAAATTGATTTGTGGCTGCATGGGCAACTACATATTTTTATAACCAGCTCATATGTGATGGTATGGAGGCAATCACAAGTAGGCAAAAATGTCTGATTTGTAGATCAATTTTGTTTGAGTTTTATAAATAAAAAAAAAACAAACATTTTTATAACATGATTTTTATTTAAGAAATTTTTATAACATGATTGAAAGTTTGTAAAATTGAGTTTAAATTAATTGGGGTATACTAACAACGTGCGGTCAATTTAAGTGTTAAGGGATTCAATCAATTTCTTCAAAAAAAAAAAAAAAGACGTTGAATACTTCAAGTAGTAAGTACTATCTTTTGGGTAAGAGATTTGAATCTCTTGAGAAAGTTGATCAGTTTGATCATTGACTATCATAATTAAAAAAAATCAATTGGAACGAAAGAATTCATTTTGTACGTCCAACAGATTCTTCGACCAAGATCAATAATCAATAATTGATTATGAAAACTTCATACCTATAAATCCAATAGAGATGGAATGTGATTGAAGTTGGAGACTTGTCGAATGCATGTATTTACATTTTTGTGGCCGTTCAATAAATATCACATCGTCCTAATTTAAGATTGGTTTTTTAAAACTATAAAATGAAAATAAATATGTTTTTTTTCGGATCGTTCGATCAAGGTTAGACACTTATCAATCTTGACAGTGTGCAAAAGTCCGCCTTGTCAAATCCAAATCTAAAAAAGATCTGATTTTGTACCGCTTATTTTTAATTTCCATAGTCAACGGTTTCTTAGACAAAGTGAATTGTTTTTATGTTCTCTCACCATCCACAAGCCCATTAATTTAAATTTAGCGATGTTGATTAGCGGTTAATGTCGTTTCTTCATAAACTTTTGCTGCGCAAGTCAAAAAACTGTACTACTAACTCACAAAAAAGTTGTACTATACATGTAATATTTTATAAATTTCAGCACATCAAAGAATATCCAAAGAGAAAAGGTACTACATATGTAATATTTTATAAATTTCAGCACATCAAATCTGATTCTCTATAGGCGATCATTATTATAATCGCCATATTGTTTTGACATCAAAAGTGTATATAAATAGGGATCTTCTACGGTACACCCACAAATTAAGGTATACCGGTACTTCTACTTCAAAATTTTTTAAATTAATTATTATTTTTATGGAATAAAAAGCTATTTGTTGATATTTATATTTTAAGAAATGTAATTTCATAAGAAAAAACATCATTTCATTGTTTATAAAAAATCATATAAATTTTTTTTACATTTTATTGTAAAAATAATCAAAATTCTCTATTATGATTACTAAAAATTCAGAAAAATTAAATTTTATTTCGTCGACGTTTTTGATAAATGATATTTAATTATTATAATTATAGGTGATAAATGATATTATAATTATTATAATTCTCTATTAACTATTAATTTATTGATTTGGTGTATCAATACACTCAAATTCTTTGGTGTACCATAGAATTTGCCAAATAGATATTGTTTTGACATCAAAGGTACATATATTTGCATAGATGATGTATATCTTATTTCAACTATCATTTTTTAAAACAATTTATTAGACAACTAAATGCATGTGAATAAATATAGGTATATTGGAACGAAATCAATGCAATATAAACATAATGAGAGTATTATAGAAAGAATTGTCTTAAAAGTTATTAGAAAATGATTGTATAAATATCATTTCTCATTTGCATATGTCATATGTATTATTGAGTAATGATATTTGAATAATCAATAATCAAAAGTTGACAACTTTTGGAACAACCTTTTTTTTTGGAACCATTCGGAAACTTTGATACAAACTCTGGGTTTATCATCCTACCTATGATTTTGTATCACTCTGATACAAACTGAACCCCTATTTGTATCCTTCCAAGTAGTGGCACTTTGTAAAATTCAGGAGTAGTCATACACTGCACATCATAGGTGTGAGAAGACAAAGTAGATTGCTAAGTCAGGATCATTTTCTGCAACTCGTCATGGTTATGCAATCAGGTAAGTAATAAGATTATCATGGTTGCAAATCGGGTAAATGAAGAGGTCATCATGGTTGTGCCACCGGATAAGTGATGTGAATATCATGGTTGGTGACCGGATAGTGATGAGGTAATGGACTTCCTAAGTTTGATGTTTGTGGATACCTTGAATACTATGATTGGGGATTATAGTGAAATAAGTCCATCTTGTTCGTTGAGATGGCAAAAACACTTTGGATAAATTTAATTATATATACCCATGGACTACCGCATAAATTTTGAAAAAGTGAGGGCATCATATATTCTTTCAATTGTTTTTATTTTTTTTTTATTTTAAGGAATATCCTTCAATTATTGTCACAAGTAGAGTTCTGAATAGTAAATAATCATTTTAGTCCATAAATCTTTGATGCATTGTCACTATAATATATGAATGTATCAAAATTACATACACATTTTAAATGTCTCTTTTGTTAGTAATTTTACCGATCAAATTGATCAGTAAAAACTATGTGTGCGTTTGATTTGCTAAAAAATGAAGGGCATGGCAGAACAACTCTAGTTGTCCAGTGTTTGATTTGTAAAACTGTTTCAGGTACATGACAAACTGAAGGCAAGGGACAGGACAAAAACTCATATTTTTGTACCTCACCAAACCACATCACAACTTTTTGTCCCACGTACAAGTTGTCTAAAATACCAAAATAACATTTTGTCCTTCAAAAATCGTATAAAACAAAAAATTACTCAATGCCATAAAAAATTTGTCCTGTGCTGTTCTGCCTTTTGTTGTACTGTTCTATCTTGTATTGTTCTGTCCAGTACTTACTGTTTTGCAAACCAAACACACCCTATATGATCAAATTAACTAATTAAAGACACATTTAAAGATCAAAATAACTAATAAAATACACTCTTAATTTTGTTTTTAATACATTAAAAAGACTATTTTAACATAGTGGAAGCACAATATATAATATAGACCAATTTCATTTCTTTTTTTCATTTTATTCTATTAAGTACTGCAATTTATTTTTCCAAAACCAAGTGAAGGCATATGACCCACACACCCTATCAAGTGGGTTTATGCCTATCTATATAATTATATAGACTACTTTAAAATTAAGATGATTGCTCTGTCTATACTTCAAACAATGTTAAAAAACACCAATAAATAACAATTTAACCCCAAATTCTATTGACAGTTAACTATCATCGGTTAAAAACCATCGAAAATTAAATATCGATGGGGTTATATTGATATTTTTCTAGCGTTTCCTAGCACCCTTTGAAGTGGAACAACAATCTTATAAAATTAATTAATGTTTAAGTACCTTTGGCCCTGACCCTTTTCTTGACAAATTCACCCGCAATTAATGTTTAAGTATCTTTGACCCTAACTTTTGACTTTCCTCGAATCAATTCTACATTAAATTTTATATTTGAATTATTATAACCTATTATTTTCCTTTATTGCCTTTATCAATTCTCATTATCTCTGCTTTGTAATTAATTTGATGAATCAAATTTAATCAGAAAACTTAACGAACCAAATTATTACCCGAAAAATGTTTATGGTCATCAGTTGTCAAATTTTAGATTTTCCTTTACAGTGTCCCCATTCAGATTTACTGTATTTTTTCTTTTACCTTTCTTTTCCGATATTTTATCATTTTTGACAACTAACTCTAGTATTATTTAATTTAAATATATTATATCAAAACAATATAAAATATATGAACAAATATTTTGTAAAAAAAAATTAGTTTAATGATCGTATTTATTATGTTTTAAATTAATATATTGAAAATTTGTTTATTTAAAATAAATAATATATCTACATTTAGTATTGATCTAGATATACATTCAACTATGCACATTTACTTGAATTTAGCTATGTCTATTTTAGTAATTATACATTCAAAAACAATTTCGATAAAAACTATTCAAACAACATTCAGTTTGCTTAATCAATTATGCATTATTGTATCCAAACATAAATCAATTATTCTCTCAAAATCAATTCTGTCATAATCAATTCTATCAGAATCAATTATCTCAGAATCAATTCTATCCAAAGCTGAACCAAACACACACTTAAAAAACTACACCATAATTATAGAAAATTCGAAAACCCACTACCTATTTTAGTTGGATTTTTTGTTATTACAATATTCTTCGAATTCAAATTTTAAAAACATATAAACTAAATATTCAAAGTGAAATTTTAATAAAACAGATAACATGGATACTACGTACAGATAGAAAAAAACAAAATCAAATTAAAGCATATAATCAAATATATATTCAACAAAATACAATAAAAAAGAGAGATAGATGGACACGCCCCACCAGTAGTTTATAATATAAACAGTCAATTGTCCTCGTGAGTTTAACTTAATTTGTAGAATAAAATATAATATATGGAAGCTCTGAGGTTCAAACGACGACCACCAAAAAAAATATAAACACTGAATTATATAAGAATAAATAAAATATTGTATTTTTTTTTAGAGGATTAATATATTATATGTTACTGCTAAAGTTTATCTACATATATTATGATACATCGCCTTAATTTTGTTTTCTAGATGACCTACAAACTAACCATGATTGCTGATTTTTTTATTTGATACATATGAGAGTTCAATATATTATAATTTTGTTTTCTTGCCTTAGAAGCTAATCATACAAGTTTATTGTACCTTATAGTTCATATTCAAAGCTAATATTTAGGCAAAGTACCTGTTATCGTTATCTGGATTTTGTTTTTAGATGATATAAAGAGCCAAAGCCTATACCATAGCTATTTATTAGACTAATTTTCTAGTTGTAAAGACAACTAGAATGTTCTTATATATTCTCATATATGATTCATATTTTTCTATTTCGTCTTTTTTTTATGGTACTGATATATTAAATTTGAATTGTTAACTCCCTTAATTATAGAAATGACTTAATTTAAACAAAAGTACCCCACAAAACCGTCCATGAGTATATGGACTACACTAAGTATTCGTACACTAAATTATAAGCAAGTTGTTGTGTAATAATAAAAAATTATTCACACACAATACAAAACTTCAAAAATTGAAAATCTAAATCTTTTTGGTTTCCTCTACAATGGTTTTAACTCTTTTTTTAAGATTAAATATTTAAGTCCCTACAAAATTAATACAAAATTAATGAGTTTTGAGTTTAATATATATATTAAATTTTGATTTCCCTTCGTTAGGTCATTACGAATTTAATCTGAGTCGGCGATACTGTTCTTACTTCTTGAAGTGCAGAAGCGATTTCAATCACAACAAAGAAATGTAGCAGTGTCTCTACGCGTCCACACAAACATATCTCCTCTGATTTTTTTGGTGCTAGCCAAATGATCAAAGGTTAAGGGAGAAATGAGGTTTACAATTTAGGGTATAGTAAAGTGGTTACAAATTTCTACACAAATGAGTTATATTATAGACTCATTTGTGTGTATCATAGTCTATGATGCACTGCATTCCACTTAAAACGAATTGAATTAACCTTACAAATGTGCTGAGTTTTGTAATTTAATTAATAAATCACATTTTTAGAGGGGCTACAAAATAACATAGTTAACACGGTTAGGCAATCTCTGTCATTTGATTGAAACAAGACCATTCACATTTTAATTTATTTTTATAAAAATAAAAAATCAATGTAATTTTAAAACTGTCGTGCAACTATCAATTTAGTCTCTGAATCAAACAAATATAATTAAATCTAAAATTATATGAAATTCATCAATTTAGTTTTAAAGTGTATGAAAATTCCTCAATTTATTTCATAATATCTTAATAGTAGGGATTAAATTAATGAATTTTATATACTTACAATTTAGGAATTAATAGGAGAAAAACTGAAAAAGTGATAGTTAAAAACTAAATTGATTCTCCACGATCAAACAGTGATGACATAAATCACCACAAAAAAGAAATAGTGATGGCATAAATATTTTGATTATCATCTAATTTTAATCAATAGTGTGAAATATTTTAGTCTTATTTACCGAAAGAAATATAGTCCTTCAAAGTTCAATTTATCTGGAACACTATAGTAGCTTGATTGGTAATTCTGGTAGATCAGATTTTAAGGATATTATTAGGAACTCAATTGGTGGTTGAATGACTGGTTTTGTGGACAGATATAATCATACTACTAATATTAATATTAAGTTTCGTGTTATTTTTTATGTATTGCAGATCACTTGGAATCTTAGTTTTAGAGACATCATTTGTGAGTTATATTCTCAAACGACATTGATTTATGTGGTTCTAACTACTCATTCTTATGCTCCTTTCATAACATATATTCTTTTTATGTTGAGATTGAAATATTGTGTTGGCTCATACATTATGCGAAGGAAACTCTTGTGTAGGTTGACTCGTTAAATTTGATGCTTCACTTTTACATAAACTCATGATCATCCCAAATTAACCATCTTCTCTATCAAGCTATATATATTATTTCAGGGAACTTAGTTCCTCCATTAGTTTTTTCTTGTTTTTTTTTTTTAAATTTCCTTTTTTGGAAAAAAAGTTCAATCTCATCAAGCAAAATAAGTTAAGATACGAAGTTTGTCAAAAAATAAAAAGTTAAGGTACCAAGCTTCTTGATAATGACGTTGATTTAGAAGACATGTTTTGTTTGAATAAGGTGGAGAAGGAGTGATGATGCTGGCTACGATTGAGTAGATTATAGGGCCCGTTTGTTTTAGATTCTATAAAAATGGATTTTCCTTTGTATTTTTAAAATTGTTTTTTTTTTTTTTTAATTTACTCAAAAATAGTAAAAGTTATTTCAAACTTATTTGATATAAGTTAAAAACGAGATTTTGACATTCACTAACTTAATATTCATTGTTCGAGATTTTACATAGTAAAAATTACATATTTTTTTCAAAATGACATCTTTTAAAAATGATTTTTATGAAAAGCTATTTGAAATAACTTTTTTTTTTTAGATTTTTTCATAATTTTAATATAAAAAAAAATTATAACCAAATGATGAAATACTTAGAATGACATTTTAAGATAAACTATTCAAACAAATTTTTCTTTTGAAGCTTTCCTTAAAAATTTCTTTGTTAAAAAAATGATAACAAAATCAATCATATTGCACTGCCAAAATCTATTTTAAAAAAAGCTATAGCAAATGGGCCCTATGTTGAGTATCAGTCATTATTCCACTCTATGTCGGTCTACCTTAGATTGATGTAATTTTAATTGTATGTTGTTTTAATATTGCATTACATTTTTTCAATTAAATTACATTTCACATATATTTTTCCTTGTATATTAATAATTTTAATTAATTCAGTAATAAATGATAATAATAAGATGATTTAATAGTTAATAATATTAAAAATACAAGCTAGTACAATGTCCACAAATAAAATAAGGGTCTTGTTAACGACTGTCATAAGGACACTCTTTAAGGATTCTTAATAAAAAATTATTCTTCAAAAAAGTCAAAAACTCCAATTTCCATTGCATTGATTTCATAAACTTCATTTAAAATTACTAAACAATGCCCTAAGAGCACTTGTTAACCTTTTCCATAAAATAAAATACAATGCGAATATTAGTGGAGGGCAACATACTCTAATTTGTTTCATTCCTTAAAAAAAAAAAAAAAAACTCTAATTTGTTTCATGTTTGAGCACATACATATACTTTCTAATTTCTAAATCAATTGCTAGTAGCTTTATAATCCATTTCACCAATGAGCTGGGAGAAGAATATTTTGCGTGTGAATTATTGACGAGTGACGACTCAATTTGGGTACAAACTTTCTTTATGATATTGATTGAAGAACCGTTAATTGGACATTGAATACGTGAGATCAACATCAAGTTGTGGTGATGCTATTTTGAAGGTATCAATATCAAGTTGATTATGCTTGGTGTTGAAGCTATTAAACCAAATGTGGGTCCCACTTTGATTCAGATTAGGACCCAAGGGAGTTAGGGTTGGATGGGTTTGTGAAGTGGTTTTGCATGAGTTCAGACACAAACTTTCGTTAGGACCAAGGTACAAGGACTTGATCATAACATAAATAGCATGCATGAGGGGTTCGTACCAAAGGTGCTTGCTTGGTCGTATCGTATATATTCTACATGCATTAATCGATCAATAAGTCCCATGCACTTCAATAAAATATACAGAACTTCTATGTAGTGACTCTTTGTCTTATTATGAATGTCACATCACACCACATTAGTAAAATGAGTTGTGTGAATTTCAATTTTGTTCAGTTTCGTCCTCTAATTAATATCATGACTTTCATTCTTAAATTAATATACATATTTCACTTTGAATTTATGAGGTTGTAGAATACACGAATACTTGATGAATGATATTCTTAATAAGATAGAGAGTATTATTGGGTATTGATTTTCAATTATTATTATTTACAACCATGAGCGGAGCAATAAATTTAAAGTTAGAGAAACATCTTTTTTAGCGAACAAAAAAACATAAGTTGATTAGAAAAGAAATTTTTTAAACACAAAAGATTTATAAGAAACGCTAAAGGCCTAAACAAATATTTTCTTGTTTTTTAAAGAAATTTACATTTATATTCAGTATGAGAGACATTAATAGGTAAGTATAGTTATCATGCGAACATTGATTTAATAGTAGAAAAAAATAACAAAAAGTAGGAAGAGAAAACAAATACACCCTGTATAAAAATAGAAAAATAATAGTGCATACCTTCTAGGGTTAAATGTGTTTTTAGTAAATGACAAATTGTTCAAGATAACATGTATTCGATTATTGAGTAGAACAATTTATGGTCATACTTTACTTATCTCTCGGCCGAACTCCGAATCACCATGACCACTTTTTCTTGAGAATCGAATGGTTAATACAAAAAAAGAACGACAATCGACTAAATAGATTAGAATAACTTTTGGACGAGTATAAAAGACATGAGATTTTTGTCACGGAAGAATAAAATTCATTAAGGACTAAATTATATTTTAATCCCCTATTTTATTTTAGGTTTTAATTTGCTCATTTTTTTGCTCTAAAATAGTCTTTTATTTTGCAAAGTTATATCATTGTGTATCATTCCGTTTAAAATATGTTATGTAAAGGACCATATGAGATAATTTAAAATAATATAACATATAAAATTAATGATATTAGTTGTCAATTAATCTAATAACATGGTGAAACATTTTAATTAGATTAATTGGAGGGGCCACAACCTAATATATATTTATGAAACATTCTAATATGTGGGGGGTGGGGGGCATGGCCTCCAAAGGCTCCCTCCCCCTCCCTCCGCCACTGTTTACAACTCTTCTCGAGCCTCCATCCCTTTTAGAGAAACCCTAGTTTCGTCAGGGGCAGACCTATATATAGGCGAGGGTGTGCACTTGCATATTTTGAAATTTCAAAATTTGCACATGTAACTTTATATTTATTGCACGTTACGTTGCACACTTTTAAAAATTCCTTTTTGTATCGTAACTCGCTATTTCTCTCACAAAAAACTAAAACATGAAGAAAAAATGTGAAGTACAATTGGCAGTTCACAAGTTGGAAGAAGAGGTGGAAGAAGGAGTTGAAAATTAAAAATGAACTAGAGACAAGAAAATGAAGGAGCAATTGGAGGATGAAATATATGAAGAGCTGATCGTTCATCAAGTTCAAAAAAGATTTGAAGAAACAAATGTAATGGACCAGGAGGTAGAGAGCTCTCATGATTCTGAATTTTTGGATGCAAAACAAATCAAGGGGGAATATTTATGAAATGATGGAAATGAAGAGATTGATACTGGTAATAAACAAGTTACTTCAGATAGAGTTATTTTGAATTAGTCTTGGGCTAACATAGTGGAAGATGATGAAGTACGAGCGAGGATTTTGGATGAATTAGAGAAGAAACCTAATTGTCAAACTCTTTATTCCACATTCCAACTAGAGGTGTAGAGTTTACTTGGTCCAATGGAAGGAGATGGAATATACATAAAGAAAGGAGGCTAGATAGATCAATGTGTGATCAATTGTGGTTGAATTTGTGTTGTTCCTTGTCATGCTAAACCCTCACAAATCATAAATCAGATCATTTCCCCTATTGTTGGAATTTCAAGTTACTTCAACATTTTTTGCTTCACAATTCAAATTTCAACTGATGTGGGCACTTCATTTTGACTGCAAGGAAATAGTGAGATCTTGTTGGAACACAAATGTAACTAGTTATCCCATTTATTCTTAATGGTAAGTTGAAAACTTTGAAAGACTGACTGAGAATATGGAATAAGGAAGTTTTTGGTTGGCAAGAATAATTACTTGTAGAAGAGGTAATCCCAAATTTGATTACATAAGACAGCAGTGCAGTTCAAACAACTCTTCCCTCTCATCAAGATATCAAAGCAACAATTTTTGCATTGAATAAGGATAGTGCTCCTAGTCCTGATGGATTTAGAGCATTTTTCAATCAAACATAATGGCAAATCATTAAGGCAGATGTTATGCAAGCAGTGTTGGAATTTTTCATGATATAATCATTAGAGACTATTTGTGCATTGCATCTGAAGCTGTTAATCTCTTGCACAACAAAGTCTTTGACACACTAGAGTGACCATTTTTATGATACTCTCTACAATTGGATTGATGTTATTCTTAAATCAGCATTTCTCTCTATTTATGTGAATGAGAAAGCTCAAGGATATTTCCAATGCACTAAAGGTGTAAGGTTCAATAATAAGATAATCTCTTGGAAGTCAGCCATTTCTAGTATAATAGCAAGCACCTCACTCAAAGGAAATCACACAAACAAAGCTTCTAATAACTAATTCAGAGACTTTAATTTACAATTCTCAAGATTTTCAAAGTTACAAATTTACCACCCCAAAGCCCCTTCCATCACTAAAGTTATTAAGCAACCACCTTTGATTCATTGGACTAAATGCAATACAGATAGAGCTTCTTCCGGTAATCTAGGAGCCTCCTCTTGTGGAGGAGTTTTCAGAGATTATAAAGGTAACTGTTTAGATTGTTTTGCTGAGTACTTGGGAAATTCAACTTCTTACCAAGCAGAACTTTGTGGTGCTATGAAAGCAATAGAAACTGCATTTGAAAAAAAAAGGTTAAATCTTTAGCTAGAGTCAGATTCAGCGTTAGTTGTGCAAGCATTCAAGTCTACTAACTTAATTTCTTGGCAAGTTAGAAATATGAATTGTATAGTTACTCATATATAAGGAAGGAAACCAGGTAACAGATTTCCTTGCAAACTTTGGTCTATCTTTAAAATCTTATGTTTACTGGCCTAATATATCTTTATTTGCAAGGGAAACTTATGTCAAGAGCACAATTGTTATACCTAATTTTAGGTTTTCTTCTTCTTGAGGGAGTTTTGGTTTGGTTCCCTCCCTCATTTTTGTACTTAATCTCCTTTTATATATATTTTGGGGTTGTTAACACTTTAGCTACACTTTCTTTTTTTTTTTTTTTTATAAAAAAAATAGATAAAGAGATCAAAAGTTAAGTCTGATGTCCATCATGTCAAAACAGACTTGGATTAAAAAATAGAGATAGAGATATTGTCATACCATGTTCAGCAGTGTATATGTATTGATTTACATATGGATGTATTGATGTTCTTTTAAGATGAGACTAGTGTCGTTGAAAATATAATATCAACATTTACAAATGTTATGCAGAGTTCATGACCCAATTTTAGCGTTTGGTGAACCAAACTTAGCCCCTAAGTAACCAAAAAGTCAAAATAAAATGTTGAGCAATATTCAAACTTTGATCTATTCTTTAAGTTGTATATTTCATTTTTGGATGAGAGTAATCCCATCTATGAGTTAAAGCAATGCTTACAACGTCTATGAAGACATGATATCCAAATAATATTGTTTTTAACGATGTATTGTTATTAGAAGTTGAGTATTTAATTGTGAAATATATTTTAATATTTAAAAGAGTATTTTCATTTCTTGATATTTCACATCGGATAATTCACTCATTTACATTATTTTATTCTCTTACATAAATGTCTACATTATTTTATTCTCTTACATAAATGTCTACATTATTTTATTGAATCTATATTTTTTTTTTTTTTTTTTTTTTTGGGGGGGGGGGGGGGGGGGTGAGGAAAATAGCTTGGATAAATTGGGAGTATATTTGTACTCCAAAGGAGGATGGAGGGTTGGGGGTTAGGAGAGTGGGAGCTTTTAATTTATCTTTGTTGGGGAAGCGGTGTTGGAGGATGATGATTGATAAGGAGGGGCTATGGTACCGAGTTTTGAAAGTTTGATATGGTGAAGTGGGGGGCGGTTGAAGGAGGGGGGAAGTCATTGTTCGTTATGGTGGCGGACGTTGTGTAGGGTCTGTGAGGGGGTTGGTGAGGGTGTCGGGAGTTGTTCGAAGATAACACTTGTCGGGTTGTCGGTGACGGAAGGGATACCTTATTTTGGCACGAATTTGAGTAGGGGAAATTCCTTTGAGACCTAAAATTCCCCAACTCTTCGATTTGGCTGTGAATAAGGAGTGTACGGTGGAGGAGATAAGGAGGTTAGGGTGGGACGATGGGGGAAGGGCGTGGGTGTGGCGCTGCCGCTTGTTAGCATGGGAGGAGGAGAGTGTGAGGGAGTGCTCTGTTTTATTACATAACGTTGTTTTGCAGGAAACGATTCATGATACTTGGAGGTGGTTGTTAGATCCTATTCATGGTTGTTCAGTGCGGAAAGCATACCTCTTTCTTACTAATTCGAGTGAACCATTGGATAGGACTCTTGTTGACGACGTCTGGCATAAGCATATTCCTTCAAAGTTGTCTCTGTTTGTGTGGTGCCTCCTTCGCAACAAACTTTTTACTAAAGACAATTTGGCGCGGCGGAGTGTCCTTCAACCTAATGACACGGCGGTGCAGCAGGGTGTGGGAATACGTAAACGGCAAAATATATGTTTTTAGGATGCGAATTCTTCAATACTCTTTGGTCCCATGTGTGGCACTGGTTGGGTATTTCTTCGGTTCGTTCTGGTGAGCTTCGATATCATTTCCTTCAGTTTACAAATATGGCGGGAATGCCAAGATTCCCTTTTATTCCTATGGATAATTTGGTTTTCTTCCATTTGGTTGATAGGGAAGGAAAGGAATAACTGTGCCTTTCAAAATACGGCTTCTAATCCTTCTATTATCATTGAAAAAGTTAAGCTAAATTCATTCTTGTGGCTGAAATCAAAACATGTGTCATTTAACTACAGTTATCATGATTGGTGCAAACATCCGCTCATTTGTATGGGTGTCCACGTTTAATCTTTTCTCCTGTTTTGGTGGTGCTTTCAAAATTTCGGCACCTTGACTTTGTAAATATTCTTGGTTGGTTCATCTTTTGCACGCTTTGTGCGGGGTGAATCATCGTTATTTTTAATATATCTTATTTTAGTTTGTTAAAAAAAAAGAATGTGAGTTAATTGTAATTAATGATATTTTATTACTCCCTCGGTCCCATTTATAAGAAGTATTTGACTTTTTTGATTCATTGCATAAATAATGTATTTGGTCTATATCGTAGACAAGATTAATTAATTTCATGATAATTTATTGCAGTCAAACAAAATTATTATAGTAATTTATTTAGAGAACTTAATAAATAATAGGTTCTTGTAGGTATTGTTTGTTCATTGAGGTAAACATATTTCAAAAAGAATTGAACATAAGATGGCAATTGGTATCAACCGCGTGCAATTTTTCATTGCAATTCTATGCATTGCTTTTGTGTTGTCTAAAGGTAACATTTTTATTCTATGTCTATTTTTCCATGTATTTTATTTAATAGATTAATTTTTAACAACAATATTCTATTGATTGTAGGAAGAGCAATCAATCGATTACCTCCATTTGAGTCTTGCGACGTAGCACCAGGATGTTTCATAGACAAGTGTATTGATAAATGCTTAAAAAATGGGTTTCCTGGTGGTGGAAGTTGTATTGGCAGTCTTCCAAACCGTATATGTTGTTGCAACACTTGATCATTTTTTCATTTCATATAATATTTACGAAAAATAAAAACATAAGTTGTATTCTCAATTCGTGATTAATAGGTTTTCTGTGTGTTTGTATTTGTGGAATCTATATGACATATATATTGTGAGAATAAGTCTCATTCTAAACTTTCATTTATCGCTCTGAAAAATCAAAAGTGTAAAACAAAAATATATCCTGAATCATATCTTTAAAATAAGAAAAAGAGCCTAAAATAAGGACAGCTTCATCATTATCATCACCGACATTAACAATTTCAATATATAACCCCTATAAATTGGGTAATTTTTTAAGATTTTTTAATTATTTGCTTGCAATTTCTTATATAAACACTTATAAATGTGTTGCAATTTTTTTTACCCAAACTTTGTAATAATCATGGCTCCGCCACCGGTAATAATTAACCATGCAAAAAAGAAGGAACACCAAACTCGCAGTACAACATCATAAAGATCTAAGCGCCATCTTTATAATTCAGTCCAAATTACTCTCGGATGACAAAATCGATTGCTAATTATCAAGCAACCTTGTGAAATCTACTGATGAGACTAATTATAATATACTAATTAGTTATTATATAAAACATATACGATATGAATGTTTGTCACTAATTATAATATACTAATTAGTTATAGTTAACATATAGTATTATCACAAATCAATCATACATTAATTATTACATTAATAAGACATTCAAAATATAAACAAAAATTATCGTGCTCATGGCTGCCCACGGTGGACTTGTCCCTGTCCATCGGGCACACCAAGATCATTGGAGTAATTAGCGATCCATCCTTGAATAATCATCACTTCTTTCTTTTGTTGATCAACCAACCAATCTGGATCACTTTCTTGTGAACGATGAAGATCCAAGCAATGAGATCCTGAAAAATCAATGTTTGCAAACATAAAATAAATAATTAATTAATTTAATCGCTACTCATTCTCTCTTCAATTTAGTCACCCACAAACACACACATGGATAATTTAAGACATACCATCGATGGTATGACAACAACAAGACTCTCAGATAGATCGTTCAAAACCCTGAAAAATATAAAAACAACACAATATTTAATTTTATAAAGTTTACTCGAAAATAAATAAAGATCAATTTAATTTTAGATATTACGGTGCTTACCCTCCACTACTATACGGGTCTTTTAGTCCATTCGAAAAAAATTATGTTGCTATCGAACTTTTTAAGAACCAGCTTTATTTTATGTCATTAGTCACACCACAATAAAGTTAGTTTCTTAATGATAATTCAACTATCTTACAATTGAAAATATAGAAAATAATTTGAATAAATGTACAAACTTGGCCTCCATAATATATCGAAATCCAATGGGGATGGGGCAAAACACCGTAGGGCATCAATATAGTTGATTAAGTTGAAAGGATCTGATTGAAAATACTATGTTTCCCTTTGTCGTAGGGCATCACCATTTCGCTGCATGTCTAAAGAGTACAAAAGAATCATATTAATTTTAAGAGATAATAATAAAAGTACCATAATATATTTAATTAACCAAACAATAAAAGATAACTAATAAATTAAGAAAAAGTAATTTATCAAGTTTAATGCTTCAATAAGATATATCTATTTAACTTGTAAAGGAGATTATATATTCTACCTGCCACCTCCAACCCTCTTGTACCTCCTCTTCTATATCAGATACATATGGGTTAGCATTTAGGCATGTGGCATTTCCATAGAAAGCCACATCACCTGCATATATCTTATCAAGGATGTTTCCAAAAGCAGCTTGATCAATTCCATTACAAATCAGATTAATTTAATAAATTAGTAAATTATTAATGGAAAATAGAAGAGATTGTAAAAACCTGTGCAGCCTCCAATAACATAGGGATTGCCGGTGTAACCTTGAGAGCAGCGACCTCGACAACCTGAAATTTTGTTACTTAAAGATGTAACATTAGACTCGTAACAATTTGGAGGAAGATGAAACTTAGCATATGGTGAAGACCTTCAAAAGTTAGTATTATTATTACGCTTTGCACAATAATTGAAGTGTATTAACTAAATGTGATATATAAATATGTTTATTGTTTCCAAGTTTTTTTAATATTGCCCCTGAAAGGTTCACATTTGATTGCCGATGGACACAATTATAAAGGTGGAACATCAATTCTATTATTGGCGTAAAGAATGCAAATTAAGTTGCTGAAAACGGTACTTGAGTTTCAAATG